>NC_081413.1:648601753-649341753 GCF_030272615.1 Cryptomeria japonica
GGACATGGTAAGGGAGAGCACGATGGTGTAGGAGCATGTGTGAAAAGAGCCCTAGCCAAGGAAGAATTGAAGTACGAAGGTGGTGCTGAGTTGGTAGATCTAGAAACAGTTGTGCGATGGTGTAAGTCTATGATGGGTCCAGGTAATCCAGGTACGTCATTGGTTCGTAGATATTTTTGATTGATTACTGAATCTAACATTGAAAACTATCTAGATTGTTGTACAGTTGCAAGATCGAGTGACATGCACTCATTTATGAGTTCAAATTCAAGTTCATTGGTAATTTATACGAGACAGATGGTATGTTTTTGCTCTTCATGCATGCATTGTTTGTGGGAAGAATGTGAATCAGAAGAGTGGGTTGACAAATGGTCTTGTAGACCGTTGGTTCCCATTGATTCATATCAAATTCCCAAAGCACTACAATTGAGCCAGATGGAGACATCACTGGATTTTGACCATGTATCCGATCTAGTGGATTCAGGTGACTTTTTGAGTTAATTTTTTTGCTAGTATTCTTTTTGGTTCATTTTGTTGTACATCATACTTTATTTTTGGTATTAATTAACACTTTATAAAATTCAGGTCATGTGTATGCAGTTGTTGTAGAAGAGAACAATGAAGAAGGAACATATTACTATTTGTGTCGTTGTGTTGAGCCTAAAAGAAAATTGACAACCACAATCATTGACGGAGAGGGTATTGAGTACCCAATAGGGTCTGTTGTCATGACAGGAACATGGCTTCGAAGATACCCTATCAAGAATTCTGATGTTTGGTTGTTCGAGGACTTTGAAACACACAGACATATTCTTCATTTCTCTAACCTTGTTGTTGCAACAAATATTCATTTGATGAAGTATCGTGGTAGACCTCATAACAAGATTTTATGGAAAGTTCATGAATCTGACCACGAGGCAATACTTGACATAATACGGGTTAGAGCCGATCCTGAAGGCTCACTTGATTGATTCTATAGTTCAGAGTAGAATGATTTTGAGAATTTTGTATAAATCGTCGATGAATTGTTCTATATTCATTTTTTTGTATATATAAATGCCCATGAGCTGATTTTTACATGTTCAGGGGCATAATTTTGTATATTTAAGTGGCAATGAGCTAATTTGTACACATGTACATGCCAAATTTTGTATATTAAAATGGCGATGAGCTGAATCGCACATATTGTAATGCCAAATTTTGTATAAAAGCCCATGAGATTATTTGTAAGACAATTTTTTGTATAATCAAATAGCCAAGAGCTGATTTGACCATATTTAGAGGCAAATTTTTGAATAATATGTGACAATGTTTTGTGTGTCAATGTTTTGTGACTATGTTTTGAGTATATGTGATGTGTCCCTGGTCAATCATGAGCATTCTTGATTCTTGTATAATCATGGATAATTATTTGAGTCATTATCGGGTCATAGGGGTGATAGATTGAGACTAGATACAATTTGAGCAAAAATTGTCATTGTTGTCAAAAAAATTGTCAAAAAAGTTGTCAAGCAACTTCTACATTGCGTCGGTAGGGTATGACTCTCGATGTTCTGGTGCTTTGGGATGCACGATAGGGGCATGCCTAGCGTAAACATGCCCACTCGGACGCGCTCGCAACGTCGGTTTGTGCACACGAGGAACAAAATCAATTCTAGCCAATCTTGCAACTTTTCCTTGCAAGCAACTGACAGTTTTTTGAGCAGGCGAAAAAATGCTACTAATTGAAAATGGCTCCGAATCATTGAAAACTGAGATAGGCCATTGTAGAGGACCCTCATGTGACCCCATGAGATCAAACAGATCAACCGTATGTGTCATGGATTGGAAGAAATAGTCTGTGAAGTTTTGACAATTTTTTGGACTCAGGGCACTTGAGAGATCTCACCGGTACAGTATGACTCTCGACGTTCTGGTGCTTTGGGATGTATGACAGGGGAATTCCTAGCGTAAACATGCCCACTCGGATGTGCTCGCGATGTCAGTTTGTGCACATGAGGAACAAAATCAATTCTAGCCAATCTTGCAACTTTTCCTTGCAAGCAACTGACGGTTTTTTTAGCAGGAAAAAAATGCTACTAATTGAAAATGGCTCCGAATTGTCGAAAACTGAGATAGGCCATTGTAGAGGACCCTCACGCGACCCCACAAGATCAAACAAATCAACCGTATGTGTCGTGGATTGGAAGAAACAGTCCGTCAAATTTTGACAATTTTTTGGACTCAGGGCACTTGAGAGATCTCATTAGTACGGTATGACTCTCGACGTTCTGGTGCTTTGGGATGCACGAGAGGGGCATGCCTAGCATAATCATGCCCACCCAGATGTGCTCGTGACGTCGGTTTGTGCACACGAGGAACAAAATCAATTCTAGCCAATCTTGCAACTTTTCCTTGCAAGCAACTGACGGTTTTTTGAGCAAGCGAAAAAATGCTACTAATTGAAAATGGCTCCAAGTCATCAAAAACTAAGATAGGCCATTGTAGAGGACCCTCGCGTGACCCCACAGGATCAAATAGATCGATCGTATGTGTCGTGGATTGGAAGAAACAGTCCATCAAATTTTGACAATTTTTTGGACTTAGGGCACTTGAGAGATCTCACTGGTACAGTATGACTCTCGACGTTCTGGTGCTTTGGGATGCATGACAAGGGCATGCCTAGTGTAAACATGCCCACCCGGACGTGCTCGCGACGTCGGTTTGTGCACATGAGGAACAAAATCAATTCTAGCCAATCTTGCAACTTTTCCTTGCAAGCAACTGACGATTTTTTGAGCAAGCGAAAAAATGCTACTAATTGAAAATGGCTCCGAATCGTCAAAAAAAAAGATAGGCCATTATAGAGGACCCTCACGTGACCCCACGAGATCAAACAGATAGACCGTATGTGTCGTGGATTGGAAGAAACAATCCGTCAAATTTTGACAATTTTTTGGACTCAGGGCACTTGAGAGATCTCATCGGTATGGTATGACTCTCGACGTTCTGGTGCTTTGGGATGCATGATAGGGGCATGCCTAGTGTAAATATGCCCACCCAGATGCGCTCACAACATTGGTTTGTGCACACGAGGAACAAAATCAATTCTAGCCAATCTTGCAACTTTTCCTTGCAAGCAACTGACGATTTTTTAAGTAGGCGAAAAAATGCTACTAATTGAAAATGGCTCCAAGTCATCAAAAACCGATATAGGCCATTGTAGAGGACCCTCACACGACCCCACGGGATCAAACAGATCGACCGTATGTGTCGTGGATTGGAAGAAAGAGTCCGTCAAATTTTGACAATTTTTTGGACTCAGGGCACTTGAGAGATCTTACTGGTAGGGTATGACTCTCGACGTTCTGGTGCTTTGGGATGCATGATAGGGGCATGCCTAGCGTAAACATGCCCACCCAGATGCGCTTGCGATGTTGGTTTGTGCACACGAGGAACAAAATTTGACCATTGCGAGCGTGAGGGTGCTCTCGCACCAAACACATTGTTGTTTAAATTCATATTGTCGATTTTTGTTGTTTATATTCATATTGTTAATTACATATGCAAATATTCATTTAAATTTATAAAAGGGCAGCCACCAAATACAACAAATACACAATAATGAACTGAATACAAGTCCTTTTGTAGGGTTAATTCAACATTTTAGAAATTTTATCAAATCATATTCCACGATTGCAATGCTTTATATCATATATTTTTGTTGTTTATATTCATATTGTTGATTACATATGCAAATATTCATTTAAATTTATAAAAGGACAACCAAAAAATACAACGAATACAAAATAATGAACTCCTTACATATTTATTGGATCGAATATCGATATTTATATATATATAAAAAGGCATGTTTGCCAAGTCAATACAAGTATTACAAAAATGTGGCATATGCCATGTCTAAATCGATATACAATAAAAATGTAGAATATATCTACATGTATTGGTCATTCTATGACCAAAACTAACACTATATGATCCTAAACTTTTGGTGGATCATCAAAATCAAGCCTTTTCAGCGCAGTACGCGACTCTGTAGATGGCTGCAAAACCACAATTCAAAAGCCAAGTTAGAATTCTTTTGTAGAAAATAGTTCATAATTAACATCATAACTATGCATTTAACTTTAATTACTTTGCAATTGAAATGTAGATTACCTCATCGACTGATCCAGGAGCTAATGTCTTCGCTCTCCTCTCCTTGTCACTCTTAGGGGTTTTCTTGAAGACATACTTAAATGGATCCACGTTATGGCCGTACTGCGAACAAGTCTATTGTAGATTAAATGTACAATTAATACAATGTACCAACATAAATATATCAAAAACACTTAAAAGCTATAATATAGAGAACAATGACGTACCTATGCCTCAGATGCTTCTCCAATGGACCGAGGATGGCTCACCATCGATGTAGAAACGGTCTCTATTACCTATACAAAAAATGTACAAAGATTAAATACAATTAATATAATGAAAAGTATTGAAGGTTGAAAACAATTAATTTTACATGTCAAACAAAAGTGTATCGGATCCTGATATGCTTCTCTAGTGCAAGGAGGAGGGTTCGCCATTGATGAAATAGGTATGGATATTTCTTGTATGAAAAAAATATAAGATTATAATATATCACAAGTTCACATGTACGTGTGAATATAATCATGAAATCAAGAAAATAAAGTAGAGATACATACCTCTGCCCTCTCTTTATTCGTGGGCGAATCAGGTGCATTCAACATATCCACAAAGCTCAATGGCCGCTATACATGTAAAATAGACAAAAAACACTAATCAATCTACAAACCCCAACTAATACTTGATTTCAACATTTTCAAACAATTGTACAACTAAAAATGTGTTCAATTACCTTCTTCACATGTTTTGGCGTCTTCAAGATATTTTTTTTCTTCAGACGAGCCCTAGACGCGGAGGGGGTGCCCTAAAAACAAAAAATTAACATGAGATATTAGTACAGATAATAAATTAAACATAATTTTAAAAATCTAAAATGAAATGACTTGCATATTCCATCAAAACAATACTTAAAAAGAGTTGTACAAAATATGATACCGTATAGCCTTGTAGGCCAAAATCGATCGCTAACAGCATGATGTCATCAATCTGGGACATTTCGTCCCCTGTCAACACCTACAAACCAGAAATTGGACCAAGCATTAAAGATAGTTAGTATATCTTGTATTTTTTTGAATTCAAAGTGTACTATTCTATTTTAACATGTTACAAAATTTATACCTTAGGCGTCAAAGTTGCAGCTGTGGTAACTGGGGGAGGTGTATGGGATACCGCTACTGCATCCTGAAATGCATATTATTTGTCTCAATTTAAATCGATGTATAAATGAAAATTCATTTATGTAATTACAAAATTAAAGTGACTGATAAATAAAATGTTATGAATTCAAATCAACACACCTGTGTCTGTGGCTCATGGGCAAACACCATGTCCACCAACTCATCTTTCAGCGTGACATCCTCAACTGTGTGAGCCTAACATCTACAACCGCAAATCGTGCATAGATGATATGAGTATCCATTTGCACTGGCTGCATCATCTATCCCCGAGCAATTGACACACATATGCTCGATGGGCTCTCTATCACCCTCTAACGGCTCATCATCCAATACAATAGGGTGTGCTAATGATGTCCCATGCTGGATGATGGCACCGGTCAATGCTGTGGCCGCTTAGAGAGTCTGTAGCTCCATCAACTCTTTCAGCTCTAATGGGATAGCCTGATGCACCTTGGGTTTGGGTGCTAGGGGCGGCGACTCTCCGCGGCTAATCGCCTACGGGCTCCAGGTCTATCTTGGGTAGAGCCACCACCTCTACCATGAAACTCTCTCATGTCAAAATAATTTGGGCGCACATTGAGCACAAACTCACAATATATTTTTCTCAAAAAATATAATGGCACCTAATAATTATTACAAGGTGGATCGTCAAAGACCATCCACCACCTCTGCCAAAAAAGATTCTTCATCTGCACATTGGTACACCAATGTATGGGAAACCTCTTTGCATTAGGAGGTAATGATTGACCAGTTTTGGGGTCAACAAAAAGGGCACATATTTGTTGTTTAGAAATATTTTTGTTTTTAACTCCATCGTATGATAGCCCATTGTCATAGAATTGACGACACCTATCCCTAAAGCTTCCCCATTTGGTAATTTCTGTGGAAACAACTATGGCACCACTAGCTAATGTTTCTAGGCTAGTGGCGAGGGATTGATGATGGTCAAGCTCATAAGTTTTCAATTTTACAATCAGTCTATTGATTTTGGATGTATTTTGCCCTAACTGATTAATTAATTCTTCCTGTGTTTCAGCTGTGCGGTCAAAAGCAGGAATTGGGGGTTGTTCTTGTGTGTTTTCAGGAGGTGCATTTGGTTGTTCTTGTGGGTTTTCAGGAGGTGCATTTGGTTGTTCTTGTTCTGGATTAGAAGAATCTGGTTTTTGAAACAAAAAATGAAAAAACCTAATCAAAATTAATGAAATTAAATTCAAAATGTAAAACAAATTGCATAAACTAGAAAGAAAGAGAAAAATAAACAAAAACTAACCTTGATCCATAGCCCGGAGGACAAATTTAGCACCCCGTTCATGGTTTAGGTTAGAAAATGGGAAAAAAACAAACTAAAAAATGCGCTTTTCGGGTAAATGAGGACCCAGTTTTTTTTAAAAACTTTTTTACCGCATACACGGTTTTACTAAGATTATTAGCGCATACGCGTTCATTTTCCTATAAGCAGCGCGTATGCGCTTATTTTCCTAGCCATAGTGCGTACGCACTCAGTTTCCTAAACTTAGCGCGTACGTGCTACCTTTTCTAGGCTTGGGAAGAACAAACCTAAGCGCATACGCGAGAATTTGAAATTTTAAAACCGCGTACGCGCTGCTTGTTTTTCCAAGTTTTTTTTGGGTGGTGTCCACTTTTCAAACCACCATCTCTGTACACACGCCCTATTGTGAAACATTTATCCCACGATTTGCAAGATCTTCAAAAAAAATTGCAAAACAATGAGCTACATAGCTCCTATCATGAACCTTATCATCATTGATATAGAAATGAACCTCCTTGATGATAATGCGTTCATTTGGATTAGTACAATTTTCTACCCCATCCACATCAAATTGTGCATGTCTATAGGTCATTTGCACAAATATTGCAACTTGATCAGAATGATAATATTGAGCTTGAATCTGCGATTGAGGGGCAAATGCTTAGTTCTCGGAGAAATCTACAATTGAAAGAATACAACCAGGTGGAAAACAATTTTGAAATCATGAAATTGTTTAGCTTGCCATCGTGCACCATGACAATGTTGGATATGTGGATAAATCATAGTACAAAATCTGTTCATAAATTCAAGGTAGGGCAATTCACTATCCTTCAATGCAATTTTTTGGATTCATCTCCCGACTTAGTTTGATATGTCTAATATTGAAATCTCTTCCACAAAACTGACATTGAAACATCAATATTCTCAATTTGTAATAGAAATTTTTGCAAATCTCCACAGTCAATGCATGTACTTTTTATACACTGTACATTGAAGTCATCTAAATCTTCTGATTTATCACATAAAATTGATTTCACAAATTGTGTTGTACTTCCAGGGATGACCATATCTAGATTAAGTATAGCCATATCTTTTTTATATGACTCTAAGTATAGATGAAACTCAACATGATTTCGACAACAACAAGTTTCACGTACCTTATTTATGCGTACAAAGCAAGGGCGCAACCTCTCAAAAATTCTCTGACATATTTTGACATCTGAAAAATTCTTCCTTAAATGCTTCAAATAGTTCACTTTGTGTTGTATCTACAAAATGTTTAGGATGTGAAATCTTCATATCAGTCTCTTCATCTTTCATCTGTATAGTGTCCCTTCTATTGGAAGAAACACATGAGTGGTTGGTCCAATATTCGATGACTAGTCTTCTTACATCTTCAAAAAATCTGTCTTTTCGAGGAAGTCTACAAGTATTTACCCAATTCATTTCAATGTTTTCATCTAACATATTTATCCTCCTAATATATCTTTGAACAAGTTTTCTAGATATATGCAGTAATTTAGAAATTGTTGTAACTTGTCTTTTACGTGACAACCTCTTACTAGAAATCGTAGTCATCAATGCTCTACGTGCAACACTTGAATCAACTCCTCGACTTGTGGTATCAATAAGGTTCAATGCATCTTGCAAATTTTTAACTATTGTTTCTTTTGCATGACCTCTTGAGCTTATGCTATTATTGACACCCAACAACTCCAAAACATGAGTCATTTCTCTTTTCCTGAATAACTTTACAAATAATTGTGCTCTCTCGACCATAGATTTTTTTTCAAAATATTCCTCCCACATGTTTTTGCAATGCAATTTAATTGTGCTCTCAGGTACCTTGTGTTCAAATGAAATTTGATTGAAAAGAGAATCCTCATTCATCTCCATCAAATTTATCATGACAAAAGAAAAACTCATACCTTGACTAGTACTAATTTCTTCCATTACTGCAATTGCATAATCTTCAACATCAACCGAATCTTCCTCAACATAAACAGGTTGCTCTTGATTACGTTTTGTATGACCTTTCTTTGAATCATCCCTTATACGATCATATTTTTTTTCTCTATTTATTTTATTCCCCATTACACAAAGTATTGAAATTTTCTTTCCTAAAATTGAAAGTGAATACTCCTTAAGAAAAAAATCAACTCCTTTGCAAAAAATCACCTCCTTGATAAAAAATCACCTCCTTCGAAAAAATCGCCTCCTTCCTTGAAAAAAATCAACTTCCTAAAAAAAATATTGAAGATTTTATGAATTGTTTTTTGTTTTTTGTTTTAAAAAAATTAAAAAATCACCTCATTAATATATGAGGGAAAGGGTGGGGAAGCGAACGATCGCTTCCCCATGCGATCACTCGCGGAGGGTCCTGCCGCTTGGGGGACTCGGCCGAGGCTGCCTATGTGGCATCCCACATGGCAACCTACTCAACAAAACCCCCCAATTTGCAAAACTTTCAAGTTTTGCTAAGAATTTGATCATCAAAGTTTATTTTAAAAAACAAACTAAAAATACCCTTTTCAGGAGCTCAGAGTGGGGAACGTTGACATATAATTTTTATAGAATTTAAATTAGAAATAGTATATTAAAATTATAAAATACTACAGGTAGGTATATTAACATTCGAGAAGACTTTGATTCGGAAAAACAGAAAAAATAGTAAATCATATCAGAAAAATTTAAAAATTATATATAACACTAGAGGAAAGAGTCCTCTTCAAGAATATATAATTTTTTTTGGTATTGCTATAGTTTTGATAGGGGAAATTTGGTGGATGATGAAAATTGTCGATTTCGGGAAACTTTGACTTTGAATTGTTATAACGGTGAAAATATACATCGAAATCAGATTTTTTTTTCTGCACTGGCTATGGATGTCATATAAAACATATTTCAAAATCAGAGGAAAACAAGATTATTTACATATAGTTTTGTGGTGGGAGGTGAAACCCCTGATTTGCAGTATTTTTCAATAATTGAAAAAATGACTTTAATAATTAAAAAAACATATCAATTCTTGTTCCAATTTTTTTAAAAAATAATAGGCATAAACTTCATCTAGTTTTACACATTTCATCAGTTTACATCATCTTCAAATACGCATGGCCAATTATCTTGCAAACTTGGGAGTGGTATGTAATGATAACAAGATCACCATTGACAGGCACTCTTCAAGTGTGGACATAATTGATCACATCAAATTGGATTCTTCACGCGATGGTATTGGTTGAGATCTGTATGATTGATGGATTACTCATTGAACCATGGATAGAGGTGGCACTTGATAAGAGTTTGGCGTAGTCCCATGGCTCTGTGGCAGGATTTTGGTGCCTTACATATCCCAAAAAGATGAGTTTATAGACGATTCTCAAGCAAAAGTGGCAGCACAATCTCTGAGCAAATCTGGTAACAACATCATAACGATGCTTTTTTGGGATTCTGGATTGGACACTTCCAGAGGCATCCGACTTTATAAAGGTAAATGCTCCATAAATTGAGACTGCCTGTATTAGCAAAGCTACGATAATGGCACACTTTGGGGACATTAGTTGTGTCAACTGTGAGAAGCATGTGAGCGCACAAATTTAGAACCTATTTATAACGGAGGAGTATGTGTACAAGGCAATTCAGGGATTGATGGGGATTACTCTGAATTTTGACATGCACTGGTGCGATGCCCTCATCTACGAAGTTGTGGTTCTTCCCTCAGTGGTAATCATTGACTCAAGGGAGCGATCGATTGAGTTGATGAGCGAATTTGTGAAGCCATTTGTTGGCAATATGGTCGCCAATGATATTCTCGGCCTGGAGGAAAATGTAAAGGCTATCATTTTAAAAACATACTTCTAGCCCGAGTATTATTTGCCCTCTGATTCTAGTGATGCAAACAATTCCGAGGAGGATGAGAGCTCAGACTCTGAGAATAGTGATGAGTGCAATGCTAAGTGGCATAGAATGGAGAAGGTTGAGGAAAAGGAGCGAATGCAGAACTTTGTGAAAAACGCCTGGGAGATCTTCAGGTGTGTGGTTTTGAATGGAAATATGGACCCCTTTAGGCGGGTAACCAACTTAGATGACTGGTGGTTCCCTGATGCCTCCATGACAAATGTCATCAACCTCGGTGAATATGCTTCTCTTATTCTTCAATCTCTTAGGGGTGATGAATAATGGCCTTGCACTTGGACATGACTCTAATCATATTGGGATCCGACTGGGCTATCTTTGTCATATTTGGGGTGTTTGTACTGCACTTTGTCGTTGTTCTTCATTTTTTTGTGTGTCGTTTAGACATGTAAGGTTGAAGCACTGGAATGTGTGGATGATGTGACTCACCTGCTTTTTGTCTAATGTGGGTGATATATCTGTTTGTAATATTCCAAAAATTTAATAAAGGGCATTATCCCCATACTAGATAGTACTTACCATAAAAAACAAAAACAAAAAAAAAACATCATCTTCAAATACCAAATAGAAATATCACTTTTGTGCCATTGAAGTTGAACTGTTTTGCTGTTGTTAGTATTTTCCTTTATAAAAGTGAGACACAAGTTTGTACTTTTACCCGATAAAGTAAAATTGATAGAGCTCCAAATGCTTTAGAGAGATTTTTAAACTCTCCAAATGAAGGAAAGTGAGTCCATTTCATATTTTCATATAAGAGACTATAGTTCGATAAATCAATTGAATAATAAGAGTGAAAACATGTAAGAGCACAAGGTTGTGTAGAAAAGTCTCAAAAGTATGCCCTCAATGTTTGATGCTATAGTGATTATCATTGATGAGGCGATGCACCTCTCAACATTGACACTGGTTGAGTTGATGAAGGCTGTTTAAATGCATGACCAACACATAAATAGGTTTGCAACTTCTTCCCAAGAGTAAGATTTCAAATATTAGGTCTATGTAAGAGTTAGGGGGAAAGGTAGGAACAAATTTAGATAGAGCTCAAAAGGAAGAGGTACAAGAAACTCCAGATGAGGTAGTTTTAGAGTAGAGAGCTCTAGACAAACGCACAACCAACAAGGAGCAAAAAGCTCACACTGTAACTCCATAGTGAAGAAGAAAAATAATAGCTCAAGTCAAAAGGTATGATAAGAGTAATGTGAAGTGTTAGGTAATCCCACAATAATGAATCCCACTATTTGGTCATAGTAGGACATTGAAATCAATGTTTTTAACTAAATCTTTAGTTTTTGACTCCTATAGTAGCTAAACTATTAAGAATGTGAAAATGATACAAATTAGTACTTTGTGGGATTTTTATGCAGATCCTAAATATATATTGAAAAAAATTAGAAATAAATGATATAATTTTTTACAAAATTTCTTGTTAGAGTTATCTTGTATTAGCTAATAATTATTTATTTAATTATTAGTCTATTAAACTCTGCGCTTAAGCTAAACTTAGGCATTTAATAAATATTGTGGTTTCTTTAGAGTTGCACACCTTTAGGGTTGCTATTATCCTTTTATAAGGATTGTATTGTACTTTTTCAAAAAATTGATTCCCTCTCTGAATGATAATTTTCTTCTTCAGAGCATTTATGCTTTTTTGCTTTATGTGCCTCCATTCTTCTCTTGTGACAGGAATTTGCATGCAGGTGTTCTTGGGATCTCTGAAGTTGTATTTCCTCAATTTCTTCATGGTATCAGAGCCTACATCTGCTGCTGCTTGTTCCTGATTTTTCAGAAGATTTTTTGGAGGAGGGTTTCAAGTTTTTTCAGAGTTTTTTACTGGATATGGGGTATTTGTTTTGTTTCTGATCATTTTGGGTTCAAACGGACCTCACCGTTGAACTCAGAATGCCCCAAAACCCCCATTTCCATATAACCCAAATTTGACAAATTTGGGTTATGAAATTTTTTCTTTGATTTTACATTTTTTTTAGCACGAATTTTGAGAAATTCATAAAAAAAAATTAAAAAAAAATTCAGAGTAGTTTGGGCCAAAACAGACCTCACCGTTGGCTTCCGAAGGGCATTTCCATTCATTTTGATATATAATTCGACCTATTTCGGTGACAAGTGCATCTTGGCCATGATTTTTTCATTGACACACTTTACGAGGCACAAAAATTCGTATGGTTGTACCTGCAAATGCGTCATAAAATTTTCGTAAAAAAAAAAAAAAAAATTAAATTTTTTTTTTTACCCTTTTTATGCCCAAAAAGAGGGTTTTTTTTTCTTTTGGCCATATCTTGGGCATATAGAGTCATTTTTTTGAAAAATGAATAGGCATCGGAAAGCTAGTTCCGAGCCGGACCTCGTCATGTTGGTAATTTTTTCCAATTTTGCTGTTTGACTATGTTTTTTTCCAGTCAAAGTGAGGTCTAGTTTTTGCACTCCGGGAGCCATAAAATGAGCATCCGGACTTCGTTTTTTGAAAACTTTATATCATTGGAAAGATTGTTCTGTGCAATTTCCAGCCATATGAGTTTTATTTCCAGATTCTGCTCCATGCATATTTTATTCAGTTTTTTGCTTTTCAGCACTCTGGTGGATATCTTGGTTGTTTCAGGTCTCGGGCTCTCTTCTCTGGGTAGGATGTCTCTATTTTGGTTCTCATTTCTATTTCCAGTTTTCTTATCATTGTAGCTTGTATTTATGCAAACACACTGAGATAAAGTGCCATCATGCATTGTTTACATGGAATCTTTCACATCTTGTGCCTTATTGTACATGCACTACCTATAAAGTGCCACGGGGGAGTTGATGTTTGCCTTTTGTTTGCCATCCACCTTTGTCCAGTGAGTGTTCCTTCCACGACATTTGCCTCATGATGTGTGTCAAGTGAGTGTTCCTTCCACGACACTATGTACTTTCTCAGCACCTTCAATGTTCCTGGGTCTTTGTCATGCAACTCTTGTTGGTCGTTATTTTCAGTGTACCTGTCCCTCTCCCTCTTCCGCATTATGAGGAGGTTTGTCCTGTTGGTTCTAATGCTTCTATGGTTCGATTGATCAACTCTTCAGGATTTGGTGTCTCATGCCATCTATATCATTGAGTTCAGTTGTTTGCCTTTGTTTTCCATTTGATTCGAGTAGTGTCATTTGAGGGCACTCATGCAGATTACAATCTTCTCTACCTGGTCATGTTCTATTTCAGTGGAGGTTCTTCAGATCAGCAGTTACTCTTCGACAGTGTTTGCAGCTATTTCCTGTTTCAGTGGTGTTCTTCTTTCTTTTCCATATCTTTTTGGAGTAGAGTTTTTTCCCCACGTGGTTTTCTCTATTTCTCCATTTCATAGAGGTTTGGTTGTGATTGGGTACCTCATCAGACCTTGTTGCCGAGACCCAAATTTGCCTTCATCATGTAGTTGCATTTTATTTGCTTCATGCATTTAGTTTTTTAGCTACTCCTTAAGTTCATCTTAAGGGGGGGTGTTAGAGTTATCTTGTATAAGCTAATAATTATTTATTTAATCATTAGTTATTAAACTCTGCGCTTAAGCTAAACTTAGGCATTTAATAAATATTGTAGGTATTCTAATTATTAAAGACACATTATCCCTTTAGGGTTTCTTTAGAGTTGCACACCTTTAGGGTTGCTATTATTCTTTTATAAGGATTGTATTGTACTTTTTCAAAAGTTGATTCCTTCTCTGAATGATAATTTTGTTCTTCAGAGCATTTATGCTTTTTTGCTTTATGTGCCTCCATTCTTCTCTTGTGACAGATATTTGCATGCAGGTGTTCTTGGGATCTCTGAAGTTGTATTTCCTTAACTTCTTCATTTCTAATTACTTGTTTTTAATAATAAATAATATTTTTTAGAGTGATGATTGTGTCATAATGCATAAATTTTTTTAGATAAAGAATAAAATTTATTTTTTCTGAAATATGGATTTGTAACACCAATATCTAGTGCTTGCATTTTGTTTCATATATTAAAATTTCAAATTGAGTTTTTAAATTAAAGCTTAATTTTAGTTTAGACATAGTTGTATGTTGAAATGCATAACTTATTTTATATGTGTAGAGTGTAAAAATTGAACCATGAGAAAGGATAATTAAACCCTTAAAGGACTCAAGTTTCAACCTTGCACTTAGGTAAACCTTCAAGCAACTACGACCTTCACACTTACCTTGTAATTAATTGTGTATTTCAAACATGCATAAGAATTATCTGAGTTCTTTAGAATGAAAATATTGGGAGTGCAAAACACAAGGGTCTTCTAAACAATCCAAAAAGCTCTCTATTTAGGACGAATGCATGGTGCATGGATGACAACATGGTGCATTGGTGTCCCGTACAAACAAAAAATTGGAATTGCAATAGAAAACACCTAAAAATATATGCACATTTTTGATATGTAAATAATAATAGAATATGAATAAAAATCTAGTTAAAGTAACTGAAGTGAAAAATATTAAGTGTAATAAAATGATTGAAATGACAAGAGGAAGATAGGTTTAGCAATTGCCAAAAATACTAGTTGTCTAACAAGCTCACATACTCGTCTTTTGTCCTAGGTTGTCTGTGACATTTTGTTTAGACAACTTTCTGTTAGTGGGTTCCAGAACCTTTCAAAACATGGTTTTAAAGGGTTTCGGGTCCCTTCAAAACTTATTTTTCCTTTAATAAAAAATAAGCTCATAGACTCTCTCTTCAAGTGACTTCTTCACTTGTACTTGCACAAATAAGATCAAAGAGATGGTTTGGGTGGTGATGTAAAGATTTTCCTTAATCAAACCCCCATTTTAATGTTTCATTAATGTTTCCCCTTCCATTACTAGCCTTAAAAAAGATACCTATAAAAGACATGAAAGAAAGAAATAATAATATGCTATCAAAACAAAGACAATATGCTAAATATCCTTTTGAGAGTTTACAAGCCTCAAGCATAGGAGCTTAGTGGCTTCCAATTTCAAAAAAAAAATAGTAAGATACTCTGAATAGACAATGATATTCTCCAACTAATGGTAATGTAGTAACAAGATAGCATCATAGCAATAATATGGTGGAATAATATAATAGGTAGATTTTGTGAGGAAGAGAATATTGTGTATGCAAGAATGAAGTTGTGGAATGCAAGAAAAGCTTTTCAAGCGTGGTTGAAAGCAACAATTTTGCTCAAAAATTAGATTAGAGTAAATCGATTCTCAACATTGGTGTAAGTTGGTAGAGGCATTACATTGTCCAACTATAATATCTCAATGGCTAGCATAGTCATAGATTTTTGTGGTACATTGTGTACACATCCATGTGAGACACATATATCTGGGTTAAAAGTGGACCTAACGGTTGAGAAATCAAGCATCTAATCTGGTAAGTTATGTTTCAATCTAATAATGTAGAAGTATGTTGTTATTCTGCACATCAGATCATAATACTAAGCCAATATCTTTATAGAAACATTAATGCAGGTTTGTACTATGGTACTATGGGCTTTACTAGAACACACCTCCCATTCTCTTCACTATCGTCTTAAGAACTTGGTCATTCTATTTCTCTCCCATTGCCATAGGAACTGACAAACTGAAATGTTAAACTCCTGGTCTCAGTGCATCACAAGAACAAACGAATGGAGTGATAAACATAACACATGAACAGAAATCAACTTTCATTTTCGAATCTTACACTTCCGTGTGCTGCAAATGTTGCAAAAAAAATGTCTTCCACTGTGTACTCATTTCACAATTAGAAATAGAAGTCGGAAAAATAAATGATAAGATAAATAAATGTTAAGAAACTTAAGAGGTAAGACTACACAAGCCTCTGGTGTAGGAATGGTACAGTAGCTACTCGATCAACAGAAGAGAGATGGGAAATATTGTCTGGATACTAGGCCAAGTTACTGATATATTTGGTTGTTTACATTAAATATTCACTCCATACAGAATGTCTCCTTATTCCCTATCTTCAGAAACCTTGGCGAGGACACCCAAGCATATTTGTGATGCCAAGGATGACATTAGTTCATTATGCTTTCATCTTTCATTCATTTCCAACATTAATAGAGGTCGGCCAACTTTAAACCACACACACTAAACAACATATTAAGCTTACATGATGTAGTCAATTTTGAATATTTAACACTTTAAGTCTAGAAGTGTAAGCTTAGTGTGTGTGAGTTAAGCTATCCATGGAGGTCACAGGTATAGAAGTTTCAATGATTTTTATTGATTCAAACCATGACCTTTTAAAGTGGCAATACAGTTACACAATTGAATAATAGTTGTTGCAATATTTTATTAATCTAATGTAAGCCTAAAACTAGCTGTTAATGTAATATGTTTCTACATTTGACTAATAACTAATCTATAAAGTCTTTGTCATGTCCCTCGTACATGCATTTTTTATTTCACTTTTGTTTTCACTTTTGACATGCTTACAAAAGAAATTATTAAGAACATTATAATCTAAGTCAATTAAATCATTATAGCTATCCTTAGAACATAATCTATGACATTGGCATTTGAAAATTTAAGGGCTAGAGGATAAACATCATGATATTACTTATTCAACAAAAGATTAGGGAAAGACTATTGCCAGAGCTGAAGAGATTAGGGATGCCTTCAATCCAAGGTTTGAGCAAGTGGAGAAGGCCCTGGAGGAAATAAAAAACAATGACACTGTTAGGGACCAGAGAATGGTGGAAGCTGAAAACAGACTCAACAAAATTGATACCTGTCTCAGAAGCATTACTGAACATAGTTATAACATTCTAAAGGCCTCGGTTGACATCATCAAAATCCTGATCAATAAGCTGGAGAATGAGAAGGGATCTCTGGAACAGGAACCTGACATGGAGGGTGTGGAAGGTGTGCAAGGACCACGCACGAGGACCATAGGCAAGAAGAGGGAGAAAAAGCCAAACAAGGAAATCAAAGAGCTCAAAGTTGCTTCGACAAATTATGACCTATTGGTCATCAAGGCTGCTGAACTTCTTAAGTCTCTGTAGGTGTTGCTAGCTGTTTAGGTCTTTCTTTCTGGTTTTTTCTGCTTTGCTATTCCTAGTTTTTTGCTGTCCATTCGGGTTGCTGGCTTTCTTGCTAGTCTTTTGTTTGTTGTCTTTATGCTGGTCTAGTTGATCTTTGATGATCTTTCTTTTAATCTTTATGTAAAAGGTTTCGGGTCCTTAAAACCTATTTTTCTAATTAATCAGAACAAAAGAAGAGAATTCCCAACAAAAATTCCATATGTAAAGAAAAAAGCTCATACCAATATAGAGAAGGAACAATAAAAAATGAAAAGAAAATATCTTCACTAGCACATTGGTAGACACCACACCTGTTGAGAAGAGAGAAGCCCCTTTGGCATATAATTTCATAAGAGAGAATCCTATTTTGGGAGAGTATTAATTGTTGTAGTAAGTTCATGTGCCACCATAATAAATCCTATAAAAGGGTTTTCTATTCAAAGAAATAATAGAAGACAACCTGGAAATAACTAATAATGAGCTTGAAAGATTATGACACTAGACTATTTAAGACATCACAAGGAAAAGAGAAGGCAATATGGAAACATAGAAGTAGATAGTGAAGCCTATACATCAACTTTGATGGGTTAGCATTGTAAAAATAGCTCAAAGATCTACTCTTTATATAGTCCACAACCCTTTTTCTAAAAAACACAAGTTACATAGGGTTCTTTTAAAGATCTATCCCATTCAAAATTTGAAAGAGAAGAATCCTATGCCACTTATCTTACTAGAATTTTATGGAAGGCCATCTCCTAGTTTCCAATTCACCACCTTATAGATGAAGTTTCTACTATCCAAGATGTTCCTCCAAATATCAAATCCAATAGGGAGGTTGGGATTACAAAGTAACTCCTCCATTATTATTTTTTGCTTCAGATATTTTCTTCAAAAAATCCCACTCAACTCATTCTTCCCCTTCATGAACCCGCAATAAATCTTAGACAAAATATCAACATTGAATTCTATTAGTGTATTTATTTTCTTTAATTACACTTAGACTTACTTAAGCCTACTTAGTCATCTATATCTACTTGACACTTGTTCATGCAAGTTGTCAAGATCATTTAGGAGTTGTTAGAGAGGTGTTGACTTAGTTTGGACACCTCTTGCTAGTTTAGTGGGAGGCAACTCACCACCACTCATTGAGTGTTGGGTTTGACTTCTGATTCGACCCAATCACTCTTTCTATATGTACTCTTCTTCTCCATCTTATTTACTTGGTCGACTTTGCTCATAATCTGGTTCTTATTGTGCTTGTTATTACGCCGAGAGGTGTAACCTACAATGGCATCATATAGGGGTCATCACTAGTAACAGTGTAAGAAAAAAGAAGTGGTTCGTATTCTTCCAGCTATGTATATTAGAACTGATAAAAGAAGAGAGGAGCTAAAAATAGAACTGCTTGGCGAATTCGAAGAGCCTTATGAAATTCGAAGAGCCTTGCATCAACCTTTCAAATCCCGATTGCAGTACAAATTTGCGAGGTACGCTTAAAACACATTCAACAGTGGGGGAATGGAGTTGCAGGCGGATCTGCTTCTTCCACCAAGGTCTCAACATTTGGGTTTTTCTGTTGAACACCAAAACAAGGAAAACTCTCCTCCATTTTTAGCAGGCAGATCGCCAACACCATTTTCTGCAGGAATCATGCCCTCTTTCACGATTTACTAATGTTCACCATTATGAATAAAAAATCTCATTTTTTCGTATCCTAAGCGAAGTCCTTTTTTCGCCTCTTTGTTTTCATATTTGCATTAGGAACTGTATTGTGATCTACCATGCATTTTCTGTGATATTTTAATGTCTGGTATGCTTTAATGTATCTACTTTTTCCATCAACCCGCCTTTCTCAGATTTATATGGCAGATAAATGAAAATGTCGTTCACTCAATACTTTTGGACAATCTCCAACAACAGGGGGAAAAATAACAATAATACTTGTTTATAACGTTTTTATCTTATGGTTTGGGTGGATTTTCCCATTAAACTGATTTATTTTCTTATTTCTATTTTTTCCTGATTGGCTGGTCCTATTTTAGCCGGTGGTATTTTTGTTTTTCCCATTTGCAAATTTAACTAGAGAAATCATTAGATGATGAGCAGATGGATTGAGGATGCTACACCAGAAAATAATGCAAATCGATTACACAGAAGATCATGGGTTTGTGGATTTTGGATTTACACCCGCTAATTGAATTTACTTAGAAAGTTTCTAAAGCCTTTTCAACATATCCAAATTATGTATATCCTATAATTATATCTCGGTTTTATAATTTTGGACATCAACTTTTAATTGATGCTAGCCATTTTTCTAGGTTGTTTCAGAATCCATTATCTTTCAGTCTTTGAAAATTAAATTTGGTGCTTTTGCTATGAAAGGCAGCAAGTTAAATGTTATTTGTTTTGATAATTCATTGTGCTTTGGGAAACTTTATGCGACCTTCTTTGTAGAATTAAAGTGGTGGTTTTTGTTTGCAATATTCAAAGACACGATTTGAAGGATTGGTTGCAGAAAAATGATGATTGTAGATGTTATTTTGGCTGCACGAGTACTAGAAATGAACTATGTCATTTTGTTTATTTCCGGCAACGGCAACAAATACAAATAATTGCATTTTAAAAAAAAATCATGATTTTGAGTAACAAAGATGCACTCAAAGTTTAGGTAAAAATTAGTGTTTTTTTTATCAAACAATGTTGCAACTTTCAGCAATTGCTACAAGGTTTTGATGCCAAAACTTGTGCTGGTGTTTTGTAGGATGTACTTGGAAGAAGAATGTCAAACATATATTTATGGAATTGATAAGTTTTAATGCTTTCTAATGGAAAAATATATATATATTTAAATGAACTAGAAAACTCAATTTCCCTAAGGTGCCCCCTTTGATACTTTTAGTTTTTGATTGCTAAGATCTGTCCCCTTTGATACAGGGTCATATTATCTAAAGCTTTTAGATAAATAACATCCGTGTTATTTTAAATCTCTTATTTAATCTCCAATATCAGCATTGCCATAACTAATTAACAATGCTAATTAATGTCACTGGTTGTTGAGACTCAGAACCACGCCAGAAAAATATGGGATTCACAGAGTAGGATATGAGTGCATGTAGTAGGATATGCATGGAGAATATTATATATTTCATTTAAGTTGATTTCCATTAATGGATGGATATAGGCAATGGTGCGCAGGCTTAGATTCAGGAAATAAATTTTATTTATTTTTATATTTCTATTAAACGTTTAGAGGATATTGCATAGGAGACTTTTCTTTAGATGGAGAGAATACATTAATAGAGGAAACAAAAGCAAGAGGCTAGGGAAGAACATTGTTAGAATCTGTATTTTATTTCAAAAATTGAACTGTAAAGAAGTTCAATGCCTTTGTCTCTTCTTCTATTGCAATTTTTTTCTTAGATATTCCTTCCAGATGATATTCAAATTAAACTAAATTGTGAGAATAATAAGACATAATTAAATTGAACTAAACTGGAATTTTAGAAAGAGTGTTTCAAAAGTAATTTTTTGTTGTTATAATTCTAAAACACAGTAAGTACTTAAAAATTAGATCAAATCAATCATCATACTATATCTAACATAAAAATAATTAATGAGGTTTTAATTGAATGATAATGTTTTTTTTTTTCTATTTATTTTAAAATTAATTGTTAATTTATAACAAAAGAAATATATTTTAATTTAGAAGTTGAATTGATTTGCATGCAAAAGGGAAAATAAAATAGAAATTTATATCTAGAAAATATAGAAAGATTATATTACTAGATTTTATTTTTAGATTTATTCTAAAATTGATGATTAAAATGGAATAAAATGTTAGTTATATATCTATAAATTTTTTAGAAAGTATTAAATTAAAACTAATTGTTGCATGCAAAAAGAAAAAATAGACTAGAAATGTTGGTTATGTATCTACATTGATTTTTTTATTGTTTTCAATTTCACAACTAAAAGCACACTCTACCCATTTAAGATTATGTAATTTTTAGTTTTAAATTTATTCTAAATCTAATTGTTGATTCATTTAATATTTAAAAAAAATCGAATCTATTTTAATTTTAGAATTTGAATTGATTTGCATGCAAAAAGAAAATGCAGAATAGAAATGTTGCTTTAGATTAATTTCTAAATTCTTTTTTTCAATTCCACAATATTCTACCCATTTAAGATCAATTAATTTCTACTAATGCCTACATAATATAAGTTTTACTTTTATTATAAAATATTTAAATAATATAATTTATATAAATAAGTATCATAAAAAATAGAAATATCAAATTATTTTGTATATTGATGCAGCCTTTGTTATTTTTATTATTAGTCAAATAATTTAAATTTTAAATGATTAAATGTTTAATATTATTTCATAAACGTTAAACCCTTAATTAAGATTTTGGTTAATTATTGTTAGGATTAAGGTTGTATTAGGATATAGTTAGGGTTTAAGGTTAGGATTGGAATAAAGGTTACAAGTAAGCTAATTTTAATTAAAATAAACTTCAAACTATTTTAAAATGTCTATATTCTAAATATTCATAAGAAAAGTACATTATAATGAAAAAAAATTTAATATTTTATAAGAAAATGATAATAAGTGGTATCAATACATTACCCTACAATAGTAACCCTAATTCTAGCCTCAACTTAATCCTAAACTCTAATTAAATCCTACTTATAAAAAAATCAACCTTAATCTAACCCTAATTATAACCTAACCTTAATATGAACCCTAACCCTTATTGTACCCTAATATAAATTGAATTCTAGGCCAAACCCTAACCCTAATTGAACTTTAGTCCTAATTTAACCCTTAACCCTAATTTTATTGAATGATAAGCCTAATTATAATACTAATTGAACTGTAATACAAACCCTAAATATAATTAAAATCTTACCATAATCAAAACCTAACCTTAACAATATCCCCAATCTAGACCTAATTGAAGCCTAAACCATACCCTAACCCTAAACTTAAATATAACCCTAATTTAATTCTACCCTAACCTAACCCTAAACATAACTCTATAATTAAATGCGACCTACAAATTCAATCTTAATCTAACCCTAATTGAACCCTAACCCTCATCTAAACCCTAAACCTTATTCAACTCTGATCCTAATTGAATTCTAGCATGAATCTTAAGCCTAATTAAACTTCACTTCCAATTTAACCTTAACCCTAATTGAACTCTTATACGAACCCTAACTATAATTAAAACCTTACCATAATAAAATCCTAACCTCGATAATGTCCTAATCTAGACCTAATTGAACCCTAAACCATAACCTAACCCTAAACTTAAACCTTAATCTTACCATAATTGAAACCTAATAATAACCTAAACCTAAATTTAAATATAACCCTAGAATTAAGTTCTAACTACAACTTGAACCCTAATGTAACCAAAATTAGATCTTAGCGCTAAACTTAACCCTAACCATAATTAAAATCTAATTGTAATTAAACTCTAATTATAATCTAACCCCTCACCTTAATATAACCCAAACCCTTATATTAATTGATCTCTTATACTATTTTAACCTTGATCTTGATATAATTAAATCATAACCCAAATTAAAATCTAATCCTAACCCTAAATATAATTACCCATACCTTAATGAAACCGTAACCATTTAATCAAACCTTAACTATAATTAGTTCTATAACCTTAAACCTTCGCCCTAATCCCTCTAACTGAATCCCAACCCTAACCTAACCCTAAACTTAACTCTAACCATATAATTAAACCTTACCTACAACTTCAACGTTAATCTAACCTTGACTTAAACCCTAACCCTTATTGAATCCTAATCCTAATTGAATTCTAACTTAAATCTAACCCTAATTGAACTTCTATCCTCTTTTAACCCTAACCCTAATGTAATTAAATTGTAAGCCTCATTCTAACCCTAATTGAAATCTAATGCAAACCCTATCTATAACTAAAACCTTACCATAATCAAGTCTTAACCTTGATAATATCCCTAATCTAGACCTAATTGAACCCTAACCCTAATTGAATCTTTGTACAAATATAACCATGACTCTAATTAAATCATAACTTTAACTTTAAAGTCAATATTTATTATATAATCCTAACCCTCACACCATGATTTATCCTTAAACCCTTACCCTATTTGAATAGTAACACTAACTCAAATCATAAATGGATTGTAATACTAACCCTATTCCTCATTGAACCCTAGCCCTAAACCTGAATGTAATTCTTAATGAACCCCAACCCTTACTCGAAGCATTATCCTAGAATAGTAACCCTAATTATAATGTAACCTTGAGCCTAAACCTAATCTTACCATAATTGAAACCTAACCATAAGCTTAACTCTACCCCTAGAATTAAACCCTAACCACAAATTCAACCCTAATCTAACCATAATTGAACCTCGTCTCTAAACTTAACCATAACCGTAACTAATCCTAATTGAACTCTAGCGCTAAACGTAACCCTAACTATAATTGAACTCTAATCCGAGCACAAACTCTATTCCTAATTAAACTCTAACAGTAAACTTCGACCCTAATATAACCATAATTGAACCATATCTGTAAACTTAACCCTAACTATAATTAAACCCTTTCCACAATCAAATCCTAACTCTAATTAACTTTAACCTTAATGCTTAACCCTAATCTCCCTAATTGAATGTTGATCCTAAACTCAACTCTAACCATAGATTTGAACCCTAAATGCAACTTTAACCCTAATCTATGCCTAATTGAACCCTATTCTTAATCTTAACCTAACCCTAATTGAATTATGACCATAATCGAACCCTAGCCCTAAACTTAACCCTAACCCTAATCCTAATTGAACTATAATCTTAATTAAGCTCGAATCCTAACCCTAATCGAGCCCAAACCCTAATTCTAATTGAAGTGTAATACTAATTTACCCCTAACCCTAATGCAATTGAAACACAACCCCAATGCTAACCATAATTTAACTCTAGCACTTACTGTAATTGAACCCTGATAATAAGCTAACCCTAAAATTAACCCTAACCATAATTACTAAACCCTATTTTGAACCTGAACCATAACCCTAAAGTAACCTTAATTGTAAATCCATCCTAACCTTGACCATATCCCAATCTTTATGCTAACATAACCCATAAACCCATTTAAACCCTAAGGCTAACCTTGAAACCAAGCTTTATTATACAACCATAAACCTAACAACATGTTTTATTCTTAAATCCTAACTCTTGCTAATTTATAACACCAACTCTAACCTTAATTTAGTTGTAATACTAACCCTAAACCTAATTAAACCCTAACCCTAACCCTAACCCTAACCCTAACCCTAACCCTAACCCTAACATTGATTCTAATTGAACCTTAACCCTTAACCCAAGCATTATCATATAGTATAATAACCATAATCGTTAAGTAAAATCAATTATAACTACTATTTAATATATAATGCTATGACTCCCTCTAATATAGATCCTAACCCTAGCCATAACTTGATAATGACCCTAAACCTTACTATATATCTAACCTAAAACCTAAACCGAACCCTATTCCTAACCCAAACCATAACTCTTATAGGTATCATCATGTACACTATCTCTAATTGCAATCTTAACCCTAATCTTAATTATAATTGTGTTATAATTCTAACCCTAACCCTAACCCTAATTTTAATTATAATCACTAATTATAATCTTTAACCCTAACCCTAACCATAACCCCAACCGTAATTATAATTATAACCCTAACCCTAACCCTAATCATATCCCTAACTATGATATAGACCTTAACCCTAACCATAATACTAACCTTAACCCTAATCCAAAACATTAATATAAACCAAATCCTAATCCTTACCATACCCCCAGTTATATTTCTAACCCTAATCCTAATGTAATTACGCTTACCCTACCCCTAACTTTGATGTAAACCCTAAACATAATTGTAACCTTGACACTAAACCCTAACCCTAATCATAAATTTAACCTTAATATTAAACTGTAACCATAACCCTAACCCTAACCATAATCCTAACTATAATCCTAAACCCTAAAGCTAACGATAATCCTAAACCCTAAAGCTAACGATAATCCTAAACCAAAACCAAAACCAAACCCTAATGTTGATGCTAACCCTAATGGTAAACCCTAACCCTAATCATAAACCTAGCCCAAAACTTGATGTAAACCTTAACCCTGACTATAACACTAACCTTAACCCTAATGCTTACCATAACCATAATACTTGTGATTAAATAAAGTTTAATATTATAATTAAATAAAGTTTAATATACCTTAGATTTTAGTATTTGCTTTGAGTTTGCAACACATGTATATTATACAAAATAGTCTAAATAGATATATAAAAAATCATATATCTCTGCGTAATAATATAATAATATATTATAATATTATAATATTATAATATTATAATATATTTTATTTTAATAAAAAGACAATATATAATTATATATTGATTTATTTTATGCTTCCTATGTTGCACCGCGCGGCTCCCACTAGCATATATACCTTAAATTTTAATTTAATCCATATAAAATATGCCGAGAGATATCCTTCTTGAGGCGCCTATTTTACTTTAGGGTGTAAAATTGATTAAAAATAGGCGCCTCGAGAAGGATATCTCTTGGCGTGTTTTATATGGATTAAATTAAAATTTAAGGTATATATGGTAGTTTATCTTCATTGGATCTTGGTTATTTTATTTTTCTAATATCACGATCTTCCATTCTCTTATGTAAGTACACATTATCTTTTTGATTTTGTTATTTTATGTCATTATTGTATATACTTTAATTGTGTATTTGTTTTATTTTCCATACTAATTTATCCTCATACTTTTGTTTACATGTTATTTTTATCCCACTTAGGGGAAATTTTGGTTGGTATGGAAAACTTTTTTTTTTGTCTTGTTTGTCTTTTCATATATTTTGGTTCATATAACTTTTTTTTTTTTATGCCTCATTCGTCTACTTAGATTTTTTTCTTGTGTCATTTCCACCATCTTATTTTTTTTTGCCTCATTCATATACTTTGATTTTCTTTGACTTCTTATTTCTCTTTAATGATTATATTAGTGTTTATTGCTTGATATTTTA
Source organism: Cryptomeria japonica (assembly GCF_030272615.1). Lineage (NCBI taxonomy): Eukaryota > Viridiplantae > Streptophyta > Pinopsida > Cupressales > Cupressaceae > Cryptomeria > Cryptomeria japonica. Next base: position 648,628,399 of record NC_081413.1, read on the forward strand.
GCATGAGATTTATCTCACATTACTATGTCATAGTTAATTAGAGCTTACATATTTTAAACTTATATTTATATATTAAAATTGTCAAGCCATTTATTGAGTCCACATTGGTACTTAGTGAACTTTTAAACTTATTTTGATATATTAAAATTGTGATGTCATTTATTGAGTAAACATTGGTACTTATTGAACGTATATTAATACACCATGTTTACTTAGAGCTGCATATGGAGTCTATAGTAGTTCAAATATTAGTTTTAGATTCACTTATTGAGCTTGTATTGTTATATTATGATTTAATAATATTTATTATAAATCACTTGTATTCCTCATATAAATTGATCATTATCGTCTAAAGGCATCATTTCTTCATATATGACACTTGTGGATACCATGTTATATCTTTACATTAAGGATGTCATGTTATCCGTCTGTATTTTTTGGGTACCTTTATGGTTACATTCTTATATTGGGAGATATCATTCCTTCGTTTTAAGATTTCATAGCCTTCTCTCTAGTGAACGCTGTTGGATTGGCATTGGATTCCTTTTGTTTCATCCTTCACACTCAGCATATTGGATTCTTTTTGTTTCACCGCATTTTTTTATCCTTAAGGAGGTCAATAAAAATAGGAAAACATTTAGAATGTATGAGCAACGTTAAATGGCTAAAAATGAAACAATGCGTAACAAGCATGGACATGATACTGGAAACTTCGCAGTTTGCAAAACGTGTTTTCTTTGTAAATATCAGCTGTAAAATGAAGCACAATACGCATTGACAAAGACCTGAAACAGCTATAGCCATTTCCGGACCTGTGAGCCAGCCTGCGATGGGAGAAAGTAAGTAAAATTTTCTTTTCTCGTCAAATGAAGCACAAAACGCTATAGCCATTTCCGGACCTGTGATCCAGCCTGCTAATATCCGCTGTAAAAGTAAGTAAAATTTTCTTTTCTTGTCAAAATTGACACGACTTGAAAGCAGAGCCATGTGATATCACATGAGTAGAATACCTTTTTTTATGTGTCGAAGGCCGTTCTATTTGCCAGTGAGAAGGAGGTATACTGTATAAAGTAATTTTGTGTGACAAGCCTCACATGTTATGATGTACTCAGACTGAATGCTGATGTTGTGCTTACTGCCAAAACCCAACTGTGACACACAATAAATTAACCGACTACCATTAAATTGTTTTAAATATTGTCTTATGACTGGTGTGACTTCCCCTGAGCTCAAAGCGAATCCTTTTCTTAACTTAGCGCAGCGGAACTTCCATTTTCTTTTTGAAACTCTTCTTAAGCCGGAAAATTGCAGCTCTTGTAAAATTACAGCTCAAATTTTTGCTCTTCGGCATAGTTGAGAGCGTGGCATCCTTGTGCAGAATTTTCAGGTATGTTACTGGATACTCTTTATCTGGCAAATAATTTAGTAGGAGAGTATAAATGTATGATATGAAATGGGTTTTATTTGAAATACTGTAGGGTGGACAGATTCAGCCCTGTTTTTCACAGTGAGATCTGGTACAACATGCCAACTCTTTTTCTGTGGGGTTTTTGAGTGCATGATAAGGACTAATAGGATGAATTTTCACGTGCACTGCAGGTGGTCTAACATAAAAAGGTGTCCTCCTGCGTTGGCATGAAACTCCAAATTTCTATCACTAAGTAAAATGATGATGATCTTATACATACAATGCAGAATAAGAAGTGGCTTTCCTTTGAAATAAAAACACTCTTATTTCAGTAATTAGACCACGTCCCATTCAGGAAGGAGAATACTTTCTTGTCCCACAAAGTTATGTAGACGGCTTGCACTTTTGCACAGTGTTAGGGTTTCAATATCATTCTTTCTTTGCCCTGGACGTGTTTTTCATTGTTCCAGTTTACGCAATGGTTAAGTTATCAGGTAGACGAATGATCCGATGGGTTGCTTTTCTTTCTTTAATGGGAGAGCAATATTGTTACAGTTTTGGCACTTATACCGAGATGTACTGCTGGATTTGCAGGTGCAGTAAATGCATATCACAAAGCTAGGTGGAAAAGTCACGAATTTTTGGATCAGAATGGACGGAATTGGAAAGATAGGTAAGCAAAATTATATATGAAATTTTGGGAAAAATATGTCGAAGATCTGATTTATGCAATTAAAATTTGTATTGAAAATTATACTGTTTGAGGAAGTTTTAAATTTATAATAGATTTCTGGATCTTTCCAATGTAAACAAGGACGCAAAGCGTCAAGTTCCTGTCATTAGAAGGAGGAGAGTAATAGATAAAGAGATATAAGAGGTATAGGGAAAGATAAAAGTAGAGAGATATAGAGAGAATTAGATAAAAAGAGATAATTATATAGGGAGAGGTAGAGATAAAGAGGAAGAGATAGCTACATATAAATGGATAAATAGAGCTACATGTGGTACTATGATAAATTTAGTTAAAATATTCTCGTGGTTGAAAAGATTTATTTCTAATTATTGAAAATGAGTGCTACTAGAATATAACTAATAATGTTTTAAAATTTTATCCATAATTAAATTAAAATTCAAAATTTATTACAAAATTTATATGATATGTTGATTGAGTTATCATGTCACTATATACATTGGAATCTTTGTAAATAGATATAAAAATTAGCTCCAAAACCTAAAACCATGGTAGTAACAATTTTACCCAAAGTTAGTGTGTTTGAACCAATCACTTTAGAAACAAAATTATGACCAATAATAAAATTTTAAAATATAATAATCTTAAATTAAACTAATTAAAAAATATTTACCATTTTAAAAGAACCTAATTTTAATAACTAACAAAATTTTATTAATTACCATATTAAAAAAATATAATATACATATAACAAAAATTATATCTTTCTAATCTCTAACAATTGTAATCAAGATATATAGAATAAACTTATTAGTCCCGCCTATCTATAGGCGGAAACTAATGTTTTCATCTCTGCCTATTAATTTGCTTTGAAATCCGTGACAACCAATCACATTTAATTATTTTTTGGCTTTTCTCACATTTTCTAATGTTTTGCTATTTAATAAACCTTAGTGGTATGGTGTGCCTGAAGAAGGTGACTTTTTTTCCGGGAATCAATGAACAACATGATTCAAAGTATTGCATAAATTGCAATATAAAATCGAAAACATTGATACAAACATTAATCCCAAAAACACAACGGAGAGAGGAAGAAAAATCTTTTAAAAATCCAAAACCAACCAGTATATTTGATCGTGATATATTGGCCACCAAGGGCTTCAATCTGGAGGACCTACTTAATTTGACTGCTAACCAAGTCGCCATGGTTGCCCTGCAATCTACTATTTGAATTGAACGAGCTGAATCTGGCGATCAACCGTTCTCATCCTCTAAAAACGATGCGAGACGATTGAACGCTTTAATTTTCTGTTCACAAATTTTAAACCGATCCTATTTTTCTCGTCGGTCAGATAATATCCCACCGTTTATTGGTATGCCGTTTATTGGTAGAAGCCCGAAACAAATCGTTTCGCGCCGTCCACGCGTAAAAATCTTCGTGTGTAGTATTTTGAAAGAGATCCTGCAAAAACTTCCATACACAGTCGCGTCAATTGCACTATGTATGGATCGTGCGTCCCTCGCCTGGTGATGACCCACAAAACAACTATGCCATTGCAGAGAAGCCAAATTTTGGTGTTTCTTGCAAATCTTTGCGATGGGAAATATAATACTTTTGCCGTTGCTTTTTCCCCGACTTCAGCAGCCGTCTCCTTGCTGTTCCCCGCTTAATATTTCATTTCTCTGTTTAGTACTTTTAATTTTTTTTGTTTCGTGAAAAGTTAAATCTATCCTATCTATAGGCGGAAACTAATGTTTTCATCTCTGCCTATTAATTTGCTTTGAAATCCGTGACAACCAATCACATTTAATTATTTTTTGGCTTTTCTCACATTTTCTAATGTTTTGCTATTTAATAGAATTAATAATTAAAATGAAATTAGTTTTTGCTTTTATCATTGGTTGTTGCCGTTAATTTTTTTTTCGAAACTATGATTAATTTCACAATTCTAAATTTTTTTACCTGTGTTTCTGAAAAGAATTTACACGCTATCTACAACCAGCGGCCTCACCAAGACTATCGATCTGCAAGACCATGATGTGCGTACGTAAAGAGCTTCTCCAAACCCTGGCTCAAGGACTGCCGACAAATACTATTCGATTCGGCTCAAAGATTTCTGCAATTCACCAAAGGCAAGACAACTCAAGCATTGCAACACTCGATGATGGAAGCCAAATTTTGCCAAAGGTAGCTTCTTTTTTTTGGTGTAGAATTTTTAACGAGGGTTTGGGGTAATTGGAGAGGAATTTTTAGCAGGGGTTTTGTTAATGATGTCAAATTTCAGGTTATTATAGGATGCGACGGTGGCAAAGTGGCTAGGGTTTGGATCCCCAAAAATGGCTGGACGCTCTACGTTTCTAGGGTTAGGGAGTTTTCCGCAGGGCCAATTTATTCCCGGTTTTACCTGAGCTTTTTTATTATGATTTTATTTGTATTTTTTAATGTAAAAGTTAAAATGTAAATTGTATCAATTTTAATATAGTTTAATTTATTTTGAACTTTTTACTTGAATTATATAGTATTAATTTTTTAAATTTAATTTATTTCAGAATTTAATTGTATTTATGTTCAATTTATATAATATTTTTTTTGTTAATATTGAATTTATTTTTCAATTAATGTTATTATTGTTTTTAATATCAATATTTAATATTCTTGTATAATATTATAAAATAAAATAACATCCTCCCCCATGTTTTACACAAACATCTGCATTTGTACAAATCAATTTTGCCTATTTTTGACACTAGGCAGAGACTCATGCTGCCTCACAACTCTTGTTTATAAATTTTATCTTCCAATTGTTAAAAAAAAATTATAAAATGAAATTAAGTTAAAAGTTGCCCTCAAATCGCAGCTTTCCCAGAAATGGCTATGCAGCAGAAAAACATGTACAAAATCCAAGATACCTCTTAACTAAATATAAATTATCACGTACGAAGCTAAACATAGTGCCTCCTAATTTAAGGCTGATGCGCATGCATTTACTTTAACCCTGATATGTATGTACCTTCACTATCCCAGGATAACTCGTGAAGTTGACAATTATACTACGGCTTGGATTTCAAAATCTCATAATTCAATGGAATTGTACAAAATCTTTTGCTTCCCCACAAAATATGTGCACTCCACTCGTGCATCCTTCACGAGCATAAACTTCAATTTTTTTTTTGATGAGGATGCATTAAATTTCTGTAGCTTTTAATTGTAATAGTACATAAAAAATTGTGTATTTTTTTTTCAAAAAATTAAATTTTATGTCTATAGAAATTCATATGGACCAATCACAACACAAATAAATCTTTTTTTAAATAATTTTTGTTAAAAAACAAGCAAGTTAACTTTTGAAAAAAGAGAAATTTATTTTAGTTTGAAAAATTCTAAAAATTGATTGGTTGAAAAGACAATGCTTAATCACTATTTAAAAACATAGTGAATGCATAAATATTCCTGCCATGGGTAGAAACTAATAAAAGAAAATAGTAAGAACATGCGTGTAAGTTGAGCAATGCTTGTAATTATTTAAATTATTCTATGATGAGTTTAAATTCACATTTTTTAGCTATATGATTTATGAATATTAAAATAATAGAAAAGTCAAGTCTATATTGAACAGATAACTTATTTGCCAATATTACAACAATGCTCTTTTTTATTTATACCTTCTTAACTAATTTAATAGAACTAGCTAGTAATAATAGAGTGTGTTTATTACTTTACCCTTTGACCTAAGTAATAGGTTAAATAGTATTTGGATATTATTTGTTGAGAAAGATGTAAGGTGAGAATGTGATCTTAATGTTTGTGTGCTTGATAAGTTGCACCTTAAATTTTTTGAGAAATCCTTATTACAATAATTATCTAGTGTTATGCATGGTGAAGCATACACTTCCACATTATTTTTTATTTATTATGTATCATTATGAAACAAACTATTTAGAGTAGTGCTTATATGCACCTAAAATTGTATGAATAAATATAGACGTTCAATGACGATTTGGTGTTCTAACTTATAACCCACATGGCATGGTCATTTATTCTCATAGTGCTTTCCATTTTGATGGAAGCCTTTATAGCACCTTAATAGTATCTTTTACATGTCCTTAAACTTTGTTTTCCTCTCTTTTGACCTAATTCATCCTTCTCACATCCCAAATTTACCCATGTTATGTTATAGGATCACCTAGGTGGCCTACTTTGGTTGAATGGAATACTCACAACCTAACACATGATCATCTAATATTTAAAAGTGAGTGAGTTAATTTCTTTTGGATATTTCTTTTTATAGTTTCCCTTTTGGTTACTATTTATTTGTATACTTTATTCTCTTCTTTCATTTGAATATTTGAAAGTCATTTTATTTAATTTCTCATCTTATCTTCTTTCTTAAAACTGTCTTCTTTTATTGAGACAATGAAGAGAATACAATGAATAGGTATTGGTGTGAAAGAGGTTCATTATCTATCTGGTTCTCTCTAAGGTGATATTCACACTAAATTAAGTTTACTTATGGAACTCCTAGGTCATATACTTTTTTTTATCTCATGTTATATGGTTTTGACATTTTTTATTATCTTATGTTGTTTATCTTTCACTTTTCTTATATAAGGCCCTTCTTGTACATTATATATCACTATGGTATCTTATTTCATTATATTGTGTACAATTCAATATGTTATACTCTCTAATTGACAGTTACATTTGGTTTTATAGGTATTTGTTTGTTTGATCTATTATGTGTCTCTTAAATGAAATTGGAGCAATTTAATGGTATCAAAAGTTTATATTTGTCAGCCCCTTCTTAATATGGGATTTTTATAGTCAATTGTAGTCACCTTGGCTATTGAAACTCATCCATATTCCTAGGAAAATTGATTCATCGTGAGACTTCTTATAGCTATTTATTCTATAAGTTTAACAACTCACTAAGTAAGCATCTAGCTTCATGATTGGACCCAACCACCTACTTAGTATAGAATTGGCGGTCTATCTTCTGAGCCATCCAAACATCTACCTATTAAAGGGCAGTTGTTGGAATTCTTTTGGGATCATCATGCCCCTTTTCCCCTAACATTATAGTAGCAGTTAATAGTTTTGGCAGAGGTGTAAATGCTAATAAATAAGTTCGAATATTAAAATGAGACAAAATTTTGGTAGAGATAGAAATAGATAAAAATGAAGAAAGTTTACACAACAATCAGAATAGAGAGTTTTTCTAATAGAGGGAGAGAATATGCAACAAAAATAGAGTTTATGATAGGGAGGAGAAGAATAAGGAGTTGAGTGTAATAGTAAGTAATTCTTCACAAATAGAAGAATAGAATGTTAAGTACAACTCTATAAATTTGTGAAGTTGTGGTTGTAGCTTCAGATTGTTGTAGATTTTTTTTTAAAAAAAAATATGTAATTTGAGCTATAAATATTTGTAGATATTTGTATTGTTGATTTAAATAGAAAAAAATATTTTGCTTCCATAGTTATATTTTTTTTCAAGTAGCAACTCTATCTATGTAATATGGTAATTTTATCCAGTTTGTCTATTTCTATATGTAGATCATATTGTTATGAGATCTAGGGGGCCTTAGTATTAAAGTGACATGATCAATTTTTTTCAGATGGTTATTGAAGTTTTATTAATTTGCAGACATGACTAGAAATATAGTAAGGGCTAGCAAACACCACCATCACTCGATGGGGAGAACCAAAGAAAATATGTTTATAGGTAGCGAAATGAAATATTGCTGTGTAATCTTTTGACAAAGCTGTTTGCAGAGCCATCACTACCCTGCTCTTAAGATAAACGTTGCTGTGTAATTACCCGTCTTTTTCTGCTATTTTTGACAGGAAGATGACTGGTAAACAGGTGATGACGTTTCATAGAACTGCACCAGGACTAGTGTTGGAGATGGGATCCAGTTTGTAGGGCAGTGATAAGAGCTCCCCAAGGTGTTAATGTGCAAGTTAAGTCAGATGTTTTGAAGTTTAGTGGTATGAATGAAAAGCTCAGCTTTGTTGTGACAATGGAGATGGAATTGAACAAGACGATGGTGAAGGATGAGTTTATGTGGTATGGATATCTTAGGTGGGTTGATTGAAATCATCACAGGGTGCAGAGCCTGCTCGTTGCATTTTTCTCCACTTGATTGTAGTTTCCAGTATAAAAATTACAGACTTATAAAATAACCATTCGAAATACGGTGGCTATGGAGCTCCAATTTCACTGTAACTTGAACGCCATCGTTTTAGATGTTACCCCAATGTCTCTGTAGTTTATTTCCTTAGAGACAAATTTGGCCTTTTCCATTTCTTTTTCAAAATAGCTTCCATGCTGCTGTATCTTGATTTTGAATCATCTTTAAGTGGTAATTACCAAAATTCGAGTTGCTCCATCGTCAAATTTGCTCTATTGCTTATCCGACAAGCCAGTAGAGTCCAAGAGAATGTTCAAACCAAGAATGCATTTTTCCTAATTGCTCGATGTCCTCTGATACTGTTCTGTATCCACAAACTTTAGACTAAGAGAGTCTAAGTGAATGTTATAGTGAACATTGTCTTCATATGCCCCCGGTCAAGGACCTGTAGTTCTGAATCCATCTTTTTCTCCTCTTGGTGGCTTCTTCATTCTTCTTCTAAAAACTCAAGCCGTATGGTAGTGAAGATGGCTTCACACCAACCAGTGGCGGTTGCTAGAAGATTCACACTTCAACATTCTGTCAAACAGTTCCATTTTCCACATCTTACTTTAAGATGAAATGCAACAATTTGTGTGACAAGATCCAATAATGAAATGACAACCAAAATTTAAGAACATGTTTTTGGTCTCTTGGGTGCTCCTGCACCAAAGTCAAATCTAGTATTTTGTCAAACATGTATTAAAAAAAAAGTGTCTTTTTTTATTGTTTCTCATTCAAAATCTATTGTGAGAGTCTCCTAGAAAATAAACAAGAGAAAATGTGTTCTCAGTTTTGATTGGATGTTATGTATTGAAGTATTTATTCAAAATCAAGCAAACATATGCTCTATTGTCTCTATTGTCATATGAGAAAAATGTCGTTTCTAAGTCAAATACTGTTTTTTCAAAACATGTATCTAAATCTAACAAAATGTCTATTTTTATTGTTTCTTATTGAAAATTTATTGTGAGACTTGAAAAATAAATAAGGGAAAATGTGATCTTGGTTATAAGCATTTGATTTAGTCTTATTTACTAAAGTATTCAAAACGCATCAAAATTATAGTTCGAAGACTTGTGAATACATATCAAATTGAATATTCCTCTAGTGTTAATTTTACCATTATGGTCATATTTTGACGTACACCCATGTTCTTTATTTGATCATTATACTCATGATTCTTCTCATTGCTTTTAAAAGAAAATATCTTAACCTATGTTATGCATTGCGAATCTTTTTTTGAACCAATTCTTGGTGATACAACAAATGCCACAACCAAACAACTTTACCAAAGATTGTGCCAAAAGCTACAAACTAAACTTTATTAAGTGAGGTTGATGCTCCTATTTGTGATGACAAAACTTATGTTGGTTTCCAGCAAAGAGTATATTTGTGTTTGTGAATTTGTGAGGCACGGGGTTCCTATTTTGCATCGCCAAATGAATTGTCTAATACTGCCACCACGCTACACAAAGTTCTAGTTTTTACAATCATGCTATTTTCTGCAACTCTTTCTTTTCTTCTTAAATGGATTAATGCTACACGGTTTGATGCATGTCTTTCGAGGAAACTACATTTCTCTAATTATGTCACCTCTCAAAATTTATGTACTTATATCAATTTTTATTTTGAAAAAAAATTAAATTATACATTAATAAACTATGATATAGTATATATCAATATAAAAATCAGATTCATTCTTTTGAATAAAAGGGGTAAAAACTTTATTGAAGATCAGACCCAAAAATTGCAAGGAGGACCAGAGCCCCAAGGCCCTTCAAAAAAAGAACCCTAGGGCCAGACCAAGCTCAGTCAACATCATAACTCTCCATGTCCTCAGCAAGAATCTTCTGCAAGACTTGACAATATTCTGGGGAGAGATGCTCCCATCCTTCAAGCTTCCAATCACTATCATGTTCTGAGGCCCACTTAGCTAAACAATCTGCCGCTCTATTCCATTCACGGGGAATGTGGATGAAAGACACCTGCTCCATTAAAGAACTAATCTGAAGGATCTGATGCACAATCGCTGCCAGCTGCCAATGAGTCCCACTCATCTTCTGCTCAGTCAACAAATTAACAATAAATTGTGAATCCGATTCACAGATAACCTTCCTACAACCCAGCTCCCAGGCCCGCTCTAGGGCATAGAGAATAGCAAGACCCTCCATATAATTATTGGATTGCCTCCCTTTATGCACCGAAAAGAGGAAGACCGCCTCTCCCATACAGTTCTGACCTATCCCACCCACCCCAGCTAGGCCTGGGTTACCCCTGGAGGAGCCATCAGTGTTAATCTTAATAATCTCATCCTGAGGGGGGCTCCACTTTCCAACCCTTTGGACCTTCTTCCTAGCACATCTACCTTTTCTGACACAAGCGGAGGCAAGAGATAGCTCATGCCAACCCAACCTGCTCACAATGTTTGCCTCATCTCTATTCAAAAGAAGATTAACCTCACACTTCGCTTCCACCGTCTCCCGAGTCATTACCATGGTTCTATTCCATACTTGTTGCACTAACAGTCTGGCCTCACGAAATATCCTTTTGTTCCTCTCAAGCCAAATCTGCCAGAGTATGAAGATGGGCCCAATGTACCAGACCATCTAAAGGAAGGAGGACAAAATAGGTGGTTTGCCCAAACTGCTCCAAAATTCTACCAGAGAATCAGCATGGACACACAGACACTTCCACACCCCCCACCAGTAGTGCCAAATAAGCATAGAGAAGGGACATCTGAAGAGCAAATGTGAGGAGTCTTCTTCCCTGTTACCACACAAAGCACAAATAGAAGGCCCCAAGAATCCCCTCTTGTGGATATTATCCCAAGTTAGGCGTCTATTCAAAGCCAGAGTCCAAGCAAAGCAATTGCACTTTGGCCAAGAGAAACCGTTCCAAGCCTGTTTCCACCAGTGCATCTCTCTACCTTCCAAACTTCTATTCAAAAGAACCCGGTAACCACTAGCAACAGTAAAGATGCCTTTAGGATTCAGAGACCAGGCAAGTCCATCCCTACCCTTGAGAGCACTACAGTGTCTACTCGCCAGAATGCCTTGCAGCTCAACACACTCTTCCTCCATCCCAACAACCGGCCACTCACTAGGAACCTTCCACCTCTCCATCTCCAACCACCCACACCGGTAAACCGCCTTGAAGTCACTCACCCTTGGTCACCCTGCCTCCAGGAATCTTTGGCTAAGGTTCCCAAGATTGGGAAACTGCACAAGGATGGGGGGGTACCCATCCCAAGAGTCGTTCCAGAAAAGGACCTCCTCCCCCCTCCTGCAGATCCAAAAGAGTCCCTCCTTAATGAGAGATGCCCCCTTCTTGAGAGTATACCAAATCGTTGTGCCTTTTCCCTCAAGCGGATACCTTGGAACTTCCTGAAATGGGATCCTCTGCATATATTTGTAAGCCAATATCTTAGCCCACCCACGATCCTGCTTGACGCACCACCTCCAATACAGTTTAGCCATCAGAGCCTCCCCGAATAAAATAGCCTGCCATAAACCAAGCCCCCCCGACTATTTTGGGCTACACACCAGGTTCCAGTTAACTAGACTCCATTTGGAGGAGGATAGATTGCCTACCCATAAGAATTTCCTTGCCAAAGAGTCCAATCCCTTCAAGAACCACATAGGAGCCACTTGAAGCATAAAATGATAAATCGGAAGATCCTGAACCACCGACTGAATCAGTTGCACCCTCCCAGCGAAAGATAACCATCTGTGCGTCCAATGTTCCACCTTTGAGGGAAATTTATCCAAGATACCTTGCCATGATTCCTGAGGAGGATTACTAGGAGAGATAGGAATACCCAGATAAGTCATGGGCAGAGTACCCACTTGGAACCTCAAGATAAGAGCAATCCTCATTTGAATAGCTCTAGGAGTGTTGAATAAAAGAATAGAAGACTTATCTTCATTGATCAATTGACCTAAGGCCACCAGATAGACATCCAAAACCTTCCACAGATTAGTAGCTTCTCTGATCCGAGCAAGACCCATCAAGGCCATGTCATCAACAAACTGCAAATGAGACTGAGGCTGCAAATCATTACCCCAACTCCAGCCCTAAAAACTACCCAGACCCACATTATGCTTGATCAGCCTCCCTAGACCCTCAGCCAGGAGAATGAATAAGGGGAGAGGGGGTCCCCCTGGCGAAGGCCCCTAGTTGCACCGAACAACTCTGTGTGATCACCATTAATAAGCACTAAGAAAGAGGTGGATGTGACACAACTCATAACCCATTGGCTCCATTTATCAACAAAGCCAAAAGACCTGAGGATCTTCAGAAGGAAGGACCAATGAACTCTATCGTAAGCCTTAGCCATATCCAACTTGATAAACATAGCTTTTTCCTTGGAGGATGCCATAGAGTGAATGGTCTCCATAGCAATGACCACACCATCCAAAATTTGCCACCCTTCCACAAACCCGCTCTGTTCCTCTGAGATAACAGCCCCCAGACACTTCTTCAGCCTTTGTGCTATCAATTTAGAAATGATCTTGTATATCACATTACAGAGAGATATAGGGTGGAACTGGCCTAACCTGTCGGCTCCATCACACTTAGGGATTAGCGCAATGAAGGTCGCATTCAAGGCCCGAAGCATATGTTTGTTCCTCTGGGACTCTTGGACTACTTCGAGTAAGTCCAATTTGATGATATCCCATAACTCTTGAAAGAATTCAACTAGAAACCCATCTGGTCCTGGAGCTTTTCCTTTCCTCATGTGAAAAACAATCCACTCAAGTTCTTCCAACAAAATAGGACACATAAGCTGCTCATTCATCTCCCTAGACACAAGAGGAAAAATGCAAGCGAGAACCTGGTTCTCCTCCACCAATTCCCCCTGAGAATCCTCACTGAAGAGGGATTGGAAATACTGAAGAGCCTCCCTAGAAATATCTTGCAAGGATAATAGCATCTCACCTCTATCATTGACCAGAGCAGAAATGGAGTTCCCATGGCATCTCGCCTTCACAGAGTTGAAAAAGAAAGCAGTGTTCTTATCACTCACTTGAAGCGAATCAATGCGAGCTCTCTGTTTCCAGTAGATTTCTTCCCTAAGTTCCCATTCCTCTAAAGCCTTGAGAGCCCTGTCCTCCTCCCTAAGCAAGGTTTCAGACAAGACTTTCTCTCTGATTTTGTTGGTGATGCCATTTAACACTGTTTGGGCAGCTTTCTTAGCGTGAAAAATGTTCCCGAAACCCTGCCTATTCCACTGTTTGAGCTGAAACTTAACAAACTGCAGCTTCTTGGCAAAAGTAAACATGGCAGTGCCAAAGGCCGACCTCCCCTTCCTCCACCACTACTCAACTAGAGTGTACAGAGCGGGATCTCGAAGCCACATAAGTTGGAATTTGAAGGAAGGAGAGCGAGCAACCCAGACTAAAGAAGAGACCAACTTGATAGGCCAATGGTCAGACCCTCTCCAGTCAAGAATCTCAAAACTTGTGGACCACCCCCCACCAACCCAAGAACTAGAAACCAAGAATCTATCCATCCTTTCAGCAATCCAAAACTCCCCCACTCTCCTATTGTTCCAAGTGAACAAACCATTGCTAGGCTTAATGTCAACCAGATGCAAGGAAGATATAATATCCCGAAAGAGATAAGAAGAGGGATCTAGTCACATGACTCCCCCCTTCTTCTCACTCAACTCAATGATAGCATTAAAGTCTCTTGCCATAATCCAAGGATGAAAAGGGACCAACCTTCGCATACAAGAAATATGAGACCAAAGGTTTTGCTTGCCCAGAAAATTAGTGGGAGCATAGATATTAGTAAACAAGATATGATTCCGGTCTCAAGACTTGAGGCAACCGCGGATAACGACGATCTGGAAACCACCCACAAGACAGGGCGAATCTTTGAAGGATTCCACAAACATGCCACTCCCCCAGATGACCCAGTAGCCCCAATACACTGACACTCGCCTCGCCTCCATAGCTTCGGCACCAACCCCACATACTCTCCACCGAAAGTTTAGTTTCTTGTAAAAACAAGACATCAGGTGAATGATTCCTAATCAAATCTCGAACAACTTTTTGTCTAGGGCCGTTGTTTAAGCCCCTCACATTCCATGAAAGTACAATCATTTAGGAGGATTGGAAAAGTGAGAATCCAAAGTCTTTACTGACCCTGACTCAACCAAATTCTCTCCCATCAATTTGATTTTATCCAAATCCTTCTTTCTGCCAGCCTTTGAGATTTTCTCTGAAGCACTCTTCTTAATATCTTTCTGATGAAGACCCAAGTGTGCAGAAGACTTATTAGTTTTAGCTCCAGCCAGTTCCCCTTTCAGAGCTATCGGGGAGCCCTCCCCCCCCACCAAATTCACCTCCGAAACAGGAGTGAGTCCCACCTCAGCCCCTGCAATCTTCTCCATCTCCATTAGTTGGCTTCCAGTCACTAGCAAGGCCTGGGTAAAGTCCTCCATAACTCTTTTCGGACCCCCCCTGAAGCACCTTGGTCCAATGGGGTTAACCCTGGATTCACTACCTGTTGACTAAGGTCGTCCAATGCTTCAAATCTGTTAAAGGTATCCTCCTCCTGTCTCTCCTTAAGGGACCTCTCCTAGCCACTATTTTTGTTCCTTGTCTTAACCGAAGCAAAACCATTAGCAGCCACAACCTCGACCGATATAGGAGCTTTTCCTTTATCAACCCTATCTTGGCTCTGGGCTGATTGTTGAGGTTGGCGCACCATTGGTTTATATCTAGGGCACTTACATTGTAAATGACCATACTCATGGCACAAAGGACAACGGAAAGCTAAGGTCTCATAATCTAACTACTGAACCCAAGAGTAAGAACCAACACACATATCTATAGCATCTGGTAAAGGTTTACTAAGTTCAATTTCAACATAGATGCGCGCAAAAGTCATTACCTTTCTCCCTAGGGTTTGCGATGAGGATCCCATTGGTTTCCCAAGCAGTGCAACCAACATCCGTAACACCTCCTCCCAATAGCACTCCACTGGAAACTGTGGTAAGTGAACCCACACAGGAACCCTGTTTGGGAGCTCCTCTGAATGGTTAAACCCCGCATGCCAAGGTTTGATAAACAACCCCACCTGGTTGTAAAAATACTGGCCTCCTTCAAAGACCCTATTGTGATCCTCCATACAGTTTAAAGTAACCATGAAATAGTTGTTCGCCAATAGCATAATATCCATTTCCCCATCCAGTGCCCAAGTCTTCTGCGCCCATTTTTCCAAGAACTGCAGGGAGACCCTCATTCCCAAAAATTTGCAGTAAAGTGAGTGTTTTGAAAATTACTCAACGTCTTCAGCTATCATCTTGGGGGGAATAACCAGCTTCGGCCTTTCACTGCATCTCTGGAGACACCCATTAATCTTCATGAGGCGAGAGCTACCAACACTTCCAAACCCCAGTTCTGAGGAAAAAAGATTATTGGAAAATGTCTTCATATTCTGAAGTGGGGGTTTTGAACCCACCACAACACGGAAGTCCATGGATGGGGCCACCTGTGAGGCCTCACCACCAGAGCCCGACATCAGATCGCAAAAAGAGTTATAAGGCGACAAAAGACAGCCGAAGACCAAACCCGAAGAGCCCCTTGAGAATGCACAGTCCCCCAAGATTCAACCACTTCCAAATCTTCTCCTCCAAAGAAGCCAAACGAACCCCCCCAACCCCACGGGAGACCCACGGGGTACCCACTGCCCGCAACAGTCTGAAAACCAACAGCCCCACAGCCCAAACCTCCCCCTAGCGACCAGCGAAGAAGCCCCTCCACCCCCAGCCGCACCCCCCCTCTACTCTCCCCCAACTCCCTTCACTTCCCTCCCCCTCTGCACCAGCTGCAACTGCGCCCATGAGCTAGGGCTTCAAAACCCTAGCTCGGACGTTCTCACATCCCTGAACACGAGCCATCCAGATCACCCGTATTTGGTTGACAATCAGATTCATTCTTTAATCTTTTGTTTATTTTCATTTATATATTGTCATATATGATCTCATGTCGTATATATTTAGATATATTCCTATACAGTTAACATTTCTTATATCAATTATTTTCAATTGTGCTTTGGCATTCATTCTTTATATAGATACTACTATTTCCATATTTTGAGTCAGTCTCATGGACATATAATTAGGCATGTAGATACTTCGTGGATCAATATAAATTATCTCAAGTACTCAACTTAGTCATTCTTGAGTTGTCCAAAGCTTGGAAATCTTCTCTGCAAATTTGATTGAAAGGATAGCATACATGCCCATTAATAATAGAATCAATATTCCCATTAGAAAGTGGGAAAAGCTAATATGGGTCCTTTTACTGTTAATCATATGAAGCAAATTTTCTTGTGGGAGTCTTGGAGAGAACAAAGTGCCATCGGGATTGTTATAGGAGAAGAATTCCTTTCAACTAGGGCTCCACGATATGTATCCCCTTCTCAGGTTCTGAGCAATTTTTCTATCAGATGTATTCAATCTCCTCTAGGATTATATTCTTCTTCTTAGAGTGGCTACACATTATGTGAAAGAGGAATATATTTGTGGTGGTAGGCTAGAGGATGCAGCGCAGATGTATGATCTTTTCAATAGCAAGGCATGGGTGGGCTGACTTTTCCCTGTTCCTTTATCTTGAGGAGAAACCAGTCTTTGCAAGAATTTATGATGCCCTCAATATAAGTCTTCACATGGATGATTTTGGTAGGTTTGGGAGGGAAATATCTTTGTTGACAGATTTCCTTATGCCACCAGTTGCATGGCATTTCAATCAGGTTTTCTTTTTGCTCTCTACTATCTTATGGTTGTTTTGTCCCTCTCCCATCTCTAAAATGATTCCTCAAAATTCTCAATCCAAGGAAGTAGAATTCCAACAGGGGAGAGTGGTTCAAAGTCCTTCTGCAGAGGGTGTAGCAGGTTGTTCAACTGCACCTAGGTTTCCTCAGGAAAGCAACAAATAGAAAGGCAAGCTCATAGAGGAGAAAGGAGAATCTTCTCATATTTCAGGTTAAATGGTTTTAGGGTCTTTGTTGTATAATGCTTCTTCCTTTGGTTCTGTTGCTCTTATCAGATATCCATTCTGCCAATCTTTTGGTTCTCTCATTTTGCTCTAGGTCAGTTACATTTTGTAAATGCTCAATCTCTCTTGAGCTTTCTCTGGACATGTAATTTTTTATATTTTAATATATAAGTTCATGTTTAGGTCTTTTACCAATTTTTTTTAATAAAATAATCGAAATAATGATATTTGTTAATTTAATAGAAAAATTATGTTAGAGAATTATTAAATAATTTGATAGTATAATTAAAATTTAAATAATTGACTGATAAAAGTTATCATTTATAAGAATTATAGAATAATATTATGAATCATTATAATTGTTTGTGTAAAGAAAAAAGAAAGATTGTTATTTTTTAATATAATAAGTTTTTGATTACGGGGAAAACAGGTTTTGAAGGGATCTCGAAACCCTTTACAAAAGATCCTTAAAAGATAATAGCATTGAGAAACAAGAAAAGACATTTTGCCAAAAAACCAACACAGTTCTGGGCAAAAATCAGCATAAAAGCCCAACAAAACCAGCAACATCCAATTGTAACAGAAATAAAACAAAAGACAACTTACTCAATGTTTTTAAGGGCATTAGCCAAATTTTTGCTAATCCCTTGCAAATCTTTAATATTATCCCTGAGCATAGGGATATCCTTGGAAGAGGCCAACGCAATTTTTTTCATACTCGCCCTTGTTCTTTTTGTCGCACCACCAGGAGCACTTTCCACTGTCCCTGCCTCAATAGCATCCTCATCAATATCTAGGTCCACAACAGGTTTGGAAGTGCTGGAGCCATCAAGGAACTTGGTAATTTCCTCTAAATTCTTAGTCACAGAGGTAAGGATATCCAAAATCATTACCAAAAAGTTTTTCATGGTTGTTTTTCCTTCCTCCAATTTACTAATTTGAGCTTCCAGATTCTCCACTTTTTCCTCCATACCCTTTTTCCACTGCTCCTGGTTACTTTTAGCTTTCTTTCCCTTCTCTTCCTACTGCTTATCCATTTTTTCCAAATTCTTGATTCCTTCATAAACCCACTTGTCAAAACCCATTCGAGCCTCAGACTGGTTTTTGAGTTTATCTAGAATAATCCCATCTCTAGCTTTATCCTGATCCCTGATCGATTTCTCCTTGTCCTTCTCCTCCTTAGTTTTCATTTCCCTTTCCTCATTAATTTGATTGTCCTGCTCCATTGGTTGGCTATTAACATTACCTATACTCACACTATGGGTTGGGCTATTATGATTAGAAACATCCTCAGCTCCTCCTTCCTCTTCCCCCACTTCCTCTTCTTTCTAGATCTCCTCTCCTTCAGACTCATCGGTCTCCATCTCACTTCCATCTTTTCCCATGTCCTTTGAATTAATCTCCGTATCCTTTTGATTACCCTTGTCCTCTTGAATTTTCTCCATAGTGGCTTTTTTACCATTTTTGCTCTATGTCAACTCATCCTTGCTAGGCCCACCTTCCTCCATCTTCTTCTTTCCTTTCCTCGGCGACACTGACAATCTCTTGTTTTCCCGGATTGTCAGAATCTTGCAATGCTCATAAATGAGCAAAATAAGGTCGTAATGAAGCACAAGTGAAGAAGGGTTCTTGCTATGCTTATTCAGAGACTGCGACAAAGACCTAAAGAGGTAATAGGGTGGAGAAATCCTCTTCTCATGTCTAAAATGATTTAAAAGCACAAAATGGTATGTGTGGACCCTGGTAAAATGACCCTCCCCAGTAATATATTCCATAATTGCATTAAGAACACAACCCCATATTTTCTTAATATTGGAAGCATCATAATACCCCCCCGTGGCTTTTCCTAGTGTCGCTCTCTCCTCCTCTTTACGTAGAAAAAGATTAACTGCATTATTAGACACTTTCAGGTCTCTAAAGAAGTTAAGACCATAATGAGGCATACCTGTGACCGTCACAATGAGGTCCACATCCAACTTAAACCTAACACCATGAATTTTGAAGGAGCCATTTATCCAGTTTTCAGTAACTTTGGTGACTACTAGGTTAACTCTGCCTTTATCATAGTCGACCAAATTTTCCATGAAATTTGTCATGAACCCTTTCTCCAACTTTGTCCAAACCTTAGGCATCTCCCACCATCTGGAAATATTATTAGGTTCCTCTCTTCTTAGATACCCCCCCAATTTTAGATTTCGTTTTACAATTTCTCTACTTCTGCAACTTCAGAGCTTTCTTCCGAATGACTCTCAACTTTTTGAAAATGCATACCCACAAAGTGTGCGGAAAATTAATATTCTTGATTAGGACTCTTCCCTTCTGATGTGTCATCATCACCTTTCTAAAAATTTGAAGATTACTCATTAAAAATTTCATGATTAATCGTGTGATCCATCTTTCCCCATAAATCTATCATTTCTGATGAGTTCTTTACTATTAAAATCAATATTAACTTCCCCATTCCATATACTGTGATCTTCAAAAATTACACCAAGGTTCGCTAGACCATCCGCTACAACATTTTTTTCTTTGAAGGTATGTTAAATGATAATAGATTTAAAGCTAGAAATAATTTCTCTCGCTTTAAAAATAATATTTTCTATAGTCCACGAAGGCTCAATTTCTCCCTTGAGGCATTTAATAATGTTAAGTGAGTCTTCCTCCAACCATAGATTATCATGATTTAGATTTTTAGCTATAATCAAAGTATTCAAAGCCACTGAGGCTTCAACATAATGACTAGTTTGGTTACCCAAAGGGCCAACAACAACCACAAGGCAACTTCCAACAAAATTCTTGACAATGCCCCCATAACCAGCTTTCCCCGGATTCACCTTAGAAGCCCCATCAAAGTTGGCCTTAATCCATCCCTGAGAAGGAAAGTACTAGACAAGACCATCTCTACCCTTATCCTTACTGATTCTGTTATTGGAGAGGTTCCATCTTTCATTAAAGTCTTCTTTAGAGTTCCATTTAAGCATTCAAAGATCCCTCTATAGATTTTATCCACCACCACTTCAGGGTTCGCATTTTTATCCCTAAAAATCCTGTTGTTGCACTCCTTCCAAATGTTCCATATGACATTAGGGAGAGTAAGTTTCCAAAGCTCAACATTCTTAGAATTAGAACTAGGGCAATACCATTGCTGCCAAAACTCTTCCAGAGAGTTTGGGAAAACCTAGCTCAACTTCCACCTACTAAAAATAATATTCCCAATTTCTTGACTGAAAATACACTGGAAGAGGATATGACAAGCAGACTCCTCCTCCCTGCAACAAAGAGAACGTCTATTAGGAAAAAAAAATCCACACTTATGGAGATTATCAAGAGTTAGCACCTTATTTTGGATAAAAATCCAAAAGAAGATATTAATTTTGGGCATCAACTTCTTTATCCACACTTTAGCCCACAAAGGGATCTCTTGCGGAACTTTGTTGTGGATAGACACCACAGAAGACACAAAATATTTCCTATCCGAAGTTTCCCTCCAAATCAAACAATCCTCATAATTGTCCATAAAATTTTTAGAAGAAAGCAAGAACTCTAAAATTTTTAATCCCAGACAAAGCTAGCTGAACTCAATCCACTTCCCATTTCTCCAATAGTCTCTAACAAAGACTCCATACATGCTTTTGAACCAGTCTTTCCATTCCTTGAGGATGGGGATTTCCTCCAATGGTTTATCCATAAGCCATCCGTCCTCCCAAAATCTAATAATTCTCCCATTCCCCAATTTCCGCTTTCTTCCAGCTGCAGCCCAAGCTTTAGCCGTTTGAACTGCATTCCAAATTGCAGAGCCTTCCACAAAAAATGAATTTTCCATAAATTCTTTCTTAGATGGTTGCATGTCAAGGTATTTTTTTTTCCAAATTAAATTCCATTCTCTTTCCTCCCCTTTCATTCTCCAAATTTGTTTAGCTAACAAGGCATTATTCATAGTTATAATGTTCCTTAACCCCAAACCCCCAAAAGCCTTAGGAATACAAATATTATTCCATGCAATAAGGAGAATTCTATTTTTATCTTCTAGTCCCGACCATAAGAATTTTTTTTGAATTCTTTCAATTACCTCCGCAAACTTTCTAGGGATTTTGAATAGACAAAGGGCATAGATAGGCAAAATTTGAAGGGTAGCTTTAAGAAACGTCACCTTACTCGCTTGGCTAAGGAGGGATCCTTTCCATCTAGCTAGTTTGGAATTGAATCTATCAGCCAGCTTCATCCAGAAATTCTCTGAAGGCTTTAAGCACAGAGGGAGACCTAGATAGGTTGAAGGAAACTTAGCAATTTTGCATCCAAGGATTCTTTCGATCCTTCTTTGTCTATCCACTGGGGTATTGATAAAGAACAAAGAACTCTTATCCCAATTTATTTTTTGACCAGAAGCAACTTCATAGGAATCCATAAAACTCTTCATGTTTCTCGCTTCCCTTATGGTAGCTTCTCCCATAGTGATGAAATCATCAACAAACTGTTCATGAGTACAGGTTATGTTGGAAAATGAAGGTTTAAGGCCTTTGAGTTTCCCTTCTTTCACATTTTTCATAATAAATCTACCCAAACTTTCAGCCAGAATAGTAAACAAGGTAGGAGAGATGGGATTCCCCTATCTTAGGCCTCTAGAAATTTTGAAGAAAATGGAAGGGGATCCATTAATAATAACTGCAGAAGTAGAAGTTCCAGTCAACTAAGAACAAAGCTGAATCACCTTTTCCCCAAACCCAAAAGCTTTCATAATTCTGAAAAGGAATTGCCAATTCACTCTGTCATAGGCCTTATACATGTCCAACTTAAGAAAAAAGCCCTATTTTTTAGCAGTAGTTAAAGAATGAATATTCTCATGAACAAAAATAATAGAATCCAGAATCTGTCTACTAGGGACAAAACCGTTCTGCTGAGCTGAAATAATGCGGGGGAGAATATCTAGCATTCTAGAAGTAAGAACCTTAGATATAATCTTGTAAATAGAATTACACAGACTGATAGGTCTGAACTTATTGTGAGAGTCAACTCTAGAGATCTTAGGAATGAGAACGATAAAGGTAGCATTGATTTCTTTTAGAATCCGCCTTCAACCGAAGAATTCTTTAACTCCATTACAAATATCAATCTCCACAATATGCCAAAAGTTTTGGAGGAAGAACATAGGGAACCCATCCAGACCAGGAGACTTATCTCCAAGAAAGGAAAACATAGCCTTTTTGATTTCCTAATTTAAAAGGATCCGAGAGAGATTTTTGTTGTCATCCTCATTTAAAATGGGAGGGATAGCTTGAGCAAGAAGGTCTTGATTTCTGATATCCAGAATGTCCACCCCTCCTAACAGATTGCTAAAAAAATCCATACCTTCCTTTCTTATTTCATTTTCATCCGATAAAATTCCCCTATTGTAGGACTTGGAAATCCTGTTGGCTGCCCTATGCTTAAGAGCAGACATGTGAAAAAACTGGGTGTTTTTATCACCTTCCTTCAAATGCAAAGATCTTGATCTTTGTCTCCAAAATGTTTCTTCATTAGAGATAATTTCATGGTATTTGGACAACAACCCATTTTCAACATTTCTCAAATCCTCAGAAAGCCCTTCCTCTTAGATTTTATCTTGAACTTCTTTAATATCTGTCTTAATTTGAGCTTTTCTTTTAAAGATATCTCCAAAAGTCTCTTTGTTCCAGATTTTAACTTTGGATTTTATGATATTAAGGTTTTTGGCAACTCTGAATAAGGTCGTTCCCTCAGCCTCCAAATTCCACCATTCAACAACATAGACTTCCAAAGATGGGTGGGACAACCAAGCTTTTTCAAATCTAAAAGGAAAATTTTGCATTGCAGAAGTTGAATCGGCAATGAAAGAAATAAGGTAATGATTAGAACCAAATTTAATGATTGACGACAAAGAACAATTATACTTAGAAAGCCAATTAGGAGAAATCGAGGATCTATCCAACCTGACTTGAATAAGATCAGAACCAGTTCTTGAATTGGTCCAAGTGTAATTAATCCCTTGGAGATCCACATCCATCAAAGCTTGATCATTAATAAAATCCATAAGATCTTGTCTTCCCTCCAGCTACAAAGGGATGCCTCCCATCTTTTCATCCTCTTTTAAAGGGGTATTGAAATCTCCCATAATCATCCAACTTTTATTAGCAAAACTTAGTCTATCTTTAGCCAGGATCCTCCAAAATTTAGTTCTTCCAGCTTTAGAATTAGGTGCATAGACATTAGTGATAACCCAGAAAAAGTTATCCTTAATGTGCTCAAGCAAGACTGAGGTCCTATTGACCCCTGAAGCAATTTCCTTACCTATAATAGTATTCTGATTCCAAAAGATAGTTGTACCTCCAGAGGCACCCTCCAAACTTGTTCCAATTACCCCATTACTTTTGAATATTCTAATCCTTTCCACTTTATCCTTACACATCTTAGTTTCCTGAATAAGGACTACATCTGGTTTATGATCTCTTACAATATTACGCAACACATTTTGCTTATGGGGGGCATTCAAGCCTCTAATATTCCATGAGATTATCTTCATACTTTAACCGGGGATAAGGCCAACTCAATAGAGCTTTGTGTTCCATCAACATGGTTCTTCCAACTTTCTTGTTCCCTCTGATTCTTTAGAGAGGGTCTCCCCTACTTTTTGTTGTGATTTCCAATATCTGCCACTTTCTTATTCTTTCTTCTCGTTGAAATATCTCCATTGGGTCCTCCATTATTTGACTTGCCTTCTTTAATACCAAAAATCCTAAGATTTCCCTCAAGAGCCACCATTTCTAAACTTTTAGGAGGATTTTTGCATTGGGAGTTTATGTTAATTTTCATTTAGTTTTTTGTTTATGTTGATGGAGTATCTTAATACAATTATACATCAACAAATAATGTATTCTTATGTAAAGTTGAGCGTATTCTCTAATCCATTCTCCAAACCAATTTATATGTATTCTTTATTTTCTTAAACTAGCTTATGCATGTGTGTGTGTATTCTCTAATCCATGCTCCAAACCAATTTATATGAATTCTTTGTTTTCTTAAACTAGCTTATGTGCTTGGGCGCATGCGTGTCTATATATATCAAAAGAAGTATAGATCTATGACTAGAGGACTATTGTATGTTACCACTTCTAGACCAAATATTAAGCAGGTCGTATGTTTGGTTGCAAGATTTCAAGCTCGTTCAAAGCAGACTTGTGATCAAGTAGTGAAAAGGATTTTCAGATATTTGAAAGGGACTCAAGATTTTGGCTTATGGTATAATAAAGATGGAGATTTCATATTGAAGACATATATAGATGTTGATTGGGTTGGAAGTGTTGATGACATGAAGAGTACAAGTGGTGGAGCATTCTTTTTTGGAGATAGAATGGTTTCATGGATGAGTAAGAAACGAGAATCCATATCATTATCTACTGCTAAAGCTAAATATATTGTTGCAACATCATATTGTACTCAAGTATTGTGGATGAACTAGAATATTAAGGATATCAGAGTTGTATGTAATGAAGATATTTCTATTATGTGTGATAATACTAGTTCTATAAACATTTCAAAGAATCCAATTATGTAGTCAAGGAATAAACATTTTTCAATTTGCTATCATTTCTTGAGAGAAAAGGTTGCTGAAAAGGAAGTTTGACTAGAATACATTTCTACATAAGAGAAGATAGCATAAATTTTTACAAATGCATTGGTGAAGGATATTTTTGAGTATCTCAACTAGAAGTTACGGGTTATTGCTCCTCCTTTTTCCAAGTAGATACAAAGTTTGGTGGTGCATCTTTCCATGGGAAGACTTAGTGCTTGTTTTTGTTTTTTGGATTGATGATGATGTTGCTCTCAGGTGGATTAGTGGTGTGAGTGGTCAGTATATTTCTATTTATCTTTAAGAACCCTTGGTTATTATTGTCAAAGGGGGAGAGAGTTGTTGTGAGATTATCAATTTTTTTAGTTATTGGTTTATTGGCGTTGCCATCAATGACAAAGGAGAAGATTGTCGAAGATCGTCGGAGTTTGGTTTGGATACTCTTTTGGTGCTGGTTGTGTCATCCTGCATTCAGGGTGGTTCAGAATTCTTTTGGTGCCCTTTGGATATGATTATGGTTTAGTGGATCATGTTCCTTTGGTTTGGATATGTGCTGGAAGATGCATTGAGATGTTTATTTGGGTCTCACTTTAGCTTGTGAAGACCTGCATGAAGTATTTTGCATCAAAATAGGTTATGTGGCTAACTACTTGATTATATCTACATGTTATGCTTTGTAACATCTTTTAGGATATGTAATAGCATGTGTGGTTTGTTGGACCATTCATGGGATGATTTATTTTGATATATTTTGGTTCCCTCTTTATCTTGGAGTGAACCAATCTAAGTACTTTAGGTCTAGATGGCTATTTTGAGTAATGTTGTTTATTTTATTTTGGTTGACCCTTGATTAGGATTTCAATGTTGTATCTCATATATTGTTGGAAAGAGACACTACTCAGGTCATCAGATATTGTAATTGATGGCAACTCAGGTCAGTATTTCCATCCGTAGTGAATGATTTTCTTATACCGGAAGTTTGAGTGAATTATTGGTTAAGTCTGGTAAGTTAGAACATAACATCCGATAGAATACGATATATTGATCCGTATTTCATTTCAGTTGAATATTTTATGTTGCGGAGCTAAGGGAAGCTTGATAGATGTTTGGAGTATCTTATTCCATGATTTTAGCCTCCAGTGATAATTCATGTGCAAGTTAGGAGATCCGATGTAAATGTTTTTGAGTTGAATAATGCAGTATGGCCAACTTATGTGATTGATCATTGTGCAGAATCGATGGAGAAGTTTTGGTGATTATTTTTGTGTTCGAGGATGTTTAGTCGATATTTGGGAAGCCTATGGACAATTCTTTTTTGTCTGCATATGAATTGGAGATCAGATTCAGCCGACAATTCATACACGTTTGATGAATATGTTAAATGTTCTTGAGCCGACATGTAGCAAATATGATTCCATATTGCGGATACATAAGGACGATGTAATTGATTATTTTGAGTATAAAAAAAAGGTTATATGATTAATAGTGTGCAGTTTCATGTGCTCAATTCAAAGATTTGTGCTCTAGATTAATGCAGAATAATGAATCGGAGCAGTATAAGGCAGAGTGTGAAATGTTTTATTATTGTGCTTAACTGAAACTATTATCAGGCATTTGTAGATTCTACCTTTTATTTCAAGTACTTAGTAATATTTTGTAATTGTTTTAAAGGTAGTGAGCCTAACTTTTTGTGTAGTGAGCTCTAGGTAGTGTGCCTAAATGCATGTGCATTCCCCATTGTAATATTTCTATACTTCTGTAGAGTATATTTATATTGTGGGTTCATCCCCACCATAGTTTTTACCTTAACTGGGTTTCCACATATAAAAAATATTGGAATTATGGTGTTGTGGCTATTTGGTTTACATTCTTGCATCTTTCTTTTGTTCATATGCATTAAGTGGTTGAAACTACAATTCTATAAAGTTAAAAATTGCAGAACATCGATTCACCCCCCTCTTAGTGTTCCTTGATTCCAACAATATATAAGATATGTAGAAGGATGAATTGAGTATGGATGAGAAGGGAATTGAGTGATATGTGTATGCAAATGATCTACATGAAGATTTGAGTTTCTGGTGATACAAAAGTTAGTTTAGGAAGAACTTTGAAGCTGATATATTTTTCTAGATAGAGTGTTGTGTTAGTGAAGATTATTAGAGATATTTTCCATGATATTGGTTGGTTGATTAATGTTAAAGGATAATTTCATGATAATGAGAATCCTTCTCAATTCTAGTTCTTCTATTTCATTTGTTGTTGATTGACAGTGAGTCCTTCAACAATAGTTTCTATCTTGTCTCAAAGAAGTGTTCTTTAGTTGTACAAGTCCTTTTGTATCTTTCCTTTAAGGTAGAGTACCTTAGTTTTGCATGTCCTTCAGGTGTTGGTGCTCCTTGGTTGTAAGCCTAAAATGTTGTAAACATTGTTATTCATATTGATTTAGATTCTCACTATGACTTTTCCTTGTTTGGGTTTTCCACATAAATCTAGTGTTCATGTGTTTATGTATTTCTGTTTGATGTGATAATTGTAGACACCTAAAATTGTCATGTCTAATTAAATAAATATTTTATTTATTTAATTATCTAAGCCTAATTCTTCTATTAATTAAATAAATTTTTATTTATTTAATTAATTCATTTATCCTCTTCTAGCCTTATTTCTCATTTAAATAAATACATTTATTTATTTAAATTATCCATTTCCTAAATTAAATAAATACTTTATTTATTTAATTGTCCTACTTCTTCTATTAATTAAATAAATCTTTATTTATTTAATTAGTTCATTATCTTTTTCTACACATGACACATGTCATTCATCTCTTATTTCCTACACTACCTACCTCTTTCATTATTTTGGTATTTCTTATACCTACCCTCTAATCCTAGCCGACCTCTCTTTTTACACCTCTCAATCTTAACCCTCCATTTCTTATTGTGTCTTCTATTTAAGGAGATGCTTTCTTCATTGTCAAACCCTAATCACTCATGCTAATGATCTTTCATGCAGCTTGGCTACACTACGATCCTACTTGCAACCACATTCCGTTCTTTGTTGAGCTCTTGTGCATACAAAAATCTGAGAGCAAGCATATCAAACAAGATCAATGGAGATAGGAAGAATGGAGATCAAAACTCTAGTTGACATGTGATGGTATAATCTTTGTGATTTTGAGTTATTTTGCATTGTCTTAGGTTATCTTCATATGTTATGGTGGATCTTTGTTCATTGTTAGGCTAGGGTTTGGTGGTTGAATCCATTTTAGTCTTTCAATATTGTTGTTATTGCTATCCATTTTCACCATATACATTTTGGCATGTAGACACCTAAAATTGTCATGTCTAATTAAATAAATATTTTATTTATTTAATTATCTAAGCCTAATTCTTCTATTAATTAAATAAATTTTTA
Source organism: Cryptomeria japonica (assembly GCF_030272615.1). Lineage (NCBI taxonomy): Eukaryota > Viridiplantae > Streptophyta > Pinopsida > Cupressales > Cupressaceae > Cryptomeria > Cryptomeria japonica. The sequence continues at coordinate 648,656,679 of NC_081413.1, forward strand.
TTTATTTAATTAATTCATTTATCCTCTTCTAGCCTTATTTCTCATTTAAATAAATACATTTATTTATTTAAATTATCCCTTTCCTAAATTAAATAAATACTTTATTTATTTAATTGTCCTACTTCTTCTATTAATTAAATAAATCTTTATTTATTTAATTAGTTCATTATCTTTTTCTACACATGACACATGTCATTCATCTCTTATTTCCTACACTACCTACCTCTTTCATTATTTTGGTATTTCTTATACCTACCCTCTAATCCTAGCCGACCTCTCTTTTTACACCTCTCAATCTTAACCCTCCATTTCTTATTGTGTCTTCTATTTAAGGAGATGCTTTCTTCATTGTCAAACCCTAATCACTCATGCTAATGATCTTTCATGCAGCTTGGCTACACTACGATCCTACTTGCAACCACATTCCGTTCTTTGTTGAGCTCTTGTGCATACAAAAATCTGAGAGCAAGCATATCAAACAAGATCAATGGAGATAGGAAGAATGGAGATCAAAACCCTAGTTGACATGTGATGGTATAATCTTTGTGATTTTGAGTTATTTTGCATTGTCTTAGGTTATCTTCATATGTTATGGTGGATCTTTGTTCATTGTTAGGCTAGGGTTTGGTGGTTGAATCCATTTTAGTCTTTCAATATTGTTGTTATTGCTATCCATTTTCACCATATACATTTTGGCACGCCCGGTGGGACTCTTGTCCCTTTGCATTTAACATTTTTGTTGCAGATTTTGCATTTTTGAAGTTGCAGATCGGACGATTTCGACGACATTTTAGGGTTTTTCCGCGTCCGCGAGTGTTCGGATCGCGTTTCTGTATTTCAGAGGCGTCTGTGATATCTTGGATCGCATCTGTGTTTCTGTCATTTTTATTTTTGCAGGTTTTCGAAAGTCGCGTCTGTGATTCCGAATCGCGTCTGTGAACCATCTGATCGCGTCTGCAGAGTAAAGAGGCGTCTGTGTTCTTAAATCACGTCTGCGACTCACAGAACCGCGTCTGTGTCGGACAGACGCGTTTGTGTCTGGTATAACAACGTCTGTGCATTTTGTTTTGCAAATTTTTCAAGTTTTTCGATTCGGGTTTTCGGATTTTTGTACTTAGGGTTTCAGATCTGGTTTATTTTCGGCTAACCTTTGCAGATCTAGCTAACCTGGTTTGTGCAGCTTGCTTTGGAGGCAAATACGTTTTTGTTGAAGGCCCCTTTTCACAAAGTCTTTTTGGGTTTTCTTAAAATTTACCTAACTTGTGTGCTTGCAGGAAGGGGTTATCATTTGAAACAACCCAAACTACTAACAATTTTGTTGCAGGGCCTTGGCTAGGGTTTTGTCATTTTTATTGTGTGCCTTGTTTCATAGCTTAGCAAACACTTCAATTGGTGCACTAAAATTGAACCATTGTCTTTTGTGTCTTGAGCAATAGGCTCTTTTTGTTTACTCTTTAGAGGGCCTGTCTTCCCGTGTGGTCATTAGGACTACTAGTGAGAAGAGAACGACCCAAGTGGTAGCAAAAGAAAAGCCATCTTCTTCCAAGCCACTATAATCAAATGTATTCATGGTGAAAACTATGAATAACGTGTGCTGATTAGTTCATACCGACACTATGTCTCCCCATAAACCCGTTTGATCAAATTTATTTGATCATTTGTAGGGCGTAACCCCTACCGGCTGGGAGCCTTCTGTATTTACAGAGCTGAAAGTGCCGCATGTATGGCCACACGAGCGGATGCCCTTACTAGCACCTCATTGTTTTAGATGCCCAAATCCTTCTAGTTGTTGAGGCAGGAGGTCGAACCTCTGGTAGCGGCCCACACACATACGGTTCTTAGTAGAGATACAAAGTTCGCCATGGGGAGTTTTCATGGGGACTGATGCTTGGCTGACCCGAGAAGTGAGTGCCGAGGGTGGAGCCAGTGAGGTCAAGCATCTAAGTATCCGCTCTGAATAGCGTAGCCTCGGGGGTAAAACCCCATGTGGGATCAACAATTATTGTCCTGGCCAGCCATAAGAATTGTGCTTGACTTATGATAAACATTCAAACAATCAAGACAAAACAGCAAAACATTGTGTCTTTTGTGTCTTCAAGTGTATGCAAAAACTTTTTACATCAAACAAACACACTTTTTGGAGTCTAAACAGTCTGCAAACATTGGGTCATCAACACTGTGTCCTCTTGTCACGAAAAACAGTCGAAAAATCAGATTTGGTCACAGCAAAACAAATTCACAGATAAGAAAGATTGCACTAAGATTACAGAAACGCGTCTGTGTCTGTTCAAACCGCGTCTGTGTCGGTTAAACGCGTCTGTGAAGTACAGAATAGCGTCTGTGTTTTTATCAGCGTCTGTGTCGAACAGAGACACGTCTATGTCTGGAAATCACGTCTGTGAAGTATACAGGCGCGTCTGTGTCCACAATTACAAAAAACTGTTACAGTCCAAGCAAACATCAACAGGAAAATCTCAGAATCGTGTCTGCATTGAACAGAGTAGCGTCTGTGTCTTAAAACCGCGTCTGTGAAGTATACAGAGGCGTCTGTGTCAGGATTTGAAAATTTTAACAGTCAAGCAAACAAAAAAAAATCAGTTTCGGCATACTTGAGCTTCCTAGGTTGTCTCTTCAGATTTCATCTAGCATTCAACCTGTCTTTGGGTCTCACACAGTCCATCATTGCTTCACATCTCATTTTACATTCATACTTGTCTAAACTTGAGTCAAAAAGTCACTTGCTTGTCCTCACTATACTTTGTCAACACACTACATACAACAACACTTTGCTAAGTGGTCCCTCATCAAGGTTTCTTACCTTTGGGTCTCATTTGGTCTTACTTAGAGTCAAGGTCAGCTTACCTCATCAAGAGAAACTATCCTCTCTTTGGAAGTCACACCTACTCTACTACATACATACTTGGTCTTACACTTTGGATATTGCAAGTAAACTTCAGATTCATTTACATTCCATACAACTCTTGGTCTTACATACTCTTGTCATTTTCGTCTAGTCTCTCACATATTGCTAAACACCTAGTTCATGGTTGAAACCCGTCTTCAAAAATCTAGGAGAATAGCTAAAGAAGCTCAAGAATCCGTAAACATGAGTTCTTATGAGTATGACAATGATGTCTTCTACAATCCTGAGCACACTACATTACCAGACATGAATGTTTATAGACACAATCCAAATGTGGAAAGCGCAAACGCTATACACAACGCTACACACAATGATAATGTGGACAATTCTTCAATACTATCAGCAGACATACAAGAGTCTATAATGGATCCTCAATTCAATAGATTGGTTGAAGAGATAATGAGGAGAGATCGTCAATATTTTCTAAACATGATGGCACAAAGTGGAGCTAAAATACCACATGATTTTGACTTATCTCAACTTATGGAAAGTAGACCTTCACAACAAACTCAACATCACATGGATCAAAGGAGACCAAATAGTGGAGGACTAAATAATATGATGCCGGAGTCACCATCAGTTTTGCTTCAGAAACCAGCAATCCCACATACACAAGCTCAAATGCATGATACTTACACTCAAAGACCATCATGGAGGCCTTATGTTCAAACACATGCTCAAGATATGGGTCAACCAAGACAAATGGATACTCAAGGACTTCCTCAAAATTTTGACACAAGGAGACCTCATGCCAAAATTGGGGGCAACACAATGGAAAATGAAAGGCCTATTGAATATGGTTTATATACACAAAACAGATATGGGGTCCCCCAACAAGAAGTTATGCCAAGTGCTCCATATATGTCGCAACAATATAGACCTCCATATGGACATGTCTACGATCAGTATCATCCATATATGCAGCAAGCTCCTCCTCAAATAGGTGTTTCAAACATGGGATATGCTACAAGAAATCAATCTCCTCCCAAAAATAATTTGGAGCAACAAATTAGAGATCTACAAAGGAAAGTGGAAGACATGGGCACATCAAAACCCACATATACTATGAGAGATATATGTCCTTATCCCTTCGATAAGAGCATTCCAATGCCTCCATTTCCTCCACACTTTGTGACACCGAAATTTGACAAATATAGAGGGAGAGGAGACCCCAAGGCACATATAAGACAATTCTTCACAGCTTGCATTGAGGTAGCCGCAGAAGAAACATACTTGATGAGGTTGTTCCCACAGAGCTTAGGAGATCAAGCGATGGAATGGTTTTCTCAATTACCTCCTGGTATTAAGTCATGGGGCGACTTGGCAGAGGCATTCATCCAACATTTCTCTTACAACATTGAAACAGATGTCTCAGTTACTACCTTGTGCAATACGAAACAAAAAGAAGGAGAATCTTTTGCGTCATTTTTACAAAGATGGAGAAACTTAGCTAGTAGATGCTCTTGTGAAATCCCGCAAAAACAAATGGTGGAGATGTTCACACAAAATGTTAACAAGGCTATTGGCTATGATCTCAGAAAAGCTTGTTTGTCTACATTCAAGGATGTCATTGAAAAGGGCCTAGCAACAGAAAAGGTCTTGATTGAACAAGGAGTGATCAAACTATTCAAAGAAAACAAAGAGGACTTTAAGGGAAAGGACAAACCAAAGTTTTGGAACAAGAACAAGAATACAGTTAATGATGGCGTTGTTGATGCCAACACAGTGAGACCAAAGTTCGTCTTTTCTGGATCAAGTTCTACCAACAATCAAGTGAACAATCAAACGGCTGCTAGACCACGAAGGAAGTACACTCCATTGGGAGAACCACTTGAATCAGTATTCAAAAAGCTTGTAGCAAACAAGGTGATCACGGTCCCAGATTTTCCTCCATATGAACCAAAGGTAAAACCGAATTGGTGGAATGATGATGAATTTTGCGAATTTCATAAGAGCAAGGGTCACAAGACAAGTAATTGCCATCGATTGAAAAACATTGTACAAGATCTCATTGACAGAGGAGATATTGAGATTGAGGGACATTCATCTAACCAAGAGTATGAGGTGTTTAAGGAACCATTCCCAAAACATGACAAGGGAAAAGGCAAAGTCACAGATGATCAAGCCAATTACACCAGAACATCTTACAATTATGATTCCACTATTAATCACATCTCAATGGACAATCATATTTCTACCATTACTATCAAAAATAAAAATCCTGAGAATCCTCCTCAGCGACCCAAAATTGTCCTAAAAGGTGTGGGATCTTCGTCCACATCTACCTCTGAATGTCATGTTACAACCCGTCGAGGTAAGATCACATTGCCAAGTACCTCTACTAAGAATACCAATCTTCCGTCAACTAAGCCTGAGTACGATCTTGTAGAGCAACTAGGGAAAACACCCGCACTCATCTCTATTCTTGAGCTCTTACGTATATCTCCTGCACATAAAGCTATCCTTGATAAAACCTTGAGAGATACTGCTGTCCCTACCGATCTAAACGTGGACCAGTTTCAAGCCATGGTGGGATACTTATCCGTTCCACACTCCCTCACATTCACAGAAGCCGATGACGCCTCCATAAGTCAGCCTCACAATGCACCTCTACACATTGAGGCCTTCATACATAAACACCGAATAAAACGAGTCCTGATAGATGGAGGAGCAGGTCTTAATATTTGTACATTGAGCACCATCAGACAATTGGGATATTCTGACAAAGCTGTGAATGCTACAAACCAAATCACCATTAAGGCTTATGATGATGAAGAGCGTTCGTCCAAGGGCACGGTTATCTTACCACTCAGAATAGGGCCAGTCACAAAGGACGTGATTTGTCAAGTCCTGGATCTAGACCTCACGTATAACATATTGCTAGGACATCCGTGGATTCATGAAATGAGAGCGGTCCCATCAACATATCATCAGTGCATAAAATTTCCTCATAATGGAGTCGAGGTAACGGTTAATGGTGATCCAAATCCATTCATATATTGCAATAACTTGAGATCACATACTGAGACTATTATTCCTAGCAATCGTGAGGCTACTCCTTCTTCAGCATATATTGATCCTGAGTCATTAAAGCCCTCGACATCCAAACAAGGTGAACTTAGAGCCAAGTTTCAAGACAAAGGCATGGGAGAATACACTCTGAATCAAACAATGTTCTTACGACAAGTCATGAACTCCCCCAAGGAATATGGGAGGCCACATCCTAATAAGCAAATCTCCATCATGCTACTCAAATGGGATCCTACCGTCTTTCAAAAATGGGGCGAACTAGAGGAAGAAAATTTATATAAAATGCTATACAAGGACGCTGAAGATGATACACATGATCAAATTATAATACCCTGTGAGAACTATGGCAAAGGTTTCAAAATTCTGCAGAGATTCGGGTATGATGGAAAGAGCCCTCTCGGACTACGCAAAGAAGGTGTCGTGGAGCCTTTACAACCTGAGCTAACTACAAGAAGGGAACGCTCCAAGGGGCTTGGTTTTCTAAATCCCAAGATTCAAAATAAGAGAACAAAACAGATATGGCGAGTCAAAGTGGCTGAAGTTCAACAAGAAGATGACTATTCTACAGACTCCAATGAGTGGGAATGGGGTTCAGACAACTCCTCCAGCGACTATGAACTCAATGAGACATTTAGAGAGCCAGATGAACCTACAGAGGAGGAGGAATTTTACAAGAAATTCAGAGTTGGTCAAGAACCGACCCATAAGGATCCCGCACAAGCTTCGTTTCAAGGCCCTAGGTCAGGATCACATAGGATGAGGACACCTGTCCCTGAGGGTGCTACTAGTAATGATAATTTGGACTCACTCACGATCGAAACTGATGAGGAGAGTGCCATTGACGACCTCGATGACTATCTTGACATACCTGAATATAACCACATCTTCACTATTAGCCTTGCGGACTCTAAAAACACTCAAGATCTTCCCCTCATTCACCCCCAACTCATTGACTGGGATCAGGATGGACCACCACAACTTGATACATTTCAAAATGACGAAGCTATTGTTGATTATCTTGGCATTCGTGATGATCTTCCTCTTGGAGACCATAAAGCAGGATACGCCATAGAGCTTAATAACATGGCATACTTTGGTGAGGGTGTCGGGCCTTCTAGTCGCAAAAATGTGAAAATAAAAACAAAACAAGGGTCTTATGGCGAAAACCACACTGTGGCACTATCTGACTCTAAAAAAGTAAAAAGAAAGGACGTATCTGAGGGTGAAAACCTCTCTGAGGCGTTCGAAGATGGAAGGCTTGACATTCTCCCAGCGTCATACGAGGAAAAATCGTCCATGTTGGTAGAGGAGACTATAAAGACAAACATTGGTACAACAGAGGTTCCACACAACATATTTTTGGCTCAATCATTGACAGAGACCGAGAGAGCAAAATTCATAAGCTTCTTTAAGGAACGACAAGTCAACTTCGCATGGTCTTATGCTGATATGCCTGGACTAGACCCCGACTTAGTGATGCATCATTTAACAGTTAAACCGGGGGCAAAACCAGTAAAGCAGAAATTGAGGAAAATGCATCCACAAGTGGCATTATTAGTCAAGGCAGAACTGGAGAAATTACTAGATGTCGGATTCATACGCCCAATTGATTATCCTGAATGGATCTCCAATTTAGTACCTGTCAGCAAACCAGATCGCAGCATCCGAATATGTACAGACTTCAGGGATATCAACAAGGCTTGTCCGAAGGACGATTTCCCATTACCAAACATTGATTTAATTGTTGATCTCACAGCAGGCCATGAGATGTTATCTTTAATGGACGGATTTTCTGGATATAATCAGATCAGGATTGCACCTGAAGATCAACATAAAACATCATTCACTTGTCCATGGGGAACCTTCTGCTGGAATGTCATGCCCTTTGGGCTGAAAAATGCAGGTGCCACGTATCAACGAGCCATGACTACTATCTTCCATGATCTCATGCATGTAACGGTGGAAGATTATGTTGACGACCTTTTGGTTAAATCAATAGACAGAAATACACACTTGGACATACTTTTAGTTGCTTTTGATAGGCTGGAAAAATACAAGGTAAGATTAAATCCAAAGAAATGTGTCTTTGGAGTAACCTCCGGGAAGCTCCTAGGATTCATTGTGTCTAAAAGAGGAATAGAAGCTGATCCAGCAAAAGTCAAGGCTATCTTGGACATGCCGCCACCCAAGAATATCAGTCAACTTCGGTCTTTACAAGGGAGACTCCAGTCCATACGAAGATTCATAGCACAACTTGCAGATAAGTGTAATCCTTTCCAGCACCTGCTACACAAAAACATTAAGTTCAAATGGGATGAGAACTGTCAACAGGCTTTTCAGGCACTTAAAGACTATCTTTTGAACCCGCCAGTTTTGATGCCACCAATTCCGGATCAACCATTGTTACTTTACATATCAGCTACTCCAACAGCACTGGGGGCACTCCTAGCACAGCAAATACCTGACGGCAAGGAAAAAGCAGTCTACTATATCAGTCGCACATTGGTGGGATATGAGCTAAACTACACACCAATTGAGCGTGCATGTCTCGCTGTGGTCTTCGCTTCACAAAAATTACGACATTATATACTTACTCACAAGACTAAGTTGATTGCCAGAATTGATCCACTAAAATATCTTCTCAACAAAGCTACACTTACTGGGCGGCTGGCCAAGTGGGTAATGATTTTGAGTGAATTCGACATCGAATACGTGGACAGAAAAGCCATAAAAGGACAAGCCATCGCAGATCAATTGGCAGATGCTCCCATGATAGATGATGTGCCTCTACAGTCAGAATTTCCAGATGAGTCCATTCTAACAATATCTCCTGCAAAGCCATGGCAACTATACTTTGATGGCTCATACACACAGCACGGGGCAGGAGCGGGTATACTCTTTATAACTCCCCAAGGCGATTCTATACCAAAGTCATACCGCTTATCATTTCCTTGCACCAACAATATAGCGGAATACGAGGCATTAACAACGGGGCTAAGAATTGCAGTTCAGTGGAAGATCCAAGAACTTCGTGTTTTTGGGGATTCTCAACTTGTCATCCGTCAAGCAACTGATGATTATCAAACAAAAGATGAAAAGCTAATGCCTTACAAACAACTGGTAGATAATCTGAAACAACACTTTGCAAAGATAGAGTTTGAGCAGATACCAAGAGAACAGAATCGTGCTGCTGATGCCATGGCTACAATTGCTTCGCTCATTGATTTACCGCAAAATGAGACCTGCTATGAGTTCCTGGTTGACAACTTGCTGATTCCGTCATATGAGATCACTCCTACGGAAATGATATGTGTTGTTGGTCCTGAATCCCAGTTATATGGTTCCATATTCACATACCTTCGCGACAATATCTTACCTCCCGATCTATCGAACAACCAACGCCGCACTTTCATTCGCCAATCCTCCCGATACGTTATCCTAGCTGATATCCTATACCGACGAGGTCTAGATGGCACCCTCCTTAGATGTTTAGAGAGTGACGAAGCTCAGATTGCGTTACGAGAAGTACACGAAGGGATATGTGGTCCGCATACTAGTGGTCCTACCTTGGCCAAGAAACTCATCAGGACTGGATACTACTGGCCTACTATGGAAAAAGATGCATATCAGTTTGTCAAGAAGTGTAAGCAGTGTCAAATTCATGGAGACCTCATACGTGCACCAGCGCAAGAACTACAGCCACTTGCATCTCCTTGGCCCTTTTGTTAGTGGGGACTCGATCTCATAGGCAAGATTCACCCTCCTTCTTCCAACGGACATAAATTCATTATCACAGCCACAGAGTATTTCACAAAGTGGATTGAAGCCGTGCCTCTCACGCAAGTTACTGGGAAACAAATTGCTACTTTCGTCCTGAACTACATCATTTGCCGATACGGGATTCCTACTTCCATTATCACTGACAACGGGCGTCCTTTCAAGAAGCAGGATGTTCGTGAACTCTGTGAGCGCTTCCATATCTATCATCGTTTCTCCACACCATATTACCCCCAAGGTAATGGCCAAGCTGAGGCGTCTAACAAAACAATTCTCAAAATACTTAAAAAGACAGTCGACGACGCTGGCCGTAACTGGCATGTCCAACTCAATCCCACACTTTGGGCCTATCGTACCAGTGTCCGCACACCTACAGGAGCTACACCTTACTCACTTGTCTACGGTGCTGAAGCCATCTTGCCTATTGAGGTCGAGTTACCTTCTTTACGGGTCTCCTTGAGAAACATAATCAACGACGAAGACTACAGGGTCTCTCGCTTACAAGAACTAGAACTGCTGGAGGAACGACGACACACTGCTTTTAATCATCTCAAGGCTTACCAACAAAGAATGAGTCGCAGTTACAATCGCAAGGTCAAGCCTCGCACATTTGAGGTAGGTGACTTAGTTCTCAGAGAGAACCCCAAGAATCAGCAAGATAGAGAAAAGAAGGGTAAATTTGAACCCAACTGGCTTGGTCCTTACATTATCACAGCAGCGTATGGATCTGGGGCATATCAGCTCTCAACTACAGAAGGTGAACCCTTGGAGGATCCTATCAACAGCATGCACCTTCGCAGGTTCTACACATAAGCTCTTTTTGAGTATCCTAATTTCAAAAAATACAAAAAAAATCAAAAAATTTCAAAAATACAAAAAAAAAACTTATAAAACGCAAAAAAATCGTTACTTGGTGAAAACCTGGCAAACAGGCGCCTTGTGACAACAAAAAAATTGAAAAATTGAAAAAAAGTAAAGAGAAATAATTTCGTCCAACGGTGAAAACCACTTCGGTGGCGCCCTGGGCAAGTACCATGGTGAAAACTGGGTCACCAGCGCCATGCGTAGGGACTTTGCTCCTCCCTCCTTCAGGATTCTCTTTCATCTTTCACTTTGCACACACTCATGACCAATTCATCCACAATAAAATTACCCAGTCCCATCATGGCTTGTTATTGATCTACCTAAGATTGGTTAGCCATTCATAATAAACCTCCCTTTTCATTCCCTTTCCATCCATAATAAATCAGATCCTATCTGTGGCTAAGGCAAAATCCTACGTCTAGTAATGGGTGTGGAACTGAGAACATCACATGTTTCGAGGAGTACAGTTTCTTCCAGCTTCCTTCAAGTCTATCCGCGCACAATCCGCAATAAAGCAACATTTGCATCGCTAGATCCGCAATAAAGTTCCATTTTCTCCGCAATAAAGTATCAGTTTCATGGATTCAGTCAGTTTCAGATGAGACACAGCAGCAACAATGGGCTTCAACAAAATTAAATCTTTCAACAGACTCAGACAACATATGGTTCAGTGCTATCTATCCTTTTTGTGAAAGTGAACATTGTGACCACAATCGAATTTGACTTAAACAAGTGACAAGAGACACAAACTTGAGGACCACAGTGAATGTTGGTGTCGAGTCTTGGTTTTCTTTTGATTTTATCTTTTTGGTGACATGTCTTTTAGCTTTTCCAGGATGTCTTTGACTAGAGATTCTATCTCAAGGATGTCTTTGACTAGAAAGGCGAGGATGGGGTATCGTCACCTATTTGCATTTTGCTGTCTGTGGATTGTCTCTTAGTAATGCTATGACTTGTCCAAGGATATGAGGACACTGTGAGTCTAGTATGAACTGGGGCATTCCTTGTTTGTGACTGTCTTATCTCCATGCAAACAGGTACAATGACTTTCTGGGCCGAACAAATGCCTCGATTGTCATAACCTACCTGCCATAATAAAGCTCAATGATGATAACGCACAAGAAGCTCTCTCACGTTCATATCTTCTGTCTTCCATCCCCCTTTCTTGATTGACTTCCATCGTCCTTCTCGAGTCTGCGTAGCCCGCTATCACATGACTGAGTATAATGACACACCAAAAACATTTGCATTTCATATAGTTGCACCTGCATCACCACATATAAGCATTTCATACATACATATAGATGTCACAATTGCATCACATCCTGCACACAACATCTGTTAGCACAATTTACATTTGCATTATCATATTCATTTGCATTACATACATTCACATTTGCATCATGCATCACATATACAACATAAAAGAACAAGATATATTGCATTGCATCATATAAGCATCCATATCATAAAACATGTATCACATAAGAACATCTCATCACATAAGGTACACATGCATATAGCTGCCGCAAAATGAATCATCTCATATATAATCAAAAGTGTCATGATACAATGATGTCAAAAGAATCATATGGCTACAAAAGAATCACCCGCAGGTGTCTACAATACAACAATGATACATCTACTGATACAATGGGAGTCCACTATAGCTATGAGGAACTCCCTCCCTCGGAGCCGCCGCGCCTCGACGGAGTCTGAGCTATAGATGGACCCGCCCCTGGATCCCCCTGTCCCTCTGGTGGTGGTGGAGGCCCCATGACTCCACCGCTGGATGCCTGTCTCCTGCGGCTCCCTCCCGTAGCCGTCGCTGTGCGCGACGATCTCTGGAAGCTCCTAGCCCGCTGCTCTGCTGGCACAGCTTTATAATATAGATCCCTCCAGTAGGCGATCTCCTCTCCGGCTCGCAAAACATATGCGTAGCCTGCCCCTGCATCCTCTGCTGCCCGCCTACCTGCCCTCAGAGCTGTCTCGGCCTTGGTATATCTCTGGATGGCCTGATCCCTCTCCCGCTCTGTATCTCGGACCCTGATCCTGAGGTGGTTCCTCTCTCGAACCAAATCCTCAATCTCATCTGCCTGGCCCTGGCAGATCTCCCGCAGCCTCACCACCTCATCCTCCTCAGAGTCTCCGCTCTCCGTCCCTGCCTGTGGCTCCTCCTCTACAGGTGCCTGTCCCTGTGCCTCTGCCTGCACCTGTCCCTGTGCCTGTACAGGTACCTGTGGCTGTACCTGTCTCTGTCCCTGTGGCTGTACCTGTCTCTGTCCCTCTCTGGGACCCTGTGCTGCTGGCACCTGTAGGGGCAGTCCACCCCGTCCTCTCACCACTGGAGCTGCTCTCTCCTGTCCTCCCTCCCTCTGAGGTGCTACCCGTCTCTCTCCCACCACTCCCCTCCACCTCCGCTGGCCCCTACCTCCATCCCCTCCTCCATCATCATCCTCTCCTCCACCCTCTCCATCCAGTGGCTCCGCTGGATCTGTCAATCTAGGAAAGGGATGCTCTGCCCAGTACGCAGAGTACTCTGCGTCCATCCCTGCATCATCTACCTCTGGCCACATGTCCCATGGCATCGGCATCATCTCAGCTAACTGCATCACTGCCTGATCATAGGATAGCAGTGGGCCAAACTGCACCTGATCTCTGACCGTACGGGCATACATGCCCGAGCCTCGTGGCATCCTCTGAATCCTGCCAAACTGCCTGCATACCCGGTCCACCAGCTGTCTCTCTAATATATAGGGCGTCCGCCCAATCAGGTACCTGCTCCGGAAGGTGTAGGGAAGCTCCAATGCATCGTCCTCCCACTCCTCGCACCCCAGGTACGGCCTCCAGATCACCATATCAATGTCATCAATAACTCTCCTCCAGTGCTCCAATCTCCCAATCCGAGGCTGGGATGTGATCATGGCATACAAATGAACAAAACTCTGTCCCTGTCCTCTGCCTCTGAAATGAATCGGCCTCGTCACTGGCAGATGCTCGTAGGCCCAAACCTGCAATAGAGTCACACCGCATCCCAACCCCACTGATCCATGGTATACAAACTGATGCAGCTCATAATACAAATGTGCTAGGACACATGGCCCCCATGCATACCTAGTGTGCTCTGCCATCAGCGTCTCCAAGGCCCCTCCCCAACCCACTGCCAATCCTCGTGTGGCCCTATCCGGACACAAATATCCACTGATAACTCCTCCAACAACTGCCGGCAATGCTAATCCTGTGGCAGTCATGGTGTCCCAGGCTACATGCCCTGCTCGCATCTCCAACTCAGGATCCTGAAAGACCCGTCTCAAGGCCTCTCTGTCACCGTCACGGTCGTAGGGGATCAACTCTCCGTCAATGGGAACATGTAATATCCTGTATACATCCTCCAGTGTCACTGTCATCTCACCCATCGGTAGGTGAAACGTGCATGTCTCTGAGTGCCATCTCTCGGCCAACGCAGTCAGCAACCCCATGTTTGCCCGAAACTCGGGCACATAGAGCATATGTGTGAGGCCCATCTCCTCAACGGAAATCATGTCCTGGATAGACAACTCTGGTCGCAGTCTCTGAGTCGACGGGAATCTCTCCCGTGACTCCAACATCGGCAAATACTCCTGCAGTCACACAATCAATCTTGTCAGTTATCGTGGCATTCACTGTTTATCACAAAATGCTACTTGCTACCTAAATGCATATGGTTATCTACCCTAGTGACACTCACTGTTCATCACAAAGTGTTGCTATTTATCCTAGTAGTGCTCACTGTTCATCACAAAGTACTACGTGTGTGACATTCCCTGTTCATCACAAAGTGTCACTCACATTCGCACTCCCTGTTCATCACAAAGTGCTACCTATCCTGGTGCTCCCTGTTCATCACAAAGTGCCTTGATCTATCCTAATCTTCCTAGAGGACCTGCTTGAGTGTATCCTCTCAGCAGCTTATCCAATCGACAGCGTATGTTCATCACAGAACTGCCGATTTGACCTAAAAGACTAAAACCATGCATTTAAACACACAAACGCACTTTTACCACACAAACGCGCTTTTAACTCATAAACGCGCTTATAGACTGCATAAACGTGCCTCTGCAACACAGACGCGTTTTCTGAACACAAACGTGCCTATGCCAGACACAAACGCGACCAGGGAACACAGACGTCCCTGCATGGCATAAACGCTCCTACAAATCACAGACGCTTCTGCATTTCACAAACGCGTTCGCAATCAACACAAACGCGGTTCCAGGCACAGACGCGCCTGGACCCGACACAGACGCGCCTGTTGGACACAGACGCGCCTGGCGCTGACACAGACGCGGTTGCGCGTTTTTGCACTTTTTAACTATCCTATTTCTAACGCATTTATTGCTCCTAAACATGCATTTATGACAAAACTCGAAATGCGTGAAAGTACGAGGAGGTTTTCGGGTACTTACCGGCTCTCCTGCATCGGCTGGTCGCTGGAATCGGCGGACACGGTCGAATCTATGAACGAATGCCATCGCTGCTGACTGCTGCTGCTCTTTTCTCGCTCTGCACTGTGATCTTCTAAGGGTGTGGATGACAATGAGGATGTCTTTTGCCCGTGGTCTATCTTATAGCCTAGCCTAGCCCTCGCCTGCATTTTCCTGAGTCAGTCTTCTTCAGTCCGTGACCCTGTCACTCTATTCGCTCAACCCATTCTATCCCATCTTTCTTATCGAGAGATTGTCTGCAATCTTTTCAGACATTTTCATCCAATCTCTCGAGGGGGCATATTATTCCTTATTCTGGGGCAACTCTGTATCAGTTTATCTTATCTTCTTTGAAACAACGCGACAAGCCGCATTGTCTCAAAGAGGGGCAAAATGTAGACACCTAAAATTGTCATGTCTAATTAAATAAATATTTTATTTATTTAATTATCTAAGCCTAATTCTTCTATTAATTAAATAAATTTTTATTTATTTAATTAATTCATTTATCCTCTTCTAGCCTTATTTCTCATTTAAATAAATACATTTATTTATTTAAATTATCCCTTTCCTAAATTAAATAAATACTTTATTTATTTAATTGTCCTACTTCTTCTATTAATTAAATAAATCTTTATTTATTTAATTAGTTCATTATCTTTTTCTACACATGACACATGTCATTCATCTCTTATTTCCTACACTACCTACCTCTTTCATTATTTTGGTATTTCTTATACCTACCCTCTAATCCTAGCCGACCTCTCTTTTTACACCTCTCAATCTTAACCCTCCATTTCTTATTGTGTCTTCTATTTAAGGAGATGCTTTCTTCATTGTCAAACCCTAATCACTCATGCTAATGATCTTTCATGCAGCTTGGCTACACTACGATCCTACTTGCAACCACATTCCGTTCTTTGTTGAGCTCTTGTGCATACAAAAATCTGAGAGCAAGCATATCAAACAAGATCAATGGAGATAGGAAGAATGGAGATCAAAACCCTAGTTGACATGTGATGGTATAATCTTTGTGATTTTGAGTTATTTTGCATTGTCTTAGGTTATCTTCATATGTTATGGTGGATCTTTGTTCATTGTTAGGCTAGGGTTTGGTGGTTGAATCCATTTTAGTCTTTCAATATTGTTGTTATTGCTATCCATTTTCACCATATACAATAATGATTAAAGTTTTGATATTGAATAAGTTAATTAATAATTTTTTTTGAAGTTCTAGACCAATTTACCTCCCTCTCAGTCTTGTTGGGTGTTCAACAACCAATGCCAGATTTACTTGTATTTTCTTTAGAGGCACCACCAAAGTTCATTTTAATGCTACGACATGGAGGGGGAATCCACTTAGCTAGCATCCAAGGATTTACCATATCTCGAGCTTGAATAGATCCTTGAAGGGAAGGAGGATTCAATAATGTCCACTTTTTTAATATGTTATTATTCCAAGAAGAGAAAGAAAATTGTCTATTGTTATTTCGTATAATAAAGCTCATGCTAACCTCAAAAATAGATTTCTCAATTTTATGAATCATAATTGAAAGGAAGGATGCTTCCTAAATATTGTATGATTCCTCTCCAATGAAAAATTCCAAATGAGGATATTTGAACTCAATTCCCACATGCAACAAATGGTTGAGGATCTATATAGAAGAGGCCAACCTAGAATCCCAAAGAGTTTGCTAGCATAGATCTTAACTGGTCCCAATAATGTTGAGTAAACTTGAATGGTGAAGAAGTAAATGATTTTCAATTTCATAGAAAGCTCCACAAAGAACAAAAGAAAAGAGAGGAGTAATCCAAAGTCTATCCAAACTCATGATTGGCATAATCCTACCTTGGATTTCCAAGCAAGAAAAAGCCCCTATCTCGTGTAATTATGAAGGTCCCCAAAAAAGTCTTAAAGGCCAAATTGCATATTGCTCTTCTTAGACAAGAGTCTAGTAACATTCCTTAACTATGTATTTCCCCAAGGAGATTCTTGTCCATATTATTGCATCATATTTTACAATCCTAAATTGTACTTCCTTAAAATTTCAACCACATTTGAGCCCTCACCTTGGTATTTGCATTCAGAGGCTTGAATATGACCTAATTATGCTCTTTCTTTGCATATTTATCATCAATTTCACTATGCACATAATTCTTCTCTCAAATTTTGGAGCTTGATTGGGTAGGACTAGGGCACCACACCCTAGTTCCCTCTTAGGACTAGGGTGCCTCGCCTTGGTCCTCCCAATTAGGTCCTAAATTTGGGCCTTTTAGTAGTTACAAAATATGAGCGGGAAATCTAGCTGTGTGTCGGCTCAGGTTATAAAATTAATTTGTTTTTTGTCGAGAAATTATAAAAATAGGTCTTCCCCTCTCATTTATCATCCACACACATGAAATACAATCTTACATCAAGCAATAAAGCATTCAAGTTCAAGCAAGCAAGCAATCAATCCTCCTTCTAGCATTAGAGAAAATATAAAGTCAAGATTCAAGCAATGGAGTTGACATTCATGTCCTATATTATTGAAGACTTCATGAAAACCTAATTCCATGTGGAGACAAAAAAAATTCACAAGGAGGTACAACATTTGTGTTTTCAGTCATTATTCAACATCTCTCTCAAAAGGAGAACATTTCCTTTACTATAATTCAATCACATTTCATTTCTATTTCATGGTTAATTCCAAAATCAGGGTTTGACCTAAGGTACACCCTTATTCCCAACCTTTTTCCCTTCTCTAGTGTGTGCAGGAATAGGTACAAATTTGTAATCTTTAGGATAAGCTTTGTTTGCAAAGACAAATTGATCCCCCATTGGAGTGAAAAAAGTTCGGAGGACTGGAGCGACCATCACATCCGTCTTGACAAATTGGGAGCTCCTTTTGGGAATAGGTCTAAATCTTCTTACAATCCTCAGATCCAGGTTTGTGGCTCAATTCTGAAAGGAAATCACAGTGCAGAAATACCTTCCTAATATCAATTAGCAGGGGAGATCATACAAGAATATAGTTTAAAACTTTTATAGAACGTTAAGAATAACATAGACAAAACACATAGAATCAACATAGAGACAGAACACCACAAATTACGTGGAAAAACCCTTTTGGGAAAAAACCCACCACCAATAGTTGAACACTTTATTTCGAGTAAATGAATTTACAACAAAGTTTCAGTCTGTAACTACTGGTATTCATTTTCATATTCTCACAAACTAAACACTACAATCAGCATACGATAATCAATTTTTCACCATAGTTATCCAATGGCTACATATATCAGATTATCGTTAGTTCATCTAAGCAACTGCACCAATGGTTTGAAGTCTAACCATCTGTGTCGGTCTGCATTCATGAGAAACACAATATCCCACATGCACTAGGAAGTCGGGTTGGTTCGTATTCATATACATCGACAAGACCATCTTCAATGTCCAAGTGTTTATCTTTTGGACTCCGGTTCGAGTACATGCCCGTAGTCGGTCTCTACTCCACTTGATCGACCTCTAGCTCACTTCTTTGCTAGTCTATCACAGACTCACCATCGGAATGAAGATTTTCTTTGTCACTGGGTCACGATGGAAAGTCTAACGAGCATTTTCCTATCGTGACCTAGCGACCACTATTAGATCTTTTGTGATCGTCATCTGATCATCTGTGATTTGCTCGGCCTTTAACTCACCTTAGCCGCTCTCCTACCGGGTCCCATCACTTGGTCACCATGTCATGAGGGATAACATTTCGGGCACCTCACAATCTTGGTACAACGACAGTCACTGATAGTACTAGAATGTTACTCCACCATTGATCTTCTTCAGATTTATCGTTGGATCTTCTCGATTTGCAAGACCCTTATCTCACCTAGGCCGCTCACTTATTCCATGTGTCACTTCTTGATTGGCTCCATAGTCCCTGCCCTGCCACCTTAGCATGACCTCACTAACCACCATAACAAAACTCTTCTTTATCGCTGGGTCATGATGGATATTCTAACGAGCAGTTTCCCATCGCGACCTAGCGACCACCTTTGGATCAACCTTGATTTGCTCAACTGTTATCTCACCTGAGATGCTCTCTTGCCGGGCCCCACCACTTGGTCACCAAGCCGTGATGGATAACATTTGTGCATCTCTCCATAGCGGTATAGCGACAGTCGTTGATCGACCTTCAACCTGCACAGTCTTTAAATCGCTTCTTTTTGCAAGTGCTTTATCACCAAGCCGCGGGGAATAACTTTCGATCATCTTCCCATCGTGGTATAGCGACAACCGTTGGATCATCTCGGACTTGTTCACCCGAAATCCCAATCACAAGAAGAGGGTTCCATCAACCCGTCAACAAGAGTCACATCGACAATTGTTCCATCGGGATAGGTTACTCCAACCAGTCTGAACACAAGTCAAGTTAATTCGAGCCACATTTCCAAGAAACTCCCACTTGACAAGGAATTCACTGGACCAATTACCGTTCCAGACATTACTGAGAAACATGGGTATCAAGACCCATAGAATTAGAACACCACCTGAACTTGTGAGTTCTCATAGGTTTCATCAAGGCATCTGCAACATTTTCCAGAGTGTCTACCTTGTTAAGATAAACTTTTCCATCTTCCACCATGCCACAAACAAAGTGATACTGAACATCAATATGCTTCGATCTGGCATGGAAAGTAGGGTTCTTCTCCAAACATATGGCACTTTGACTGTCACTCTAAATTTCAACCTTCCCTACATCAAAACCAATATCTGAACTCAAACGCTTAAGCCAGACAACTTCTTTATAAGCATGTGTGGCCACCATGTAATCTGCCTCTGCAGTGGACAAAGCAACTACTGATCATTGCTTGCTCATCCAACTAATTGCTCCACCATTCATGACAAAAACATATACACTGGTGGATCTTCTACTATTTATGTCTCCTGCCCAATCTGAATCCACAAAACCACATACACTGAGAGTTTTCTTTGAATCATCAGAATGACCATGATAGCACAAAGAAAAATCTGAAGTTCCCTTCAGATATCTAAACACCATCTTTACAACATCCCAATGCGGCCTTCCTGGATTTGAGATAAACCTGCTAAATACTCCCATTGGTTGAGCAATCTTGGGTCTTGTACAGACCATAGCATACATCAAACTGCCAATAACACTTGCATAAGGTACACTTTTCATGTCTTCTATCTCTTTTGGAGATTTCAGACTGTCAAGCACACACAACTTAGTTCCCTGCAAGATGGGAACAACCTATGATTTACAGTTAGACATATGAAACCTGTCAAGAACATTGGTTATATACTTTCTCTGGCTGAGCCAAAGTTTCCTCTTAGATCTATTCCTTTTGATCTCCATTCCTAGAATGTAATTTGCTACTCCTCGGCCCTTCATTTCAAATTTCATAGATAACTGAGATTTTAAATCTGAGATCATACCTTTTTTATTTCCTATGAACAACATGTCGTCTACATACAAAGCTATGATAAGAATCCTACCACCTTCAGTTTTGTAGTAAAGACAATGATCAACTTTTGATCTCACAAATCCCAAGGACAAAACAAATGTATCATACTTTTGATACCACATTTTGGGATATTATTTCAAACCATACAGAGACTTCTTAAGTCTGCATACCAAATGTTATTTACCTTTTTCCACAAAGTGCTCAGGTTGAGACATATAAACCTCTTCTTCAAGATCACTGTGAAGAAATGTTGTCTTCACATCCATCTGCTCAATCTCCCAATCATATGCTACTGCAAGTGACAAGAGAAATATGATAGATGTTAGCTTAGCTACAAGAGAAAAGATCTCTCCATAGTCAATACCTTCCTTTTGAGAATACCCCTTTACAACCAATCTTGCTTTGTACTTGTCAATGCTGCCATCTAGACCATACTTGTTTTTGAACACCCACTTGCAGCCTACAGGCTTTCCGCCTTTAGGCAATGGCGCCAAATCCCAAGTTCCATTTTTATCCAATGATGATATTTCATCATTCATGGCTTCCAACCATGAATCTGAATTAGGCATTTTAATAGCTTCTTTGATAGTCCTAAGCTCATCAGTATCTGCAAGTAAAGCATAAGAATAATTAACATTCAATATAGAATGACTGTACTTATTAGGTGTATACCTATTAGGTTGCCATCTCTCTCAAGTAGATCTTCTCAACTTTGGTGTTGAGGCTTCTGGAGCTTCAATAAGAGGCTCATCATCATGTTCTTCTTCAGAACTACTTGAACTGCTTGAACTCTCCTCATCTTCAGGTATCTCTGGAGATTCTTCCTTAGCTAGAGGAATTTCAACCTTAGCTTCTCCTTTCTTTCCTGTGTTGTGATCTAGTGACATAGGTTTCAGCTCATGAAAAATCACACTTCTGCTATACATAACCTTACCAGTCACTGGATTCCAAAGTTTGTATCCTTTCACACCAACTCCATAGCCAATGAAGATACATTTCACAACTTTTTTATCCAACTTAGATCTATTAACATTAGGAACATGAGCATATGCCTCTGCACCAAAAACATGAAGGTGCCTTAAAGAAGGTTTCTTACCAGACCAAGCTTCCATAGGTGTTTTGTCAACAAATGCTGAAGTAGGAGAATGATTTAGCAGGTAACATGTTGTAGCAACTCCTTCAGCCCAAAATTTTTATTCCAGCCTAGCTCTGCTCAACATGCTTATTGATTTCTCCATTAGAGACTGATTCAACCTTTCAACAACTCTATTTTGTTGTGGAGTGTAAGGTACAGTCTTATGTCTCTTAATTCCATGATCGACACAGTACTTGTCAAAATCTACACTACAATATTCACCACCATTGTTTGTTCTTAAACATTTAATCCTTCTCCCAATTTGATTTTCAACAAGGCTCTTAAACTCCTTAAACCGACTGAATACTTCTGATTTACTTTTAGGAAAGTACACAAATTCCCTTCTTGAATAATCATCTACAAAAGATAAATAGTACTTAGACTTAGACAAAGAAGGAACATCCACTGGACCAAACACATCAAAGTGAACTTAATCTAGAATGTCAGAAGACTTATGAGAACTGGAATTAAACTAAACATGGTTATGTTTTCCATATATGTGTTTGCAAAAATCAAAATCAAAACTACAATCATCCAGACCTTCAACTAGATTCTCATTCTTCAAAAATTTTAAACCTTTTTCACCTATGCGGCCTAACCTATTATGCCAGAGCATTATTTTCTCAGCAGGAAGTTTAGCTTCCAATGAATTAGCATTATGCATCATTATAGTTGTCTTAACAAAATTTTCAGAGGTTACATTACAACATATAAGTTCAGCATTTAACTTATACAGTGTACCAATGCGATCACCCTTTGCCAATACAATGGAACCCCTAGTCATTTTGCAACCACCAGATACAAATTTAACTTGTACTCCAACATCATTAAGTTTACTTACAGAGAGAAGGTTTCTTGCCAGACCTGGTATATGAAGAACTTCATTGATCCCCTTCTTTCTACCATGTGGGAATTGAATTTTAATTCTACCTCTCCCTACAATCTCCAACGTAGAATCACTAGCCAAGTATACCTTTACACCGGGATACGGTTCATACTTCGAGAACCACTCCTTGTGGGAGGTCATGTGAAAAGATGCGCCAAAATCTACTAACCAGGTGTCATCTGAGGTAGGCACTGCCAGGGCTGCTACAAATGCATCTGCATCACTCTGAGAATATTCAGTGTCAGAATACTTCTTCTTCTTCTTCTCCTCCTAGCAATCCTTTTAGATATGCCCTTTTTGCCCACAATTCCAGCACTTCACCTTTGACTTCTTGCCTGGAGATTTTGATCTCTCTTGAGACTTGGACTTGGACTTCTTTCCTTTCTTCTTATCTTTGTCCTTCGGTTTGCCTCGAACAAAGAGTGCATCTTTTGTTGTCTCAGAAGACTTCTTTCTCATTTCTTTTGACAAAAGAGTATTAACCACAATATCCATCTTGAACTGGGTCATAGTACTACCGATAGCCATCACTAAGTAATCCCAAGAGTTAGGCAATGAACACAACAACAACATGCAATGTTCTTCTTCCTGAATGGTCACACCAACAAAAGTTAACTTTGCAAGAACCATGTTGAATACATTCAAGTGGTCTGGCAATGGTGTTCCTGCATCTATCTTTAGAGAGTAAAACTTATTCCTCAAGAAAAGTTTATTCACCAAGGACTTGCCTTGATAAATATCTCCCAACTTATTCTAGAGAAGATGTGTAGTCTTCTCCTCATGGACATTTAACAAAATAGAATCAACAAGACATAGCCTGATTAGACCCCTTGCCTTCCGGTTGGCTAATTCCCAATCCTCTTTCTTCATGCCTATAGGTTTCTTCCCAGACATAGCAATCCAAAGGTCTCAGTCGACCAACAAGTCTTCCATCTTGAGTTTCCATAGTTTGAAACTGGAACCATTAAACTTCTCCATGTCTATGTGCCCTAAGGTGCTCACCATCTTAACCTGTAAAACAAAAGTGGACACTCTGCAAGACTCCCACTAAAACATAACTGACACAAAAAACTAATCCTACCCAACAAAGATAACAAAATGGGCCAAGCTCTGATACCACTTGAAAGGAAAGAATAGTGTGGAAACACCTTCCTAATGTCAATTGGCAGGGGAGATCATACACGAATGCAGTTTAAAACTTTTATAGAACGTTAAGAATAACATAGACAAAACACATAGAATCAACATAGAGATAGAACACTAAGAATTACGTGGGAAAACCCTTTTGGGAAAAAACCCACCACCAACAGTTGAACACTTTATTTCCAGTAACTGAATTTACAATAAAGTTTCAGTCTACAACTACTGGTATTCGTTCTCAAATTCTCATGAAGTGGACACTACAATTGGCATATGATAATAGGTTTTTCACCATAGTTATCCAATGGCTACATATATCAGATTGTCATCAGTTCATCTGAGCAACTACACCAATAGTTTGAAGTCTAACTGTTTGCATCGGTCTGCATTCATGAGAAACACAATATCCCACATGCACCAGGAAGTCAGGTCGGTTTGTATTCATATATACCGACAAGACCATCTTCAATGTCTAAGTGTTTATCTTTTGGACTCCGATTCGAGCGCACACCCATAGTCGGTCTCCACTCCACTTGCTCGACCTCTAGCTCACATCTTTACCAATCTATCACGGACTCACCACTGGAATGAAGCTATTCTTTGTGTGGGTTGTGATGGAAAGTCTAACGAGCAATTTACCATTGCGACCTAGCAACCACCGTCAGATCTTCTACAATCTCTGTTCGATCATTTGCGATCTGCTTAGCCTTTAACTCACCTTAGCCACTCTCCTGTCGGGTCCCAACACTTGGTTTCCATGTCATGAGGGATAACGTTTCAGGCACCTCACAACCTCGGTACAATGACAATTACTGATAGTCCCGAAATTTTATTCCCTCGTTGATCTTCCTCGGATCTACCATTAGATCTTGTTGATTTGCACGACCCTTATCTCACCTAGGCCGCTCACTTATGCCACATGTCACTTCCTGATTGGCTCCAGAGTCCCTACCCTGCGACCTTAGTACGACCTCACTAACTACCGAAATGAAGCTCTTCTTTGTCGCTAGGTCGCGATGGATATTCTAACGAGTAGTTTCCCATCATGACCTAGCGACCACCATTGGATCAATCTTGATGTGCTCGACCGTTATCTCACTTGAGCTTCTCTCTTGTTGGGCCCCACCTCTTGGTCACCAAGCCGTGATGGATAACATTTGTGCATCTCGCCATAGCAGTATAGCGACATTCGTTGATCCACCTTCAACTTGCACGATCTTTAACTCACTTCTTTTTGCACGTGCTTTGTCGCCAAGCCGTGGGGAATAACTTTTGATCATCTTCCCATCGTGGTATAGCAACGGCCATTGGATCATCTTGGACTTGCTCACTCGATAGCCCGATCACAAGAAGAGGGTTCCATTGGCCCATCGGCAAGAGTCACACCGATAGCTATTCCATCGGAATAGGTTACTTCGATCAGTCTGAACACAAGTCAAGTTAATTCGAGGCACATTTCCAACAAATTCAATGATTTTAGTTTACTATTTATACATTTTTCATCAATTTCCAACACACTTACCCTAATTTTTGCAATTTCAATAAATCAATTTAACTGAAGGGAAAAAAGTACATCTAACAACCCTTGGAATTAGATCAGCATTCAGACCTCTTAGGTTTATATCTATCTAATTCATATTCTTTCCTAATGTAATGGTCCCTAAGTCATTAATTTAGTGGTTTCTTCCTTCTATGGTAGAAACCCTAAATTTTTCACCATTACACATATTTATTTGAAAAAAGATATGTTCTTTTTGAAAGCTCTTACTTTAAAAACTAGTTCAAATGAAAAGGAACTGGTATAAAATCAAAACATCTCCATTTAAGTTGCATAGGGATGGAAGAAGTGTTGGCATTATAACAGACAAGGAGAGATTGTTGGCATTTCAATAAGGATATTGAGAAGGTTGTTAATGATTATGGATATAACTGATTAAGGATGTTTACTATCTTAATATTATTATTTTGTCATTGATGTCAATAAATTGATTTTCTAATTCAGTATGATGTTGCCATATCTTAAGAAGTATGATTTGATGAGTATAAAGATGTCGGTAAAAGACACAGAAAGAATGTGATGAATAAGGGGAGGAATAAGTTATTCAATGGGCAACTATTACCAAGTTAGACAATGATGAGATCATGATGTTTAGATTGTTTTGATATCATACATATGTTATTGATTGTAAGGTTAATACTATACTATGTTACTGAGCAAAGAACCTAGTCGGTAAACCCTAAGGAACCTAGTCGGTAAACCCTAAGGTTATCGCTATCGGTTAATGAAGGCAAAATGTCTACTGAGTGAAGTTTAGTATTTACCAAGTTGCAACCGAGTGGTAACAGAATTCATTGAATGAATAAAAGCGTTATTTAATGAAGGAAGCTGATGAGCTGGCTATGATTAAATGATTGGTATGCTGTGAATGAAGTTTGTTAAAGAATCTATGGCAAAGGAAAATCAACAGGAAGATCTACAACACAGATTGAATTGCAATACCCTAGCACAAGTTCCAAGAAATATATGCAAGTCCCAAGGCGGGGTAAAACATTTTCAGATCGAAGGATACATTGAACCTGGTCAAAGTTTGAAGATCTGATGGCTATGATTGATCATGAGAAATGTGATCAAGGAGATTAAGCGGTTGGGGAATTGTTTATAAATAAGGAACTGTTGATAAACAATGTATGCGGGCAAGTGTATGCACAGGGATGCTACATAGTGATTGCCGAGTGAAGAGGGGAAAATAGATTAGAAGGTTAAATGATCAAAACATAGTAAACCTGCAAAATGCTAAAATAGCATGAAAAGACCATTTTACCTTGCTATTTTACCTTCTCCTTTAGATTGAGCTTGATGAAGTGAAGGCGCACCTTGATAATGCTCCACTTGATGTGCTCCTTTGATTGTTGGATGTGGATGGCTCTCCAATGATGTGCACAATATGAAATGGATTTTAGGAGGATGATAAGGATGAAAATGATGAAGCTGCCAAGATGATTTCCTAGGCTCAAAAGGGCAACATAAGCTTACTGGATTTCAAGATGTTCAAATGAAGGGATGGAGCCCTTTTATTTATAGGAAGAGGAGAGAAAAACGGATGGCTAGGATGGATTCGAGATGAAGGGCTAAGATTTACTTGTGAGCTCACACAAGCTCCAAGAGAGGGTGTGGAGACCAAGAAATATGCCTTAAAGGCATTTCGTATCTCCACACTCCACAAGGTGCATTGGAGGAATTAAAAATTTCTCCCAAAAAGGATATTATGTGGATTGGAGGAATAAAAAAGGAATTAAAAATTCCTTGAGAGAGGGGATACCTCTAGGAAAATCTTACATTCACCTAGGAAAAAATTATTTAAAAGCAAGGAGTTGACTTTGTGGCTAATCATGACGATTAGCCATTAACGATTCATTAAGAGGGGGATTAGAGGAAATGTTAGGTGGGATTAGGATTAGACTAGGAGAGAGAATGAGTGGAGGGAATTAAAAATTAGAAAAATAATGTTAAGTGAGTTTAGGGAGTTTCTAGAAGAATTTATTAGGTTAATGATGAATTAAGAAGATGATTTGTAGGAATCATATAGGTTAACTAAGTAATTGAAATTAATTAGCTAAGAGGAAGATTTGTGAGGATTTGATTTTTTAGAAGAATAAAGAAAGGGATTGATTTATTAAATAAATCAATCACATGCTATAGTGACAATATTAATTATATTTAATTAATATTGAGGAGAGTTTGAATTAACATAATTAATTAATTAATTAATTATGTGAGGTATTAAAAATAATTAAAATAATTATTTTTAAGTGCCTACATTTTGCCCCTCTTTGAAGTGAGGTGTGATGATGCATTGATTCAAAGAATAATCTTGTTTTGATGTTGATATTGGTTTGATAGGATGCCCTGGCTCTTGATTGATAGATTACGGTATGGTGATGCCCCCTCGGGAAATCAATTGAGGTAATTGATCTTTGGA
Organism: Cryptomeria japonica; assembly: GCF_030272615.1. Taxonomy (NCBI): domain Eukaryota; kingdom Viridiplantae; phylum Streptophyta; class Pinopsida; order Cupressales; family Cupressaceae; genus Cryptomeria; species Cryptomeria japonica. The sequence continues at coordinate 648,684,340 of NC_081413.1, forward strand.
GTTTTGTGAGATTGATTTCCTGATAGATTTGATTCAATTCAATTGATAAGATCTAGATTCAGTCTGGTTTCAGGAAGGATTCATCCTGTATAAGACAAACATGATCAAAGCGTCTGGTTTCAGGAAGGATTCATCCTGTATAAGACAAACATGATCAAAGCATCTAGTTTCAGGAAGGATTCATCCTGTATAAGACATGATCGATCACAACATCTGGTTTCAGGAAAGATTCATCCTGTATAAGACATGATTGATCACAATGTCTGGTTTCAGGAAAATTCATCCTGTATAAGACAAACATGATCAAAGCGTCTGGTTTCAGGAAGGATTCATCCTGTATAAGAAAAACATGATCAATCACAATGTCTAGTTTCAGGAAGGATTCATCCTGTATAAGACATGATCAAAGTGTCTAGTTTCAGGAAGGATACATCCTATATAAGACATGAATCAAAATCTGAATTGATTATGTGAGGAAAAATAGAGGAAGAAAAATTAGGGTGGAAGGGATAAATGAGGAAGATATATGAAGTAGTCATGAGGTATTTGGAAAGAAGAATAAGAGATACGAGACCACGGAGGAAAATGGGGGCAATTGAGAACTCCATGGGATTATTGAGTTTAGGATTTGATGGAATGATGGTGAGATTTTGTGCACAACAAATGTGGAGAGCCAACCTAGTTTGATGTTGCCCTGAGTAACTTGCACCATTGATTATAGAAATCAGGATGCCATGAGAAACCCAAGGCATGGACTGACTCTATAGACAAACGAGAATTTCTTGCACACAACAATGCAAGTGTTGTGAAACACTAATACAAAATTATGGGTTCGTGCAAGGAAACCCTCAAACACACCGATACCTCTTGTACACGAGAAGGTAAGTTTTGGTAAACACTAGTACCAGGTCACCTATTTATACAAGAAGAATCCAAAACATTCCATGCTATGAAATATGCCCCCGTATGCGCCTATCATAACGTACCTAGATATGAAAGAATCCAGGCAGTTGTAAATAGTGGCAGCCGTAGGGCAAAGATGCAAGTTTATATGAAAAGATCTAACAAAATCTAACAAGTCTCTTCGTTGCAACCAAATGATACCTCTTTCCAAGAGTAGAACTAGGATGGACTTGGGATTGTTGCTCAAGACTTCTTGAAGCTTACATAGAGACATAAAAGCTCAGTTTCAATGGGACATTCCCTGTTCATGACTCAAGTGAAGACTCATCATCATACACATGTTTTATTGGGAGGCAGAAAAGAAGGAATGTTGCGCATGGGTGGGCTGGATGGTGGATGATTTGTAGTATCGACATGATAGATAGTGGATCCGGTTATTTACCTTGGCGCCTGCGTAGAGGTTTTCACCAAGGTACTTGTCCATAGCGCCACCAAGTGGTTTTCACTAATGGACAAATTGTTTTTCTTTCTTTTTTTGATTTTTTTAATTATTTTTTTTTTGTGTCATAAGGTGCCTGTTTGCCAGGTTTTCACCAAAGTGACAGTTTTTTCGGGATCTTTTTCTTATTTTTTTATTTTTTTTCTTGATTTTTTATTTTTTTTGACCATTTAAGACTTTCTAAGGACTAAGCATAAAATCTTTTGAGGTGCATGATATTCATTGGATCATCTAAAGGATCGCCTTTAGGAGTAGCCAACTGATAAGCTCCTGATCCATATTTCGCTATGATTACATATGGTCCAAGCCAATTAGGCTCAAACTTGCCTTTCTTTTCTCTTTCTTGTAGATTTTTCTGATTCTCCATGAGGACAAGATCACCAACTTGGAATTCTTGGGTTCTGACTTTTTTATGATAAGTCATGCACAAACGGTTTTGATATATCTGAAGATGATTCAAGGCCTTGAGGCGCCTTTCATTTAACAATTCTAGCTCTTGTAAGCAGGCAATTCTGTATTCTTCCTCTGGTAGGATGTTTTGCAGCGATACCCTTAGAGAGGGGATCTCGATCTCAAGGGGAAGGATGGCTTTGAAACCAAATACTAGGGAATAAGGAGTGGCGCATATGGGGGTGCGGATGGAGGTGCGGTAGGCCCACAATGCAGGATGGATTTGGAGGTGCCAATCACGGCCTGCTTCATTGACTGTCTTTTTGAGGATTTTTATTAGGGTTTTATTAGAATCCTAAACTTGGCCATTGCCTTGGGGGTAATATGGAGTGGAGAAGTGGTGTTGGATGTTGAATTTTTGGCAGAGTTCTTTGACATCTTGGTTTTTAAATTGTTTACCATTATCTATGATGATAACTTTTGGGATGCCATACCGACAGATTAGGTAGTTTAGGATGAATTTGGATATTTGCTTGCCGGTGGTGAGAGTAAGAGGGATAGCCTCTACCCACTTGGTGAAGCATTCGGTGGCGGTGATAATGAATTTATGTCTGTTGGAAGATGAAGGGTGAATTTTCCCAATGAGATCGAGCCCCCACTGCGAGAAGGGCCATGGTGTAATGAATGGCTGCAATTCTTGTGACAGTGCATGAATCTTGTCGCCATGCTGCTGGCAAGGGATGCATTTCTTCACATATTTGTATGCATCTTCTTCCATTTTAGGTCAATAGTATCCTGTTCTCAAAATTTTTTTAGCCAATGTGAGTCCACTTGAGTGTGCCCCACAAATACCCTCGTGTACTTCGCGTAATGCCCATTCTGCTTCTTGTTTATCTAAACACCTTATGAGGGAACCATCAAAATGCCTTTTGAACAAGGTGTCTACAAGGATGGTGTAACGGGCACATTGGCGGATGAAGGTTTGTTGTTGGGTTTTGGTGAGGTGTGGGGGAATGGTGTTGTCTTTGAGGAAAGTGAAGGTTTCTTGGTACCAAGGGGACTCAGGACCAATAAGAACACACACCATTTTAGACTTTGGTAGGTCATATGCCGGTATAAACGATTGCTTGACCAAGAACTCGCACTTCTGACTGTGTGCTGGCATTTGAAGGAGGGAGCCAATGGTGGCCATTGCATCTGTAGCCCTATTGTTTGTTCATGGGATTTGATCAAAATTGATTGCCATGAAATGTTGCTTAATATCTTCAACCATGGTACGGTAGGGAAGGAGTTTATCATCTTTTTTCTAGTATTCATCATTGACTTGTTTTATGACGAGCTGGGAATCGCCATAGACCTGTAATTCCTTTATTTTCCAGTGGATAGCCAAGCATAAATTTGTGATGAGGGCCTCGTATTCTACTATGTTGTTGGTACATGCAAAGGCTATCTTGTATGATTTTGGGATTCCATCTCCTTGAGGTGTGACCAATAATATTCCTGCCCTCGATCCATTTTGAGTGTAGGAGCCATCAAAATACAATTGCCATGTGGAGGATGTAGTAACAGTCGTAATGAACTCATCTGGTAATTCTGTGAGAAGATGATGGTCACCTAGAAGTGGAGCTTCAGCCAACTGATCTGCAATGACCTATCCCTTGATTTCTTTTTTGTCCACATATTCAATGTCAAACTCACTTAAGAGCATGACCCAGTTAGCTCTGCCAGTGAGAGCAGCTTTGGACAAGAGATATTTAAGTGGATCAATTTTAGTAATTAGTTTTGTTTTGTTGTTTAACATATAATGTCAGAGTTTTTGTGTGCTAAACACCAATACCAAGCATGCTCTTTCAATGGGGGTATAGTTGAGTTTATACCCTACTAGTGTACGACTAATGTAGTAAACGACATGTTCTTTCCCTTGATCATCTGTTTGTGCCAATAATGCCCTCAATGCCACTGCAGTAGCGCATATATACAAAATAAGGGGTTTTCCAGGAGCAGGAGGCATCAATACTGAAGGTGATGCTAGATATTCTTTTAGTTTCTCAAAGGCCTTTTGGCATAAGCAGTCCCATTTGAATTTTGTATCCTTGTGTAGGAGGTGTGCAAATGGCTGACACTTATCTGCTAGTTGTGAAATGAAACGCCTGACAAATTGGAGTTTTCCCTGGAGATTGCGTAGTTGTCTGAGAGTTTTTGGTGGAGGCATTTCCATGATAGCTTTTACTTTTGCAGGATCGACCTCGATGCCTCTGTGGGAAACAACGAATCTTAATAGTTTTCCCGATATGACTCCAAACACACTCTTTTTTGGATTCAGCCATAGTTTGTATTTTTCTAATCTTTCAAAGATCTGCTTTAGAATGGGAATGTGTTCTTGTCTTGTCTTAGATTTTCCTAGTAGATCATCCACATAGTCCTCCATAATTTTGTGTAAGAGGTCATGAAAAATTGTTGTCATTGCACGTTGATATGTAGCTCCAACATTTTTGAGACCAAAAGGCATGACTCGATAATAGAAAGTCCCCCATGGTGTTGTGAATGTAGTTTTATGCTGATCCTCATCTGCAATCCTGATTTGGTTGTATCCAGAGAATCCATCCATAAGCGACAGCATCTCATGTCCTGCTGTAAGGTCCACAATCATATCTATGTTTGGGAGTGGGAAATCATCTTTAGGTCAAGCTATATTTAGATCTCGAAAATCTGTGCAGATGCGGATGCCCCCAGCAGGTTTTTCGACAGGTATAATGTTGGAGACTCATTCAACATAATCTATTGGTTTGATAAATTATTCGTCTAACATCTTTTGGAGTTCCGCCTTGACCAGGAGTGCAACATGTGGATGCATTTTGCGCAATTTTTGTTTTACATGTTTTGCATCTGGGCAGACAGCGAGATTGTGAACCACCAAGGCAGGATCCAACCCTAGCATATCAGAATCGGACCATGCAAAATTGTTTTTTACCTTTGTAAGGAAGTTGATGAAGTCTTGTTTCTCTATTTCTGTGAGGGATTTGGCAATGAGAACATTTTTCGAAATGACTTCGGTGCCCATGTTGATGACGTCTGTTTCTTCTATCAACAAATTTTATTTGTCTTGTGGAAGATAACCAATGGTAGGGAGGTCAAATCCCTCATCGTTAAGTGCCTTTTCTAGGTTTTCACTTTCAGATACACCCTTTGTTTTTATTTTTTGCTCATCCAAAGGTGCCTTAGGGAGGTTTTCACCTAGGGAATCATGTCTTTTCCTTTTATTATCTTTTTTTGTGCCTAAGGGAATTGACCTGACTACCAAAGTATCCCTTTTCATGTAGTTTAATACCCTCGATTCTGTTACAATCTTCCAGGTTTTGCACTGTCAGGAGAGCAATGAGAGCATTATCGTCAACGCAGATATCTAGAGTGGGTTTGTCTCATTGGCCCCAGTCAATGAGTTCAGGATGGACAAGATGTAACTCATGTGAAGTGGGAAGGGTTATGGGGGTGATGGTATTGATGTAAGCATCCAAGAAGATATCTTTCTCATATTCATAAGGCATTTCGAGGAATTCCTCTTCATCAGCGCTTTCGATATCCAAAGAAGGACTAGAAGGGGCACCAACAATAGTAATCTTAGGCACTGGGATGTACCCCAAGCCTCTGTAGTATCTGTAGGAGATAGGATTTATGGGTGCTTTTCTTCCTTTCTCCTCTGGTCCCAGACAGTGTCCTTTGTAACCCATTTTTTCAACTATGGCAAATGCTTTTGGGTACATTTTTTTGGATATTCTTGCTGGATCTTCATCCTCTTCTGTGTACAGCCATGAAGAGATATCTTCTTCGAGGCTCTCATTATCAAGTGGTCCCCATTGTTGGAAGGTGGTGTTTTGGCATTGCATGACTAGTTTTGGGTCCTTTTTGAGCTCTTTTGGTTTGCCAAATGACTTAGGAGAGAGAGGGAGGTTGCCTATCAATAAGACGTCCTCCAATTTTTATTCTCCACAGCCATTGTCCAAGATCTTGATTTAATTATTTGGTTGGGATGATGTGGAGGCAACATTTGATGTGTTAGATGGAGGCATTGGCGAGGGTCTATTTAGTGGGCAATGATACAAATGCTTCCCCTCTAATAGTTTTCACTATTGAAAAGGTTGGGGATCACCTTTGATAGTGATCACTCTTCTATTATAGGGGAATTTGATGCATTGGTGATAGGTGGAGGGTACGGCCTACAAGGAATGAATCCATGGGCTCCCGAGGAGAATGTTGTAGGGAGATCAAGATCTAGTACTTGGCAAGGGGTTTCAATTGTAATGGGGCCCACTTGAAGAGGTAAGGTGATCATGCCCTTTGAATTTTTTTTTGCATCATCATATGCCTTTATTGTGGTCCTTCCTGATGTGTCTATCAGATCCTCAGAAAGTTCCAATTGTTTTATTAATTTGTATCTGCATAGATTAAGCCTGGATCCACCGTCTATCAGGATACGTTTGACCTTGTGCTTGTGGATGAGAGCTTCAATGTGCAAAGGTTTGTTATGGTCTTCATCTGTGGGAGCATCTTTGGAGTTAAATACAATGTGTTGATGGGCAACAAGGTTTCCAATGAGGGCTTGGAATTGGGTGGCGTTGATGTTATCAAGAACGCGTGATTGGAGAAGGGCTTGTTCCAAAATTTCTTTATGGACAGAGGAAGTCTTGAGAAGTTCCAAAATCGAGATCTGCGTAGGTGTCTTCCCAAGTTGATCAAGGCGAGGTCATATCAATGGGTGGAAGACATGGGTGGGGGGTTTGGTGGGGGAGGGACTCCTTGGATGGTGACTTTATCTCGGCGTGTAGTTGCATTACAGTCATTTTGGAAATGGGAGGTGGAAGGTGTGGTGCCTTGAATGACTATCCTAGCAGGATTTGGTCTGCTTTGGGAAGAAGGAGGATTGACTCCTTGGATGGTTATGACATTGACATGATTGTCTGCAGGTTCAATGCGACCTACTAAAAAATTAAAGCCGGTTATGTGATTAGCGTAGTCATAACCCATTGCGTTAGATGACGAGCCTTGTCCTTTATCATGATTCGGGAAGGTTTCCTGGTACATTTTGAGTTTGTTATTGTTATTACCAGGTTTTGCATTTTCTACTTCAATCTCACCTCTATCAATGAGATCTTGTATGTAGATCTTCAGTTTCATACACTTGCATGTATCATGTCCCTTGATACGATGGTATTCACAATACTTATTTTCATTATACCATCTTGGTTTAGGTTGATTGGGGTCAAACGGGCGAGTGATTGGAAAAACCACTGCACTTGCTTGGAGAAGTTTTTGAAACACCATTTCAATAGGCTTAGCCAAAGGAGTGAAATCTCTTGGAGTCCTGTTATTCGATCGGGGTGGTCGTCCCTGGATTGAGACATTGTTGTGAGGTTTTTGGGATTGATTATGATTATTTTGATATTTGAATTGATGATTATTGGTGGTGGATTTTGGGGGAGCGGCCATGGTTTGGACCCACTTTGCATCAGTTACACCATCATTGACCACGTTTTTGTTCTTGGACCAAAATTTTGGCTTGTCATTATGATAAGAGGAAGAACTTTGTGTCGACTTCTGGTAATGTTTCAAGGTTCCTTCTTCCAAAACAACATGTTCAAGGGTGTGGCCCTTATTGGTCAATTTTTGGAAGGATTTGATGCATTGGGATATTAAGGGTCTTGAAAGATCAGACACCAAGTTCTTTTGGAATAGTTCAATTTGATGTTGTTCTAGCATGTCCCACTGGAATTTCTTGATAAGATGTCACCATCTTTGTAGGAAATTGGCGAAGGTTTCTTCGGGCCTTTGTTTTGTATTACATAGGTCCATCATAGAAACATCATTACCCATGTTGTATGCATAGTGGGCCACAAATTTTTCTGCCAAGTCTGGAAAAGAGATAATGAAACCTCGTGGTAAAGATGAGAACCATGCTAGGGCGTCTCCCGTGAGACTCTTGGGAAAGTGTCTGCGAAGATAAAGGTCACTATAGGAGACTTCCTGGCATAAGATGTGGAATTCTCAAACATGATCGCGGGGGTCTCCTTTGCCTTCATACTTGGTGAATTTAGGAATCTCAAATCCCAGGGGATATAGTGCAACTGATATAGATGGATCATAAGGACAAGGGAAAAACTCTTCGAACGAGTAAGTTTTCCTTTTATTAGTCCTTTGTTTCATGTCCTTGATGATATTTTTCATGTCTTGAATTTCCTTGATGAGGTCTTGTTGTGGGCTTTGATAATGATGAATTGGATGAGCCAAAGAAGGTGCACCACCACCAATATATTGATATGATGAGGAGGTGGGAATGTGGGATGTGATGACTGATGTCGCTGGGGTTTGTGTGATAGTTGGTTGTGGTCCGCAAACGGTTGTGACGAGATTGAATACAGCTCGGATAAAATTTGCGACATTTTTGGGAGGAAGGGAAGTTTGTGGAATAGAAATATGTGATTGAATAGAAAGAGGTGGTATAGAAGTTTTTTGGAGAATAGATGAGATCGGATTTGATAGTGGTATAGATGGTAAGGAGGAAGAAGGTGGGATGGAGACCACGGTGGGAGGTACTGCGGGTGGCATTGATTGAGCTTGGATGATTGATGGGGCTGCAATTAATTGAGTTTGAATAGTAGGTGCAACACTTTGTGTGGGAGCGAGGTCTCCTTGTGGTTGTTGGGTGAGAGCAGATCTATTAAAATCAAGTGGAACTTGAGCTCCATTTTCAAGAAGAGCTTTCAGAAGTGTAGTAGGATTGTGTTTAATAAACTTGTCTATCATCTCTTGGTTGTAAGAACCTGCTAGGAAAGTTTGCACTTCCGGACAAAGTTCATCTTGGCTAACCATGTCAGGATTTTGGCTTTGATCTTGATTGCTAGGTTGCCCACTTTGTGTATGATCTTGCGTGGGATCTTCATATAGGACACCAATGTCTGGCATGCCATATTGTTGTTCAGCCATCTTTTTCTTTTGGGATCAAGTTGCGACCATACATGATATTTGTGATGAAAGGACTTAAGAAATTTGTGATGAAAGGACTTATAAAATTTGAGGATGATTGATGGAGGAGGTATGGTTTTAGAAGAAACTTGATGAATAGGTTGTCTTTGGTATGAACATGAAGGATCGATTCAAATGGCAAGTTGTATGAAGGGATATGACCACCCTGATTTGGACGATAGTTGGTGTTTCAAAGGACAAACTTGAATGTTGATGGAGAGGACGAACTCTTAGCTTCTCTCTTAGGCTTATGAAATATGGGATGGACAAAGCTTTGACGCAATTTTGGACTTGGTGTGGGTAATGACTTGGACAATTGTTTGTGTCTTGACAAGTGTTTTTGCAAAGTGTTTGGGGATAGTGATGTGTTTTTAGTCTTCTCTTAGCAATTATGTATCAAACAAAGAAAACACAATGGTCAAATGCATATTATCTCAAAGACACTCATGCTCATATACAACATTCTTAAGGCTGGCAAGGACAATAGTCATTGGATCCCAATTGGTTTCCAAGCTACGCTTACCCAGAGCGGACACTTAGATGCTTGACCCCACTGGCTCCCCTCCATGACACTCACTTTTTGGGGCAGCCAAGCATCAATTCCCATGAAAACTCCTCATGGCAAACTTTGTGTCTCTACTAATGGCCATAAAAATATGGGCAGCTTCAGAGGTCCGACCTCCTGCATCAATGACTAGAAGGTTTTTGGCCACTATGAACAAGGTGTTTAGTAAGTCTTCCCGTTAGGAGCTATCCTTCAAAGTTGCACAAGCACAATTGAGGCCTATAGCCCAATGAAGCACCAAGAACTTAGTAGTCACGCAAGCATGATTGAGATCTTTAGGATCCTACTAAGCATCCAATGTGAGAGTGAACTCTTATATAGCCCCAACCATTAACCCTTTTGTAGTCAATGGCCTATTTATTATAGTGAGTTGGGAACCCCAGGTCTGGGTGTACTCACTTGGGTCATTCCCCTCTTACCTTCTCAAAGAGCAAGTTGGGAGGGCAGACCCGCTAGAGGTAAACACACAATGAAACAAGAAAAGGTTGGAGGGTCTAGATTTCTGATCGTCTAGTAAGACGAGAGCATACTTTCCTACCTTTACACTTTTCTTAAAGACACATAAGACAATGGTTCATTCCATTTTAATTAATATCTAGGTGCCTAGTTTAAATAAATGCACAAGATTTGGTTGAATCAGCTAGGCAACCTGCAAAACAACTTGATTAGTAGTTTTGAAAAATGGAGTCTTCAACAAGCGTCCTGCAAAACAACTTGATTAGTAGTTTTGAAAAAAAATGGAGTTTTCAACAAGCATCCTGCAAAACAATTTGATTAGTAGTTTGAAAAATGGAGTCTTCAACAAGCATCCTGCAAAAGACAACAAAATGACAAAATATTAATTTTTTTGATTTTTTGGGAATAAGTAGAAAAACATAAATAAATCTTTTTTTACTACTGGCAAATGTGGATTTGAAGGAAACTTTGATGGGTAAATGGGGTTTGACTAGGTTTTTTGCCACTTTCCAAGGGACAAGCAAGCAAAAAATTTGGAGGTGGATAATATGGAAAAAATTTGGAGGTGATTGGATAAAAGGGGAAGAAGTTATGGTAGACCCTAAAAATAGAGAAATATGGGATTTAGGCTTCAAAAAGTGGATTTTTGGGATAAGGTCCCCAAGGAAGAAAATGTGAAAATGGCAATGCGGAGAATCTGGTGAAGTTTAAAGGAAAATGGAGTCAAGATAAAAAAGATATGGCGAAAAAATAGATTTTTTTTTTTTTTAAACCCTAGATTTAGCAGAGCAAACAAAAACCCTAGATTTAACAGAGCAGATAGAAACCCTAGATTTAACAGAGCAAACAGAAATCCTAGATTTAACAAAGCAGATAGCCTCACTTAAACAGAATAATAAAAAAAAAAGCCAAAGGTCTGGATTTCTGATTGTCTAGATAGAGAAGAGTATACTCTCCTACTTTCACACTTTCCTGTGGTCAGACAAATTATGATTAAACATAACAGATAACATGAAATGAAAGAAAATGTAGACTACTGTTAGAGCCTAACAAATTTCAGACATATTAACAGAGCAGACAGTCGCACTAAATAGATATAAAAGTGCCAACAATCTGGATTTCTGATTGTCTAGATAGACAAGAGCATACTCTCCTATTTTCACACTTTCTTGCGGTCAGAGCATACAGTCACGCTAAACAGAATAGAAAAGTGCCAAAGGTCCGGATTTCTGATTGTCTATATAGACAAGAGCACACTCTCCTACTTTCACATATATTATCAATAAACAGAACAAATAACAGAGCTGTCGTGCTGAAACAGAAATAGAAAAGTAAAAGAATAAGGAGGAGTTGTCGCGCAGAAATGCAGAGCCGCTATTCTGGAACTTGTGAAAAAGATAATTTTTTTTTTGCAGTCGCGCTATTCTGAAACCTACGTCTCACAACTCACAAAAACTTAAAAAAAAAAAATATTAGTTCTTAGGGACGTGGGTCCCATCGGGCGTGCCAAAATGAAGAGGGGAAAATAGATTAGAAGGTTAAATGATCAAAACATAACAAAATAAACTTGCAAAATGTTAAAATAGCATGAAAAGACCATTTTACCTTGCTATTTTACCTTCTCCTTCAGATTGAGCTTGATGAAGTGAAGGCGCCTCTTGATAATGCTCCACTTGATGTGCTCCTTTGATTGTTGGATGTGGATGGCTCTCCAATGATGTGCACAATATGAAATGGATTTTAGGAGGATGATAAGGATGAAAATGATGAAGCTGCCAAGATGATTTCCTGGGCTCAAAAGGGCAGCATAAGCTTACTGGATTTTGAGATGTTCAAATGAAGGGATGGAGCCCTTTTATTTATAGGAAGAGGAGAGAAAAATGGATGGCTAGGATGGATTCGAGATGAAGGGCTAAGATTTACTTGTGAGCTCACACAAGCTCCAAGAGAGGGTGTGGAGACCAAGAAATATGCCTTAAAGGCATTTCGTATCTCCACACTCCACAAGGTGCATTGGAGGAATTAAAAATTTCTCCCAAAAAGGATATTATGGGGATTGGAGGAATAAAAAAAGAATTAAAAATTCCTTGAGAGAGGGGATACCTCTAGGAAAATCTTACATTCACCTAGGAAAAGATTATTTAAAAGCAAGGAGTTGACTTTGTGGCTAATCATGACGATTAGCCATTAACGATTCATTAAGAGGGGGATTAGAGGAAATGTTAGGTGGGATTAGGATTAGACTAGGAGAGAGAATGAGTGGAGGGAATAAAAAATTAGAAAAACAATGTTAAGTGAGTTTAGGGAGTTTCTAGAAGAATTTATTAGGTTAATGATGAATTAAGAAGATGATTTGTAGGAATCATGTAGGTTAACTAATTAATTGAAATTAATTAGCTAAGAGGAAGATTTGTGAGGATTTGATTTTTTAGAAGATTAAAGAAAGGGATTTATTTATTAAATAAATCAATCACATGCTATAGTGACAATATTAATTATATTTAATTAATATTAAGGAGAATTTGAATTAACATAATTAATTAATTAATTGTGTGAGGCATTAAAAATAATTAAAATAATTATTTTTAAGTGTCTACACCGAGCACTGAAGCTTGAAGACCTGTTTTGAATAACAGAGTATAGAGCCCAACAAAAGGACAAGATTAGTTCTATGTCTATATTGTATTGAGCAAATAAGAATCTGCTTTAGCATTTTAGATGTGAAGTTGCAGATAGATTTTTATTACTGTTATTTTGTAAAGTGACAGAAAATCTCTTAACCGAGTGGACTTAACAGTCTATTTGTAAAACCCTCTAGCAAGGTGACATTTTGATTGAGTGTTTGAAATCCTTTAACAAGGTCACTTCTAACAAGGTGAAGATCCTAACAAATCTGAGGGAAATCCCTTAACTGGGTCACATCTAGCAATGTGTTTGTAATCTTTAACAGGATTTTCTTTTAACCGAGCATACTCTAGAAGAGTATATTTCTTAGTGGGTCCGAAATCCCACAGTGGTTTTTCCCTATTTGTGTTTCCACGTTAAATCTAGTGTTATGAGTGTTATGATGTTTATATGCTTTTGAGTTTGCATGTTTAGTAGTTTTGGATATATTACTGAAGAATATGTTACCAAGGTTGAATCTGTTGTTTTTATGGAAGATTAAGTTTGTATGATTCACCCCGCCCCCCTCTCATCTTATTAGCTTGGTATCAGAACTATCAATTGGTATCAGAGCTATCAAGAAGTAGTTACTTGACTGTAGTCCTTCACCTTATTCCCCCATGGAAGTTTTAAGATCCATTGAATAATAATCCACTACCTAGAATAGTTCAAGGGTTTATGTTTGTTTCATGAGTCTTCCCAAAACAAGGTCTTCCCCTATTATGAATGACCCAAGAAATATGTGACAAAATGGCATCCCTACAAAAATTCGTGAAATTCCACATTTGGACCTTGAAAGTAAGTTCCTCGTAGTGAAAATCCTTTGCCTATCCTTGTCCAAATATTTAAACCTTAAAAGTTCTCACTAATGAGTGTTTGGATTTTCATACATTCTCCAAAGCTTAGCCCCAAGAACCTTGCTTTACAATTCCATATTTTTGATACCAGTACGACCAACTACTTTGAAAGTACAAACCTTATCCCAAGATACAAGGAATAATTAATCTTTCTCGTGCATATTATCCGCCCAAAAGAATATCTCAAGACTTTATTCAATTCCAATGAGGAATGGTTAGACATATTTATGAAAAACATAAGAGAAATAGGAATCGCAGTTAAAACTAATTTGATCATCATAATTTTACCAACAAAAGAGAGCCATTTAAATTTCTAAGTGAAAATTCTACTTGAGATAGTGGAAATGATCTTATCCCATAAAGAATGTTTTTCCTTACTAGTAAAGAAGTGCATACCAATATATTTGCATAGAGAAGAATCAACTATGAAGCCCTATAGCTTGGTAAGACTTCATTGAATCAAAGAAAGGGTATACATAAAGAAGAATTTAGACTTCTCCTTGTTAATGCATTGACTTGAGGTAGATAAGTAACCTACAATTACCTTTTAAAAAACTTGTGACTCCTCCAAAGATGCTTTCCCAAATAAAAAAGCATCATGAACAAATAAACAATGGATGGATACTTTAGGATATGAAGAAAGCTTTACCCCTTTCTGTAAAGAGGAAGAGTGGATTGCCTTAATATTTTTTTCAAGTCCTCCACCTTAAGAATTAAAAAAAATGGGATAAGGATCAACTTGCCTAATCTCTTAGGAGGTTGAGAAAAAACCACAAGGACCACCATTAACAAGAATTATAAATCGAGCTCCAAAAATGCAAGATTTTATTTGCTTCAACCATTTCTCACTAAAGCCAAAAGATTGACTTACAACAATCATCCAAAAAGATTAACTACCAATATGAATATCATTTGTGCAAATAAGGCTCTTTGGAAACTTAGAACTTAGAATGTAAGTATTCCACAACATGCAAAAATTCTACTAGTACCATAAGAACTAAAGGATTGCAAGGCATGTGTGATAGCTGCACAACAAGTTGCACTATATAAGACAAAATGGGCCCACAAAATTAGTTACCTCAATAATAGACACTTGTCTTTAAAATTTTTAATGCTTATAAAGTTTAATTGTATTAAAAAATTATTCTAAATAATTTTTTAAAAGAATCAATTTTAAAACTCCTTAGCAATTGCACTTTATAAAACTATAAATATGCAATTAAATGATGATGGGAGTTTCCTAAGTTTTTATTCGTGTTGCATTGTAGTGCAAGAGTCAGAGATAATTAAATGATGATCAATAAAATATTTGTTCATTCCTTAAGGAATTCATTTTGGCTATGTGCATATGAAGTTAAATTTCATGCTTTGATATAAATTTTAAGTTTGTGAGCTTTGAATAAATATATGGATATTTAATTTCATTGTAAATATGGTATCCAATTGCCTAATATTCATTTCTTTCAATTCTATAGTGAAATTTCCGTTCAATTGTTATATATCTCTCTAGTGTTCCAATCTTTGTGTGTAGGTACATAATGATGTTTCTTTTCTTTAAGAGTCTTTCAATTTCACAACTTGTGTGTTGGCTAGATAGTTTGAAATATTTTATGTACAATGAATCCATTGATTGCATTTGTATCATGGCTATGGACAAATGTTAGTTTTCTTTTACTACTTTCTGGTTAAAACTATACCCCATTTTAAAAATTTTAAAAAATAGAATCCAATCACAAAAGGGATTTGTATATGTTGGCATATGGACACTCCAATGAGACATTGTGTGTGATTGAAGGTTTTGTCACTGATGGCAACCTTGCAATCCTATGGCATCGGCAAGACATCATACCGGTAAAGCATTACACAAGCAAGACAATGCACCGGCATCAACAAGATCACTCTACACCGACACCGGCACCGGCACAGAGGCCGACATGATTTTTGATATGTAATATTTTGATTATTATTGTAAGCCGACTTGGAAAATTGTAAAATGACTCTTGTATATAAAAGAGATCATTGTAGACATTTGTAAGGGTAAGGAAGCGAGCATAAAGAAAATTATTAGGCAGACCTAATGTGCGAATTATAGGTCAAGGGTATATGTAAAGAACAGAGTTAGAACCGGTATTGAATCTGGCATTGGAGATGCTATTGTAAAGCAGTACAAGTCTTTGGATTAGTATAATCCTCATTGTAAGTCAGTGTGACTCCTCATTGAGCAGTGAGCTCTAGGCAGTTGGCCTTCCTGCATGTGCAGGCCCCTATTGTAAGTAATATTCTCTTATTGGCCAGTAAGTGAATATTGTGGGTCACAAATCCCACCGAGGTTTTTCCCACACCGGGTTTCCTCATTAAACATCTTGTGTTATGGTGTTCTTTTCATGTGGATGTTTCTGATTCTATTTATTACATTAATTCTTGTATACTGGTATATTGGTATTTTATGTTCTACATGTTTTAATTTAAGAAATACCACTCACTAGTCAAATACTGATTCACCCCCCCCTCTCAGTATCTGTGGGAACCCTAATAGTATACATTTATAAAATTCAAAGGGAATTTAATCAATAATTTACCCAACTATTTTTTACTTATAATTTTTCTTCATTGTTTGGCCTAATAGAGTCATATTAATTAAATATTTGAGAAGACAAATTTGTTAACCATCATCATCAAAGGGATAAGTTAGGATTCAAAATCAGGAAGTATACTTAACACATTATCAAAGACATAAACACTAGAGAAAAGGTTGATGATTCAAAGCTTAAAAAAGATACATAGAATAATTGTTAAGGGAAAGGAATAGGAGAACACCGATTATCAAAATCTCAAAGGAATCAAATGTTGAGAAGAATGCTTAATGCTTATCAAAATGGGGAGGACAAATTCCAATAACCAAGCTTGAAGTATCAGAAGGTTATTGGCTTGATGATGATGATATAGTTGTAATAGGTTGTTTGATGACTTTATTTGTGTTGTCATTGATGGAAACCATGTTTTTTTAGTCATCTAGGTCACCTAGACCAACCGGTATAGCCTAACCGGTAGTGGAATCAGTTAGATAACAAAACTACTAATTTGTTGTCAACTGGTAAACAAGAACAAAGAGATGATCAAGTGATTGGTACATACGATTGATGAAGAGTTAGACATTGTAGTTCTATAGGAGTGTTGGAGATAGGAACATGCACCTATGTTCCAAACCGCATCAGTAGATTGAGTGTATCGAGCGAGTTATGATGGATTTTCCAGTCACAGTCAGGAAGAATAGAGAACCGGTATAGCAGAGTTTGTTTGATCGGTAACCGATAGACATTGTTATGTTTTTAAGTTTAGAATTGGTTTTCCGACAAGAGAAAAGTGTAATGAGAGGGAAAATGTAAAAGGTGACTCAATTCAATGACCTTAGGGAATCATTCCAAGTTTATCAATTGATTCACCCCCCCCCCTCTCAGTGCCTTATAAGGTTATCAATTGGTATCAGAGCCTAATTCCATTAAGGCTTAACCACTTGGGAAATATCTCTAAGGATAACATGGGGGAAGGTTCAATGAGTTACACAGAGTTTTGAAATAGGCTTGCCAAATCTGAAGAAGCCCTTAATGAACTAAAGGTCAAGTACAAAGCTTCATTGTTTAGGAGAAGAAAGATGGCTAAGCAATTGATGGAACTTAGTGAAAATAGTTCATCTAAAGAATCAACCATTGATGCCTTGTCTAATGAGGTGGAAAAGGTGAATGATGGAAAGACAAATCTAAGGAGAGAGTTGGAGGCCCTTACCATCAGGATGAGCCAAGAGTTGGAAGCCAGGAGAACAATTGAAGATAAAATAAGAAATAAGGAGCATGAGATCTTTTAGATGAACCATGAGATTGGTTCCCTGCATGTACATCTTCATGAGACCAAAGAGGAAAAAGAGGAAATACAAGCTTATATAGACATGGCCATGTCTCTTAGAGAAAGTCTCACAAAGAAGAATGAGGAGCTTACCAAGGAGTTGGATGATGCAAATGAGTTATTAGCTAAATTCAACAAGAGAACTACTATTCTTGATCAACAAATTTAGACACAAAGGCAAAAAGGAGATACACATGGCTTGGGATACACAACCTTTGAACAAGGAGAGTCATCTAGTACCAAGGACACCATGCATGAAGCCAAATCTGCATCAAAGACCAAGAAGAACATCGATAAGAGAACCTACAAACTAGTATGTTTTAACTATCATAAGGTAGGTCATACTAAAAATGTTTGTAGAAGTAGATCCAATACTTTTGATGGATATAGACCTAATGCATATGAAGGATATAAGCCTAGTAATTTTGATAGATATTGCTTCAATTGCAACAAGTATGGGCGTAGAGTTGTTGAGTACAGGTCAAGAGTAAACAACCGGAGATCTTGTTAGGATTCCCACAGATACTGAGAGGGGGGGGGGGGGCAGGTGAATCAGTATCTGACCGGTAATTAGAATTTCTTAACTTAAAACATGTAGAGCAAATTAAAACTATGTACTGGTTAGTAGAAAATAATGCAATAAATAGAGATAGAAACAACCACATGAAAAACACACCATAACACAATATTTTAATGAGGAAACCTAGTGTGGGAAAAACCTCAGTGGGATTTGTAACCCAAAATATTCACTTATTGGACAATAAGAGAATATTACTGCTACAAGAGGGGCCTGCACATGCAAGAAGGCCAAGTGCCTAGAGCTCACTACTCAAAATGGAAGTCTCACTGACTTACAAAAATGGATTATATAAATCCAATGTCTTGTACTATTTCAAAATAGCATCTACTATGCTAGATATAGTACCGGTTTATAGCTCTGCTTCTTACATAAACCCTTAACCTATAATTCGTATAATAGGTCTGCCTTATTTCGCCTAATTACATTCATCCATAATAATCCTTACATCACTTACAATGTTCAATAATGATCTCTCTTATATAGGAGTCATTTTACATCATGCCAAGTTGGCTTACAATGTTTTTACAATAATAAACAAAATATATTATTAATAAAACTCCTGTCAGCTTCCTGTGCCGATATGCTTCCTTTTATTGCCGATGCCAGTAGTCTGAGTGCCGGTGTAGAATCTGATCTTGGTAGTGCTAGTGGATTGCCTTGCCGGTGTCATAGGATTGTAAGTTTTCCATCAATGACAAAACCTTCAATCACCTTTAATGTCTCATTGGAGTGTGCATTTGCCAACAATCTCCCCCTTTGGCATTGATGGCAACACTCATGAGAAAATTCAAAAAGTGTGTCCAAAAATTGAAGTCCAAAAATATGTTACCAAAAATGTGTGAACTCCCCCTGAGCAGGTGAGTCTTTACCTGATTATTTTCTCATACCACTACTCCCCCTTTGGCATCAATGACAAAGGTTGTCAAGGTGTCAATAGAGTATTGTTTCCTATCTCAACCTTGTAACCGGGTGGTTGCAATTTGAAAAAGATTCGGCAATATTAAATTTAAGCTTTCAAGAAACTTTTTACTGTCTTTTATTGCTGCCTCTGTTCTTTGAACTATACCGGTGAGGTGTTGCATTTGCTTTGCCGATGTTTTCTATCCTTGTACTAATGCTTCAAATATTTCTTTCCTTAAACATGGTAAGTAGTCCAATTTTGGACTTAATCTCCATTTCAGTTCTTTAGCCTTGCCTTTTATTTTCTCCTTCTCTTTCTAACTTTAGTAACTCTTCCTCAAAACTTGTTATCTTTTGCTAAAAAATGGATAATGAATTAGCTAAATTTACAAAATTGTCAGCCAGGTTATTAATTTCCTCTTGTATTTTGCTCATTTTCTTGTCAATGTCGACTGTCAGAAAGTTTGTCTTGCACGTGTCTCTATACAAGGTTTTGAATTCCTTAAGTGTGCTACACAGTTCCGATAGAAGTGTGTCAAACTCCCTTGTACACTTCTTTTTTTGATCCTCAAAGAATTTCTGTTTTTCTTTTTCTAACTTCTCTTTGAATGCATCTTCCTTTATTTGCTCAACTGTCACTGTGTTGTCAGTAATATACTTCGATAAAGTGTCAAGTTGAATCAAAGAATCCTTATTATCTATGTTGCATTTTGGAGCTATCATCTTCAAAATTGGGATTGTGTCATCTATAGCTTTATAAGCTTGTGAACTACAATTTGTTATTTTCTTCAAAGAATCTAAAAGAACTTCAGTTACATTGGTTGATTTTAATTTTGTAGAAGAGGAACCAACATACTGAATTCCGTCGGTGGGAGCACTATCCTTGCATGTAGTGACCTCTGGTAGGTCAGTCTGTGTTTCCATTTCCTTAACCAGTGGTTTACCTTGTTCACTAGATGCCGGTGGCACTGATTCTGCATTTACATGTTGTTGTTCTAGAGCCTGTTGCTCAGCTTGTTGTTCTATTTGTTGCTCTATTTGTGTCTCTGCCTGTTGATCTATTTGTGTGTCTGTTTGTTGATCTGTTTGTTGCCCTGTGTTATCATCTGCTAGTTTTTCTTGTGTGTTATCCGTTCCATCAGTTGCCGGTGGCTCACTAGCCATATCTGTTTTACCGGTTGTGTCTTTATCTACCACAATGTTGACCTTTTGGGTATCAACATCCACAGTGTATAGTACCTCTGAATTAGGATCAGTATCCTCTTGTGATACATCCATACTATCATTTGCTGGTTGGTCTTTAGTTGTTTGTACCGGTGGAGTATCTTGAGGTGGTGGGGGTAAATTTTCAGTTATCTTTAAGCTTGGGGGACCACCAACCTTGCCTTTACCCTTATCTTTGTCCTTTTGGTAAACTTTGATAGGCTTGGGGTTCCTATACTCTTCCTGTTTTTCCTTCTCCACAAGGAATATATCCCATCCGTTTGCAGTTTCCTCTACAACCTCATTTACTCTTCCAACCATTAGTGCAATATGCTGGTGTGCAGTAGAGAATATTGACTAGTTGGCCTCTACAATTAGATCATCTATTTCTTTTGGAGAGTTAACTGGGTAGACAACAAGTAATTTTTCAATTTTGATTTTCTTGTCAAGCTCTACCACAACTTGTCTTCTTGCTTCCAGTCTCTTGAATAATTCATTTGATAGTTCATCTACAACTTGCATTAAGAACTTCTTATAGATATCCAAGTGTAAAATAACACTGTTTTCAACCTTTTCTTTATCATCTGTTGATAGTGAGTCATACAATTTATTGATGTTTTTAAGTTTTCCTTCTTCTGTGATCTCATCTAACAGTCTGTCAATCGGAGCAATTTTCTGTTGAGTCTTTTTCTTTGGTGTCAATTTATTCTTCTTAGGGGTTGTCTTCTTGACCGGGGACCTCACTGCCTATTGTTTTTGCCTGGTTCTTCTTGGTGAAGGAGTGGATATCGGTGAAGGTTCTCTTTTACTTACAACTCTTTTGAATGTTGTAGGCATATCACTTTCTGAAGAGGTAGCTACCGATGAGAGGTGAGTTTTAGGTTGTAGTTCCTCCAACTCATCTTTAGTGATACCGATTTGTTTTAGTACATCTTATTTGATAGCCTTTGCCTATCTTGATCCTCTCCTCACATTTGCTTCTACTTTCTTCACTCTTTTCTTGGATTGAATTTGACTTTCAATCATTTTCTGCACTGCCAAATGCTTTTTCCTTAGGTTCCTTGGGTGCTTCCAGAAGGGCTTTTGCATATGTCTCAATGATGTGGTCATTGGTCTCATAGCCCATTTCAGTAACCCAAATTGTTCCTGAGATTACTGCTTCCATCCAGATCTCATCCTTTTTGATAACAAAACATATGTCATCCTTGTATTTATCCACAATTTTCTGTGATAGTTTGACTTTGGTGTTCATTCTGGCCTTTAGTGCTAGAAAATATTCATTGATATTCTTCTCCTTGTTTTCACCCATATTGTTTAATAAGTCAGCTAACTGTTTTCCTACCGGTATGTCAAATCCAAGGTTTTTGTTGCCTATATTGGGAACCTATTTGGTTATATGTAGCATCAGACATACAACTAAATTGCCAAACCTAAATGTTCCTTTCTTATCCTTCTTGATTTTTCCTAGATTATCAATCAATTCATCTTTTAACCATTCATATACATCAATCTTCACATTATCCTTAACCATGTCATGTGCACTTTTTATGCATAAGCTGGAAACTGAGTTCAGTCTGTTTGCATGAGTTGTTTTGTAACCTAAAATCATGCTAATAAATCTCACATTTATGTTAGTCACATCATTAACCCTTAAAGATCTTTTGTCAGATGTTGCACCTGTTAGGTTTGATACTAGATCATTTGAAACCTTCTTTGTTTTGTCTGGTCTGTTACCGGTGGAGGGTAACCCTATTACAACTTTCACAGCTTCCTTGGTAATTTTATGAACCAAATCAAGCCAAAAGAATGCACCATGTACTCTACTCAACACTATCCTTATAACTTCTTTGGGGAATCTGGAATGCTGAGGATTTTAGTGAATCCTAGGGTTTCAATAATTTTATGCTCAGGTTTCATATTTCTGGAATCATCACATATAACAGTTTTGTACATGTTTTTGATTTCTTCATCTCCTAATTATTCTATATGGCAATGGATATAAATTCTAGGGTCTTCTGCATAAACAACTCCTTTGGGAATTTTGGAAAAAGCACCTACATTATCATCTTTCTTTGCTATCTTAGGAACTAGCTGAAATATAGGCCTAGGGTGCTTGATCACTTCCTCAACAGTAGGGTTTTCTATGAATTCAGGTACAGAGGAGGATGCCATGATTATAAATACCTTTTTCTGCCTTTGAAAAGATTGAATGTTGAAATGCTTTGCTTCCTTGCTTGAAATACCTTAGCTCTGGAGATTTCATGCTCTTTGAATGTTCGGTGAAGTAAAATGGAGCCAAGACCACTAATTTATAATGTTAATTCGCCAACTACCATATTTAATGCATGCCGGTTAGGTAATCACTTAACTTTATTTGCTGGTATAGAAATAATTTCTACCTTTTATCATCAACCGAGGAAATAATAGCATATTTCACATTGATTGCCAAACCCTCAAGTGAATTTTCTTCAATTAGATGAAGAGACTCCTGCCGGTGGAGTGTTACTCTGTTCTGCTGGTGGAGGAGTATTCCTATCCACATTCAATTCTGATTTCTTGATCCTTTGTTTTGAAAATTCATGCTTAACTTCTTCAAATTTTTCTTTTCCTTTGAAGCTAGGACCTTTGTTGTTTGCTGGTGAGGACTTGCTTCTACAAAATTTAGCAATATGCCCAATTTTGTTACATGCATAACAAGTCACATTATTTTTCTGAATAGCCTTTCCATAACCTATGTCGGTTTGTGTTCTGCATTGATTAGATAAGTGTCCAAATCTTCCACAAACATAACATCTAACATTCATTATGCAATTTTCAGAGTTATGACCAATTTTATTGCATTTTGAACATTGACCGGTGGGTGTATTGGTATTCTGATAACTTCTAGATCTACATTGATTTTCTCTATGACCATACTTATTACAGTTAAAGCATTTTCCATTGAATTTATAAGCAATTGGTTGTCTTACCGATTTGCTATGATCCTGTGTGTTTGCAGTACTAGAGCTTTCTCCAACTTCAAAGCCAATTCCACAAGTGTCACCTTTAGGTTTCTGTTTCTTCAGTAAGTCACCAAGTTCTTCTGAGCTTTTCCTAAATTTTTCTTTGTGCTGATTTGTAGTATCTAGTTCTCTTTCTAAAATTTCCTTTTGCCTCATCAGTTCATTGGAGTCATTATGTGAATGCATCAGATCTATCTTCAACAAATCATTTTCATAGCTAAGTTTGGTGTTCTCATTTGCTGCATCACTTAGTCTTCTGGTCAAATCTTCTTCATTCTTCTTTCTATCTTCAATTTCTTTACAAAATCTCATAGTCATATCCTGCATCTCATTCCTTGTTGTCATGTTTTCTTGTTTTAGCTTGCATATCTGCTCATTAAGAGTTTCTTTTTCATCATCCTCATTTTGCATCTTTTCACAGAGTTCTCTTCTCTTGTTTCTTGCAATGGTAATATTTTCTTGAAGTTCTTGAATAATTTCCCGAGCTGCCTTCAGATCATCTTCAAGTTTGATATTCTTTAACTTTTCTATATCAAAATCTGAGAGAGCTACTTCCAATTGTTTCATCAAAATTTCCATCTCTACTGGTGTCAAGATCTTCCTCAAGCTGTTAGGCTTCTAAAAATAGAGGACCAAGCTCTGATACCAATTGTTAGGATTCCCACAGATACTGAGAGGGGGGGGGGGGGGTGAATCAATATCTGACCGGTAATTAGAATCTCTTAACTTAAAACATGTAGAGCAAATTAAAACTGTGTACCGATAAGCAGAAAATAATGCAATAAACAGAGATAGAAACAACCACATGAAAAACACACCATAACACAATATTTTAATGAGGAAACCTAGTGTGGGAAAAACCTCGGTGGAATTTGTGACCCACAATATTCACTTACTGGCCAATAAGAGAATATTATTGCTACAAGAGGGGCCTGCACATGCAGGAAGGCCAAGTGCCTAGAGCTCACTACTCAAAATGGAAGTTTCAGTGACTTACAAAAATGGATTATATAAATCCAATGTCTTGTACTGCTTCAAAATAGCATCTATTATGCCAGATCCAGTACCGGTTTATAGCTCTACTTCTTACATAAACATTTAACCTATAATTCACATAATAGGTTTGCCTTATTTCGCCTAATTACATTCATCCATCATAATAGTTACATCACTTACAATGTTCTATAATGATCTCTCTTATATAGGAGTCATTTTACATCATGCCAAGTTGGCTTACAATGTTTTTACAATAATAAACAAAATATATTATTAATAAAATTCCTATCGGCTTCCTATGCCGGTATGCTTCCTTTTACTGCCGGTGCCGGTGTAGAATTTGATCTTGGTAGTGCCGGTGGATTGCCTTGCCGGTGTCATAGGATTGTAAGTTTTCTATCAATGACAAAACCTTCAATCACCTACAATGTCTCATTGGAGTGTGCATTTTCCAATAGATCTTACATGGATTAGAGGTCTAATGGTGAATGGTAGAGATCTTACAATGACCGGAGAAACCCTACTTGGCAAATACCTTATGTGAATTGGTCTAGTCCATATGAAATGAAGAATAGATGGAATGTGACATATTTAATTTGTCACAACTAAGGTCATGTGGCTATGAATTGTTGGAGAAGAATTGATAGAGGCAATGCTGGACCCTAGAGAGCATATGGAATGGCATGTTTCCACTATCGCAAACCAAGACACATTGCAAGGTTTTGTAGAGCTAGATTGAACCAACTGACTAATCAGTCTGTTGACCAAAAAGGAAAGAAGAAGGTAGATGTGGAAGAAACTAGAAGTGAGATGAATAAGATATGTAGGAAGAAAAGAGGAGAAACCATCAGGGGACTCCAATTCTTCACTTGATGTGGAGAATCCCTCATCGAAAAACTAAGCTATGTATGAAGCTTAGGGGGAGCATATTGTCAGATCCATTTCCAGACTCCCTAAATGATGTGTGGTAAGTCAAATTTTCATATTTTGATGCAATATAGTGTTATGAAGTGATTTCGAGATGTAACCGGTAAATTGGGTATGATATGTTAACTGGTAACAAGTTCTAGGGTTGAATGGTGATTAGGGTATGTTCAACCAGTTTAGCATTAAATGCAGTTGGTAAAAGGCAAATAAAAAGGTGTTTAATAGTCTCATTTTTCACTTGGAATTTTCAAGAGCACATTTGGAGAGTGCCAAGAACATAGAAGAGAATTTGATTGCTACTTTGGTGAAGTTGATAGCGGATTGTGAAGATTTGTGGAAAAGTGAATAAGTGGAAGAGCATTCAGACGAGAAACCCTAGTTGCGAAGAAGTCTAAAGGTATTTCTCTATGAATTTGAATATGTGTTTGAATTTTTACAATGGCTATACCACATATTGTTGATATTACTTAAGTACCTTGACTGGAATTTAAGAGACATCCTCATAAGCCCATGGAGATAGATCCAGTTGGAGCCCTATCCAGCATGCCCTATGGGGTTTCGCATGTTGAGGACATTCGATCAAACATCCATTGCAAACTATAGGATTTGGGCACATTTGTCATCTTTGATCAATACTTAACATTGCGTGATGACAAGGATTGATAAAGGATGAATTCAGAAGTTTATCCGATAAGGGTTTTCACCATGCTGTAAAATTTCTAGATGATTTTGAGGAAGAGCACATGAGATATGTTTTGAGAAGGATCCATGATCAGTTTATGTGGTTGGATAGACCGTACAAGATCACAAAAGAGGCCATCCATGATGTCGCCAGATTATGGGCCACTAGTGAAGTCCCTGTTTTGAGAACAATCCCAAAGGATGAGGTTATCCGACTGACAAAGTTGAAGTGAGACAGTCGTGCCTTGATTGTGAATGATATAGAAGATCCAGAAGTGAAGTTTGCATCCACGGTCATCGACTACAAAGTATACCATTCAAGTCGGATGAATAGTATTCCTGAAGCTGCTATCCACACAACATATCAGATGTTAAAAGATAACGCTGATTATGACCTAGCAGAGGCCTTGAGAGCCCAAATGGTATTGAATCTTGAATCAATCAAGAAGGACAAGCAACAAAAGTTCAAGTTTGGTCAGTTGATTATTGGATTGATTTTCTATTTCTAGAACTACTTTCCTGGTATAGGTGATATCCAATGGTTTGTGGATTCACCGACAACCTTGAAAATCAAGAACAATATTAAGATGCTTGGTAATGAGTTCACTAATACTATCTCAGGATATTTCAAGGAATTCTAGACGAAAACACATGCTAGAGAGAGGATATTAGAGCATGTGGTGAAAAGGTATGAAGACTTCATTTGTTTTATGGTTGATACCGATACTTATCAGATGGAAGCTACATATCCAAGGACTTTATGGGTCATGCCTATGGGGTACGAGGTAGAAGAAGATATCTTGATTATTCATGCTGAAAACCTCCTAATTAAACTGGTAGATCCAAGTGTAACTAGGTTTGGCACATTCAAAGAGAAATCAATAAAGGTATATTTTGAATTGGTCAAACCGGTAGTGGCCAAAAAGATTAGGAAAGAGGTTGAGGAATTTGTTGCTGCACAAGGCTTTATAAAGGAGATGTTTGATGAAGCAAGAACTAGATTTGAATCAAGGAAGGCAAGAACCTCTAGTGTCTCCATTGATAGACAAAATAGGAGAGAAAATTTCAAGAAGGAGAAGCCCCCTCCTCCTCCAAAGATACAAATGATGAGAAAAGAAAAGGAAGATAAGCCTCAAGCATCTAAAGTCTCAGAAGCTATAGGAAAAAGAAAGAAAGAACAAGCACAAAGAGTTTTTAAGGTTGTAGCAGAGGAAGAGGTAGAGGAAACCAAATCAAAAGGTGGTAAGAAAGAATTGAGGGTAAGTGGAAAGAAGTCTAAAGTAGTTGTTTCACCCACTGTCAAATCAGTTAAGCCATGGGTAACTAAACTTAGTTCTCTTGAGAACTTGTTGAGGAATATAAGAAAGTATGGTATATGGATTGGTGTACATAAGCACTATAATAATTTTGGTAAGGAAGAGAAGAAACAAATTGAGGATTTAGCTGTTTGGTTTATGAATCACTATAGTAAAGCATTGATTTAATTACAAGGATATATACCTGATTCTTTGTATAGAAAATTGGAAGCTAGATGGTAGACTGAAATTAAGAAGGATAAAGAAATAATAGAGTATGTACTTATGCATTTACAACTGGAGACCTCCAAGGAGGAAGTACATGAAATTATTTCAAATTCAAAATCATTATTTTGTACCAAAAAGAGGTTAACAAGATTTCTTGTTGGTGAGTCCCAATCTGTGAAAGCTGAGACTGAGGAAATTTTGAAAAAGTTTTTAGGACTTGAAAAAGAGAAACCGAATAAGATAGATTCTTCTGAGGAAGAATATCTCTCTGAAGCACTGGTAATTGAAGGTGAACTACCAGGATGTGATTGAAATTGATAAGATACTGAATGTTACTCAAACAAAGAAAGAACTAGAAGGTGGTGCCATCTCAATTCCCACTGTCACAAAAGAACAACCAGTGATACTGAAAGTTATTCCAACCAGTAAAGAAGAAGAGATGTAGAAAGATACACAAGAGAGTGTACAAATAGATGTTGTGCAAACTATAGAGCCACTGGAGAAGGCAGAAGAGAAGCAGAAAGAAGAAGCACAAGAGAAGAAAGTGAGCCACCGGTCACTTACTTCAAAGAAAATCATTGATGATGATGAGGATGATGATACAATGACCATCCAAGGGACAATAAATATGGATATGTTGAGTCAAACATAACTGATGGAGATTGAATTTGCAATGCAATCCAAGGCCAAGATGAATATAATAAGAGCTTAGAGGAAATAAGCTCAAACTATATAGACTGCAGTTGACATATTTTCCAGTCTGTTACCGGAGTCTGATACTGATAGTCTCACAACTCCCATTGAAAAACTGGACCACTTGGTCACACTAGCAAGGGAACAAATGAAAAGTCTTGGAGAGGCTGCTCTACATACTGTAGAGAAAGAATATGAAAAGAAAAGAATTGAGACATTGGTCAAGGCAATTGAGAAAGAAAGAGAAGGTGTTAGGTCCCAGAGACAACTGAGAGGGGGGGGGGATCAGTTGTCAAATAAATTCAAACCAAAAACAACATAACCAACCTTAATGCTTAATACCGGTAAACCAAACTTTATATCGGTAGATAGTTTATCAGTTAATTGCAGTACCAATAAAGATTAATGCATGAAACAAAAAGACAATAACATCCACAACACATAACTCCAATATTTGTACGTGGAAACCCTGTAAGGAGAAAAACCACGGTGGGAAACCTTACCCACAATCAGATGATACTACTGCAGATAGTATGTGTATACAAATGGGGTCTGCACATGTAGAAAGGCCAAGCGCCTAGAGCTCACTACTCAAACACAAATGGGAGTCACACTGACTACAATTGGATGGTTAGATCCAATAAAGATGTACTACTCAAAATAGCATCTTCATATGCTGGATTCAGTACCGATGTAGTTTTGATTGCCTTTACAAAAACCTTCCTTCAACCTTCAAATGATGTCTATGTGTATAGCTCTACTTATTCTCGCATATACCGAATTATCCCTTCCTTCACATTCGCATTTTGATCTTACAAATAAGATCTTACATATATACCATAACCTAAGAGCAATTTTAGTAGGTCGGCTCTAAAAGATATTACAATAAAAACAATTTACAAGTAAATTGATAATCGATGCAATAATCAATTGAACATGTCGGCTTAATGCATTTACAACAATAATAAATCATCTCCAAAGTGTACCGTGCTGATGTGGAATAGATAAGCCTGCTGGTGCTTATTCTGGACCTATTTGCTGGTAACAACAAATATGCAAACATGAATATACCAATCAACAAATCTCCAAGACAAAGTGTCCAAATGATGTCTTCAACATAACCAAGTATTTTCCATGTCATTCCAAGTGTCGATGAACATTATATCTTATCGGTGAACCATATATCGATGACTGTGCATAAAGTCACTTTCTTGCCGGTGAACATTGCCAATTCTCCAAAGTACCATAGTTGATAAGTGTTAATAGGTGTTGACATCAATGACAAAACCATATCAACATATCCAAAATACCAACATAAAGTCTTACTGTGAATATGAACCAAATCAAAGAAGCCTTGAATAATGGAGGTAAAATTCTTTCTACAATTTGCAACTTTTCATTGTTCTTTGATGATCTTGATAAGAAGAGAAAGGAAGCTCAACGAGAGCTAAAGAGTTTGAGTGAATCATTGGACTCATTAAATGATTTAGCAACAATTTTTGGTAGATCTATCATACTGATACAACATAAGCTTAAGGAATATGAGGCAAAACAAATTAAGAGGACTACATCATTGTAGGAGTTACAGACTCATCTATTCCCCAGATTAGAAATTTTGCAGAGAGGATACAAAGAGACAGAGGCAATTTTGACTACACCTGAAATGAGCACACTTGATGCTATCGAAGAGCTTTCATACCATGTCTGAACACACATTGAGATTACATATACTCTTTTGGAGACATGGGAGAATGATTTGAAGGTCTTGAAGACTAATTTTGTTGATGTTTTTCTCAAAATGTAATTGTAAACTTTTCAACTCTTACACATTTGGTAATGCAAATTTTTGGTGTGTTGTATTTATTTGTTTCAAATGTATTTGCTTACCTTTGTCATTGCTGTGAAAGGGGGAGTAGTATAAGCCAGTTAAAATTTTGTAATAGCATGTAATTTCTAAGGGGGAGTTTTGCATTATGTATTTGAGTTGAGTCATGATTGTTGTAATGTGACACTTAGACAAATTTTTTCCTAAGTGTTGCCATCAATGCCAAAGGGGGAGATTGTTGGGTTGATGATGATGATATAGTTGTCATAGGTCATTTGATGAATTTGTTTGTGTTGTCATTGATGGAAGCCATGTTTGTTTAGTCATCTAGGTCATCTAGACCAACTGGTATAGCCTAACCGGTAGTGGAATCAGTTAGACAACAAAACTGCTAAGTTGTTGTCAACCGGTAAACAGGAACAAAGCGATGATCAAGCAACTGGTATAGATGATTGGTAAAGAGTTGGACATTGCGGTTTTACAGGAGTGTTACAGATACGAACACGCACCTATGTTTCAAACTGCATTAGCAGATTTAGTGTATTGAGCGAGTTATGATGGATTCGCTAGTCACAGTCGGGAAGAACATAGAACCAATAAAGAAGACTTAGTTTGATCGGTACCGATAGAATTATTGTTATGTTTTTAAGTTATGAATTGTTTTTCAGATAAGAGAAAGTGTAATGAGTTGGAAAATATAAAAGGTGACTAGATTCAATAAACCTAGGGAATTGTTCCAAGGTTCTTAACCGACCTAACCGAGTTCTTTATAAGGAGATGTAAGTTGTATGATTTCATGTATCAAGAGTGAGAATTTGATCGTGTGGTTGAAGGAGAAGTTAGGTATTGATGTCTAGTTGGTGATAGAAGTTGAGCATAAGTAGATTTAATCAGACACATATGTGCTAACTTTATATCAGTTGAACTTGTTGCCTTCCTAACAGTTGCAGCAAGAAAATCCTCTAACAAGGTCACTCCTAACAAGGTGCGACAGGATCCTAGTAGGTCCAAAGGTGAAATCCTCTAACTAGGTGACATATTAGCTTGTGTTTGTAAATCCTAGTAACATGGGTAGCTCCTAACAGGGATGGGTCCTAACAGGCCTTATTTTATAGCTCTTAACAGGGCTAAAACACTCTTAACCGGGTATGCCCCTAACTGGGTGGTTGTATGACCTTAACCGACCAGATCTCTATATTGCAGTTAGAAGATCCTTGTGGGTACTAATTTCCACTGTGGTTTTTCCTAGTTGGGTTTCCACGTCAAAAATCATTGTGTTGTGGTTTGCATGCTTTGTTGGATGTTTTCTTATGTGGTTATATTTCTTGCATGCTTATTGATTTTCAAGTTGGTGAAAGTTGTTATCAGATTTATTAAGTTTTTACTTGCACTAATTTACCCCCCCTTCCCCCTTAGTGCCTTATAAGTTTATGAAAGGTAAGGGTCAAAAGGAATGATTATCACTTAGCAATAAGTGAATAAGAAGAAGGTCAAAGGCTTGAAGCTAGTATGATCAACCTTGGAAATTTTAGGGATCAATACTTGGGGTGCTTGAGAGGGTTTTTGAATGTGAATGGGTTGAAAGTGATAAAGAAATAAGGTAAAATTAATAATTTTGAGTACTTTAACTAGGATTTTTTACTAAGACAAAATAGGAGGGTAAAAGAAAAGAATAGAAGCACAACTTATGCAATTTGATCAATTTAGGATTGCTCAAATTAGTTATCAATGATGGAACAAAAGGGGTCATGAAATTCCAACAAGAGGAAGATGAGAGATAGAGAGAAGTAGAAGGTACAAGATGGACATAGGGTATGTGAACCAAATTGTGGTACCAAGATGGGGTCTTAAGATGCAACTTTTTTTTTGAAATCAGCAAAGTTTGAACTTCAACGACAAATTGAACATAGTTACACTCCAAATTTGAAGATACAACAAGAACAAGATTTAGAGTGCTTCAAGTATACTTTCTAAAATACCAATTTGTTTTGAAATTGGTGGAGATTAAGGGCTTTAAACAGGGGGGCCAGAAAAAGTGGTCCTATTTTTATGCAAAAAACATAACATAGTGTTTGTTGTGGTCCCCCTAAAATGTTAACTTTTTAAATACAATTTTAAAATTGTTTTGGTGAGAAATTAGCCAACAGTTGTAGTTTATGCCAGATTTTTCAACTAATTTTTAATGAGTATATATATTTTTACTAATTTTCGAAGTGGACACATCTCAAAAAATAGAAATTTCAGTGTGCTCCCCCCTAAAATCATTGAAAATTAATAAAAAATAGTTTTTTTAAAAGTTGTGTACAATGGATTCTAGTTTATAAAAATGTAAGTTGTTTTGAATTTCGATGAACTTGTAAAAAATTATGCCTAAAATAGCACATGTTGGTTTTTGACCAAAAATGGACACACTAACTAATGAAATAAAGATGAAAGCCTTAACAAAATCAAAATGTGAAACAAATTACATGGTTAGATATCTAAGAGAGAGCTTAACGATATTATGGTTTTTTTTAGTTGCATTGAAACATGTGCAACCCTGATGGAGAGCACGACCAAAAATTTGTGAATTTTTTTAATCTTCTAATAAAAACACATCTTAGGCCTAAAATGGCCGTCCAACCCTTTGGGTTGGACGCCCAAGTATAATCAAACCCAAAGGGTTGGTGTTTTCCAATGCAAACCATTTAGCAAGCACCAAATATGGCGCTTGCCAAATGCAAAAAAATCACATTTCGCATTTGGCGAATGCCAAATTTGGCACTCACCAAATTTAAAGTATAATTTTTTTTCATTTGGTGCTCATCAAATGATATACATTATTGAATTGAAGGTTTTGTGAATGCCCAAATTTTCTAATTCGGGCAAAAGTTATACCAAATTGGAAAATTTGGACATTCACAAAACCTTCAATTCAATAATGTAGACCATTTGGTGAGATCCAAATTTAGCACTCGCCAAATGTAAAAAATTCACATTTTACATTTGGTGAACACCAAATTTGGCACCTGCGAAATGTGAAATATAATTTTTTCTGCATTTGGTGAGTGCCAAATTTGGCGCTTGCAAATAGTCTACATTGTTGAATGTACAAATTTTCCAATTTGGGCACAAGTTATACCCACCCCTGAAGAAGAATATATATTGTAGATGTCTAAAATTAATTAAATTAAATATTTAATTAATTTGAGCCTTCCTACTACATAATTAATTAATTAAATTATGTTTACTCTTATTTTTCTTAAGATTAATTAATCAAATTTAATTAATTTTATCACTATAGTCTAATAGTTAATTTATCAATAAATTAATTATTTCCTTATTCTTCTAAAGTCCTTCCAATCATTATTCCAAGTCCCACCTAATTAATTCAAATTAATTAACTTAACCAAAAATGATTCCTACAAATCACTTTCTCTAATCTCCATTTAACCTAATTAATTACTCTATAATCATGCTTAGCATTATTCTTCAATTTTATATTCCTCCATTCATTCTCTCTCCTCATGTCACATCCTCCTTGTTAACAGTGATTTTTTTAGTGGCTAATATTCGCCAATGGCTATTTTTTGAAATTTGGGAATCAAAATTTGGCTAATAAATTCATCTTTTAAGGTGACCTGAATCGCCACATTTTTCTAAATTTTTATTTCAGTGTTATTTAAATCACTAGAGAATTTATTTTATTAATTATTTTAACTTGAAGATTCGCCACAATATTCGATACATGAATGGATCAGATTCACCAACATTTTATAATTTATTGTAGAAATCAAAATTAATTCACCAATAATATAATAATTATTATTTACTTTAGGGTTATATCAATAATCTCTAGTTGCCACCATTGAATTAAAATATAATGTAATGACCTTCATTGTATTCCATGAGGTAAATTATACCTAGAAGTTGTATTGCTCGTGGGGGTTGAAATTGATTTTGAATTGTTGACCTCAATGAAAATTGATGGTCTAAATGCAATTTTTCGCACCATGAGTATTAAAAATTGTTGGTACATTTTTTCTCACAAAATACAAAGAGGGCTATTAGATTATTTTAAATTAATGGTAGAAACTAAATAAAGTAGAGCCTACCCCTTAAACTCATTAATGGTTTCCACCTTCAGGCCTTTACTTTTATATAAATTTTTTTTTTTTAAATGAAAGGAATTTTGCAATAGTAGTTATTGCATACTCTCATTATTTTCCAATATTCGCCAATATTTTTTACAAAAAAATTGATATAAAAAAATTCACTAATAAAATTAATATTTAAAAAAAAAAGAAAAGATTCTCTAGTAAAAATTATTATTTTAAAAAAATTAAATTAAATATTTGCCGGAATTTTATACAATTTTTGAGAGGGGGTTTCTTAAAGTTATCCCTTCTTGTTAGACAACTCAAATAACCAGAGAACAACTGAGGGGGGGGGGGGGGGGGGGGGGGTGAATCTGTTGTCATCAGATTACAAAACTTTAAGCATTCAAAACCTTATTACCAGAACACATAGACTCAATACTGGAATGCATAAACCCATTACCGCAATAACAAATATAGCAATTAAACATAAGAATAAATCATAGAATAGTTACCATCCATCCATTACACATGCAACCAAGATTTGTACGTGGAAAACCCGATAAAGGGAAAAACCACGGTGGGAAGCCTACCCACAATCAGATAATACTTTTGCAGTAAGTATGTGATTACAATATAAGGGGCCTACACATGCAGGAAGGTCAACAACATAGAGTGCACTGCTCATCACAAAAAGAAGCCTCTCTGACTACATAAACATCAAACTACAATCTAGATAGAAGAGTGAACTGCAAGTATAGGATCTCCTTTGCCTGAGTACAGTTTTAGTTAAGATCAATACCAGAGGCCTTAAACCTCTTTTAAAAACCCAATTCGATCACCTATGATCGACCAAACCTTCTGCATATGATTACAACATTATTCACACACAAATCATCCCATAACCTTGACCTATGATCTACAAAATTATCTTACATCATATTTATACCAACCCGGGACCTAAAAAATTAGGTCAGCCACCAAAAAGATAATACAATAAGTTCATAACATAAATCCATAATCCAATTATCAACCAAGTCGACATAAGCCAAAAACAATGTAAACCAATCCTTAAATCCTGTCGGTAATGCATCAGGAACATCCTCCAACATGTTACAAAAATTGGTCCATAACCTAGATAACATCGGACCCAAAATAGGTCACCATAAACCAAATCCAATACCACCGATGAACTGGAACACAAACAAGATAACCAACTGTATACACATAAAAATGGCTATGAGTGATTTAATAAATATTTTATATTTATTTAATGCTTATTCTTCTATTAAATAGTAAATTTGAAAAGATTAATTTATTTAATTTATTTTGTGTCTTTCTATTAATTAATTTAATTAAAATATTTAATTAATTAATTCATCTATCCTATTCCTCTAATTAATTAAATATCTAATATTTAATTATTTCCTCCAATCATTTTAATATCTAATATCTAATGATTTTTCTTCTATCCTATAGTCTCAAATATTAAATAATTCTTAATTATTTAATCTCTTTTCCAACTCATTCTTCTATCCCCACTTCATCTTCCCTTTGCCAACTCATCAATCATGTGGCTAAAGATATTAATATATCTTAAATATTAATTCATCATTTATCTCCAACCTCTAAATTTAATGAAATATTGTGTGTACACATATTTCCTAACCTTCTTCTATACTCTCTCCAACATCCCTATATCGTAGGAAGGACTTGAGTCCACTTGTCCTCTCATGCCTAAATCTTCTCCAACCATCCCTAGATTCCCTCAGTTAGCAACCCAGTCAAGGTGAGATGAGTGACACTTGTCTTCTCCTTCCCCCTTTCTCTCAACCTTCACCTTTGCTCACAACCATCTAAATTTGCAGATTTGATCATGATCGTTGATCCAGGCCACATCCTCTTATCTTCTCAAAGTCTATAAAATCAAGAGTTTGAGTTGAGAAAGAGTTACTCTTCAAGTGAGTTTTCAAGTTAATTATTTATGAAAACTTATGCATCCGTGAGTTTTAATCTTGAAGCAATTTAGAATAATCATTTAGCATTTCTCATTTAGCATAATCATTTAGTATTGTATATCATAGTATTAGTTAACTATCAGTTATCAATCCATTCTTCATATGACATCTTGGAAGCTATCAGTGCTTGTATGAGAGCACACCATTTGAAACTAGGAATAGTGGAGTTAGGACACAATGAGACTTAAATCATGAAGGTAAAAATAGTATTTTTTATTTTAATATCAATTTTATGTAGTTTCATTGGTTGAGTTTGGATTTCGTGTAGCATTTCCTTTGTATTTTGTGAAACTAACATGTTGTAGGTAGTATTCGGATGATGAAATTCAAGTCGACACATTTTGGCACCCACCATGGGGCTCAGAGCCTCACATATTCTTTCTAATATCTTGTCTAATTCTCGCTAAAGCAAATTTAATGCATTTGTAATACAGATTCACGCCTGTGTGAGTTCTGACAACGCCTTTATTTGATAGGTTAGCGCTTTTGTCTTGCAGGTTAGTGCATTTGTCATTTAGGTTAGTGTTTTTGTCTGTAAATCAACGCATGTAATCTTCAGAACATCGCTTTTGTCCTTCAGGTTAACACATTTGTCAATTTGGTTAAAGCTTTTGTCAGTGAATTCTGCGAGAGCAGTGCTTTTATATTTTAGGTAAGAACTTTTGTCCTTTAGGTTAGCGCTTTAGAGGTGAAAGACAATGCATTTGTTAGGATAGTGCTTTTATTTGCAACTGACAAAATTTTCTTACAGGCTCGAATGTCCAAGAACTAAAATTTTCAAACTATTGACATGTCTATGCACAAGATTCTTTTTAAGTAAATTTCATGCTTTTCCTCACCTAGTTAATTAAGAGCTCTATTTTGGAAAGTACAACATCATATCTTGCTCGTTTAGCTTAACTAAGGGGATAAATTGATAGCATGCAACTTGCATTTTGAGTGACTTCTTTAAAGTAGTTGCACATAGATTTTAGATGGCTAAAATAAACTTGTGTTTTCCATGCTTGATGATGTAGTAGGTAAGTATGCTCTCACCCTCATACGGTGATCAGAAAACCAGACCTACTTTATTTTATGTATAACCTTTAGAGGGTCTGCCTTCCTGAGCTTCTTTGAGGGGGCCAGTGAGAAGGGAATGACCTAAAGTGGAAACGGGCTAATACCGAGTCCTTCTAATCCACTCTAAATAAATCATGTTTGTGTCGAAAGTCACAAGCAACATGTGCTGATAAGTTCATACCGACACTATGTTTCCCCATAAACCCTATGGAGCGTAACCTCTTTAGGATGGGAACCTTCTATATTTATAGAGCTGAAAGTGCTGCATGTATGGCCACATGACCATAAGCCTTTACTAAAAACCATTTGTACTAGTTACCAAAATCCTTATAATTGTTGGCACAGGAGGTCGAACCTATGAAGTGGCTCACACACATACAGTTCTTAGTAGAGATATAAAGTTTGCTATGGGGAGTTTTCATGGAAACTGGTGCTTGGCTGCCCCAGAGAAGTGAGTGCCGATGGTGGAGCCAGTGGGGTCAAGCATCTAAATATCCACTTTGAATAGCATAGCCTCGAGGGAAACCCCATGTGAGATTCAACAATTATTGTCTTAGCCTGCCATAGGATTTGTACTTGCTTATGCATTTTGCTTTTCAAAACATTGTGTCTTGTATGTCTATGACATGTTCAAAATGGTAAATAATTGAAGAAAATCATCATCTAAAAATGAACAAAAATCCAACAACTTGCTGAAAATTTTGAAAAGAATCCTTCAAACATAGTCAGAATAGCACTTTCAAGCAACAAAATAGCACTTTTATCCCTTAAGTTAACACTCTTTACCACAAGAGTTAGCACAAAGGCTTTTTCAAATCTAAAAAAAATATCAAACCAAAATTTCAGCATCAGTATCAAAATACTTCTTGAGTAGATTTGT
Source organism: Cryptomeria japonica (assembly GCF_030272615.1). Lineage (NCBI taxonomy): Eukaryota > Viridiplantae > Streptophyta > Pinopsida > Cupressales > Cupressaceae > Cryptomeria > Cryptomeria japonica. The sequence continues at coordinate 648,721,954 of NC_081413.1, forward strand.
CTCTAAACTATCACACATTTTCAAACTAGTTCAATAACCGGGTCACTAATCCAACAGGCTATTTCCGAAAGGTTTCCATAAGAATACATTCAACAAGCTATTGATTCAAACATTTTAAGTGCAAAGATCAACATCATTGTCAAGTTTCTCATCAGGATATATCAAATCCCCTATCATGAAAGTTGATCAATTCATCTTGTGTTTGGATATATCTTTCCTATTTTGAACCTAGGTCATATCAAAATCAGAATTGTACCAACTTTGGAATCAAACAAACTTGTAAACTATCAGATGCTTATATGACTTTTAAGTATCACCCTAAGAAAAGAAAACCTAGTTATAAAGCTACTTAGAAAAGAATAAGATTCTTGTATATCAATCTCAAGATATTATTAAAACATAGGACATCCCTACACTATTTTCATCATTATTTACGTGGTTGTGGGATAGAATTCAACGAAGAAATTTTGCAAAGATGTGCTTTTCAACAAAGAGATGCTTTATCACAACAAACAAATAATAGTGGTAAAATCAACAAAGCATATCTTCCTAAACCAATAATCACCTATTGAGTTGTCTTTTGGAAACTTAATTTTTTTTGAAACAATCACATGCCAGTTTGGACTAGAGCTCAATACAAACAGCTTAGAAAACAACAAAAACAAATGGAGGAAGAAGACAATCCTATGTTCCAAACTTTTGGGTATATGGCTGTTGATGAAGAAGCGGTCAATAACACCATTAGAGACCTTGAGCAAGATTTCAAATTTGATAGACTAATGGAAAAATTATTGGCAAAGCAAAAAGAGAAATATCTTTTGATGTTGGCAAAATCAGGAGCTAAATTGCCACAAGACATTAACATAGAAATCTTGAAACAAGATGCGGAGGCAAGTAACACCCAAAACACAGATGATCCAAATAATGAAGATGTAAATAAAGAAATTCACGAAGAGACAAGAAAAGAACACGATGAAACAAGAAGAGAGCATAGTGATAAAAGAACTTATGAAGAAATAAGGAAAAACCGTATGTATAGTCCATTGTTAAATCTCACTCAACAAATGCAAACTCTACAACAACAGATACAAGATATATAAAAAATGAAACAAGCTCCAAGAAGTATTCATTGGAAGATATCTTCCCATATCCTTTTGATAAAAATTTGAATATGATACCATTTCCACAACATTGCGAGATCCCTAAATATGACAAATATGATGGAAAATCTGATCCTCAGGATCACATTAGGGAGTTTTGTACTATGAGTATGAAATTTGCGCATGACAAAACATACCTGATGTGTCTTTTCCCTAAGAGTTTTAATGGACAATCAATGGAATGGTTTTCAAGATTACCATTTGGAATAAAATCTTTTGAAGAACTCGTGAATAGATTTATTTCACAATACTCCTACAATGTAAGGAATGAGATAACAATGCTGGATTTATGCAATGTTAAACAAAAGAATGGTGAATATTTTATGATCTTCTTACAGTGATAGAAACAAATTTTTAATAGGTATCCAAGAGATGTACCTGATCAAGAAAATATGGACATATTCATTGATAATCTTATTAGTGAAATGAGTTATCGACTAAAAATGCAATGTCCTCCCTCTTTCACCAAGATGATTGAGAATGGTCTGAAAATAGAAGATGTGATGGTAAAGAAAGGAGAGCTAAAACTTTACAATAATTCTTACAACAACTACAACAACAACAACAACAACAACAACAACAACAACAACAACAACAACAACAACAACAACAACAATAACAACAATGACAAACCCAAGTTCTGCTCAAAGAATAGGAATGTCATCAATGGAGAAAACAACGACAATAATGCTACAAAATAGCAACCAATCTTTAATCTATCAAGTCAAATCCCAAACAATAACAATCAATAAAGCATTAAATCCAAGTCTTTCTTCTCCAATCCTCACAGGAAATTCACAAACATTGGAGAACCCTTGGAATCAGCTTTAAAAACTCTTCTTGCAAACAAACTGATTGTTTTACCAGAAGGAAGAAGTTATGAACCACAAGTCAAGCCTAATTGGTGGAATGACAATCATTTTTGTAATTACCATCGGAACAAAGGACACCAAACTAATGATTGTCAGAGATTGAAACACCTTATCCAAGATCTAATCGATAATAAAACTATCACAGTGGATAGCCATAAGACAGATGAATCACAACTAGCCTTCAAAACTCTGCTTCCGAATTATGAAAAAGGTGAACAATCCCAATTAAAAGATGACAAAGGAAAAGTCAAAGTGAACTACACTTATTCATATGATGATGTGGTAAATGTTATCATTGTTAAAAATAACATAGCTTCAGATCCAATCAATGTCATTATGAGAAGCAAAGCGAAGGTCACCTTTCCGGGTATAACAAAAGACTTAACATCCACTTCACAAGAATACAATTTAGTAGAGCAATTACAAAGAATACCCACTCAAATATCAGTTTTGGAACTTCTCAAAGTTTCACCTATGCATAAGGAAATTTTGGAAAAAGCTTTAGTAGAAAGAACAATTTCAAAAGACTTGGATGTGGATCAGTTCCAAAACATGGTGGGACACCTTATAGCCCCTCATTTCTTATCATTTTCTGAAATGACGATGCGTCCTTGCAACATCCTCACAATTCTCCCTTACATGTTGAAGTCACCATTAATAAAACTCATGTCAAATGCATACTCATAGATGGTGGAGCAGGCTTAAATATTTGTGCATTAAGTTTGATAAAGGCTTTGGGATATTAAAAAAATGCAGTAGATCCAAAGAAGAAAATAATTATTAAGGCTTATGATGAAGCAGACCATTCTTCTAAAGGAACTGTGATGTTACTAATCAAAATAGGACCCATGGAAAGGAATACATTATGTCACGTTTTAGATTTGAAACTCTCTTATAACATTCTTCTAAGAAGGCTGTGGATTCACAACATGCAAGTAGTTCTTTCTACATATCATCAATGCATAAAATTTCCTCATGAAGGACAAGAGGTCACTATAATTGCAGACTCTAGACAATATTGCAATAATCTGAAGCCAACACAAGATACAAAGTTCCACATAATAGAGAATCAGTATATCCTACCAAAGAAATTCAAGAAAAGTTATGGGAAACCTTTGAGAAAAAACTCAAATTAAATGATGAAGGAATGGGAATATATTCTTTGCATAATTTTCCATTTTCACCTAAATCATATGGAAAGCCTACAAATATCCAATCACGGACCTCAGAGAAATCAAAAGACATGTTTAATGGAGCATTTGTTAGAGCTGGAACACTTGAAGAAGAAACTGAAGACAAGGACATTCTTGGTTGGTTGTACAAAGATGAAAATGAAACTATAGAAACAACTATAGAAGTTAATATTTCCATAGAACAATATGGTAATGGTTATAAGGTCATGCAAAAAATGGGATATGAAGGAAAAGGACCAATTGGTAAGTGACATCAAGGTATTTAAGAACCTATTTGTCCTCACTCGCAATCTAAAGAAGATAAATTAGGACTTGGATATCTAAAATCAAATCAAAAGCACCATAATTATCAACAACCAAAGTGGAGAAAGAAATTAGTCTCTAAAGAAGAAAAATGGCAAGAAAAGCTACATCAAGCACCATAAATAGTAGCCAATAAGCAGAAACAAGAAGAACATGAGAAACAAGAAGACGAGATTGCAATCAAAAGAAAATAAGAATCTTGTCAAAAAGTTCAAGGAATATGAGCAAATGAAAAATCTGAACAAGATATTCCAGAAGCAGTGAAAATAGAGATGGCAAAAATTAGGGAACTTTTTGCACCATACAACATTCCTATTGGTATAGTGGGGTATTCCTAGACAATGGTTTAGAGACAGATTCAAATGAATATGAATGGAGTCCAGATGTCTCATCTAGTATATCAAGTGAAGAAAAAAATGAAGAGAAAACAATTCTCACAAAGGAAGACTTGTCTATTACAAAACAAAAGATGGAGTTAGAAAGAAGACAAGAAGAACTCAGAATCTAGAGAAAAGAGGCATATACAAGACAACAAAAGAAAGGGGATGAAAAAGGCAAAGAAGTAATGCCACAAGAAGCACAAATAGATATGGATCAAGCATATGGAAATATCAGATTCCTATCAAATAAGGAGCTAGATGTACCAATGTATGACAAAACCATAGAATAACTAAGACATAATCAAGTAGGATTGACTATTAGTCCAGAAGAAGCTGAGTTTGAAAGAAGACAAAAGCTAGCAAAATAATTCTCTATATCATGTACACAAGTATGTCAACTTCAAAATACAAATGAATTTACTGAAAGTAATCACGAAGGAACTTGCAGTACTAAAGACGTGTGTTGATATAATCCATTCGTTTAAGGGACAAATGTCAGATGAAGAACCATTTGAGTGTGAATTACAAAATACTAATACTGATTTTGTTAGAACTAATTGGAGAATAATTGGGAGAGACTATCCTCAAGATCATTCTATCTATGCCATTAACTACTCTACACCAAATTATGATCATTATGTCATGAACTTTGAAGCACCTAACAATGACGATGATTATGACTTACCCCTTCTTCATCCAGAACTAATTGATTGGGATAATCTAGAAAACCCTGAATTAGATGTCTTTTCCAATGATCATGACTTAGCTATGTATCTTAATGCTATCGAACCCATAACACCTAAGTTATCTTCCATTGTGGAATCAAGTAACGTTTCTTGTAGTCAAGAGAATGCCAAAATTTCCAGTCGCATAATTAAAATAAAATAAGGAAAGAGACCTACAATTGAAAACCATTTCATGGCAACACTAGATCAATCAAGAGGAAAAATAAAGGACATATCTAACGGTGAAAACCTCTTTGAGGCGCTAGAATATGGAAATTTTGACATCCTCCCTGCATATTTTCAAGAGGGGTCTGCTATTCTAATAGAACCAATAGAAGCAATAAACATTGGCACATCAAATGATCCCAAGATACTTCATTCTGCTGCCTCATTATCAGATAAAGAGAGGAAAGAATACATAGAATTTTGTAGACAAAGACAAATAAATTTTGCTGGGTCCTATGCAAACATGACATGAATTAATCCATATCTTATAATGCATCATCTCAATGTGGATTTAAAAGAAAAACCCATTAAAAAAAAGCTAAGGAAGATGCATCCACACATTGCTCTTCTTGTAAAAGCCGAGCTAAGGAAACTATTAGATCTGGGTTTCATAAGACCTGTTGCCTATCCAGAATGGGTTTCAAGCATTGTGCCGGTGTCAAAGCCAGATAAAAGCATAAGAGTTTGCACCAATTTTAGAGATTTGAACAAAGCATGTCCCAAAGATGATTTCCCACTACCCAAAATTGATATAATTGTGGACTTATCAGTAGGGCATGAGATGTTTTAATTAATGGATGGATTCTAGGTGTAGCGTCCTAAAATTGCGACACTTGCAATTTCGACCGCATTTGGGTCTTCACGATGGCGATGCAACACTGAACCTGAATGGAGACCCCGAAACTTGTTCATGACATCAAAAACTGCATTTTTCAGCACCCTGGCCTGATCCTCCTTGCACCCTGCTGTCTCGGGAGGTGGGACCAGAGCGCCCAGCGCCCTGGTCCTTCAAGACTAGGGCGTCCAGCACCCTGGTCCCCCAGGACCATGGCACCCAGCGCCCTGGTCCCTGGCCCTATTTTGGGCCCGGTCTCCTATGGGACTTCGGGCCTTTTTGTTTGCAAATTGGAAAATAACATTTCCTGGTCGGCCTAAGGTCGGGAAAATCAGTCTATCAACCCTAATTGGCAAGTATATAAACTACATTTTCCTCTCTCATTTGGAGGGAGGCGAAAAAGGTGGAAACGATACTCAAACATTCAAGCATTCAAGCATTCAAACATTCCTTCAAACAATTGATCATTCTAAGTCTCCATTCAAGGCTAGGTGTTGCATTCAAGACAAGGATTCAACCATTGAAGAGGAGATCACATGCTACAACATACAACATACAACAAACAACAACATCTATACCTTCGCATATAAGGATACAAACATCCTTACAACAAGGTACTAGTACTTGTTTTACATTACAGTCATTTACATTTACAGCATTTCTCATTTCTTGGTTAATTCCAAAACTGGGGTTTGACCTAAGGGCAAACCCCTAATCCCTAACCCCTCAATCGTCTTCGCTTTTCTGTGTGTAGGTTGCAGGTACGCGGCTGAAATTGAAGATCTGGAATCCTTGTGCAGAGACGAACAGATCCCCCTTTGTTTCGCGGATTTTTCGGAGGACCGTGTGCACGCCGGGCGCCATCGTCCCGTCAACTTTTGCTCAAATTTGTAGGACAGCACCGTCTCGACATTTTACTGCTAATTCCAGGTCCGCAGCTTCATATCATATCCCTATCTTTGTTTATAAGCGAATATTTCCCACTTTACATGCATTCCTAGTTCAATCTTTCTATCTACATTCTTTACAAAAGAGGGTATCCTTGCTATCACAACCCTTGAAACTCATATAGAATCCAATCTTGCATTGTGTGGGATTGGATCTTGTGGGTTTCAACCCCTCTTTTGAATGTAAAGTCTCTCCTAAGTGAAAACCATCAACCCTAGTGACTCTCCCTTCTCTCTCCTTGGAGTTGGGGAGGGGAGAACGACTAGGGTTCGATTTTTCTGCTTTACATTTTGGTGAACCCGACGTGAACATCCTTTCTGATTATTCATAGTTAGATCTGAAAATTGGATTCCTTGATTACATTTCCATGTTTGATCTTTTGCAAAATTTTAGAGGTTAATTGCATAAAAACCCTAAATTTTCTTTTTAAGTAATTAAACTTGTGAAATGTTTAATTGTTAATGCTTGTTTCAGATCTACCCTTCTATTACAAATTGTCAATTCATATTTGTGCTTTAATTCTGAAAATTAAGTGGTTAAGTGTCAAAACCTTGATTTTTGAAAACCTCTTGATTCAACCTTTGTCCGACAATTTCACTGATCAAAACATCTCCAAATCAGCTGTAACTTTGGATTCCACAATAAAATCACAATATCTTTCATCCCTGAAAATTTGGAAAAAAGTTGCGAGGACCATGTGCACCCCGAGCGCCATCGTCCCCGACATTTTTTCCGAAATTTCGGGAGCTAGATCTTACTGTATTTTTCTGCTAAAATCCAGAATTTTGGCTGATTTTATCAATTTTAACACTTTCAAAATTACGGTCAAAGTTGGTCTAGCGATTGCTTGGATTGAGGCTTCTAATCATTCAAAAATTGTTGAAATTGAAATTTGTGTCAAAATTGTGTTTCTTACAGTCCTAAATCTGAAAAGTGTGTTATCATTCATTCGAAATTTCAGTGATTTATTCAAATTTTTGCAATTTGTGACTTTTGAAATTAAGTGCTTAATTACAACAACTTTGATTTCCGCTTTCAAAATTGAATTTTGCGTGAAATTGAGTCAACTTTCAAATTTCAAAACTTGCATTGCTTTTGGTATTCCCTCTAAAATCATAAAATTAAAAATTTCAGTTTCCCTCTCTTTTTCAAAATTCAAATTTTGCATTTTTCGACAATCTTGGTAGGGTTCAATTTTGAGATTGCAACTTTAATTTGGCCTATCTACAGATCGTAAAATCACTCAATTTTTTCAGGTTAGCTGTAAAATCATCATAAATTTCATCCCTGCAAATTTCGAAAAAAGTTGCGAGGACCGTGTGCACCCCGAGCGCCACGGTCTTGGACATTTTTTCTGAAATTTCGGGAAATTGTCCTGATTGTATTTAACAGCTTAAATCTAGAAGATTGGCTGGTTTTACTGAAATTTGCTACCTCTAAAATTCAAAATCTTCTCTCTTTCTTTAGTGCATGAGTTTTACAACAATAAGCCCTACCTACACTATTCCCGTTAGACGAAGCCTTAGAATTAAGTCTTTCCAAGGTTTAATTACTGAGGAGATGGAACCTAATTTGAGTGGTCTTTTTAACAAGGACATGGGTAATTCCTCTAATCCTCTTAATGATGAAGAAGCTCTCCATGAGGTTTCTGTAGAACAACTTTCAAAATTGGATAACCAATTTGACGATTTTCGACAGTGGATGTCTCAAGAATATCCTGATAGTCAAGCTCTTCCTTTAATTGAGGGTCTAAAACATATGCTTCAAAGTGATAAGAATGGAATTGATATTTTGCGTGGTATTGCACACATTGTGGAGTCAAATGTGATGCCTATGAAGAGTTGTGCCGAAACCTTAGGTTATACACAACCTCCTATTCAAGTTAATCATTCTATTCCTTTGACGACTCCTATTGCTAGTATACCTACTTTTACATCAAACATAATGACTACTTCAATTCAAGACATTCCTCCTATGATCACTAATCATGGGGGCAATCCTTCTTCTTCAATCAACCCTCTTCCTTCATTCAATCCAACTTCTTCATTCATTCCTTCAATGAGTGTTCCTATTATATCTCCACAAATGAACATGACGCAAGGGGGCAATTCATTTAACCCTTCCATTCCTCCTTGTAGTGTTCCTCCTGTCCAATCATCTCCTATGACTGACTATCATAGTGTCCCCCACCACCTTACTCTCTACCTTCTTTCAATAACATAACACCTCCATCACAATCTAACACGTCTAATATGAACTCTTCGACTGAAGCGACCATTAACAATCTTGCACAAACTGTCTCTTCTTTACAACAACAAATTGCCTCTATGAATCAATCTAAGTTTAGTGTGCCCACATTTGATGTTGCGAGCCCACTTTCTCTTGATATTGTTCGAGCTATTCCCCCTAAACATGTTGAAATTCCACATTTGGAGCTTTATAATGGTAAGGGTGATCCTCTGACACATGTTAAGACCTTTCAAACAATATGTACTGATTTTGCTTATGACCAAAGGTTGCTTGCAAAACTGTTTACTAGAACATTAAGAGACAAAGCCCTACAATGGTATTTCTTGTTGCCTTCCTATTCTATTACTTCTTTCGAACAAGTTGCAAATGCTTTTATTCAACAATTTCAAAACAATATAAGTCCTAAAGTTACTTTGATTGATTTAATGCATTGTAAACAAGGTGTTAAAGAAAAAGTGACTGATTTCATTGGTAGATATAAGCATTTGTGTGCTCAAATTTCCTTTCCAGTGCCTGACAATGATATTCAAAGAATCTTTATTTCTAATTTACAAAAAGATATTAGAGAAAAACTCCTGTTTTCTGAGTTTAATTCTTTCCAACAGTTGTGCGCAACTCTTCACAATTATCAACTGACTGTGAGTCAAATGGAACAATCACATCCTATGGCTTCGAGTGATAAGGGTGATAGTAGTCAACAACCATTTGGGAAGTTTAAACAGAACAGAGAGTCCATTAAATTCAATGAAAACATCATCAACAACAATGTGAATGCAGCATCAGGTGTGTCTCCTATTTCTAAGTTTTTCAAGAAAGAAAGAAAGTTTACTCCTTTGAATGAATCATTGCATAGTATTATGAATAAGTTATTGAAACAAAATGTGCTTACTCTTCCTCCTATAAGGCAAATTGATCCTGCAAAGATAAATTCACCTTATTTCGATAACAAATCTTTTTGTCAATTTCATCGTCATCCTAGGCATGATACTGAAAAATGTTTTGCTTTAAAGGGGAAAATTCAAGATTTGATTGATAATAATACTATCTCTGTTTCTGGAGTGAATGATAAAGGCAATACATCTGTAGCTCCTCCTAACCAAAATCTTCATATTTTCACTGATCCATTGCCTTCTCATACCTCTAATGTGATTAATACTACTGATTCCTCTGTCTCACCTGATGATCTCGTGTCTATGACTCCGAATGTGATTAACTTTGTAGAGCAGCAAAAAATCCCTAAAGAACTTTCCATCACCTTTGATTCTAGTGAAACTATCAGGGCACTTGATGGTCCTTTATATATAGTTGCAAAAGTCAAAAATAGACCTTGCCATGGAGTGCTTATTGATCCTTCTTGTATGGTTAATATCATTACTGAATAATTTCTTTTTACTTTGCAATTGAATCAAGTAATCTATGATGAAACAGATGTGGTTGTGAAATTATTTGATGCATTTTCTTCTCCTGCAATTGGTTCTATTACATTACCTATTGAAGTTCATAACAAATCCCTTGATGTGAACTTTGCTATTATTCCATCTTCTGAACAATTTCGTGTGAAGCTTGGCTATCCTTGGGTATCTTCCATGAAAGCTATTGCTTCTCCTATTCACAAGTGTTTGAAATTTCCCCATAATGGTGAAGTTGTTACTGTCAATCATAGTCTCTTTAAACCAGCTGAAAGAACTTCTAGCGTTCCTATTGATTACTTTTGGCCTAAACAATTCCAATCTCTTCCTCTGCGAAGTGATCATCTTTTCAAATCTTATCAAAAGTGGAAAAAAGATATGATCCTTTCTCTAAGTGAACCTAGAACACCCAAACTTGATATTCCTATCATTCTTGAGAAGGAAGTTCTTCCTTTGAAAGATAAAACTAATGTCTTCCCTCAAGAAGATTCCTCACCCATTCCTATGGATGTGACTATGCCTATATCTAATAAACTTCCCAAAAGTAGACCTATCCCTCCTCATCAACATGGACTTGGTCTCCTTCCAAAACCAAATATTCCTCCCTTATATGGAGCAGTTCCTCCTCCTTCCTCTTATGGAGAGAAGAGACCTTCCTCTTCTCCTATTGTTCAACCTAAGAGACCACAACCTAAACACCCAAGTGATAAGGATGAGAACATTCCTCCTCCTCAATCTTCGCAACTTCCTACTAAGACTAGACGAAATCGTTCTGCACATGAACACCGGCGAAAGCGTCGTCTTAGAGCTCAAACTTTGCAATCCCCAAAAACACCTTCAACTAGTATTATTCCATTTTCTCCTCAGTCGGAAATTGAGCCGAAATCTCCTAAACATAAGATGCATGATGGTCTTGATCCTGTGCGAGTTAAAGATCCTATTTTTATAAATCTTGATGATGATATAGATGAAAATGTTATTCATGATGAAAATGTTACTTCTTTACATTCTGATAGTGAATATGAACATGTTGATGTTGATAATTATCTATCTAATGAATTTTCTAAAACACTTATCCTAGCTCCTAGACAAGAACAACGTGGCTCGGAACATGAACATAGCCCTTGTTTGGATCTTGTGATAGCTCCATTTGCTGTGTTAGATGTTCCTCCTCTAGCATGTTTCCTACCTTCCCGAAACATTGATCAGCAAGATCGGGGGGTAGATGACATGCTAGACTAGTTTCATTAGCATAGCAGATTCTCTCCTCCTCTATTTCTTTTGTTACTTCTTCTATATGTTACTCTCATTCTTCTATTTGTTGTCCTTAGTGTTGTCTACTTGAGGACGATGCAAAACATTGAGATCTCTCGATCTCTCTCATGTTGACTCAAAAGACACATGTGTTCCCTTCGTCTAGGTGACCTTCCTTGATTGGGGAATGAAGAACAATTATGCATACATACATATGATATACATGAATTATCATACAACATACTGACCCCGAGGAAAGCGAAGTTACCTTGTGCTTTGTGTTTTGTGTTTATTATCCTTGGGCTTATCTCACACTTGGGGGCTAAATCCTTGTGATAATGTGCTCCTTTCTCATTTCTTATATGTATCACTACCTTAAAGCAATCACCCCCGGTGAGGCATGTGCGATCGCTTTAACGTAGGGGGGCATACATCCCGTCCATATCTTTTCAAGATACTTGAAAATTTCTTGACAAATTTAGCTTTGCCTTGAAAATTTTTGATATCTTTCTTGCATGACTCATAGTGAGGGAACCTTACTACTGACAATCATGGTTCTCCCTCGTGATCTTCCCTTTTACTTTGTCAATCGAAGTCGTAAGATCCTTAGTCCACTGGGGGCTTGGTGTATCTTGCCTCCTTGACGTGGTGAAAGTGTTTCAATATTGTTTCCTTGTACTTTACCGGAAGTATGAGCGTACGCTTATACTCCCGCTAAAGTGGGGGCTAAATGTAGAGTCCTAAAATTGTGACACTTGCAATTTCGACCGCATTTGGGTCTTCACGATGGCAACGCAACACTGAACCTGAATGGAGACCCCGAAACTTGTTCATGACATCAAAAACTGCATTTTTCAGCACCCTGGTCTGATCCTCCTTGCACCTTGCTGTCCCGGGAGGTGGGACCAGAGTGCCTAGCGCCCTGGTCCTTCAGGACTAGGGTACCCAGCGCCGTGGTCCCCCAGGACCATGGTGCCCAGCGCCCTGGTCCCTGGCCCTATTTTGGGCCCGGTCTCCTATGGGACTTCGGGCCTTTTTGTTTGCAAATTGGAAAATAACATTTCTTGGTCAGCCTAAGGTCGGGAAAATTAGTCTATCAACCCTAATTGGAAAGTATGTAAACTACATTTTCCTCTCTCATTTGGAGGGAGGCGAAAAAGGTGGAAACGATACTCAAACATTCAAGCATTCAAGCATTCAAGCATTCAAACATTCCTTCAAACAATTGATCATTCTAAGTCTCCATTCAAGGCTAGGTGTTGCATTCAAGACAAGGATTCAACCATTGAAGAGGAGATCACATGCTACAACATACAACATACAACAAACAACAACATCTATACCTTCACATATAAGGATACAAACATCCTTACAACAAGGTACTAGTACTTGTTTTACATTACAGTCATTTACATTTACAGCATTTCTCATTTCTTGGTTAATTCCAAAACTGGGGTTTGACCTAAGGGAAAACCCCTAATCCCTAACCCCTCAATCGTCTTCGCTTTTTTGTGTGTAGGTTGTAGGTACGCTGCTGAAATTGAAGATCTGGAATCCTTGTGCAGAGATGAACAGATCCCCCTTCGTTTTGCGGATTTTTCGGAGGACCGTGTGCACGCCGGGCGCCATCATCCCGTCAACTTTTGCTCAAATTTGCAGGACAGTGCCATCTTGACATTTTACTGCTAATTCCAGGTCCGCAGCTTCATATCATATCCCTATCTTTGTTTATAAGTGAATATTTCCCACTTTACATGCATTCCTAGTTCAATCTTTCTATCTACATTCTTTACAAAAGAGGGTATCCTTGCTATCACAACCCTTGAAACTCATATAGAATCCAATCTTGCATTGCGTGGGATTGGATCTTGTGGGTTTCAACCCCTCTTTTGAATGTAAAGTCTCTCCTAAGTGAAAACCATCAACCCTAGTGACTCTCCCTTCTCTCTCCTTGGAGTTGGGGAGGGGAGAACGACTAGGGTTCGATTTTTCTGCTTTACACTAGGATACAATCAAATAAGAATCACCCCTGAAGATCAAGAAAAGACAACATTCACCTGTGCATGGGCTACTTATTGCTGGAATATTATGTCATTTGGGCTTAAGAATGTAGGAGCAATTTATCAAAGAGCTATGACAACAATTTTCCATGATATGATGCATACATTTATGGAAGATTATGTAGATGATATAATTGCAAAATCTCATACAAGACACGAACATTTAAACATCTTAAGAAAGATCTTTGATAGGCTGGAAAGATATCAGTTGAGATTAAATCCAAAGAAATGTGCTTTTGGAGTAAACTCTGAAAAACTTCTTGGGTACATTTTATCAGCTCGTGGAATTGAAGTAGATCCTGAAAAGGTCAAAGCCATCATGGAAATGGAGTCACCTAGGAACATAAGTCAATTGCGATCTTTACAAGGAAGATTGCAATCAATCAGAAGATTTGTCTCTCAATTAGCAGATAGATGTCATCCATTCATTCATCTTTTACATAAGAACGTTCCATTCAAATGGGATCAGAAATGTGAAGAGGCTTTTATGCAAATCAAAGAATATCTCATGAATTCTCTAATACTAGTATCACAATCAAAGGGAAACCATTGTTACTCTATATCTCAGTGACAAACATATCATTAGGCACTCTCCTAGCACAACACAATGAAGAAGGAAAAGAAAGAGCAGTATATTACATCAGTAGAACACTTGTCGGCTATGAACTGAATTATACATCAATAGAGAAGACATGTCTAGCAGTTGTATTTGCAACTCATAAGCTATGACATTATATGCTGACTCATTATGTGAAACTAATAGAAAAGATAGGTCCACTAAAGTATTTGCTGAACAAGTCAACTTTGATAGGCATACTAGCCAAATGGGTTATGATACTAAGTGAATTTGATATAGAGTATGTTGATTGAAAAGCTATCAAAGGACAGGTCATTGCTGATTAATTAGTTGAAGCACCTTTACAAAATGACATACAATTGCACATTGAATTTCTTGATGCAGACATTCTAATAGTAAGTACAAAATTTTGGGAATTGTACTTTGATGGTTCTTATATGCAATATGGATTAGGTGCAGGAATTTTGTTCATCACACCTCAGGGAGACACAATTCCAAAATCATATAGACTGGGATTTCCATGTACAAACAATACTACAAAATATGAAGCATTGACTATTAGGCTCAAAATGGCCATTGAATGGAATATCAAGGAATTACATGTCTATGGTGATTCACAGCTTATCATCAACCAAATAAACGATGATCATCAAACTAAGGATGATAAGCTCATGCCCCACAAACAACTAGTAGAAGAGTTTAAAGAACACTTTGAAGAAGTATTATTCACTCAAATACTAAGAAATGAGAACAAAGCAACAAATGCAATGGCTACAATAGCATCTCTCTTGTATAATCAGGAGAATCAACAACGTTACGAATTCCTCTTGGAATATATCTTAACCCCTACCATTCAATCCTAGTATACCTACATGATTTGCCATATATCAGGAACTAGTCAATCCTTATATGGCCATACCTATCAGTACTTAAAAGAGAATATCCTTCCTCCTGGCCTATCCCGCAATCAAAGAAGAAATTTTATCCGTCAGTCATCTTGCTATACTATTATTGGCGATACCTTATATAGGTGAGGTCTAGATAGCACTTTATTGAGATATCTTGAACAAGAAGAATCTGAGAAAGTTCTTAACGAAGTTCACGCAGGTATTTGTGGATCACACTCAAGTGGATTAACACTGGATAAGAAAATTCTTCGTATGGGTTACTATTGGCCTACTATGGAGAGAGATTCATTCACATATGCCAAGAAATACAAACAATGTCAGATCCATGGGAATCTCATTCATGCACCAACACAAGAATTGTTGGTCATTTTCTCAATGGGGCCTTGATTTGGTAGGAAATATAAATCCTTCATCCTCTAATGGACATAAGTTCATTCTGACTGCTACTAAATATTTCACTAAATGTATTGAAGCAGTACCTTTGACAAAGGTGATAGGAAAACAAATATCATCATTCATCTTGAATTATATAATTTTTTGCTATGGAGTTCCTATGACCATGATCACTGACAATGGAAGACCATTTAAGAATCAAGATGTGAAGGAGCTATGTGAGCAATTTCATATCCAACATGGGTTTTTTACTACAAATTATCCACAAGGAAATGGTCAAGCTGAGACATCAAACAAGACTCTTAAAAATATTGAAGAAAATAGTCAATGAAGTTGGAAAAGACTGGCACATTCAGCTAAATCCTGCTCTTTAGGCATACCGAACCAACATCCGCACACCAATGGGGGAAACTCTACATTTCCTAGTCTATGGAACAGAAGCCATATTACCCATAGAAGTAGAGATACCTTCTCTATGAGTTTCCTTGAAAGGTCTTATATCAGAGGAAGAACAACAAGTCTCTAGACTTCAAGAACTTGAGCTGATCCAGGAATGTCACCAAAATGCAATAGATCATTTGAAAGTATATCAACAGAGAATGAAAAGAAGTTATAATCACAGAGTCAAGCCACACAATTTTTAGATTGGAGATATAGTTCTAAGGGATAATCCAAGAAATCAACAAGATCGAGAAACATATGGCACAAGAGCATACAAGTTATCTACCCCTGATGGTGATTATTTTGATGAACCTATCAATTCTATTCATCTCAATAAATTCTATGCTTGAGATTTAAAGTCTTGGAAAATCATTAAAAAAAATTAAAAATTAAAAAAATGCAATAAATTTAGATGGTGAAAACCTGGTAAACAAGCGCTATCTAAAAAAGTGAGTTCTTCCATCTATGAGATCGCTTTGAGCACCTATCCACTCCATCCTATCACATATATCGCTTCCATCTATCCTAGCTTATCCATTTAATCTTTTGAACCTATTTCTTTGAACCATTTAGCAGAAAATATGCAACTTACCAATAGTTATCAATCTTTGGCATACTTGTCATAGTCACTGTCTTAGATTTTTTCAGAATCAATCAATCTGCATTTGTATCCCTCCATGGTCTGGATCTTGATGAATTCATACATCTGACATAAATTTTTGTTTCTGCTGGGGGCAAAATCCTAATTCCTTTTGCTAAGGTGATCTTTTGAATCTTTTAAAATCAAAAACATTCAGAAAACTTAGAAAAACCAAAAACATCTAGGATTTTGAAACAGATAATGAGCAACAAAGCAACAAAGATCAAGTCATTTTATAGCAACTGAATTGTGAAACTCAAGGAATGAAGAATCAACCAACAAGTAATAAAGGATTATCAAAGATTATTAATCAAGATGATTATATCAGTTAATGACCATAAGAACATGTAAATGACCTACAAGATTTAGTGTTTATTTCTTGATTTTATTGCTAATCATGTACTCTATGTGACTCAAGGATGTCCATGATTAGAGAAGCTATGACGGGGCATGATTATTTTCTTTGATTGTTGTCTGTGGTTTATCTCTTATTAAGGTATGTACTTTTCTAAGGATATGATAGACAAAAGATTAAGGAGGAATTTCCGAGTCATGCATGAAAGGGGATAATCCTTGTCTATTCTACAAGAAATACTCAGTTCAACTTGATTCATTATATTGAGTTGCTTGTATAAACTTGCTATATCAAAATCCATGTAAGAAATACTCAGGTCATCTTGAATCATTGTGTCAAGTTGCTTGTATTTTCTTACAACATTTTAAAATCTCAATGATGAAATCAAGCACTGTTACAAGACAAGCATATGAAGAATGGTAGTATCATTTTTAGTTAGATCATTTTTTTAAAGTTTAGATTAGCTCATTATTCATTTGCATTATAAGCATTCATTGTCAGTTACATTATAAGCATTTCATTTCATTCACAGATCAATGGTCATGAATAAAGATTGAGTATACTTGGACAAACAAAAACAATTTGCATTTGATCATTGTAGGTGCATTCATTTTTTAATCATCATCCATTTCATTTAGTTTCATTTTAATCATTGCATTAGTTTGCATTCAATTAAGTGCATTTCATTAATCATGTAGTGTATCATCATTATTATTTGCATTATCATTAAAGTTCATTAAAGATCATTTAGTTGCATCTTTGCACTTAGAGTCATAATCATTATAAGCACTACATATAAAAATCAAAAGCATATCATGTAGATCATTTGCATTTAAATCATCCTACACATTAAAAAGAAATCAAATCACTCATTCATTTGCATTCCCATATAGATCATTGCATTTGCATCATTTCATCAACATATCATTTAAGTTAGTAATCATTCTCATTTGCATTTAAAAAAAATCAAAAATAAAAAGAATTTATCATTGCATCATCATATAAAGCATCATCATAATGAAGAGAAAATATCATCGCATCATCTATATAATCAATGCATATAAATCATCATCATAAAATAGAGTAACATGCATAATAAAAGATCATCATATAGAGTCCATGTCATCATATATATCATCATAAAATAATAAAAAGTCCAAGTATACAATGATATCACAAAAATAATCAATATTTTACGAAGTCCCATCAATACAAATCAAGTCAAGAATCATGACTGCCTCTTGAGCCCATGGGTCTAACACCTAGATCACCTACACCAACATCATCATCGAATGGAATAATTATTTACTTTAATATCTTCATCATTAATTCAACTATCATTTATCATGTCTTATACAGGATGTATTTGATAACTCAATGATGAACAGTGAGTACCAAACCGGTACTGAGAGGGGGGGTGAATAAGTACAAACACAAAAACTTTTCTTGAACTGGTTTGACTGCAAACAATGCACTTGACAGACAAACACTAATACCAGTCTAAACTAGATTACTACCAGTTAAACATAATGAGATTGTGAAAGACATAGATCGGCAACACTTAGCTTTCCATACAATCTAATCCCTCATTTCCACTTTATCCTTATGCATAAACAGATAATCTATCATCAGAGCTACAATAATTTACTAGAACAACATGATTCACCACTAAACAGGAAATAAAAAAACATCACATGAAAGAGGCATCACACATGACACACATATTTTTCATGTGAAAACCCAACTGGGAAAAACCACAGTGGGGATGAATACCCACAAGCTGTTTTTGAACTCTTTAGAAGTTTGCTCTATTAGGAGCCCAGTCCAGTTAAAGACTGTTACAACAGGTTCTATTAGGAACCGATCTTGTTAGGGATCACTCGGTTAAGGGATGGCTAGAATACCTGGTTAAGGGTTAAACCCTGTTAAAGGTTACCCTATTAGAGGATTTTATGAACTCAATGGCTTTGAGTCACCCTATTAAAGGATTTATAGCAAGCTGGTTAAAGCTACCCTGTTAAGGGATTTTCCAACTATTGAAGTGATTAGAGATCAACAGGTATTACAATGATCTGGTAATAGCACTCAATGCCAATGCAGATCCATTTTAGTTCCTTCCTTCTGCACACACACTTTATAGGTATCAATTCTCTTATTTTGTCTGGCAAGAATCATGTATCTTTGTACTTAGATACACACACAACATTTGCCAACAACCTCAACATGAAACACAACATCGACCTTATAGGAAAAAAATAGGTCGATAGCATAAACCCTAAACCCTAAACATTTAGGTTGAGCAATTCAGTTGGTTCAATCCTGACCATTGAACACTTTGCATTTGAATACAACGGTCTTGAACAAATCTCAAGATATTCTCCATCATTAGTTCTTCACCGCTTCTTGGAGGTGATAACCCATCACACGTTCTTCACCGTTTGTAGGGACTTCACACATTCCCGAGGTAGATAGGATCAATCCCCTTCATGCAAGATCATTCACGCGCATGAGGATGACATGGCAACATGATTTGATCTCCATTACAATGCTAACTCATCACACAATGCCATTGGTTGAATCACATAGGCTCAAAACACTTCAACTGAAAACCCTGAGGTTGGGACTACCAACCAGTAGTCATACCATATTAAACCTTGATAGAAAACATTCCATATACCGGTTCACTTGGACAAACATACCACTTCACCTTTTACACATATACCGGTTCACTTTGCCAGTTGCTTAACTTCAATAAACCGGTTCACTCTTCAACATATTGACATCAATGACAACACAATATCATCATGTCAACATACTCTGCACATATGCCAACAATATCTTCCCTGAAACTGGATGTTTTGATCATCTATCATGTCTTATACAGGATGTATCTTTCTCAAAACCAGACATTTTGATCATCTTTTGTCTTATACGAGATGTGTCCTTCCTGAAACTAGACTTGATCTCAATCCAATCAATCTTATCAATCTAATTCATCTGATCAATTTGCAATCTATTCATTTATCTATCTTTCATATAACATTATTCTTCTATCGAGAGATCATTCAGGCCTTTAATGCACAAACAATATCTCGTGGGGGCATCATCATCAAATCAATATCCAAAAATCACTATCTGGGGCACACAATCATGATTTTTATCTTCATCAGGTGCATTATCGATACTTGATTTAATCTTTGAAACAATGTTGTCTTGACATCATTTCAAAGAGGGGCAAAATGTATACACATAAAAATGGCTATGATAGATTAAATAAATATTTTATATTTATTTAATGTTTATTCTTCTATTAAATAGTTAATTTGAAAAGATTAATTTATTTAATTCATTTGTGTCTTTCTATTAATGAATTTAATTGAAATATTTTATTAATTAATTCATGTATCCTATTCCTCTAATTAATTAAATATCTAATATTTAATTATTCTTCTAATCAAGTTAATTAAATATCTAATATTTAATTATTTCCTCCAATCATTTTAATATCTAATATCTAATGGTTATTCTTCTATCCTATAGTCTCAAATATTAAATAATTCTTAATTATTTAATCTCTTTTCCAACTCATTCTTCTATCTCCATTTCATCTTCCCTTTTCCAACTCATCAATCATGTGGCTAAAGATATTAATATTTCTTAAATATTAATTCATCATTTATCTCCAACCTCCAAATTCAATGAACTATTGTGTATGTACACATATTTCCGAACCTTCTTCTATATTCTCTCCAACATCCCTACATCTTAGGAAGGACTTGAGTCCACTTGTCCTATCATGCCTAAATCTTCTCCAACCATCCCTAGATTCCCTCAGTCAGCAACCCAGTCAAGGTGAGATGAGTGACACTTGTCTTCTCCTTCCCCCTTTCTCTCAACCTTCACCTTTGCTCACAACCATCTAAATTTGTAGATATGATAATGATCGTTGATCCAGGCCACATCATCTTATCCTCTCAAAGTCTATAAAATCAAGAGTTTGAGTTGAGAAAGAGTTAGTCTTCAAGTGAGTTTTCAAGTTAATCATTTGTGAAAACTTATGCATCCGCGAGTTTTAATCTTGAAGCAATTTAGTATAATCATTTAGAATTTCTCATTTAGCATTTCTCATTTTGAATAATCATTTAGCATAATCATTTAGTATTGCATATCATAGTATCAGTTAACTATCAGTTACCAGTCCATTCTCCATATGCCATCTTGTAAGCTACTAGTGCTTGTCTGAGATCACACCATCTGCAACCAGGAACAGTGAAGTTAGGACACAATGAGACTTAAATCATGAAGATAAAAATAGTATTTTTTATTTTAATATCAATTTCATGTAGTTTCATTGGTTGAGTTTGGATTTCCTATAGCATTTCCTTTGTATTTTATGAAACTTACATGTTGTAGGTAGTATTCAGATGATGAAATTCAAGTTGACACACCAACAACATCCTAAAAGCCATCTAGAAGCCGCACCGACACCACTTATCATGTGCATCAAAAGATCTTCAAGAAAAATCTGTCGGTAAAACCCCTACCAGTGACCAAAAGTCTTACTAGAACAAATGATAGCTCCTGAGTCATCAAATCCTGAACCAACTGATCATGATACACATCTAAATAGTATGAATGATAGATCCAAACCAATTCCATAAACCAAAGAATACCAGATCATACTGGATCAATATCATAGTCCAACCACTCTACCAGAACCAACCAGAAATTGGAAAACAACCAAAACAACCAGTGTTGCCATTAATGACAAAACATCAATGCAACGCAATCAATTCCTCCAAATTGCCAACAATCTCCCCCTTTGGCATTGATGGAAACACTAGATGTGAAAAATATCCAAGTACCAAGAAATGCCAAAATAGTCTCCCCCAATAGAAGACATCCAAGAATCTCCCACAAAATGATATAGAAATGAAGCTCTGAATCAGACTCCCCTTTGACTGATATTCCGTTAAGATCTATTTTTCACAAATATCTCTCCCTCTTTGACATCAATGCCATAAATCTGACATAAACATCAAAGAAAAGTTATAAATCCTCTGATTCTTATAGCTGACTACTCCCCCTGAGTACTAGCACCACCACATCAATCCATAATGAGTAATAGCTCTGATAATGCATATTGAACTGATGCCAATCAACATCACTCAGGTCTCTATCGAAGGGGCAGAAACCCCCAATCTATCTCTAAAGTACTCATGATTATTTAGGCAAAGGTGTAGTGAAAATATCTGCAATCTTCTCTTTAGTGTTCACATAAACCAACCTGACTTCATTTGCTTCCACCTTCTCCTTCAAAAAGTTATGCTTGATAGATATGTGCTTTGTCTTAGAATGAAATACTGGATTCTTTGATATATCAATAGCAGTAGAGTTATCATAGTGAATAACTACCAGTTCATTACAATTGACCTTTATATCCTTCAACATTTTCTTCATCCATAGAACTTGTGTACATTTAGTAGTAGCAACAACATACTCATCTTTAGCAGTAGATAAAGAAGTGCATGATTGCTTCTTATTGATACATGAAAAAAGTTTCTTTCCAAGAAAGAAAACTCCACTAGATGTCCTCTTCCGGTCATCAACATCTCCAACCCAATCTACATCTATATATGCACATAATGTAAAGTCCTCATTTTTAGGATACCACAAACCATACTTAGTTGTTCCCTACAAATACCTAAAAATCCCTTTCACTGCACTCTCATGATTTTCTGTAGGATCACTATGATGTCTTGATATAATACAAACTGCATTCATTATATCCAGTCTAGTCTGAGTCAGATATAACAAACCTCCAATCATAGAATTGTACCTAGTAGGATTTACCGGTGTAGATGCATCTTTCTTTGTCAATTTATCACTTGTAACCATTGAAGTACTAATCAGTTTAAAATTTTCCATACTAAATTTCTTCAACAAATCTCTAGCATACTTAGTTTGACAGATGAAAATACCTTTATCAGTTTGAGTAAACTACATAACTAAGAAAAATATCATCTCCCCAATCATAAACATCTCAAATTCATTCTTCATATTGTTAGAGAATTCCATACACAACTTATCTTCACCTCCAAAAATGGTATCATCAACAAAGACCTCAATAATCAATATGTCATCATCAATGATCTTATAATATAAATTACTATAAGCATTACCTTTAGTGAAATCAAGCTTCAAAATATATTTATCCAATCTTGCATACCAAGCTCTAGGGGCTTGTTTCAATCCATATAAAGCCTTGTTTAACCTGCAAACCATATTTTTGTCATCTAAAAGTGAAATTCCATCAGGTTGCTGAATATAAACTTCCTCTTCAAGATATCCATTCAGAAATGCACACTTAACATCCATCTGATAAACCTTGTAGTTCTTATGTGCAACATAAGCAAGAAATAATCTCATAGCTTCAATCCTAGCTACCGGTGCAAAGGTTTCACCATAATCAATTCCTTCCTTATGAGAATATCCTTTAGAAACCAATCTAGATTTATTCCTCACAAATTTTCCATCCTCATTCAATTTATTCCTAAAAAACCCATTTAGTTCCAATAACATTCTTATTTTTAGGTCGGGGAATGAAAGTCCATGTGTTACTCTTTTCTATCTGATCCAATTCTTCTTCCATACCTTTCATCCAACTTTCATCTTTACAAGCTTTAATTATTGTTGCCGGTTTAACTTGAGAAATAAAACATACCTCATTAGTTGCCAACCTTCTTCTTGCCATCACTCCTTTGCTTTTGTCTCCAATGATATGATCTTCATAATGATTAAACCTTACATACCTAGGATTCTTCCGATTTTCTGTTCCTCTGTTCTGATCTTCAGTCGCTGTTGAATTTTTTGATACTGTTGGAGTAACTGGTTCAACATTTTTATCTGATGTAGGTGCTGCCAGTTTAGTTATGTTCATTTCTGTTGGTGTAAATAATTATTCATCATGGATATTATTACACTTACTTAAGTTTACTTAGGATAATGCATTACATAGTAGTTTGGATATGAGACACTTGGGTGTTTGTGCCTCATTGGGATAGTGTGTGTAGGAGAAATTCCACCTCTTATGGTGTTGATCTTGTTATTACACTATCATATCCACTTATTGTGGAGTGATAATTCCACCTTCGGTGGGCGATCCACCTCATGTGGAATATTATATTATTTCTCCTACCTACCCACACCTATTTCCTACCTACCCTTGTTTCTCATTGAGCCACTTGTCATATTTGTGTGCTCATACATCCATATGGCCTTGCCTATATAAGCAGGCCTCTATTCATTGTATTGGTTAATCCAGTTGATCATTTTTATATTGATGAGAATACAGTTTGTTCTTGTCATTCTATTGTCTCTTTTATGCTTTTCATTGTGCCCTTGATCTTGGCAAAATCCAACATGGTATCAGAGCTATTGGGGCTTCGTTGATCAGTTTTTGGAGACATCGTGGAAGGCTTCTATTTTCGGATTTGGGGATCTTCATTTTTTGGAGGCATCTTACAGCGATTTGGACATCACCGTTGAATCCGGGAGGCCATTTCCATAAATTTTGACTATAAAGTCGACCTATTTTGGTGAGGAAAAATTTTTTCCCCAATTTTGCTTATCGTACGGATTTTTCGAATATTCATTATATTTTTCAAAAAAAATTTCTTTATTCTGAAAATTGTTTCAAAAAAAAAAAAAATCAAAAAAAAAAATTGAAAAATTGAAAAATTCGAGCAAAAAATTGAAAAGCAAAAAAAAATCAAAAAAAAAAATACATTTTGGGGGGTCCGCAGACCCCCCCCCCCGTGCAGCGTGTCCCTGCAGGTGCGCAGAAACCGTACCTGTGCCGCAGACGCCGTGCTCCGTGCCTGACAGCGCCCGTACACGCCGTCGACCGTGCCGTGCGCCGTCTGTCCCCTCCTCCCGGCAGTGCCCTCCGCCCGTTCTGCGACGCTGGCCGACTGTACCAGACACCTCCCGCAGCACGCGCTACCGCCCTCGGCCGCCGCTCCGGCTCCTGCGCCACCGACCGCCTCCCGGCCTGCGGCGCTGCCTCCCGTCCCGGCTCTGCTGCAGCGCCTCCTCGGCGCCCCCTCCCGGCCTACGGCGCCGCCTCCCGTGCAGCTCCCGGCTCGTCCAGTTGCTCCGCCACCCTCTGCTCCGGCGTCACCAGCGGCGCCCCCAGCCCGCCTCCCGGGTCTTCCTTCGGCGCCGCTCCGAGCCCGCGTCCGCTCCGGCCTCGGCTTCATTCCTCACGCCGCTCCCCTGCTCTGCGCAGCCACGCGGACACCAGTCCCAAAGACCGGAGGACCACGCCCGCCACGTGGCAGGCGGCCAGTGGCCCGTGGATAAACACATCCGGACACGCAGGCAACCGTACGCACAGTCAGCAGTACGGACGCACACATCAGCTTGCACAGTCATCATTTCCGTACAGTACGGACTGCACAGTCAGCAGGCCGAGTCATCCGTCCGTACAGTACGGACGCCCAGTCAGCCAGGCAGCGAAGTTTTCGTGACGGTCATACGGCCGTCAAATTTAACACAGTGTTTTGCTGATGTCAGCGCCACATAAGCATTTTTTGAAAATTTTTAAACCCCTCTCCATTGGGCTTTTCAGTTTTGCAGTCCAACTTTGGAAGGCCATATCTTGCTCATTTTTGCTCCTTTTTTGGTGCAATTTTTTTTGAAATGGGCTAAAATTTCGTGATCTTCGCAGTGGTGTAGTTATTTTCTGATTTTGATGCACAGGTTTTTCGGAATTTTCGGATTCTCTCAGCTGTACCTGTCCAATCCTCAATTCTGCAACTTCAAAGGCCTCGTTTGAGCTCATACGACCTCCTTTTCAGGTGCCGTTTTTTTTGAAAGTGCTTATTTTTTCGTCTACTTTCAGAATCTATGATCAGATTTCAGAGATTTTGAGTGAAAATTGTACTTTCAGATATTGGTCTTATTTGGCCTATTAGGTACTTGTAAATTGCTTGGATCTTAGCTAGATCTCTTGCATTTTCAGTTGAGTCTCTTTTGGCCTTCTTGAGGCAGTTGTAAAATTGTAAATCAGAAGTCCACTTTGCCATTTTTTGCAAGTGGCCCATTGTATACGCACTACTTATAAAGTGCCAAAATCATCACATTTGGGGGGGTTCTTTGATTGAGTGAATTTGGGGGGGTGTCTTAGGTGATTGTGCCTCTTTTGTGCTCTTTCCATTCTTGTTGCAATGAGTCCTAATAAGTTTCCACCATTAACTCCACATAATTATGCATCATGGAAAATTAAAGTATGGAGTAAACTAATGGAAAAGGGTCTCACACACTACATAGATGGAACAATAACAGCACCACCTGATCCTAAGGCTGATCCAAATGCTCACTTAGAATGGCTCACTAAGAATTGCATGGCTCTTGGAACCTTACGCAAGTATGTATCAGATGACCTCATTTTCCACATTGAGAAGTGTAAAACAATTAAAGAGGCTTGGGATATGTTTCAGAAATTGTATGGACAAGTTGATGAAATCAGAGGCTACCAGATTGATAATGAGCTCACCAACTTAGATCCCAAGAATTTTGATACAATCCAAGATTATGTAACCAAAGCAAATGAGCTAAGAGCAAAGCTAAAGGATTGTGGAATAGACAAAAAGGATGCTCAATTGATATTCAACTTGTTGGACAAGCTTGCACCAGAGTATGCAGCATTTGTATCAAGCTTCCAAACTCATCGTTTGACAGTGGGGAGTTCTTATGTTATGCCTTCTTTTGAAGCTTTCACAGAAATGTTGATATTGGAACAATCCAAGTTGTTGAACATGGGGCTTCTCAAGTCTTCAAAGTCCAAAGCTTTGGTAGCAAATCAAGGAAGTCAAGGCAAAAATTCCAACAAGAAGAAGAAGCAATCTAAGTCTCAACCACAACAAGAAAAGGGACAATCATCCTCTCCATCACAAGGCAATCAACAATCCTCTTCCAAGAAGGGGACAACACCTAAGAAGGATAAACCAACTTGTGCATATTGCAAAAAGTATGGTCATGATGAGCATCGATGCCACGCAAAGCAAGTTGATGAGTTAACCAATCTTCTCAAGAAAAACAACATCAACTTGCCATCCGCCTACACAAAGAAGGATTCATCTTCTTCCTCCTCTCAGTCAAAAGGAAAAGGGCAAGCATTTGTGGCTAAAACAGGTTCTTCACAGCAATGGATACTTGACTCGGGTGCCTCCTATCACATGGGTTCTACAAAGGAGCAGTTTTCTTCATTAGAGCCATCAAAGGTACCTCACATTTACATAGGTGATGATACACAAGTAGAGGTTGAAGGGAAAGGTTCAGTTGACATGGATGATGGAACATTTGAGAATGTTCTCTATGTTCCTAACTTGTCTACCAACCTTCTCTCCATCTACCAAATCACTCACTATGGGAATGGGAAAAAGGTTGAGTTTACACCAGATTCAGTTGTGGTAAAAGAACTTGATGATGATGCCTTGGTAGCAGTGGGACAAGTCAATGACAACTCAAGGCTTTACTCATTTTCCCACTTTGTGCCACGTTCACCTTCTAGGGCCTTGCTTACTCATTCAAATTCAGAAAGTAAGCTATGGCATGAGCGGTTTGGTCACCTCAACTACCGCTATCTACAGCAGCTCAGCACTAAAGACATGGTCACAGGTCTTCCTCGAATCAGCTTTTCAGAGGGTGTATGTTCAGGTTGTTCCATGGGCAAGCATCCCGAAGAGAAATTTGATAAAGAGAAAACTTGGAGAGCTTTGGAAGTTCTTCAACTTGTTCACAGTGATGTAGCAGGCCCATTTCCAGCACCTTCATTTAGTAAGGCCCGCTATGTTCTTACCTTCATTGATGACTACTCCCGCTTCACTTGGGTCTACTTTCTCATTCATAAGAGTGAAGTATTTGACAGATTTCAGGACTTCAAGGCTCGTGTGGAAAAGCAATCAGGGAAAGTGATCAAGATTCTTCGTACAGATAATGGCAGGGAATATGTGAACAAGAGACTTGAGGACTTTTGTACATTTGAGGGGATTGATCTTCAGCATTCTGTTGCATACACTCCACAGCAGAATGGGGTTGCAGAACGCAAGAATCGAACTCTCAAAGAAATGGCTAGCTGTATGATCCATGCACGTTCTCTTGATCCCGCCTTTTGGGCAGAGGCTATCAGTTGTGCCACACACATCCAGAATCGGGTTCCTCACAAAGCTTTACAAGGTATTACTCCTTTTGAAGCTTGGGTTGGTAGGAAACCGATTGTGAGACATTTCAGAGTCTTTGGGTGTCCAGCATGGGCTCGCATTCCGCCACAGAAACGCAAGGCATTGGAACCACAGAGTCGGCCTTGCATATTTGTTGGATATCCTGAGGGTGTTAAGGCATACAGATTGATGGATCCAGAGACACATGAGGTATTCATTGAGAGGAGTGTTCACTTTGAGGAAAGCTCTCCTAGCTTAGCCTCTCTACCTCCTCCACCTTCCTCCATTGTGGATGGAGATGTTAGTGATTCAGATGATGAGACTCCCTCAACTCCGACTCGCAGGGTTACACCTCCGCAGGGTCCATTTGTAGTTGAGGTGCCTCATTCTCCACCTCCACCTAGACCTCGTTGGGCTCGACAGACACTTGAGTCCGCGGGTTCTCTTGTTGGGGATCCTTTGGATACACGGAGAACACGATCACAACATCAGGATCATCCACATGCATTTATAGCTACCGCTTCCGATCCACAGACATTCAGGGAAGCATCAGGGGTTCCTGAGTGGGACCAAGCTATGGAGGAAGAGTATAGTTCCTTGATGAGGAACAACACATGGGATCTAGTACATCTCCCTAAGGGGAGAAAGATGGTTCGATGTAAGTGGATCTATCGGACCAAGTTTGCAGCGGATGGTAGTGTGGATAAGTATAAGGCTCGGCTTGTTGCCAAAGGTTTCTCGCAGGTTGCAGGTATTGACTATACTGAGACCTTTGCACCCGTAGCTAAGATGAACTCCATTCGTTTGACACTTGCTATAGCTGCAGCTCATGGTTGGGCTGTACATCAGATGGATGTGAAGAGTGCCTTTCTTCATGGTGATCTAGATGAGGAGATTTATATGGAGCAGCCACAGGGTTTCATCCAGGATACTTCTTTGGTTTGCAGATTGAGGAAATCTATCTATGGCCTTAAGCAGGCCCCCAGGGCTTGGTATGCCAAGATGGATTCCTTTCTACTCTCTGCAGGTTTCACCAGGTGTCATTCCGATCCGAATGTCTACATTCTGCGACAGGATGACTCTCACTTGATACTAGTACTCTATGTTGATGACTTGATCATTACAGGGAGTACTGCATCCATCATTAGCAGGGTCAAATCTGCTTTGCATGACAAATTTTCTATGACTGACTTGGGTCTTTTGCACTACTTTCTCGGGATTGAGATTTCACAGTCATCTTCCGGGATTACTCTATCGCAGCCCAAGTATGCTCTTGATCTACTTGCACGCTTTCATATGGCTGATTGTAAGCCTGCCCCGACTCCCTTTCTTTCAGGAGTCAAGCTTGAGGCTCAGTGTTCTTCTCCACTAGTTGATGCCACTTTGTATCGTCAGCTTGTGGGTAGTCTCATCTACTTGACTCATACACGCCCTGATATTTCATTTGCAGTTGGCATGGTTTCCCGCTTCATGCAGGAACCACATGAGCTTCATTGGAAAGCCGCCAAACGCATTCTACATTACATCCAGGGTACACATCACTATGGGATTCACTATGCAGCAGGCACAGGACTTCGCTTGGTTGGTTACACAGACTCCGATTGGGCTGGCGATCTAGTTGATCGTAAGTCTACTTCTGGTTACAGTTTTCACCTTGGTTCGGGCCCCATTTGTTGGCAGAGCAAGAAGCAACATGCTATTGCTCTCTCTTCGACTGAGGCTGAGTATCGAGGCGCTGTTAACGCAGCGACTGAGACCATTTGGCTCCAGCAGATTCTCACAGAGTTTGGGTTCACTACTCCACGGCCGACAGTCCTATATTGCGACAATCAGAGTGCCATTGCCATCTCGAAGAACCTGGTCCAGCACCAGCGGACCAAACACATCGAGATTCATATGCACTATATCCGAGAGCTCATCCAGGAGCAGGTCATTGATTTGCAGTATTGTTCTACAGCAGAGCAGGTTGCTGACATATTCACCAAACCTTTCACCGAGAGTAAGTTCCAGCAGTTGCGAGCTCTCTTGGGGGTGCGGGATGTGTCATTAGGGGGGGTCAGCTGACTTCTCCTTCCTATCTTCTGGGGGGGACTTTTTCCTCTTTGAGGTTTTGTCCTTCCTCCTTGAGATTCTTTTGTACATTCATCTCTCTTTTGGGGGGGAGTTTTTTTCCCACTGGGTTTTCTCCTTTTCTCCGGTTGTGAGAGATTGCATTGCATTGGTTTGCTTGCATTTGCATGTTGTACATGGGTACCTATCATGGCCTTGTAGCCGGGACCCATCTTGCTTAGTTGCATTGTTGACTTAAGTGCATTCCCCTAAGTTGCACTTAAGGGGGGGTGTTGGTGTAAATAATTATTCATCATGGATATTATTACACTTACTTAAGTTTACTTAGGATAATGCATTACATAGTAGTTTGGATATGAGACACTTGGGTGTTTGTGCCTCATTGGGATAGTGTGTGTAGGAGAAATTCCACCTCTTATGGTGTTGATCTTGTTATTACACTATCATATCCACTTATTGTGGAGTGATAATTCCACCTTCGGTGGGCGATCCACCTCATGTGGAATATTATATTATTTCTCCTACCTACCCACACCTATTTCCTACCTACCCTTGTTTCTCATTGAGCCACTTGTCATATTTGTGTGCTCATACATCCATATGGCCTTGCCTATATAAGCAGGCCTCTATTCATTGTATTGGTTAATCCAGTTGATCATTTTTATATTGATGAGAATACAGTTTGTTCTTGTCATTCTATTGTCTCTTTTATGCTTTTCATTGTGCCCTTGATCTTGGCAAAATCCAACAATTTCCATTGCTGGTTCTCTTTGATAGGTTATGTTTTGACTTCCGTTCTGCTCACCCACTTTGACATTTGTGCTCTCCATAATTCTCTACAATATTTTGTTATAACATCTATATGCTTTTCTTTCATTAGAATAACCAAGAAATATTCCTTCATCACATCTAGGATCAAAATTTCTAATGGAATCATCTCTTTTGATGTAGAATTTACTACCAAAGATTCTGAAATACTTAACTATCGGTGTATGACCAAACCGTAACTCATAAGGTGTCTTACCGGTATCTCCTTTGATATGAGTTCTGTTGAATGTGTGTACTGTCATGCTTACAACTTCTCTCCCATAGATATGAGGAAGATTAGCTTCCATTGAATCATAGTTCTACTTGCATGCAAGATAGTTATGTTATTCCTTTCTACAGCTCCATTCTACTGAGGTGTCCAGGGTGTAGACAACTATCTCCTTATCCCATTCTTCTCACAATAGTTGTTAAATTAACCGAATGTGAATTCTCCACCCTGATCTGACCTTAAAAATTTAATCTTCAATCCTTTCTTTGTCTCAACTTTAGCTTTAAATATTTTAAACTTTGCAAATGCTTCAGACTTCTCCCTTAAAAAAGTAACCCACATCATTCTAGAATAATCATCAATGATTAGTATGAAATATCTATCACCCTGAGAACTTTTGATTCTAGCAAGACCACACAAATTAGTATGAATAAGATCAAGAACATCATTAGATTTGTCTTGTATAATCTTAAAAGAACTTCTGACTTGGTTTCCCATTTGACATTCCTTACATACCAGATTATAGGGCTTTACAATCTTAGGTATATCTATAACTGCCTTAGTAGAACTAATCTTCATAATGCAATAAAAATGCACATGACACAACCTCTTATGCCATAGCCAACTCTCATAAATTTATGCAATCAAACATGTCTTCTCACTGGAGTTCAAATGAAATATATTACCTTTAGTTTGTGTACCAGTTGTAATTTTCAATCCAGATCTATTGATAATCTTGCATTTTCTATTCTTGAACTGTAACTAAAATCCCTTATCCACCAACTGTCCTACACTCAAAAGATTATGTCTTAAACATTTAACATAATAAACATATCACTATTATGCTTACCATCCAATGATATTGTTCCTCTTCCCTTGACCATACATGCTTTTCCATATCCAAATCTAACCAGACCACCATCAAATTCTTGCATAGATAAGAACTTCCTTTTATCTCTGGTAATATGATGTGACTATCAAATACCCATTCATCCTTGTCTTTAGGTACCAGATCATCTTCCTTGATAGCCAAAAATACCCATTCCTTTCCATTGGCGAATCCAATAGCTGAATTTTGTGCCAGTTCATCATCAAAATCAATCACACCTTCCTCATCTGCATAGTAGCATGATTTGTTTTTGTTTTTCCTATTTTTATGCTTGTTCTGGTAATCATGGTTAGGCTTAAAAGATCTTCTATCTCTTTCTTCAAATCTTGAATTCCTTTTAGAACATCTAGATGCAAAATGACCTATCTTATTACATGCAAAGCATTTAAAAGGTGATTTTTCTTCATACTTACTTCTTGTCGGTCCTTTAGGTACTCTTCTAGAAAATAAGGCTACATGTTGCTCAAACTCTTCATCTTATTTCTCCATATCCTCTATTTCCTTCGCATATAAAGCTTTATAATCACTCTTGTTGATAGATGATGCAGATGCATGAAAAGAAGGTTCATATTTCACACCACCAGAAGGTCCAAATTCCCCAGGCTCAAAAGTAGATAACTTCCCAACCAAGGTATCCCTATTAATAGAGGTGTTTTCCATAGTTCTCAACTCATTAATTGTAGTAGCCTTCATCTTATAAGTTGATGGCAAAAATCTCACTACTTTAGAAATTATTTCATCTTCACTCAAAGATCCACCACAACTTGAATTCCCAAAAAAATCTCATTAACTCTCTCCATAAAAGTAGTAATCCTTTCACCTTCTTCCATATTCAGGTTTTCATACCTCACCCAGTAACCATCAAGTTTAGCAATTTTAAGAGTAGGGTCACCTTCATTCAGAGTCTCCAATTTGTCCCATATAGCCTTTGCAGTTGATTTGTTAGTTACTCCCATTATTTGTTGATTAGAAAGTGCACACAAAAGGGCTTCTCTATCTCTACAATCATTCTCAATATCTTTATCCCTAGACCTGTCAGAGGAGGATTGCCAGATGCCCTATTAAATGATGTAACACCATTCTTAGTGATCTCCCAAACCTCCTTTCCAAGACATCTCAGATGAGTCTCCATCTGAATCTTCCATACCCTGTAATTTGTTCCATCAAGCCTAGGAATTTCTCTCCAGAAAACAGTTGCAAATGTATTTGATGAACTTGAACTGCTAGATGCCATAGGATCTTCCTCAAGAAATTAATATTTTGTAGAGAGGACCAAGCTCTGATACCAATTCCTAGACAACTCAAATAACCAAAGGACAACTGAGAGGGGGGGGGGGTGAATCAGTTGTCACTGGATTACAAAACTTTAAGCATTCAAAACCTTATCACCGAAACACATATACTCAATATCAAAATGCATAAAATAAATACCAAAATAATAGATATAGTAATTAAGCATAATCATAAATCACATAACCGTTACCATCCATCCATAACACATGACACCAAGATTTATACGTGGAAAACCTAGTAAAGCGAAAAACCATGGTGGGAAGCCTACCCACAGTCAGATAATACTTCTGTAGTAAGTATGTGATTACAACATGAGGGTTCTGCACATGCAGGAAGGCCAACAACCTAGAGTGCACTGCTCATCACAAAAAGGAGCCCCACTAGCTACATAAACATTGGACTACAATTTGGAAAGAAGAGTGAACTGCAATTATTTCATCTCCTATGCCTAAGTACACTTCCAGTTAAGCTCAATACTAGAGGCCTTAAACCTCTCTTACAAACCCAATTTTATCACCTATGATTGACCAAACATTCTGCATATGATTACAACACTATTCACACACAGATCATCCCATAACCTTGACCTATGATCTACAAAGAGATCTTACAACATATTTATACCAACCCGAGACCTAAACAATTAGGTCAACCACCAAAAAGATAATACAATAAGTTAATAAGATAAATCTACAATCCAATGATCAACCAAGTTGGTATAGGTCAAAAACAATGTAAACCAATCCTTAAATCCTATCGGTAACGTATCAGGAACATCCTCCAACATGTTACAGAAATCGGTCCATAACCTAGATAACACCAGACCCAAAATAGGTCGTCATAAACCAAATCCAACAACACCGATGAACTGGAACACAAACAAGATAACCAACAAAATCCCGAAAGCCATCTAGAAGCCGCACCAACACCAATTATCACATGCATCAAAATATCTTCAACAAAGCTCTGCCAGTAAAACCCTTACCGGTGACCAAAAGGCTTACTAGAACAAATGATAGCTCCTGAGTCATCAAATCCCAAACCAACTAATCATGATACATATCTAAATAGCATGAATGACAGATACAAACCAATTCCACAAACCAAATCATACCAGATTATACAGATCAATATCAGAATCCAACCACTCTATCGAAACCAACCAGAAACTAGTAAACAACTAAAATAACCGGTGTTGCCATCAATGAAAAAACATCAATGCAACACAATTAATTCCTCCAAATTGCCAACACTCCTAACTTTCCCACTTGCACTTTAATCCCTCATAAATCCAGCTAATCACCTTTCTTAATCATTTGCAGATTCCTAATCCCCAAGATTAGGAGCAAGTCAACTCTTTTCCATAAATGGCTTTCCCCTCTTAACTTCCAAACCTTAAATGCAACCACTTTGGTCATGTCAAATCCTTTGCACATCCCCATGCCCTCTCTTCCCAAAGAATTTTTAATTCCTTTATTCCTTTTTTCTTCCCACACATCCCTTATTCTTGGACTTTTAAATTCCTCTCCTCATTCCCGAAAGAATTTTATATTCCTTTTCCCTTCCCAATGTACTTGGGGATCTCTTCCTCATGTACCTTGTGGGATGTGGAGACAAAAAATGCCTTTATGAGAAATCTCTTGATCCCCACACCTTGTCCTCTCAATCCTCTCCCACTTTCTTTGAATCCTAGCCCTCCATTTCAAATCAATCTTGTCCCTTCATTCAAACCTTCTCCAATCTATAAATTGGAGTCTTCTCCCTCTGCAAATAATCTTATCTTTATGCAAGTTTATGTTGTCCAAATAGGCCTAAAAAATAATAAATATTACCCTTATGCTACCAAAATCGTCCCACACCTAGCCAATTTCATCCATCATTCCATCAACCCATCAAGATCCTTTATTGTTGTGTAGTGGAGAGCAATCCACATCCAATCCTAAGAACCAATTCAATCAAGTAAGGAAGAGGCACATTCCTTTCTTCACCAAAGGTTCCATCCGAAGGAGAAGAGAAGATATAAACATTTCATTTGCATGCTTTATTTGATTATTTTGTGTTTTTATGCTAATTACATGTATTCGAACCATTTAACACTTTTCCTTGTCTCCATTTTGTCACAGTCGGTGGGACCCACATCCCTTTTAGCTATCCTTTTTTGGTGTTTTAAAGCATTTTTCTTGCAGGTTAGTAGATCAGCACCTGAGGCTACACTTTGGCATCTCTATAGATGGTTTTGGCATTTGTGTTGGGATAGAATGACATGTTCATTCAAAATTTAAATTTTCTCACTGATCGTTTCTTGTAAATTCACAGATCAATGTCTACATGTAACTCAATCAACACCTCTTCCTATTCTTAGTTCATGCTTATTTTATGTATTATTCTATTTTTTTATCAATTAAAAACATTAAAAAATCACAATGTAAGGCTAAAAATCACATAATTAGTTTGATTAGCACTTTTTGTTTTCACAACATTCATATTTTTGTAAAGCGGAAAATCGCGGTCGAACCCTAGTTGTTCTCCCCTCTTTTGACTCCGAGGAGAGAGAAGGGAGGTTCGCTAGGATTCGATGGGTTTTCACTTAGGGGGAAGACTTTACATTCAAAAGAGGGGTTGAAACTCATAAGATTCAATCCTACACAATGTAAGATTGGATGCTAAATGAATTTCAAGGGTTAGGAAAGCAAGGCTACCCTCTTTTGTAAAGAATGTGCATAGAAGAATTAAGCTAAGCATGCATAGAAAGTGACAAAGATTCACTTATAAACTGAGTTTAGGTTATAGGATGAAGCTGCGGACCTGGAATTAGCAGTAAAATGTCGATACGGCACTGTCCTGCAAATTTGAACAAAAGTTGTCGGGACGATGGCGCCCGGCGCCACGGTCCTCCGAAAAATCCGTCAAACGAAGGGGGATCGGTTCGTCTCTGCACAAGGATTCCAGATCTTCAATCTTAGCCGTGTACCTGCAACCTACACACAGAAAAGCGAAGACGATTGGGGGGTTAGGGATTAGGGGTTTGCCTTTAGGTCAAACCCCGGTTTTGGAATTAACCAAGAAATGAGAAAGAGCTGTAAATGTAAATGACTGTAATGTAAACAAGTACTAATACCTTGTTCTAAGGATGTTGGTATCCTTATGTGCGAAGGTTTAGATGTTATATGTTGTAGTATGTAGTATGTTGTATGTAGCATGTAGTAAGTGATCTCCTCTTCAATGGTTGAATCCTTGTCTTGAATGCAACACTTAGCCTTGAATGGAGACTTAGAAGGAATGCTTGAATGCTTGAATGCTTGAATGCTTGAATGCTTGAATGTTTGAATCTTGCTTCCTGCCTTTTTTCCATCTACTTTCCCAAATGAGAGAGGAAAATGTAGTTTATATACTTGTCAATTAGGGCTGATAGACTGATTTTCTCGACCTTAGGCTGACCAGGGAAGTATATTTCCAAATTGCAATCAAAAAGACCCGATATCACTTAGGAAACCGGGCCCAAAATAGGACCCAGGGACCAGGGCGCTGGGCGCTCTGGTCCTGAGGGACCAAGGCGCTGGGCGCTCTGGTCCTGAGGGACCAAGGCGCTGGGCGCTCTGGTCCTGAGGGACCAAGGCGCTGGGCGCTCTGGTCCCACCTTCGGGACAGCGGGGTGCAAGGAGGTTCAGGCCAAGGTGCTTGAAAAATGCAGTTTTTGGTGTCGTGAGCAAGTTTTGGGGTCTCCATTTAGGTTGCGTGTTGCGTCGCCATCGTGAAGACCGAAATGCAGTCGAAATTGCAAGTGTCGCAATTTTAGGATGCTACATTTAGCCCCCACTTTAGCGGGAATATGTATGCTCATACTTCCGGTAAAGTACAAGGAAACAACATTAAAAGATTTTCACCACGTCAAGGAGGCAAGATACACCAAGCCCCCAGTGGACTAAGGATCTTACGACTTCGATTGACAAAGTAAAAGGGAAGATCACGAGGGAGAACCATGACTGTCAGTAGTAAGGTTCCCTCACTATGAGTCATGTAAGAGAAATACCGGAAATTTTCAAGGCAAAGCTAAGTTCTCCAAGAAATTTTCAAGTATCGTGAAGGGATAGTCAGGGTGTATGCCCCCCTACGTTAAAGCGATCGCACGCGCCTCAACGGGGGTGATTGTTTTAACGTAGTGATACACATAAGAAATGAGAAAGGAAAGGAGCGCGTTATCGCAAGGATTTAGCCCCCAAGTGTGAGATAAACCCAAGGATAATAGACACAAAACACAAAGCATGAGGTGACTTCACTTTCCTCGGGGTCAGTATGCTGTATGATAAGTCATGTATATATCATATGTATGTATGCATAATTGTTCTTCATTCCCCAATCAAGGAAGGTCACCTAGAAGAAGGGAACACATGTGTCTTTTGAGTCAACATGAGAGAGACCAAAGAGATCTCAATGCTTTGCATCATCCTCAAGTAAACAACACTAAGGATGACAAATAGAAGAATGAGAATAACATATAGAAGAAGTAACAAAAGGGAGGGGGAGAGAATCTGCCATGCTAATGTAACTAGTCTAGCATGTCATCTACCCCCCGATCTTGCTGATCAATGTTTCGGGAAGGCAGGGAACACGCTAGAGGAGGAACATCGAACACAGCAGATGGAGCTATCACAAGGTCCAAACAAGGGCTATGTTCATGTTCCAAGCCACGTTGTTCTTGTCTAGGAGCTAGGATAAGTGCTTTAGAAAATTCATTAGATAAATGGTTATCAACATCAACAAGTTCATATTCACTATCAGAAGCAAGAGGAGTAACATTTTCATCATGAATAACATTTTCATCTATATCATCATCAAGATTTATAAAAATAGGATCTTTAACTCGCACAGGATCAAGACCATCATGCATCTTATGTTTAGGAGATTTAGGCTCAATATCCGGCTGAGGCGAAAATGGAATAATGCTTGTTGAAGGTGTTTTTGGAGATTGTAAATTTTGAGAAGCGGCTGCTTGAGCCCTAAGACGACGTTTTCGTCGGCGTTCGCGTGCAGAACGATTACGTCTAGTCTTAGTAGGAAGTGTAGAAGATAGAGGAGGAGGAATGTTCTCATCCTTAGCACTTGGGTGTTTAGGTTGTGGTCTCTTAGGCTGGATAATAGGACAAGAAGAAGGTCTCTTTTCTCTATAAAAGGCAGGAGGAGGAACTGCTCCATATAAAGGAGGAATTTTTGGTTTAGGGAGAAGACCAAGTCCATCATGACGAGGAGGTATAGATCTACTCGTAGAAGATTTATCAGGCATAGACATAGTCACATCCATGGGGACGGGTTGGGAATCTTCTTGAGGAAAGACATTAGTTTTATCTTTCAAAGGAAGAATTTCCTTCTCAAGAATGATAGGAATGTCAAGTTTAGGTGTTCTAGGTTCACTTAAGGATAGGATCATATCTATTTTCCACTTTTGATAAGATTTGAAAATATGATCACTTCACGGGGGAAGAGATTGGAATTGTTTAGGCCAAAAGTAATCAATAGGAACACTAGAGGTTCTTTCAGCTGGTTTAAAGAGACTATGATTGACAGTAACAACTTCACCATTATGGGGAAATTTCAAACACTTATGTATAGGAGAAGCAATAGCCTTCATGGAAGATAGCCAAGGATAGCCAAGCTTCACATGAAATTGTTCGGAAGAAGGAATAATAGAAAAGTTCACATCAAGAGATTTATTATGGACCTCCATAGGAAATGTAATAGAACCAATTGCAGGAGAAGAAAATGCATCAAATAGTTTCACAATCACATCTGTTTTGTCATAGATCACTTGATTCAATTGCAAAGTAAAAAGAAATTCTTCAGTAATAACATTAATCATGCACGAAGGATCAATAAGCACTCCATGGCAAGGTGTATTTTTGACTTTTGCAACTATGTATAAAGGACCATCAGGTGCTCTAATGGTTTCACTAGAATCAAATGTGATGGAAGGTTCTTTAGGGATTTCTTGCTGCTCTACAAAGTTAATCACATTCGGAGTCATAGACACAAGACCATCAGATGAAAGAGAGGAATCATTAGCCTCAATTGCATTAGAGGTATGAGAAGGCAATGGATCAGTGAAAATCTGAAGATTTTGGTTAGGAGGAGCTACAGATGTGTTGCCTTTATCATTCACTCCAGAAACAGAAATAGTATTATTATCAATCAAATCCTGAATTTTACCCTTTAAAGAAAAACATTTTTCAGTATCATGACCAGGATGACGATGAAAATGACAAAAAGCTTTGTGATCAAAATAAGGTGAAGTAATCTTTGCAGGATCAATTTGTCGTACAGGAGGAAGAGTAAGCACATTTTGTCCCAATAACTTATTCATAATATCATGCAATGATTCATTCAAAGGAGTATACTTTCTTTCTTTCCTGAAAAATTTAGAAATAGGAGGCACACCTGATGCTGCATTCACATTGTTGTTGATGATGTTTTCATTGAATTTGATGGAATCTCTGTTCGGTTTAATCTTCCCAAATGGTTGTTGACTGCTATCACCCTTATCACTCGGAGCCATAGGATGTGATTGTTCCATTTGACTCACAGTCAGTTGATAATTGTGAAGAGTGGCACACAACTGTTGGAAAGAAGTAAACTCAGAAAACAGAAGTTTGTCTCGAATATCTTTTTGTAAATTAGAAATAAAGATTATTTGAATATCATTATCAGGCAATGGAAAAGAAATTTGAGCATACAAATGCTTATATCTACCAATAAAATCAGTCACTTTTTCTTTAACACCTTGTTTACAATGCATTAAATCAATCAAAGTAACTTTAGGACTTATATTGTTTTGAAATTGTTGAATGAAAGCATTTGCAAGTTGTTCGAAAGAAGTAATAGAATAAGAAGGCAACGAGCAATACCATTGTAGGGCTTTGTCTCTTAATGTTCTAGTGAATAGTTTTGCAAGCAACCTTGAGTCATAAGCAAAATCAGTACAAATTGTTTGAAAAGTCTTAACATGTGTTAGAGGATCTCCTTTACCATTATAAAGCTCCAAATGCGGGATTTCAACATGTTTAGGAGGGATAGCTCGAACAATATCAAGAGAAAGTGGGCTCGCAACATCAAATGTGGGCACACTAAACTTAGATTGATTCATAGAGGCAATTTGTTGTTGTAAAGAAGAGACAGTTTGTGCAAGATTGTTAATGGTCGCTTCAGTCGAAGAATTCATATTGGATGTGTTAGATTGAGATGGAAGTGTGATGTTATTGAAAGAAGGTAAAGAGTAAGGTGGTGGGACCCTATGATAGTCAACCATAGGGGATGATTGGATAGGAGGAACACTACAAGGAGGAATGGAATGGTTAAATGAATTGCCCCCTTGCGTCATGTTCATTTGTGAATATGTAATAGGAACATTCATTGAAGGAATGTACGAAGAAGTTGGATTGAATGAAGGAAGAGGATTAATTGAAGAAGGGGGAGGATTGCCCCCATGACTAGTGATCACAGGAGGAATGTCTTGTATAGAGGTAGCCATGATGTTTGATGTAAAGGTAGGTATACTAGCAATAGTAGTTGTCAAAGGAATAGAATGATTGACTTGTGTAGGAGGTTGTGTATAACCTAAAGATTCAGCACAACTCTTCATAGGCATCATATTCGAATCCACAATATGTGCGATACCACGTAAAACATCAATTCCATTCTTATCACTTTGAAGCATGCGTTTTAGACCCTCAATTAAAGGAAGAGCTTGACTATCGGGATACTCATGAGACATCCATTGGTGAAAATCGTCAAATTGGTTATCCAATTTGGAAAGTTGTTCAACGGAAACTTCATGGGGAGCTTCTTCATCATTAGGAGGATTAGAGGAATTACCCATATCCTCGTTAAAAAGGCTACTCAAATTAGGTTCCATCTCCTCGGTAGTTAAACCTCGGAAGGACTTAATTCTACGGCTTCGTCTAACGGGAATAGTGTAAGTAGGGCTTATTGTTGTAAAACTCATGCACTAGAGAGAGAGAAAAGATTTTGATCTTAGAGGTAGCAATTTTTAGTAAAACCAGCCAATCTTCCAGATTTAAGCTGTTAAATACAATCACAACAGTCTCCCGAAATTTCGGAAAAAATGTCCAGGACCGTGGCGCTCGGAGTGCAACACGGTCCTTGCAACTTTTTTTGAAATTTGCAGGGATGAAAGGTATGATGATTTTAGAGCTAATCTGAAAAAATTGAGGGATTTTACGATCTGTAGATAGGCCAAATTAAAGTTGCAAATTCAAAATTGAACCCTATCCAGATTGTCGAAAAATGCAAAATTTGAATTTTTGAAAAAGAGAGGGAAACTGAAATTTTGAATTTTATGATTTTAGAGGGAATGTCAAAAGCAATGCAAATTTTGAAAATTAAAAATTGACTCAATTTCACGCAAAATTCAATTTTGAAAGCGGAAATCAAAGTTGTTGTAATTAAGCACTTAATTTCAAAAGTCATAAATTGCAAGAATTTGAATAAAGCACTGAAATTTCGAATGAATGTAGACACACTTTTCAGATTTATGATAATAAAAACGCAATTTTGACACAAAATTTTAATTTCGACAATTTTTGAATGATTAGGAGCCTTAGACCAAGCAATCGCAAGACCAACTTTGACTGTAATTTTGAAGGTGTTATAATTGAAAAAATCAGCCAAAATTCTGGATTTTAGCAAAAAAACACAGTAAGATGTCGCTCCCGAAA
Organism: Cryptomeria japonica; assembly: GCF_030272615.1. Lineage (NCBI taxonomy): Eukaryota > Viridiplantae > Streptophyta > Pinopsida > Cupressales > Cupressaceae > Cryptomeria > Cryptomeria japonica. The sequence goes on from NC_081413.1 coordinate 648,763,902, forward strand.
TTTCGGAAAAAATGTCGGGGACGATGGCGCTCGGAGTGCAACACGGTCCTCGCAACTTTTTTCCAAATTTTCAGGGATGAAGGATAATGTGATTTTATTGCAGAATCCAAAGTTACAGCTGATTTGGAGATGTTTTGATCAGTGAAATTGTCGGACAAAGGTTGAATCAAGAGGGTTTCAAAAATTAGGGTTTTGACTTTTAACCACTTAATTTTCAAAATTAAAGTACAGACATGAATTGATAATTTGTAATAGAAAAGCAGATCTGAAGCAAGCATTAACAATTAAACATTTCGCAAGTTCAATGTTCAAAAAGAAAATTTAGGGTTTTTATGCAATCACCTCTAAAATTTTGCAAAAGATCAAACAAGGAAATGTAATCAACTTTTCAGATCTAAGCATGAAAAATCAGAAAGGATGTTCACGTCGGGTTCACCAAAATGTAAAGTGAAAAATCGCGGTCGAACCCTAGTTGTTCTCCCCTCTTTTGACTCCGAGGAGAGAGAAGGGAGGTTCGCTAGGATTCGATGGGTTTTCACTTAGGGGGAAGACTTTACATTCAAAAGAGGGGTTGAAACTCATAAGATTCAATCCTACACAATGTAAGATTGGATGCTAAATGAATTTCAAGGGTTAGGAAAGCAAGGCTACCCTCTTTTGTAAAGAATGTGCATAGAAGAATTAAGCTAAGCATGCATAGAAAGTGACAAAGATTCGCTTATAAACTGAGTTTAGGTTATAGGATGAAGCTGCGGACCTGGAATTAGCAGTAAAATGTTGATACGGCGCTGTCCTGCAAATTTGAGCAAAAGTTGTCAGGACGATGGCGCCCGGTGCCACGGTCCTCCAAAAAATCCGTCAAACGAAGGGGGATCGGTTCGTCTCTGCACAAGGATTCCAGATCTTCAATGTCAGCTGTGTACCTGCAACCTACACACAGAAAAGCGAAGACGATTGGGGGGTTAGGGATTAGGGGTTTGCCTTTAGGTCAAACCCCGGTTTTGGAATTAACCAAGAAATGAGCAAGAGCTGTAAATGTAAATGACTGTAATGTAAACAAGTACTAATACCTTGTTCTAAGGATGTTGGTATCCTTATGTGCGAAGGTTTAGATGTTGTATGTTGTAGTATGTAGTATGTTGTATGTAGCATGTAGTAAGTGATCTCCTCTTCAATGGTTGAATCCTTGTCTTGAATGCAACACTTAGCCTTGAATGGAGACTTAGAAGGAATGCTTGAATGCTTGAATGCTTGAATGCTTGAATGTTTGAATCTTGCTTCCTGCCTTTTTTCCATCTACTTTCCCAAATGAGAGAGGAAAATGTAGTTTATATACTTGTCAATTAGGGCTGATAGACTGATTTTCCTGACCTTAGGCCGACCAGGGAAGTATATTTCCAAATTGCAATAAAAAAGACCCGATATCACTTAGGAAACCGGGCCCAAAATAGGACCCAGGGACCAGGGCGCTGGGCGCCCTGGTCCTGAGGGACCAGGGGGCTGGGCGCTCTGGTCCCACCTCCGGGACAGCGGGGTGCAAGGAGGTTCAGGCCAAGGTGCTTGAAAAATGCAGTTTTTGGTGTCGTGAGCAAGTTTTGGGGTCTCCATTCAGGTTGCGTGTTGCGTCGCCATCGTGAAGACCGAAATGCAGTCGAAATTGCAAGTGTCGCAATTTTAGGACGCTACAATTTTTAATGTTAATTTTATAATTTTTAGGCTAATTAGCTAATCTTTTCAAGAATTACTGCTTTGGAGTCTGTGAAGACGTTGTCGTTTATGTTGTAGAACGACATCTCCGTTGGGATCATTTTCACACTTTGTGTTTAACATTTGAATTTTAAATTTTCTTAGCTAACATTTTCTGTAGGATACCTACTTTGGTGTCTATGCGGATGTTAACGTCCATGTTGAGGCCTTCTATGTCTTCATGGGTATACAATTCTTGCTCTTTTCAAATTTTAAAATTTTCCTACATTTTGTTCCTATTTTCTAGGTTCAGGCCTTAAATTAGTGTTTGCACAAACATTGGCATCTATGCTTAGACTTTGGCATCTGCATTGAGGTAAATAGGATTTTAGTGTTACTAATCAGATTTGGGGTTTTGTAGCTTTTCTTGTTGGTCCAAGGCTATTCATTGGACTATTTACATTGGTTTTTGTAGCATGCTTGTCGAAGACTATTATTTTTCCACTAGTTTAGTTTGGTTTTTTTGCATTTAGGTTAGATAACATTTACATGTGAGATTAAAAAGAACAAATGTTTTCTATGTTTTGTGTACTTGCACATTTGTAGGGTGGACCCACCGTCGCACCTATTATCCTCTCCCCTTGCCTTCATGGACCTTGGGTGAAGAGAATGGTGATTGACAACACACACCTTTTAGTTTAGTAGTTGAGAGGTATCTTTGATTGGGGATTTCATCACCCTACAAGGGTATCTTGAATTGGGACATGTTGGGGATATTGTCTCTCTTGGTCTGATCTCAAGCAGTGTCTTTTTAGTTTCTATATAAAACACCTAGTCAAATGACCGAAGTGTTGAGTGAATTCAATGCATGTGGAGGTCTTCTCTGCACCAATAAGCTCAGTTAGGGCCTTAAGTGGCTTTCTTTGTGGATTCATTGTTGGACTAGACCCATTGATAAATCACTAAGAATGTTGTTTTTGTAGCCTAAATACTACATTTGATGGTTTAGTGAGTGCAGGTAGTACCCCGTAGATACCCCTCATGTACCCACTCAAGACGAGACAACAATGCCTCAGTTAAAAGATCTTCAGATCTTCGAGGTAAGAGAATTTGGTATGCCTGAGAAGTGTGTTTTTTTGAGTGGAGCCAGTACTACTAGATTCTCTATCTATCCACTTTGTTGAGGTATTTCTATGTCATAGGGGCCCCGTTGAATGGTTTCCAAATTCTATTCTAATTTGTGTGTTTTCAAGTGTCTTCATTGTGCAAATAAGTAATTTTTTTAATGGGCTAATCTAGGCCCACCCACCTTTAACATTTGTCATAAATCGTTATCCTTGGTCAATGTGCTTGTCATTGTTTGATTTATCTTGCCAAGAGTAGACACATTATATCCTCACCAATATTTGACCAATTTCACTCATGCACCATAAAACAAAGTCCCTTAAGCATCCCAAAAATTCCATTTACCACCAATTCAAGAAGAAGAAGCCTAGCTATAAATAAATCTTCATGTGTCATAAATTTTTGTACATTAACCACAAGATCTTGTTGAAACATCACACCTTCTTGCATCGTTTCCACGATTACCTTCATGGTTACAACAATGAGTTTGATGAGGAACCTTTGAGAACTTGTACTTTCCATAAAAGATCAAGATTATCCCAAGGCATCAATAGGAGTGGTTGCATCCCTTTGTCCAACTTTCCCTATTTTGAAATCAATTATTGAGTCATTTGTCCATCTAAGGTAACCTTCACTCCCCTCCTCACATTCTTTTTTCTCCATCTATCCTTTTCTTCCATAATCATTGCTATATTTAGTCTCTAAAGATTTAACACAATCAATCATCAACCTTATTTCAATCAATCAATCAATCTCCCAATCCAAGGTCACCACTTCATAAAAGTATAACTTAGAACTTTATCATTAATCAAATCCATAAGTAGCCTTCTGCTTTAGAGAGAATATACCTCAAGTATATTTTTTAATTGATACTCTAATCATTTGGGCTATTTAAAACCCTAATCCTTTGCCCCATTTTTCTTAGGAACGAAGTCTATCCTCAGTAGAAGAAGGCTTGAATAAATCTTAGTCCAAGGTCTAATTTTGGCCTAGCTTGGTTGGCACCTCACTTTGTGGCCCATCCTATCTATGTCTTAATGCAAGGGCTAAGATATCATCCAATCCATTTTGTCATAATCCAAGGACCATCCAAATTAGGTTTTCATCCAATCTTAAATAAAATAAAATCAAATCAAATCCAAACTTGCTAAGTACCTTTTCATCACTCTTTCTTTCCAAGTCCAATCAATTCCATTATCCTTCTCATTTTTCATCTTTTAGGTTACCTATGTATGGTCTTGAATCGCTCACAAAAAATGAAGATGGCCACTGAGGTCAATGAGATGCCTGAGACTAGTCACCTCTTTGATCAAGATCCCCAACAAGAAGAGGAAAAACTTGTTGATCAACCTGAGCACTCCCTGCACTCACAATCCTTCATAGAGGATCCTTACAATCAAGAAATGATGGAAACAAATTTTCAAATCTAATCCTAATGTGCTCGTATCTCAACTTATCACCAAAGGGGCATGTTTTCCCCATAATTTTAACCGATCTATACTTGACAAACCATCAGAAGTTGACCTCGTATACAAATCCATCCTTGAAACCCTTCTCCATTCACCACCTACAACTTCTATACCCGCAACCACTTTACCTCCAAATTTGATCTTGCCAAACATCTCTAATCCTCCAAGATCATCCATACCCCTTCATAACTCGACCAACTACATCAACACTAGCTTACCTCTCGTGAGCACCATTCGTGGGTCGCGTCCTCAAATCACTACACAACCCCCCATTTCCTCTTACCAATATATTGGTGGTGATGGTATCCCTTCCCTATCCAACCAAATCCTAGGGTATAATATGGGTCACTATGTCCCTAATGTCCACAATCAACAACCTAACCTCTTGAAGGAAATTCGGGACATGAAGGACCTTATCAAAAATTTCAAGGATGAGACTATTAAGAGATCTTATACTTTTGAAGAAATATGTCCTTTTCCATATGACCCTTCCATTTCGATCTCACCTTACCCCTCAAGTTTTTAAATGCCTAAGTTTGAAAAATACAAAGGCAAAGGTGACTCTAGAGACCATGTTCGTGAGTAATTCATCCTTTGTCAGGTGGTCTCCTATAGTGATGTCTATCTTAGAAGACATTTTCCTAAAATTCTTAGTGGGGATGCCCTCACCTGGTTCTCCACCCTACCTCATGGCTCCACCAAGTCCTTCCTGGACCTATTAGAGAAATGTGTGTCCCATTATGCTTATAACATTGAGAGTGATGCTTCTATGATGGACTTATGCAACACAAAGAAAAGGCCTAGAGAAACCTTCACTAACTTTCTTCAAAGGTGGCAACATCTCATCAAGAAGTTTCCTTGGGACATACTAGAGTCATACAAAATCGAGTTAGTTCAATATAACCTAGTACTAGAACTGTCTAAAAGCTTGACTTTTCAATGCTTAAACACATTTGAACAAATCACTAAGAAAGGTCTAGCCTTAGAGCATTTTATTTTAGAGGAAGTAAAATTAAAACATTATAAAAAATCTAACCAAGTTTATTCCTCATATAATGACAATCCAAAGTATTGGTCCAAAAACAAAAAACATTGTCAATGATGGAGTCACCAATGCCAAGCGTGTTCCGACTGAGACTATCCCTTCCAAACCCACCACAACAAATAATCTATTCAACACTCAACATAACCCTCAAATCAATCGCAACCTTGCAACAATGTCTCTATCCAAGGTCGACCTCCCCATTCCAACAATCAATCCCAACATGAGTACACCCCGCTTGCCGAACCCATTGAGATCATCTTCCAAAGTCTCATCAACGCTGGTGCCTTTGTCTTTTATAATGACTCGCCCTTTTGATGAAAATCAACCAAAACCCCAATGGTATAATAAGAACGAATATTGCGACTATCAAAGTGTCAATGGTAATGATACATGAAAGTGTATGAAACTTAAGAACTACATCAAAGACCTAATTGATAAGGATGATATTGAAGTTGCAACTACTAATCCTAGTAATTTGAATGACAAACTCAAAACGTACCAGGATCCCTTTCCTAAGCATGGTAAGGACAAAGCCTTGTCATCTAATGAATTCCATTATGATTACACCAATTATGTTTCTAACTTTGACTTCTTGGTAGGCTGCATAGAGCCTACCAATACCCATGTCAAAACCATCACAGTCCAAGGAGCTGATCCTCCTCTTGCTTCTCATAGACCCATTGCTACCATTCAAGATGCCCCTCCCTCACAATCATCAAGGTAACCCTCCCAAAAAAATATAGTCATGAAGGAGCCTCACCTTCCACTTCATATTCTTAGAATGATTGCAACATCACTACCTGTAGAGGCATAGTAACCATTTAGGGAGCTCCTCCCCTTTCTCCACAAGCCCCCATGTCATCCGCCTACCACTATGATATCCTTGATCACCTCAGTAAGATTCCTGCATAGATATCCATCTTTGAACTCCTCAATACTTCACCTGTTCATAAAAAGATTCTTGAGAAAGTACTTCTAGAATATTGTGTCTCGGATAACATTAATGCAACCCAATTCCAATCCCTCATTGGCAACCTTATTATGCAGAACCACCTTGTTTTCACATCCAAGGACACCCCATCTGCAGACCTATCCCATAATAAACCCCCTTCACATTGAGGTTATTGTTCAGAAGCATAAAATCAAGAGGGTCCTTATAGATGGTGGATATGGCTTAAATATTTATACATACAAATTGATTAAAAAGATAGGTATGTTTGAATATTTGGTTGATACATTTGGTAAGATCACAATAAGGGCCTATGATGATGCAGAAAGGGTTTTTAAAGGCACCATAACACTACCCCTTCAAGTGGGCCCTACAATAGTGGAAACTAGATGTCAAGTCTTGGACCTTGATCTCCCCTATATTATCCTTGACCACCCTTGGATTCACTCTATTCAAGCCATTTCATCCACTTATCACCAATGCCTTAAGTTCCCTTATAATGATAGAGAGATTGCCATCCCAACTGATCTGCAACCCTTCCAATACTACAAGCTCCTTGAAGGGAAGCACCCCTATTATTGCCCACTATATTCACCCATTCCACCACCTCCATATGATCCATCAAATATCACATTCACTTCATCTCAACCCGAGATCAAGGTTAAGATAATTGACAATGGCTATGTAGAGTACACCCTTCAAAATGCTCTCTATGTGGGTCAACTCCCACCCTCTTCTAAGTCATATGGCATAGCTAAAGAAATTAAAATTAAAAGGAAACCCACCATGAGATGCAAAAAAACCATCTTTCAACAATGGGGCCCACTTAATGAAGAGAGCTTGGAAATTGATGTCACTTCTTAGTTATACTGAGAATAAGATGAAGCACCAACAAATATCCCCAAACAAATGTATCTTAAGGCATCTTATATGGTATAAAAGATGGGCTATATAGGACATGGTCTCCGACCACAAGAGAAAGGAAGAAAAGAACCCATTTCTATAGTTTCCTACAAGAATAATAGGGGCTTAGGTTACTCACCAATGCCTAAGATGACTATTACTGGGGCTCCAATATATCCTCCTTCTTAAATCAAAGACTCTGAGGAAGAGGGATTTCATGAAGTGCCTTTCAAGTACCTTGATAATATATTTAATGATTTTACCTTATAAATATCACCCCCATCACCCCTTCCATCCTATCCGAACTCCAACTCGTCCACCCTGAGCTTATTGATTAGGATCAACGAGGACCACCTGATCTTGATATCTATGTTGATGACCATTCCCTCTTGGAATTACTTAATATGTGAGACCTTGAAGATCACACATTTGTGAATGGAATTCAACTCAATTGGGAGGTATACTTTGGTAGTCAAGTCAATTCCCTTAGTCGCAAAAGTGAAAATAAAAATAAAAATCATAAGTCCCCTAGTGAAAACTTCCTTGAGGTGCCTTCAAGCTTAGAAAAAGTAAAAATAAAGGACATATCTTCTAGTGAAAACTAGATCAGGTGCTAGAAGATGAGGGACTTGACTTACCTACCATGGCTCCCCCGTATAAGGAGAAATCACCCCTACTCATCGAGGAAATAGACACTATCAAAATGGGTACAAATGACAATCCAAAAAATGTGCTTAGCACCAAGACTCTTAGAGATCAAGAGAAACAAAACTTCATGAGCTTCCTTCAATAGACAAAAGTCAACTTTGCCTAGTCTTATGCTGATAGGCCAGGTCTTGACCCAGAATTGGTAGTACATAATCTTGTTGTCTGAGCAGATGCTAAGACAATCAAATAGAAACTTTGAAAGATGCATACACAAGTTGCACTCCTAGTTAAAGCAGAGCTTCAAAAGATGTTGGATGTCAGATTCATCAAACCCATTGACTATCCAGAGTGGGTTTCAAACATTGTACAAGTTAGCAAGAGACACAAGTCAACTTTTCTTTGTCTTATGTTGACATGCTAGGTCTTGACCCAGAATTGGTAGTACATAATCTTGCTAGTTTAACCAAATAATAAGCTAATCAAACATAAAATTTGAAAGATGCATCCAGAAGTTGCATTCCTAGTTAACGAAGCTTCAAGAGATGTTGGATGTCGGATTCATCAAACCCATTGACTAAATTAACTGGGTTTCAAACATTGTACTTGTTAGCATGCCCTCTTGGGGCATAAGGATTTGCATAAACTTCAGATAGCTCAACAAAGCATGTTCAAAGGATGATTTCCCCTTGCCAAACATAGACATTATTGTAGACCTCATAGTTGGACATGAGATGCTCTCCCTAATGGATGAATGACTTCTTGAGATACAATCAAATAAGGATTGTAGAAGAAGACAAACACAAGACAATATTCACTACCCCTTGGGGCATCTTTTGCTATCAATTCATGCCCTTTGGCCTAAAGAATGCAGGAGCAACTTATCAAAGAGCGATGATAACCATCTTCCATGACCTCCTGCACAACATTATGGAAGACTGTGTGGATGATCTCCTGGGAAAGTCTAAAACATGAAAATAACACATTCTTTTCCTAAGGAGAAACTTTGAGAGACTTGAGAAATACAAGTTGCACCTTAACCTTCAGAAGTGTGTCTTTGGGGTCACATCAAGAAATTTGTCAGGATTCATAGTCTCTCGTAGAGGAATCAAAGTGGACCCAACCAAAGTCAAAGCAATAATGGAAATGCCTTCTCCTAGGACACTCACATAGCTACATAGTCTCCAAGGCAAAAATATCTCACATCCCCTCTAGTTTGATGCCACCTATTCCAGGACAACCCCTCCTCTTGTACATACCAACAACCACATTGAAATTGGGGGAACTACTTGCAAAGAGCATGTAATATACTACATCAGTCACACTCTTGTGGAATATGAACTCAACTATAATCCCATAGAAAGAGGTTGTCTTGCAGTAATCTTTAGTACTTAGAAATTTCATCACTACAAGCTCAACAACAACACCAAATTAATACGAAAGATTGATCCTCTCAAGTACTTGTTGTCTAAGGCTTCTCTCATAGAATACACAACAAAATGGGTCATGCAATTGAGTGAATTTGATATTGAGTATGTATACATGAAGGAAATAAAAGGAAAAATCATAGCTCATTAATTGGTTGATGTTCCACTTCAAGGCGACCACCCTCTCATAATATAATTTCTAGATGATTCCATGATGAGTGTCACCACATTATCAAAATGATAGTTATACTTTGATGGTCCCTGCACACAACATGGATTGGGGGAAGGTATATTGTTGATCACACCTCAAAGAGATTGTATCCCTAAGTCTTACAAGATAGCCTTTGCATGTATAAACAATATTGCGGAATATGAAGCTCTGATTGTCAGACTTCATTTAACTATCCAATGGAAGATTAAAAATCTACAAGTCTGTGGAGATTCCCAACTTGTCATAAAATAAGTTAATGATGAGTATCAAACAAAGGATGACAAGTTTCTCCCTTATCACCATATGGTTGAGGACTTTAAGCAACACTTCACCTTCATTTAGTTTGAGCAAGTTCCTAGGACCAACAACAGAGGTGTTGACGCAATGGGTACAATTGGTTCTCTCCTGTAGATGCCCGCAAATAGTTAAAAATGTGAATTTTTGGTTGAGCATCTTTTAGTATTAGCATATGATGTCCCCAAATGAGAAATGGTATGTTTCCTTTCTGGTCTTGATTCCCCATGGTTCCAGGAAACCTGCACCTCCATTCAAGACAACATCATCCCCCCTCACCTCACAAAAACCTAGCAAATTTTTTTTATCCACTGATCCACTGTCTATACTATCCTTGGTGATACCCTATTTCAAAGGAACTTTGACCATACCCTCCTAAGGAGTTTAGACAAAGAAGAGGCTAAAGGAGCACTCCACAAAGTGCACAAATGTATTTTTGGAGCACACTCAAGCGAACTCACTTTGGGTAAGAAGATCTTGTGCATCAGATACTACTAGTCCACAATGGAAGAATATTCTTACCACTATGTGAAGAAATGTATCCCTTATCAAAAGTATGGTGACAAGATTCATGCACCTTCTTAGGATTTGTAGCCATTTATCAAACCTTGGTCTTTCTCTTAATGGGGCTCGATCTCATAGAGAAAATCTACCCCACCTCATTCAATGGACACAAGCTCATAATAGCCATCATATAATACTTCACCAAATGGGTGGAAGCCATACCATTCACTTTCACCACTGGCAAACAGATTTCCAAGTTTATCCTAAATTACCTAATCTATTGCTATGGAATCCCTAAATTTATCATTACAGATAATGGAAAACCCTTCAAAAATTAGGATGTCAAAGAATTATGTGAGAAGTTTGCCATCCAACACAAGTTTTCCATCCCTACTACCCGCAAGCTAATGGTTAAGTTGAGGCTTCAAATAAAACTCTTATCAAGATCCTCAAGAAAAAAGTCAATGAAGCTAGTTATGATTGGCACTTGCAGCTCCATCCCACTCTTTGGGCCTACCGCACAAGCATTCACACCCCCACAGGAGCCACTCCATACTCCCTACTCTTTGGTTATGAAGACATCCTCCTTACGATCGAGATCCCCTCACTGTAAATATCACTAAAGAACATCCTCCTTGATGAAGAATACAGAGTGGCTAAATTGCAGGAGCTACAACTGCTAGATGAAAGGCATCTCAAGGCCTTAAATCATCCCTAGGTATATCAGAATTACCTACAACTGAGCTATAACAAGAAAGTAAAAACCTAGGAATTTGACATTGGTGACCTTGTTCTTATGGAAAATCAAAAAAATCTTCAAGATTGTGAGAAGAAAGGAAAGTTAGAGCCTAATTGGCTTGGACCTTATGTTATCATTGCAAAGTATGGTTCATGAGCCTATCAATTTGCTACACCTAAAGGAGATCTTTTTGATGAGCCCATGAACATCATGCATCTATTAGGATTCCCAAAGATACTGAGAGGGGGGGGGGGGGGGGGGGTGGGGTGAATCAGTATCTAGCCCATGAGTTGATTTTCTTAACTTATTAAATGAAAAGCATTACAAAACTGTGTACCGATAAACCAAAATTAATGCAGTAAATAAGAACAACAACCGCAACATGAAAGACACACCATTACACAATATTTTTAATGAGGAAATCTGATGTGGGAAAAACCTCGGTGGGATTTGTGACACACAATATTTGCTTACTGGCCAATAAGAGAATATCACTGTTACAATAGGGGCATGCACATGCAAGAAGGCCAACTACCTATGGCTCACTACTTAAATACAAAAGAGAAGTCTCACTGACTTACAAAAGTGGATTATGAAAATCCAATATAATGTACTGCTACAAAAGAGCATCTGCTATGCTAGATCTAGTACCGGTTTAAGCTCTACAACTTCCAAAACCTTATTCCAAACTCTGCCTTAATATTCGTACATAATATCCATCATATATCCTATCTACAAATGTTCTCTAAGATCTCATACTTATATATGAGCCTTATTACAATATGCCTTGTCGGCTTTCAAAAAGATATTACAATTAATTACATTTTGTAATAAATAAAATCCTGTCAGCCAGGGTGCCGGTAATCAATCTTTTCAGTGTTGGTGAACGTATGCTGATGTAGAGTCTGCTGGTGTCGGTGCCTACTAGTATCATATGATTGTAAGGTTGCCATCAATGAAAATACCTTCAATCACCTACAATTTCTCATTGGAGTGTGCATTTTCGAACAATCTCCCGCTTTGGCATTGATGGCAACACTCATGAGAAAAATCCAAATAGTGTTGTCCAAAAAAAAATGTCTTACCAAAACTGTCAAAACTATGTTCTCTGCTTGCTCCCCCTGAGCAGATGATTTCTTTTGTTAACCTTTTTCTCATCCTCAACTACTCCCCCTTTGGCATCAATGAAAAAGGCTATCATTCAATCTCAATTGAGTGTAGTTCCTGCCTAGTTCCCTGTAACCTGTTTATTACAATCTAATAAATTTCTACTAAGGCAACATTTAGACTATTATAAAATCTTTCATTGTCCTTTATTTCTGCATTTGTTCTATGAATTGTACCGGTGAGAAAGTGCATTTTCTCTTCTGGTGTCTTAAGTCTTGGAACAAGAGCCTCATAAATCTCTTTTCTCAAAGAGATGAGGATATCCAGTTTAGGACTTAGTCTGCACTTAAGTTCTTTTGCCTTAACCTTTATACTTTCTTTGTCTTTCTCAAGCTTTTCTATTTTCTCTTCAAATGCTACAATTTCCTGTTCAATTACTAATATTGAGTTTGATGAACCTATCAAGTTGTCAATAATATCATTTATTTCCTTTCAGGCTATGTCGATGTCTTTATCTATGTCTTTTGTCAAAATGTCTATTTTGCATGTGTGTCTATACAATTTCTTGAAGTCCAAAATTGCTTTGCCTAATACCGGTAATAAGGTTTCCATACGTTCCTTATTATTCTTGACTATCTCCTCAAAGAATTTTTTCTTCTCTTTATTCATTTTCTTTCTTAAAGGTGTCTTCATTTATCTGATTCGGTGTTATTAGGTTGTCGGTTATATACTTAGACAATGTGTCTAATTGGCTCAAAGAATCTTTATTTTCTATGTTACACTTTGGAGCTATCATCTTCAAAATCGGTAAAGTGTCATCTATAGCCTTCTAAGCTTGTGCATTGCACGTAGTTATTTTTTTTATTGAATCTAATAGTACCTCTGTTACATTTATAGGCCTAAATTCAGTCATGGATGTTCCAGATGACTATCCAATAGTTTTTACAATCTATAATCTGCTGGTGGTTGTGATAGCTTTACTTTCCTCTTTCTCTAGAGGATCTGTTTGAGTTTACATTTCCACTACCAAAGGCTTGGGCTTGTCAGATGTGGCCGGTGGCATTGTCTATGAAGGAGCCAGTTGCTCTGTCTATTTCTCAATGTTTTTCTCAGTATGGACATATTGCTCTACCAATTTTTCAATGTCCTCTCCTGATGGTGTCTCTGTTTGTGCCTCTGAAGATTTTACTGTAGTGTCCACTGCCAGTTTTTCTTTGTTTACCTCTGTACTATCTACTGTTGGTGACTCGGTAGGTTTTCTAGTTTCAGTAGTTGCCAGTGGCTCAGTAGATGCATTAGTATGCACATTAGTGGTCTTTGCCTTTCTTGTATCCAAGGGTTCATTTTATTTTTCAGTTTATTGTTATGCCCCAATTCCAATGTTTTCAACTCCAATATTCCCTACTGGTGGCTCAGTTGCCACATCTCTCTTGTCAGTTGTTTCCTTATCTACCACAATATTGACTTCCTCTATGTCAATGTTCATTGTGTATAGCACCTCAGAATCAGGATTTGTATCCTCATGTGGTGTTTCCATACTCTCCATTGCCGGTTGTGTGTCAACAGATTGTATCGGTGGAGTATCAGAATGAGGTGGGGGCAAGTTATTAGTTATCTTTAGGCTTGGAGGTCTACCTACTTTACCTTTCCTCTTATCCTTATCTTTTTGGTAGACTCTGATAGTCTTTGGTCTTTTAAGCTCTTCTTGTTTTTCTTTCTCAACAAAAAATATATCCCACTGATCTGTAGTTTCTTCTGATATTTCATTTACTCTGCCTGCCATTAGTGCAACATGTTAGTGACCAGTTGAAAATACTGTCCGGTTGGCCCCACTGGTCAACTCATCAATCTCTTGTGTGGAGTTCACTGGGTGAACTACAAGTAGTTTCTCTATTTTTATATTTTTATCCAATTCCATAATAGCTACCCTTCTAGCTTCTAATATTTAGTACAATTCATTGGGTATGTCATCCACAATCTCCATCAAAAATTTCTTATAGATGTCTAAGTGTAAGATTACACTATTTTCTATGCTCTCCTTTTCATCATTTGAAAGTGTGTTATATAACTTGCTGATATTTTTCAATTTCCCATCCTCAGTTATCTCATTCAAAAGTTTGTCCAAAGGTGGAATAACCTATTTTTATTTCCTTTTCTTTGGTGTTAAATTCTTAGTCTGAGGCCTAATTGCCTATTGCTTTTGTCTTGTCCTTATGGGTGTAGGTGAGGATATCGGTGAGGGTTTTCTTTTTCTTTCTACCCTTTTGAACTCAGCCAATATATCACTGTTCGAGGAGGTAGCAATTGGTGAAAGATGTGCTTCCGGTTCTAGTCCTTCCAATTCACTCTCCTTAATACCAATTTTTTTCAATACATCTTCTTTTATTGCTTTTCCCTGTCTTGTTCCCTTCCTCACTATCTGTTCAGTTTTCTTGATTCTTTTCTTAGATTGGATTTTGCTTTCTATGGTATCCGCATTGCCAAAAACTTTCTCAGTTGGCTCCTTAGGTTCTTCTAAGAGGGATTTTGCATAGGTTTCAACTATGTTGTCATCTACCTCATATCCCATCTCTGTGACCCAAACAATCCTAGGGATAACTGCCTCCATCCAAATTTCATCTTTCTTGATCACAAAGCATATCTCTTTTTGATACTTATCAACAATTTCTTGAGATAGCCTTATTCTTGTCTTCATCTTTACTTTCAAAGTTTGAAAATGTTCATTTATGTTTTTCTTCCTATAATCTCCCGTATTGTTAAGTATGTCTAGTAATTGTTTTCCTACCGGGATATCAAAACCAAAGTCTCTCCTACCAATACTAGGAACTTGCTAGGTAATGTACAACTTTAAACACAAAAGTAGGTTGCCAAATCTGAAAGTTCCTTTCTTATCACCTTTGATTTTATTCAAATTGTCTATCAATTCATCTTTTAGCCACTCACATACATCAATCATAGAATTGTTGTTCACCATGTCATATGCACTTTTAATACATAAGCTAGAAACAGAGTTTAGTCTATTTGTATGTGTAGCCTTATAACCAAGAATCATACTAACAAATCTAACATTGATGTCCTTCATATTGTTGACTCTTAGAGATCTTTTATCAAATGTTGCGCTGGTTAGGGTCAACACAATGCCATTTGGAACCTTTTTAGTTTTATCAGGCTTGCTACCGGTGGAAGGTAAGCCCGTCACTGCCCTAATTGCCTCTTTGGTAATCTTATGGATGGAATCCAACCAAAAGAACTCCCCATGTACTTTGCTCAAGACAATCCTTATCACATCGTTAGGAAAATCAGGGATACTAAGAATGTCTACAAAACCTAGGGTTTCCACTATCTTGTGTTTCGATTTAACATTTCCATGTTCATCACAAATTACAGTTCTATACATGTTCATTATTTCTTTAGCTCCTATTTCCTCAATATGACAATGTATATAGATTCTAGGATCCTCAGCATAAACTACTCCCTTAGGTATTTTTGAAAATGCTCCTAGGGTATCATCTTTCTTTGCAATTTCAGGAATAAGTTTGAACACGGGTCTAGGGGGCTTAATAACTTCAATCACAATAGGGTTTGCAATGAATTCAGGTGCAGAGAAAGAAGCCCTAGTTATACATACCTTAATCTTCCTTTAGGATGATTTGCTTCACTTTTCACTATGGATGCCTTCGCTCGGTATTTTCACGCCCTCTAGAGATTTGAATGCTCGGTGAATGAAAAAAGAGCCAAAACACTTGCTTTATAATGTTATTTCTTTCAACTGCCACATTTAATGCTTGTTGATTAAGTCAAAACTTAACTAATTTTCCAGTAAAGAAGTAATCCAACTTCTCACCATCAACCGAGGGTAAACTAGCATGTTTTCCATTTTTTGGCCATACCACCAAGGGATTATTTCTTAGTTAGATGAAGAATCTCCTGCCGGTGGAGTGATACTATGTTCTACCGGTGAAGGAATAACTTCACTAACATTCATGTCAAACTTTCTAATCCATTGTTTTGAAAATTCTTACTTTACCTCTTCAACCTTTTCTTTACCTTTCAAACTGGGTCCTTTGTTATTTCCCAGTGATGTCTTACTTCTACAAAATTTTGCAATATGTCCAATCTTGTTACAAGCATAACAAGTCACATTGTTTTTCTGAATAGCTTTTCCATATCCTATGTCGGTATGTGTTTTGCATTGATTAGATAAGTGTCCAAATCTTCCACAGATATAACATCTTACATTCATTCTGCAGTTTTTTGAATTATGACCAACTTTATTGCATTTAGAGCATTGACCGGTGGGTGCATTATTATTCTGATAGTTTCTAGATCTACACTGAATCTCCTGCCGGTAACCAAAATTCAATGGAAAATGCTTTAACTTATTAAATAAAAAGTATTCCAAAACTGTGTACCGGTAAATGAAAATTAATGCAGTAAATAAGAACAACAACCACAACATGAAAGACACACCATTACACAATATTTTTAACGAGGAAACCCGGTGTGGGAAAAACCTTGGTGGGATTTGTGACCCACAATATTCACTTACTGGCCAATAAGAGAATATTACTATTACAATAGGGGCCTACACATGTAGGAAGGCCAACTACCTAAAGATCACTGCTTAAATACAAAAGAGAAGTCTCACTGACTTACAAAAGTGGATTATGAAAATCCATGTCATGTACTGCTACAAAAGGGCATCTTCTATGCCAGATCTAGTACCAGTTTAAGCTTTGCAACTTCCAAAACCTTATTCCAAACTCTGCCTTAATATTCACACATAATATCCATCATATATCCTAGCTACAAATGTTCTCTAAGATCTCATACTTATATATGAGCCTTATTACAATATGCCTTGTCAGCTTTCAAAAAGATATTACAATTAATTACATTTTGCAATAAATAAAATCCCGTCAGCCAGGGTGCCGATAATCAATCTTTTTGGTGCTGGTGAACGTATGCCGATGTAGAGTCTGCCGGTGCCGGTGCTTGCCGGTATCATATGATTGTAAGGTTTCCATAAATGACAATACCTTCAATCACCTACAATTTCTCATTGGAGTGTGCATTTGCCAATAACATCTATAAAATTTTTATACCTAGTCTTCAAAGGTTGCTAGTCTTCAAAAATAAAAATAAAAAAGATAAAAATAAAAACAAAAAAAATTTAAAAAAGCAAAAAAAAGTAAAGAAAAATCAATTTGTCCATTAGTGAAAACCACTTTGTGGTTATATGGGAAAGTACCTTGGTGAAAACCTGGTTCTAGGCATCAAGGTAAATAAGTCAGATCCATAGTCTCTTCAAACACTCATCTCTTTGCTTGCATTACCCCTTCCCCCTCCCACCTGACATCCATATTTTTATAATGTAAATCCATTCATTAGCCTACTCTTTCCCCACCAACCACTCGACATCAATATTTATGAAATTAATTCACCACTTATTCCATCAACTCACTCCCCTCATTTGTGCAGGCCACTTATGTCATGATCAATTAGATCACTTGCCTACATCCCTCAGACTTTGTTTTCCTTCATGAGATGATGAGCTTTAGTTTTGATCCTAAATAAGGATTGTCCTAGTAAACTAAAATTTTATCCCATAACACTAAGCTTATTCCATCAAGTTGAGCTTCTTCTTAACTTGTGTGTTACCCAAGCACCTATCCACATGATCCTAATCAAATATCAACAGTCCGTTTCATATCTACATTCATTTGTACCCCCCATCTACTCTATGCCTACTCAGTCCTATCAGTTACCTTTTCCCATTGAGATGCATCCTTCCCATGTAGAGCACATCATTATAATCCTAATGCTACTCTTGGAAAGAGATGTTAGCTGGCCATGTGTATGTTGTTTGCATGATTTGGTATTTTGCTTTGATTTGCATCTTTGTGTCCTATGACTACTCCTATCTAGGGCTTCCATGATCATTCTATATCTTGGCATGTCTTGGGTTGGTGTATATTGGGTCATCGTTTTATGGTATGGAATGTTTGAGGGTTTCTCTTGCACGATCCTATAGTCCCACATTTACATCATCATGATGTTTGCAAGCCTGTGTGCATAGAGACCCATATTGTTTGAGAGTCTAGTCCATGCTTCAAATCTTCACAACATCTTGATTCCTATAATCAGTGATGTAGATCATCCTTGACAATATTAAACAAGGTTTTCTCTCCACATCTACACAAGAACAAATAAACCATCACCCATTCATTCCAATTTTCACCATTCTCCTATCTTGGAGACTTCAATTTATTCATTTTCCCTCCCCTCTTTCTTGTGTCTAAGTCCTATATCATTGTATTATGGTTGTCTCATTACAAAAATTGTACATGATTTCCATCGCATTGCATCTACATATGCATATAGGTCATCATTGCATTCATCTTTTGCATTGTAATTACATTAGGTAAAATTGCATTTTTAGTTGCATCTTATCATTATCATTCATTATCATTACCATTTAGTTACATTATTTAGTGACATTTTCATTGCCATCTCATTATCATTTTCATCTCATCATCATTTAGTTGCATTATCATTTTCATTTAGTTATATTATCATTATCGTTTAGTGGCATTGCCATTATTATCTCATTATCATTTAGATACATTATAATTTTCATTATTATATTCATTTTAGTTCATTATAAATTGAATTCATTACAAAAGCATTATCATTTAGTTACATCTTATCACTTAGAAACATTCATATCACATCCATCATAGTTGCATATGTTATAATCATTGCCATATTACATTCCCATTAGACATCATATGCACATTAGGTTCATTCATCACATTTCATTTTACATCATATAATTAGCTTTTTTTTACATATCATTATGAGTGTCACATACACTCTCATTACAAATCATAATAGAAATAGCCATCTCATTGTTACATTTCATCATTACATATCATGTAGTATCATACATGAGTACATGGTGTCATAATCATCCTGCATACATCAACATGTTAAACATAATCACAACATATCACATAATCACACACATCCCATAAATATCATACATCCATCTTGCATCCACAAGATGCTAGAAACATAATATAGAAACATGTGCATACATATCACCATACATCCTACATCACAAACATGTCAGATAATCGTGCATAATCCATCATAAATAAAAAATCTATAATAAAGTCCATAAAACCATCCATAACAACAGTCTATATACGTTACCACCAAAATCATGACTCATATATATCAGAAACATAATAATGAGTCCAATCATAGTATAATGATATATCCTTGAAGGGTCAAAATGTAACACATATGTACAGGAATACTAGACTATGCTCTCCCTGTTTGTCGCACCTTCTGGGGATGTGATGGTGGTATCCTGAGAGATCTCATGCCTATAGAATCTCTTGATATTTGGGTCTATGTCTGCTCTACATAGATTGGGGGCCTCTGATCCTTTGACACCACTTGGTCACAAAGGATCCTATAATATCAGGCCTCCTTCAATGACCTGTTTGATGCCCTATGTGTGTCCATAGACTCAGTAAAGAGAGTCATCATCTATCCTAGATCTAGGGCTTGTCTCACCATATCCCTCTCTCCCCGTAGTCTCATGACCTCTACCTCTACCCTACTGAGCCTAGCCCTCAATGCCTCCACCTCCTCATCCATACTCTCCATCTCCTCTCCTATTTCCCTCATGGATCCCCCACTCCTAACTGTATCTAGTAACCCTGAGGTGGTGTCGACCTTTATCATGTAGCTATCTCACTCAAAAATAGTGACCTCTAAATCCCTCTATAGAGAATCTCCCTCCCTCCTGACCTAGTCAACCAAAGCCTATAGGATGTCTATTATAACCCTCCCCCGATCCGTCCTCTATTTCTCTACAAATAACTGCTCCTCTAGTCTTTGAGCTTGAGCCATCTCAGTGTCTCTCTCCAAAATGGCTTAGTCCAAAATGGCCTAAGAGAATTATCCTACTCCATCCCCTCCCCTATCCCATCCTCCCTTTGCATCCATTGAATCTTTCCCTCCCCCTACTAGCATCTCAATGTATGTAGCTACCTCTATCTTCTCTATAGGAACATCCACCTACGCTGGAGCTCATACCTATACTGACACTATTGTTGTTGTTTATACCTGTCTCCTCCCTCCCCTCCTCGACATCTGTCATCGACCCTTAGCTCCTCTTGTTGCTCGTCCCTCTCTAGCGCCATCCCCCTCGCCTCTGAATATCTCATCCATAGAGGGTGCAAGCTCATCGGCCTCCAAGGCCCTTGGTACTATAAAGAAGATTGGCCCATGTTCATCCCACCATGTAAAATATGAACCTATACAACCAAGATCCTCAATCTCTACCCTCTCATCCCAAACCGCCATCTCCGCCCCTATCCAATTGAGTTGCACTGTGAATGGTTTGATGGTGTCCACCTAGGTAGTTGTCTCCTTGGTGATCTGTGGGTGTCTATGCTCATACCCCACTATATTCTGTACTTGGCCAAATCATCTCATGACCTAATGCAAAAGGTAACGATCACTCATGTGTATGGTGCGATTAAATAACTAGCACTGGCTCTGAACCCACACAAGCATATAATCCCGCTACCACCGCTCATAGTCCTTGTAGGGTCACCATGTAAAATCTAATATTTTATAAAAAAATCACCTCCAAAACCCTATGGTGCCAACCTATGTATAGTGTAGGAGCCCTTGGTACCTGTCCACATGGATATCCGTGTCTTCGTGGCTATACTCCAATGGCTGCATGACTGCTATATGCTCATAGGCCCAGATATGGAGGAGAGTAATGTTGGTCTCGAGATTATTATAACTTTGGTATACACACATATGCATATCTTGATACAACTATCTTAATATAGCTTCCCCTCATGCATACGATACCAAATCCTCCATCATATAGTATAAAAATTTGCTCTACCCTATCGAGAAGCCATGCTTGTTGAGACCAGGCATCATCTGGCCACTAATGAGACCACAAATGAATACAACTAGTTAAGGATTCCCCCAATGTCAGTTAATTTCCAGCTTGAGCACCATCCATGTCCAGTCTATCGGTAGATCATTTGTACAACATACACTCTATAGGTAGAACTCCCCATTCTCTAATCAA
Organism: Cryptomeria japonica; assembly: GCF_030272615.1. Lineage (NCBI taxonomy): Eukaryota > Viridiplantae > Streptophyta > Pinopsida > Cupressales > Cupressaceae > Cryptomeria > Cryptomeria japonica. Next base: position 648,785,139 of record NC_081413.1, read on the forward strand.
TACTCAGGGATCACACCTCTAATCAGGACCTTTAGGGTTTTCCATACATCCAAGAGACTGATGCTAGATTCACCTGTCAGCAAGTAAAAAGTGCACATCTTGTTGTGCTAGCGCTCCACTATTGTAGTCATCATTGCTGCATGGCAGTAGATTCAGGGCCATTGAACCACAAACCCCAACCCACACTAGATTAGTAGAGTCTTCTTTGTACCGCCTATCTCCTTGAACAATGATATCATCGACAACCAGTGCTCTTGTGACCCTATGATCATAGGATCCTCTTGTCATAAGTCAAACCACTTCGTTAGCCTTTGTATTCTAGCCTATTTTAGTCTATTCTAACCGGGGCATCCTATCGACACCCTATAACCTTGACTAGATCTTTGATTTTTCTTCCTCCCCCCTTTCCACACGAAGATGAAATTTCCCTTGGTAGAGATGTCGAAATCAAGACCCATGTGCCATTTAGAAGGGCAAAGATGACAATCCGCAGTCCTTCCCCTCTCCCTACGGTGGAGATGACATTCTCCAGGAAGAGACATCGAAACCACCATCCATGTGTCATTTTGTAGTGCAAAGCTGACGATCCCCAATTTTCCTCTTTTCCCCTCCCTTTCCCACAACAAAGACATTGATCCATGTATCAGTGTTTGCACGAATGCAGCCCATCTATGCGGATGGGGATCGCCTCCATAGGAAATGATCCCAAGCACAGACGTCAAAATGATGATTGACATCTACACCCCACCAAACTTTATCCCCCCATCAATAAGCATAACAAATATTAATCTACTAAAACCAAAGGTCAGGATTAGGGTACATACTAGTGGGTCATACTTGACAGGTCATTGGTATCGTTAGACCCTCTCAGTGTGATGCCTATGATGTGGAATGCATACCATCACTATCTTTCACTCTGCTCTCTATGAGCTATGTGTACTATGTGAGTGAGAATGATCCCTCCTTTGGCCTCGTGTGGCTTATATAGGGTCTCCCTTCACCCTTTTCTCACCTTTTCTCCATCATTCCTCCTTTTTCCTCCATATTCTTTTCACATTCTCCTTTTTTCTTCTTTTTTCCTCCCTTGCCATTATTTTTCTTCTTTTTTCGAGAATTTTCATGAAATTTTAAATTTTTTTTTGTTAAATTCTTGAGGGGGCATATGGGTATGTGCAAGATCATGAGGGCCCAAAAAGTGGCGATATGAAAAAAATTGCCTTCACTCGCCCAAAAATGTGAAAAAATTGTGTTGACTTTTTGCTTGGCTTGGATGTCAATATGTCTATCCGTGACAAAATCCCAAGCAAATCGGATATCCGATAATATCAGATATCTAATATTATTGAAATATTATATTAATAAAATATATATTATATAATATATCATATAATATTTTATATTTTATTTATATAATATAATATATTAAATATTATATATTATTTAATATATAATATATAATCGATTGTTTTGATAAGTCACAACCGAAACAATAATTTTTAGCTTTTCTCTGGAACTAAGAGCCAGTCGAGTAAACTCGAACCCAATACTTCCCATGTAGGAGGCTCGCAACTAACCGCTACATTGTGGGGTCATCCTCATATAATATATAATATACTAAATATTATATATTATATATTATATAATATATAATCTATTATATTATCTATTATCTATTATATATTAATATATAATATATTATATAATTTATCATATATATTTCATAATATATATTATATATTATATATTATTTATATATTATATATAATAAGATGTCGCATCCTTAAAAAAGGTATAGGTATCAGATATATGATTTGGATCAAATACCCGATCCAAATCGGATATCTGGTCCTTGTGGGTATTTTTATACCCACTTGGATAGCCTGTGGGTCATTTTTCACCCATGGGCTATACAAACTACCGAAATCCGATATCAGATTTAACCTGATATCCAATTCTAAGGTGTTTTTTGGTGAATTCTTCAACAAAGGTATGAATTTATTCCATTTTTATTGTTTTCTATCAATTTTTTATATTTTTTTATTTATTTTTTGATTTTTTGATAGAAATTAGTTTTTTTTCATTTGAAATACATTGTTCTTTGAAATTTTGTTGATCAAATTAAAAATTTCAACTTAAATCAGGTAAAATGGGGGATAACAATGACAATCCTAAATAGCCACAACCGCCACAACCACCAAACCCTCTGTTACCAAACTCTCCATTACCAAAACCCCCCTCAATTCAAGATTTAATTGGTCAAAATTTGAACCAATTGAGAGGCATTGCAAGTATTTATAATAGAATCCCTCATCTAGCCTCAATGTTAGCTCCACTTAATGCCATAATAAACAATGTAGAAACCATCACTGCGAAGCACAATTTTGATCCTTTGTGGTGAGATTCCATGAGAAATAGATATGCGGATGACTTGACCTATGATCAGGTCCATGAGCTTGAGATAGCCAAAGCTGATATTACCACATTGTTTATCACCCCGCACTAGATAGGCCGTAGATGTGAAAAAACATAACTTTCCATCAAATGGTGTCAAAATGATGATATTATAAAAAAAAGTTGGGATCATTGGTGGATGGTTTTTGATAGACCACCCAACAACAATCTTGATGTCCCACTTTATTTCATCAAAAAATTGTATGCTGAGTTTGGTTTGGGCAAGCATGTCAACTACTTTGACATCAAGCCTTTCCAGGGTATGGGTTTATGTATGCCTCAAGATAGACCTAGGACAATTTGAGTATTATCTGGCCTGTATGTTCCCCTCCTCCCATTGATCTCACATCTCTAGTACAACATCCATATATTATTGTTGAGATAGTGTCACAAACTATATCGGATATTCACTTTTTGAGTAGACTTTTGGTGATGCTAACAGTGGATCCAATGGCACTAACACATCTTCTTTAGCTCCACATATTTGTGTGCCACATACTCAAATGCCATGTGCAATCAAGTATGCTTAGGTCTTATTAGAGAGCCTGTTGATCATTCTGTGGACACTATTGATTACGAGGTGCATGATATGACCGATGTACTAGATGTGATGATAGGGACTGGAGCATACCCTGAAGAGTCCTCGCATGCTAGAGATGAGGAGGTACCTTCATCATACACTAATGATATATTGGTAAGAATTGTAATTTCATAGTGCATTTTATTTTAAATGAATATTTATTAGAAGATAGTATTAAGTACTAATGTTTATATACATGTTCTATTTAACAGTTGATGTCTGAGGATGAGTTATCACAGGTCCATGATGACATCTTGACAACCATTTCATTTGGCCTTGATAGCTATATAGTAAATATATTATTGCACCTAGTCGTTTACATTTTTATTTTCTACATGCTTGTCACTTAAATTGTCATTAATTAAATTATATAGTAACTTGTATGTTTATCTTATTTTACTCTTATAGGACACACCTAGCATGAGTGTGGTGTTGTGCGATCCAAGCTCTAGTAGAATAGTCAGAGACAAGGGGGGTGTAATTGAATGCAAACATGATTGAATTAAGAGTTTAAATAACTTATAATGATTATACATGTCTACATAGATTGATAATTTTATACACTTGTCATCTTTATGTATAGAGAATTGTTGGCTTCACATCCTTGTTGACTGCACCAACAATACTTGAAGAAGCAAATGAGATGCCTTAGGTATATGTATTTATTTTATTTTATGTTTAGAAGATATAATTTGTTCCTATCATCAATAATTATATGCTAACTTGTATTAATGTTATGTTTGTGAACATATATAGGTTGTCTACGAGAATCTTGATGACATCCCTACTCTAGAGAAGACATATTATAGGCCTCCTCCCCAGCTTACGAGAAAACATGGAGATGAGGCAATCAAGAATTCAATTTTAGAGTTCAATTACAGTTCAATGTATATTGATTTTTATGTTAACTTTTTGAATGTAAATTATATAATATAACTAATTTCAATTGTGGTTTGATTTTTCTTGTGCAACATCCTTCAAAGCCAAGGAGTGTTGTGAAGAGGATCAATTTTGATGATCCATTAGTAGTTTAGGATGTGATAGAAAATTTTGGGATATTTACATGTCTATTTGGCATGTATATTTTGTATATGGACATACACTTGTAAGTATTCAATAATTATATATATATATATATATATAAAAGTTGAGATTCGATATAACTTGTTCCTCATGTGCATTCCTTTATTCTTTTAAACTTTAATCTTCAATCCAATAATTAACAATGGATAAATAATGAACAATAAAATGTTATGTAGTGCCCCTCCCTGATTTATCTTTCCCTTTTCTGCACCAATAGACTATATTGATATAGCTTAGACTATTTTGTGATGCTTTGATTAGATGTTTATGGATTTAATTATGATCTGGATGATTCATTATGGATGATAGATATATTATATTTGTACTTGACATTATGATTTCATGTGGATGATGACATTCATAGATTATTATGATGATAGACTCTTGTATGTACTCATTTTATATGCATGGTTTATATTTGGCTATGGTGATTTGATGGTATTTTATTATGTACTAACCTTATTTCATGATTATATTGGATGCAATGATGATTATAATAGTGCTTGCCTGATTGTGAGTGTCTTCTATTGTATTCATAATAGAGACAATGTCATATCACTCATTGCGAGAATGATATGATGTTATGATTTTCTTCACTTGCCTGCCAATTTTATGATATATGTTATGGTATATGTTGTTTCACTTGTGTTGGTGATGATAGGTTTGTAGGTACCAGACATCAACTCCACCTGGCTTTACAGGTCTGAGCGTGTCTTATCCCAATGACAAGTTGATCAGAGATGACATGAGAACCCATTCTACACTCTAGGCTTAGGTTGTCATCCTTGTTAGTCGGTTGTCTTGGCACAAGTCGTCATGCTAGTGTGTTGAGTTGTGGTCATCTTGTGGCATTGTGAGTATTTGATTATTTATTTAATTAATGTTTGATTAATATAGTTTATTAATGATAAACTAATTTATTATATAGTTTGGTTAATTAATATTGTTGAGTGATTTATTTTTATTATTTGATTTATGTCTTGTGGATTTAATAGTTTGTATTTATTTATTTGATTTATTGTTTAATTAATTATTCGTTATTTATTTATTGTTTAATATTTATGACTTTTATTTAGTCTTGATTTTATAGTTATTTGGGCTTTATATTTATTCGTGGCTTTCATTTATTAATTGCCCCTTGGTTTATTATTTATGCATTTGATTTTAATATTAAATAATAATCTCTTGTTACATGGGTAAACAGATATATTATATTACTTACCTACCCTTTATGGTTATTGGGTAAAAAGCCTTGGGTAAATAAATGTCATATTCGAGCATGGTAGGTAGATTATATAGTATTTTGGAATATTTCTAATGGTTGGATTTTTCCCATATGGTTTTTGAATGAATTTTATTTAATCGACCGCCTGTGCATTTTGTTGGGTTGACAATTCTTGAGTTTCTTCTACAATTATCAATCTTGGCTGGAGATTTTGGATTTGGTGTTGCTTGGCTTGGGTAGGATTTGTGGATTGCACTTCATTGGATTCTTTTGCCTTTACTCAGGTTCCAGGTTGGAGATTTTCTTTTCCTATGTATTTTATTTTTCCAGAAAGGAGTGCCTACTTTGTGTTTTTGAAAAGATTGCATTCCAGAATTTTTTTTGTGCTAGAACTATTGAAAATGAAATTAATATAGCCATTCTATGTAGTTTTGGGTGGAAATAATTGTATATTGTGTATTGTTTTGTATATTTGTATGTCTTTCGACAATTCTATGAGCCCTTGTCTTACCTTGATGTTCTGAGCTATTGATTGATGCAAGTTATGTTTGGGAATGTTTATTTTGGTAATCTAGATCATTACCTTGGTGTTTTGGAAGTCATTGGTACGCTCTGTGATTTTATGGTTGAGTCAACTCTTTTGGGAGTCTATTTCTGAGATCTTCAATTTGTGTATTTCTTACAGCTTTACTTCCATTTTGTTAGTTCCTTAGTATTTATTTGCCTTGGCATCCCTTTTAGGTGATTTTTTGACATTTTTTTCAGTCTAGAAAAAAATTATTTTTGCCTTGTCGAATTTTGGCTTTCTGTTTGTGTGTATGTGTTGAAAGTTATATGCACTGATTTGGGATTCATATGCACCATTTTAATCATCGTATGCACTGAATTGTCCTTCACATGTTTTGTTCTATATGACATACATGCTACTGTTTACTATATGTGCTAGAGTGTTGTTTATATGTGTTGTTTTAAGTGTTATATGGGCTAAACTGCTTTATATATTCACCAATACGTTATTCAAATGTGCTACTCTAGTTTCCAGATGTGCTAATCTATTTTGTGATTGTGTTTTTATCTTTTTTGGCTTTCTCGGTATTTTCTGAGTTTACTATTATGGTCTTTTCATTTGTCTAGAGGTAGCTTTTGTGTGTTATGGGTATCCTGAGGTGATCTGGGACTGTGTTATTGATTTGATTGAAGTTTTGCATTTTTGACTTTTATAAAAAGTGACTTATGCCTTTTGGAAAATAAGGAAGATGTGCTATGCCTTGTGTTATTGGGGGCTCATTGGATTGCATTTGGTATTATGGATAATGGCTATTATATGACTGTATGATGTGGCAATGGTATTGATTTGCATTTATTATTGATTATCTCATTTTGGAGACCTTGGTTAGTTAGGTAATGCTTTGAGATCCCTTGTTCTTGTTGTGTATGTTCACCTAAAAGCCTAGGTGCATTGTTAGGGAGAGTGGGCTTCTATGAGTCTGTCGAGGTCATGATGAATAGACTGTTGAGATTCTTGAGTGATGGAGTTGAGGTCTAGACCATTTGGATAGCTCATTGGAGATTTATTGTATTAATCAAGAGATAACATAATAATTAATCTTATGTGGGTTGGGTAGTAGTAACTCATCTAAGTAAGATAAGAAATGTGTTTGTGGTGTCTTGTATCATGACTTGGAGGACCAAAGTGAGATTGTAGATCTGGTAACCAGATAAACTAAACTCCCTTGATTTCCTCAAAGGTTGAGATGGTTCCACATGTGTATCACAGATGTTGGGCTAAGTTCTAGGATATCCTTATTGGTGATAGCATGTGATGAAACTCTTCCCTACATGTTTGTCTAGTTCCTTATGCTTTGTATTATGGTGCCTTTGGATGTCCTATTTGGTGGATAATGTCATGTCTTGTGGTCTTGGAGTTTTTTCATCTCTTTGGTAGTTAAGTGTCAGCCAAGATCTAGAGTGTGAGTTGTATCTTGTGTCATCTCCTAGCATGGGGGGTGGTTCCTTTGGTTCCACATGGTCGGGTGGTTTGATGCTTTCTTCCATTGGGATTTTATTCATTGGATGTTCTTGTATTGATGTGGAATCTCTTATCTCTTCAACTATGGATGGTTCTTGTAGCAGATTACTATAATATGATTCATTTGGAATTCAAGCTAGTAGGACTTAGGAGATGGTTGTAATTAAGGAAGAAGAATTATGTAATCGATGTTATGAGATCATATAATCATTATTGTACTTCTTATGTATCTTGGATAAAGACTCATTAATGGAAATAATGAAATTGATTCTATGGATATCCATTTAGTGTTGTATATATTTCTAATGAGATTTAAGGATTGGAGTAGAACATGGTAGATGATATTATAAAAGAAAATAATAAAGTTGATGAATGATATATTGGTATTAGGTGTATACACCTAAAAGTGTCTCATTGATCATGTACTGATTATTCCTTTAATTGATTAAATAATTATTTAATTATTTAATTAAATTAATTAATCGTATTCTTCTAAGTTTCATATTTCTTTGTCACCATACTAATTATTCTATTTTTAATTCTATCAACATTCAATTATTTAACCCCTTTTCTAATGATTAATTAAAAATTTATTATTTAATTAATTATGTTTTTTAATCCTCAATGTAAATAATCTTTATTATTTAAATAAATTTATTTTCATTTTCTATCTTTTTTTAGTTAATCAATTAATCATTAACCCTTTTCTAAATATTAATTAAATATTTGTTATTTAATTATTTTTGATTTAATTCCTTTAATTTAAACAATCTTTCTTATTTAATTAAATTCAATTTCTAGATAATTAATTGGTTTCTATAAATTATTTAATTAGTTAATTAATCTTTCAATTCCAAATCCCCAAATTCTAATTTCATCGATTTCAAATTCTTCTAATTTCATTTAATTTCAAATTCTTCTAATTTTGTCTAATTTCAAATTATTCTAATTTCATTTAATTTCAAATTCTTCTAATGTTGTCTAATTTCAAATTCTTCTAATTTCTTCTAATTTAATTTTATTTCTAATTTCTCCTAATTTCAAATACATATGCATGATTTCAAAAATCAAATTGAAAATCAAAGTCAAGTTCTAAATATATTCAAATATCAAATTGAATTTAAAGTAAATTCAATATTTGAATTAAATCTCATACAAAGATTAAATTGAAAACCTAAGTTAAAGTTCAAGCACATGCTAAATTAATTAATTCAATCAATTAATTAATTAATTTAATTATCTCTTCAATTCCTATTTCTATCTTTTAGTTAGCTTTTTCTAAATAAAGCTCTCAATCAACTTTCAATCAGTTAACTATTTCCTCCTCTTTATTTCCTCCAATAATTATTTTTCATCTTTCAATCAGCTTTTTTTGAATTAGTTGACTCAATTAATCTATTCAATCTATTCTATTTCACCTCCAAATCAATAGTTCAACTATCAATCAACATGTGAGCTCACCTGAGTTCCACCTCTTGATCATTTTGGTCCACCTTTCAATCAATTCTCTCCAATTATCTATAAATTGAGCATTCAACTCCTCACAATCACTCTGAATCATGAACTTTGAATCTTTGTGTCATTTGCAGGTTGCCAATGCGATATTTGAGAGCCACCATACCACAAAGAAGAGAAGAGAAATGGAAGCTATATGTAGTCATAGAATATGCATAATTGATTGATAAATCTCACATTCCTCTTTCTTGATTTTGCATTATTTCATTGTGTTTTTGTTTGAATTCTATTAGAATATGGATTTGTAATTTCTCCCTTTGATTTTTAGTTGATTACATGATGAATTTTTACATACGATATTTTGGTTAACTCGATGTGAATTAACAAAAATTTAAGGTTCTTTGTTTTCTGTGTGATTTTGCAGATCGTACGGATTTTTGTCTTTTTTTTTTACAAGTTGTATGGATTGCACAACATATTTAATGATCATGCAATCACATTTATAGAATCATACAATCGCATAGATAGGATCACACAATCGAGTATACATGGTCATGCATTTGTGTGGAACCCATCACACAATCGTCTAGATACTGTCACACAATTGAGCAGATCTTGTTATTTGGTTTATGCATTTTGTTTTTCTGATTTTTCTCATTATTTGCATTCTGTTCTATTTGGATTCTGTAATAAATTTATTCAAATTTGAATATGGTTTATATTTATTGCATGCTTTAATTATGACATCTTATGGCACGTAAGGTGCAATTCAGAATTTCAGGTTCTAGGAGGACGAAGGAACAAAGAACACAAGCCAACGCTATCAACAAATCTTAAAGGCAAAAAATAAAATACGAGATCTAGAGGACCAACCAGCCATTGACAGATACAACAGCCTAGTTCTCTCGTATAGAGTAAAATATGATTTTTTTAATATAGAGTGGATGATGAGAGATCTTGCTAGGGCATCACAATCTGTTTTGTAGGTTCTAGATTAGAATTAGCTTTTTTATTTTCATTTTTATTTGGTACGTCTGTGTATCACTCAATCACTCTATCAAGATCACGTAATCGCTCTGTTGGGATCATGCAATCTCTCTATCAGAATTACACAATCGCTCCGTCAGAATTACACAATCAGTCATACAGGATCACACAATCGCTTAGGTATCATTACACATTCATTTTTTTTAATTGTTAATCTTCTATTTTCTGTGGATTTTCTTGGGTTACTGATTATCTGTTTGTAGCATGTGGCAAATTTACAGAGAGGATCAGATTATTATTGAATCATAAACACTCATGCTATCACACTTCAGTGTTGAGATTAAAATAAACCTGGCTAAAATGGACATGCATGTTATCACTCTTTAGTTTTGGGCTTAAAATAAACCTGGTTAAAATTGACATGCATTCTTTAACATTTCAGTTTGGTGCTCTAAAATTGACATGCACATGTGTATCTCACACCTAAATTTGGGTTTTAAAATGAACATGAATCAGGCTTCTCAATAGAATAACTCACATTTCATTTTGTCTTAAGGGAAAGAACTTTTTATCATGTTTGGGGTGGACCTATTGTTGCATCAACTACCTTTCCACCTACCTTCGAGGTCTTGGGAGAAAGGGAGAAGGTGATAAAAACACCCAATTTTTTTTATTTTAGTAGTGAGGGGTATCTTTGACTGGGGATTTCATCACTCCACAAAGGTACTTCGAATTGGGGTGTGTTGGGGATATCATCTCTCCCAGCATACTCTTGAGCGGGTTTTCGAGTTGCTATATAAATATACTGGTCAGGCGGCTAGAGTGTTGAGTGAATTCGATGTATGTGGGGGCCTTCCTTGCACCGCTAAGCTCAACTAAAGTCTTAAGTGGATTTCTCTGAGAATCCGTTGTTGGATCAGGACACTTCAAAATTTTACAATAAGAACCAACTTAGTAGCCCAAATCCTACATTCAGTGATTTTGGGAGTGCGGATCATACCCCATAGATACCCCTCATGTACCTTGCATTATGAGACAAAAATCACTTAGTGATAAGATCTTCGTATATTCATGGTAAGAGAGATTGGAATGCCCAAGAAGTGTGTGCCGTGGAGTGGAGCCAATGTTGCTAGACTCTCTATCTGTTCATTTTGTTTCGGTATTTTGTTGCGGGGGCCTCATTGAATGGTGTCCACTTTCTAGCCTAAGATTGTATTATGGGATTTTATGTGTATCATTGTACTAGACCAATATTGAGTCATTATTTGGGCTATTTTAAGCCCTATCTTACGTATCTCTGAATTCTAAGAGTTGGTCAGAACACAGTTCAGTCAGCTATACCTAACCTCAAATAACTATTCTCATATTTGGAAAACAACAAACTTGTCCTACACACAGACTTACTGGAAACAAAGTTCATCTTGAAATGCCAGACAATCCTGCAAACTCAAAATTTTACATACTTATGACCTTAGGAAGTCCTTTCATAGTCCTCATTTATGTCCTCATTATCATCCTTAGAACTTGCATAGTCCTCATTCACGTCCTTATTATCATCTTTATTATTGTCCTTAGAACTTGCATAGTCCTCATTCATGTCCTTATTATCGTCCTCATTATCATCCTTAGAACTTTCATAGTCCTCATTTACATCCTCATTATCATCCTTAGAATTTGCATAGTCCTCATTTACGTCCTTATTATCATCCTCATATACATCCTTAGATTTAGTCCTTGTCTAGACCTCATATAAATCTATCTTAGTCTATCATCATTTGCATAATCATCCTAGAAAGTCATAGCATGCATCTTAATGGGTTTCCCAGGTGATGGTTTGCTCCCCTTTGAGCAACCTAATCTAGTGCCAAATGACGATCAATGAGAAATCATTGACGGTTTAGGTAACTTGGGTTGGCAATTAAAGAGAAACACACCTCATTATATAGGAGTCGAGTACAAGCTAAATAGAGAGTATAAAATTGCCTATAGAATTCATAGAGAAATTGTTGCAAAACTTCTAAGAGAAGAGCTTGAAAAACTTGCGTTGCAAAAATCTTGAAATACTCAACAAGTCTCACATCCAAATCCTCAATAGAGAGTCTGGTCTAGTGTTGCATATTCCATATTTAGGTCTAGGGTCTTACATGTTGGCAATATTGCATTATAACAGACAATGAAAGATTTTTGGTATTTCAATAAGGATATTGAGAAGGTTGTCAATGATTATGGATATAACTGATTAAGGATGTTTACTGTCTTGATATTATTATTTTGTCATTGATGTCAAGAAATTGATTTTCTAATTCAGTATGATGTTACCATATCTTGAGAAGTATGATATGAAGATTATAAAGATGTTGATAAAAGACACAGGAAAGAATATGATGAATAAGGTATTCAATGGGCAACTACTACCGAGTCAGACAATGATGAGATCATGATGTTTTAGATTGTTTTAACATCATACATATGTTGTAAATTGTAAAGGTTAATACTACACTATGTTATCAAGCAAAGAACCTAGTCGGTAAACCCTAAGGTTATCGCTATCGATTAATGAAGACAGAATGTCTACCGAGTGAAGTTTAGTATTCATCAAGTTGTTACCAAGTTGTAATCGAGCTATAACAGAATGCATTAAATGTTTACATGCGGTATTTAATGAAGGAAGTTGATGAGCTGGAGTGGATCAAATGATTGGTAAGTTGTGGAAGAAGTTTGTTAATGAATCTAAGGCAATGAAAAGTTGGCATAAAGATCTACAGCTCAGATTGAATCGCAATACCCTGGCACAAGTTCCAAGACTATTATGCAAGTTCCAAGGTGGGGTAAAACGTTTTCAGATCAAAAGATGCATTGAACCTGGACAAGATTGAAGATCTGATGGCTATGATTGATCATGGGAAATGTGATCAAGGAGATTAAGCGATTACCTAATTGTTTATAAATAGGAAACTGTTGATAAACAATGAATGCGGGCAAGTGTATGCACAGGGATGCTACATAGTGATTATCGAGCACAAAAGCTTGAAGACCTATTAGAATAATAGAGTATAGAAGCCCAGCAGATAGACAAGATTAGTTCTATGTCTAGATTGTATTGAACAAATAGTAATCTGCTTTAGCATTTTAAGATGTGAAGTTGCAGATAGATTTTATTACTGTTATTTTATGAAAGTGACAGAAAATCTCTTAACCGAGTGGACTTAACAGTCTTATATGTAAACCCTCTAGCAAGGTGACATTCTGATTGAGTGTTTGAAATCCTTTAACAAAGTCACTTCTAACCAAGTGAAGATCCTAACAGATCTGAGGGAATTCCCTTAACCAGGTCACATCTAGCAATGTGTTTGTAATCTTTAACATGATTTGCTTTTAACCGAGCATACTCTAGAATAGTATATTTCTTAGGTCTGAAATCCCACAATGGTTTTTCCCTATTTGGGTTTCCACGTTAAATCTGGTGTTATGAGGATTATATTGTTCATATGCTTTTGAGTTTGCATGTTTAACAATTTTGGTTATATTACTGATATATATGTTACCGAGGTTGAATCTGATGTTTTTATGGATGATTAAGTTTGTATGATTCACCCCCCCCTCTCATCTTGTTGGCTATTGGATTTGTACTTATATTAAGTATCAGAACTATCATTACATTATTGTCGTCTTGCATTAGGTTCTAAACCATCCTCATATAGAAGTCTTAAATGCCTATCACAAGGTCACAAAAGGCAAAACGTAAGATGGACCCAAACAATGACCTGTCTATAAATCCAATTTGGAACATGGACATATCAAGTAGTCAACAGTCAAATCCTTAGGAAATGCCTACAATACATGAAATACAATAAAAATTTAACACACAAAGAGATTGAGTCAACTCAATAGGACCCACATGTCCTTATGATCTTAGACACTCTTATACATAATGATAGGGAAAAATATCTCTCGTTGTTATTACAAATGGGGCCAAATTACCTAAAGATTTTGATATCACAACAATCTTACCACTGGGAAATACTTTAGGTCCAAATAGTAGTCAAATACCACATATGACACAAATGCACGCGATGACCTCAAGTTTTCCTAAGAATGTACCAACATCATCTATACAAACAAATGTCATTCTAAACACGACTTCTCAATCAAGTGTATCATCCTCAAAAATAAACATAGGCTATCCTAGCCTCTCATACAATATCTATAATGTCAAGTGTCTCAACACCTATTCAAACACAAGTTCCTCATACGACAAGTGTGACTCAACCTCTGGTTTCCTATTCTATAAGATCTACATACAATCATCAGAATACAAATCTAGGTTCCACTAATATAATGAGTACAACCCAGTCAAACATGGGTTCACATGTCACTTATTTCATAGTACCTAGTAGAACCCATAATACATGGAATTATAATTATAGTACCTTTCAACAACCTCCTTGTTATACTACCATGAATCCTTTTGTGGGAAATATACATGCGCAAAGTGTACCCCTAACTCAAACATATATTTTGTCCCAACAAGTACATAATATACAACAACAGATGACAACTATGCAAACCGATAATGATAAAAAGAGCTACACAATGCAAGACTTACATCCTTATCCTTTTGATTACACATTATACATGCCGCCTTCCCCAACACATTTTAAAACACCAAAATTTGACAGATACTGAGGGAAAGGTGATCCTAGAGATCACATAAGAGAGTTTTTTTACAACATGTATAGAGATTGCAACTAAAGACACTTATCTAATGAGACTGTTTTCTAAAAGTTTGGGAGGCTCAGCCTTGGAGTGGTTTTTACATCTACCACCAACTATCACATCATGGGGTGAATTAGTTGCACATTTCATTGCTAAATTCTCACATAACATTGAAACCCCAATCACTTTGATGGAAATATGTGCCACAAAACAATATGAGAATGAAACATTCACCTCCTTTATACAAAGATGGAGATCTCTCTATAGGAGATGCAAGACTATTATTCTTGAAATGGATCAAGTTGACATGTTCACAGAAAACTTAATCCCTAAAATCAAGTACCCGATACAAATGCAATTTTTGACCACGTTTAAACAAATCACCGAAAAATCCCTAAAGTGTGAGAAAGGACTAGTAGAACAAGTTCTCATAAAATATGGCAATAACAACAACAATGATAAATCCAAATTTTGGTTAAAAAACAAAAATGTGACCAATGATGGTGTTGTAGATGCCCGTACAGTGAACATAACTCAACCAATTTTGTTTTTACAATGTATAAGTCAATCATTTAGTCCACATACAGAGAATAACACTGTATCAACCAATGTAAATGTTGTGTAGACTATGAACACAAAATTCCCAAGGGTAAATGCTCCAAAAAGGAATTACACACCTCTAGGAGAACCTATTGAATTAGCGTTAAAAAAATTGATATAGACAAACATGATCAATTTGCCATAAGTAATAGTATATGAACTAGGTCCTTTCAAACCTATATGGTGGAATGATAGTGATTTTTATGAATATCATCATACTAAAGGTCACAAAATTGCAAGTTTCTATAAATTGAAAAACTTAATCCAAGACATGATTGATCAAGGTGACATCACAATTGATACCAACAAAACTTCAGAAAATAGGAATCATACCATCTTTAAGGGTCCATTTGTCAAACATGATAAAGGGAAGGCATCTACATTGGGAACACAAGATAATACAACTAACTACACCAAAGTCTCATACAACTATACTTTTCATGCCATTAGCTCAGGAGATGTAGTAAATGATGATTCACGAGAAGCACTTGATAATGATGAGAAATATGAAGAGACTTACAACTATGATAACCAAATTTGCATGATGTCAGAAGCACCAAAATATGATGAAGAAAAGAATATTTGTCTTATGGACTGGGGGCATGAAGAACCGTTTCATTCAGGATGGTTTGAAGATGAACTTATAGCACATATCATGAATGTAAGACTTGCACATGATGACTATAGGAAGGGATATGAAATGAACCTCAATAACACAAGATGTGTTACAGATAGTTCCCTCACAAGAGATGATACAATGGCTACAATCATGATAACTCCTACAGAAAGAGATTGTGCAGTAGTTACTCACAGATCTAAAGTAGCTTGACAAGGAGTACCATCAAACCCACCACCAGCAGTAGGGACCTATAATGTTGTTGAGAAACTCAAGAAAACCCCGACACAAATATCACTCCTTAAACTATTGCATATGATAGTTGTGATACTTAATGTAAAGTAAAGATGCCAATAGCTAACAAGACGAGAGGGCGGGGGGGGGGGGGGGGGGGGGAGGGGGGTGTGAATCATACAAAATTAATCTTCCATAAAAACAATAGATTCAACCTCAGAAACATATACTTCAGTAATATAACCAAAAATTACTAATCATCATAACACTCATAAACACATAATCATCATAACACTCATAACACCAGATTTAACGTGAAAACCCAAATAGGGAAAAACCACTGTGGGATTTCGGACCCACTAAGAAATATACTCTTCTAAAGTATGCTCGGTTAAAAGCAAATCCTGTTAATGATTACAAACACATTGCTAGATGTGACCCAGTTAACGAATTTCCCTCAGATCTATTAGGATCTTCACTTTGTTAAAAGTGACCTTGTTAAAGGATTTCAAACACTCATTTAGAATGTTACCTTGCTAGAGGGTTTACAAATAAGACTGTTAAGTCCACTTGGTTAAGAGATTTTCTGTCACTTACAAAATAACAGTAATAAAAATCTATCTGCAACTTCACATCTAAAATGCTAAAGCAGATTCTTAGTTGCTCAAAACAATCTAGTCATAGGACTTATCTTGTCCCTCTATTGGGCTCTCTACTATGTTATTCAAATAGGTCTTCAAGCTTCTGTCCTCGGTAATCACTATGTAGCATCCCTGTGCATACACTTGCCCACATGCATTGTTTATCAACAATTCCTTATTTATAAACAATTGTTAACCGCTTAATCTCCTTGATCAAATTTCCCATGATCAATCTTAGCCATCAGATCTTCAAACTTGACTAGGTTCAATGTATCCTTTCGATCTGAAAATGTTTTAGCTTGCCTCGGGACTTGCAGTCCTTTCTTGGAACTTGCACAAGGTTATTACGGTTCAATCTGCATTGTAGATCTTCCTTCTAATTTTCCTTTTCCATAGATCCTCAACAAACTTCATGCGCAACATTCCAATCATTTATACATCTCTGGATAATCATTGTCCTTCATTAAATAATGCTTGTATTCATCTAATGCGCACTGTCATAACTCGGTTGCAACTTGGTAAATACTAAACTTTATTCGGTAGACATTTCATCTTCATTAACCGATATCGATAACCTTAGGGTTTACTGACTAGGTTCCTTAGGGTTTATTGACTAGGTTCTTTGCTCGCTTACATAGTATAGTATTAACCTTATAATCAACAACATATGTAGGATATCAAAACAATCTAAACATCATGATCTCATCATTGTCTAACTCGGTAATAGTTTCCCATTGAATAACTTATTCCTCCTCTTATTCATCACATTCTTTCTGTGTCTTTTAGCAACATCTTAATCTTCTTCTAATCAATCTTCTCAAGATATAACAACATCATACTGAATCAGATAATCAGTCTCTTGACATCAATGAAAAAATAATGTTATAAAGATAGTTATCATCCTTCTTCAGTTATATCAATAATCTTCAACAACCTTCTCAATATCCTTACTGAATATCAACAATCTCCTGATATTGAAATGCCAACAATCTTTCTTACTATAATGCCAACAATCTCCCCCTTTGGCATTGATGGCAAAACCAATAATTAAATGGTAATACCAACAAGATATTTCAAATTGATTTAGATTTAGATTGCTGTTAGACTTCTCCTGTTATCCTTGAGCTGTTAAAATCTTCTGAAGTCTTCTCCCTTCTTCATTAGTCTACAGAGCTGTTGACTTGCATTTAGTCTTCTCCATTTTTGCAATCTTCTCCCCCTATCATTAGTCTTCTATTATTTCATCATTCAGGGCTTTACCGTTCAGTCAACCATTTAGTCTTCCAACCATTTAGTCTTCTCCCCCTTTGACAACACTACCAAAAAGTAAAAGAACTAAATCATGATTTCTTCCTCTGTGAAGTGATTTGCCTTGTTGTGTAACATCTCAGTCTCGGTCAGATCAAATTGTCTCTATTCACCTTTTCCTGCACAACTTTAGGTGACCTCCTAAAGTGCATAAATCAACTTCAATCCACACATAATATTCTATAGATTCATCAAATTGATTCTTTTACCGAACTCAATCAGTGAGTAGAAGATAGGGGTAGGACCCCTAACTTGCTTCTGAGATACTCAAAAGTGTCCCTTGACAATGGCTTTGTGAAGATGTCTACTAATTGCTCCTTTGAATTGATATATTCCAGCACAACTTTCTTCTCTTGAACTTCTTCTCTGAGATAATGATCCTTTATAAATATATGCTTTGTTTTAGAGTGCATTACTGGATTCTTTGAAATGTTAATGGCACTAGTATTATCACAGAATATAGTTACTGGCTTGGTAACTTTCTCATTTATACCTTCCAATAGTTGTTTGATCCATGCTATATTGGTACAATTCAATGCTGCATCAACATATTCAGCTTTTGTTGTTGACTGTGAGATACATCCTTATTTCTTGCTAAGCCAACTCACTAGTCTTTCTCCCATAAAGAAAGCTCCACCACTTGTTCTTTTCATGTCATCTATGTTGCCTACCCAATCAGCATCAGTATAAACTTTTAAATCAAAATTATTCCTCTTTTCATATACTAAGCCATAATCTTCAGTGCCTCTCAAGTATCTGAAAATTCTCTTGATTGCTATCATATGTGTCTCCTTGGGATCTGCAGAGAATCTTGCTACGATACCTACTGAATGTGCTATATCTGGTCTACCATGCACAACATATTGCAATTTTCCAATCATAGATCAGTAAAGTGTCTCATCAATAGATGCGGATCCATCATTCTTTGATAATTTACAGTTAGTAGTCATAGGAGTACTTACTGGTTTAGAATCCCCCATTCCAAATTTCTTTAAGATTTCCTTTATGTACTTGGATTAAGTAATGAAAATCTCATCTTTCATTTGCAGTATCTGTAAACCTATAAAATACTTTATCTCACCGATTAGTGACATCTCAAATTCTTTGCACATTTCATTTCCAAAGTTCTTGCATAAGGAGTCATTACCACCAAATATAATATCATCAACAAATATGGTTGAGATCATGTAGCGTCCTAAAATTGTGACACTTGCAATTTCGACTGCATTTAGGTCTTCACGATGGCGGCACAATGTTGAACCTGAATGGAGACCCCGAAACCTACTTGTGACATCAAAAACTGCCTATTTCTGCACCTTGGCATGATCCCTCCTTGCACCCTGCTGTCCTGGGAGGTGGGACCATGGCGCCCAGCGCCCTCGTCCCTGGCCCTATTTTGGGCCCGGTCTCCTTTTGGGCATCGGGTCTTGAAGTTTGCAAATTGGAAAACAATGCTTCTAGGTTGGCCTAAGGTCAGAAAAATCAGTCTCTCAACCCTAATTGACAAGTATATAAACTACTTTTCCTCTCCTAGAAAGGGAGGAAGAAAATAAGCAAGAGCAAGACGCGGAAGCGATATTCAAACATTCAAATATTCAAGCATTCAAGCATTCCTTCAAGCAATTGAGCATTCTAAGTCTCCATTCAAGGCTAGGTGTTGCATTCAAGACAAGGGTTCAAACATTGAAGAGGAGATCACATACAACATACAACATACTACATACATTACACCTTCGCATGTAAGAATACAAACAATCTTACAACAAGGTATCAGTACTTGTTTACATTACAAACATTTACATTTACAACATTCTCATTTCTTGGTTAATTCCAAAACTGGGGTTTGACCTAAAGGAAAACCCCTAATCCCTAACCCCCCAATCATCCTCTCTTTTCTGTGTGTAGGTTGCAGGTACGCGGCTGTAATTGAAGATCTGGAATCCTTGTGCAGAGACAAACAGATCCCCCTTCCTTTCTCATATTTTTCGGAGGACCGTGTGTACTCAAGGCACCATCATCCCGTCAACTTTCGCTCAAATTTGCAGAACAACACCATCTCGACATTTTACTGCTAATTCCAGGTCCGCAGCTTCATCCCGTATCCCTATCTCTGTTTATAAGTGAATCTTTCTTACTTTACATGCATTCCTAGTTCAATCATTCTATCTACATTCTTTACAAAAGAGGGTATCCTTGATGTCTTAACCCTTGAAACTCATTTAGAATCCAATCCTGCATTGTGTGGGATTAGATCTTGTGGGTTTCAACCCCTCTTTTGAATGTAAAGTCTCTCCTAAGTGAAAACCATCAACCCTAGTGACCCTCTTCTCTCTCTCTCCTTGGAGTGGAGTGGGGGGAACACCTAGGGTTCAATTTTTCTGCTTTACATTTTGGTGAACCCGATGTGAACATCCTAATTCTGATTATTTATGGTTAGATCTAAAAAATTTGCTTCCTTAATTACATTTCCATGTTTGATCTTTTGCAAATTTTAGAGGTTGATTGCATAAAAACCCTAAAATTTTCTTTTTAGTAATTAAGCTTGTGAAATGTCTAATTGTTAATGCTTTTTTCAGATCTATCCTTCTATTGCAAATTGTCAATTCATATTTATGCTCTAATTCTGAAAATTAAGTGGTTAAGTGTCAAAACCCTAATTTTTAAAACCCTCTTGATTCAGCCTTTGACTGATGATTTCACTGATCAAAACACCTCCAAATCGGCTGTAACTTTGGATTTCGCAACAAAATCACAATATCTCTCATCCCTGAAAATTTGGAAAAAAGTTGCGAGGACTGTGTGCACCCCGAGCGCCATCGTCCCCGACATTTTTTCTGAAATTTCGGGAGCTAGATCTTACTATGTTTTTCTGCTAAAATCCAGAATTTTGGCTGATTTTATCAATTCTAACACTTTCAAAATTAAAGTCAAAGTTGGTCTAGTGATTGCTTGGATAAAGGCTTATAATCATTCAAAAATTGTTGAAATTGAAATTTGTATCAAAATTGTGTTTCTTACTGTCCTAAATCTAAAAAGTGTGTTAGCATTCATTCGAAATTTCAATGCTTTATTCAAATTTTTACAATTTGTGACTTTTGAAATTAAGTGTTTAATTGTGGCAACTTTGATTTCCGCTTTCAAATTTGAATTTTGCATGAAATTGAGTCAACTTTTAAATTTCAAAGCCTGCATTGCTTTCAGTATTCCCTCTAAAATCATAAAATTCAAAATTTCAGTTTCCCTCTCTTTTTCAAAATTCAAATTTTGCATTTTTCAACAATCTTGGTAGGGTTCAATTTTGAGATTGCAACTTTAATTTGGCCTATCCAAAAATCGTAAAATCACTCAATTTTTTCAGATTATCTTTAAAATCATCATAACTTTCATCCCTGAAAATTTTGAAAAAAGTTACGAGGACCGTGTGCACTCCGTTCGCCACGGTCCCTGGCATTTTTTTCGAAATTTCGGGAGATTGTCCTGATTGTATTTAACAGCTTAAATCTAGGAGATTGGCTGATTTTATTGAAATTTGCTACCTATAAAATTCAAAATCTTCTCTCTCTCTTTAGTGCATGAGTTTTACAACAATAAGCCCTACTTATACTATTCCCATTAGACGAAGCCTTAGAATTAAGTCTTTCCAAGGTTTAGTTACTGAGGAGATGGAACCTAATTTGAATGGCCTTTTTAACGAGGACATGGGTAATTCCTCTAATCCTCTTAATGATGAAGAAGCTCTCCATGAGGTTTCTGTAGAACAACTTTCGAAATTGGATAACCAATTTGATGATTTTCGACAATGGATGTCTCAAGAATACCTCGATAGTCAAGCTCTTTCAATAATTGAGGGTCTAAAACGTATGGTTCAAAGTGATAAGAATGGAATTGATATTTTGCGTGGTATTGCACACATTATGGATTCAAATGTGATGCCTATGAAGAGTTGTGCCGAAACTTTGGGTTATACACAACCTCCTACTCAAGTTAATCATTCTATTCCTTTGACAACTTCTATTGCTAGTATACCTACTTTTACATCAAACATAATGACTACTTCAATACAAGACATTCCACCTATGATCACCAGTCATGGGGGCAATCCTTCTTCTTCAATCAACCCTCTTCCTTCATTCAATCCGACTTCCTCATTCATTCCTTCAATGAGTGTTCCTATTTCATCTCCACAAATAAACATGACGTAAGGGGGCAATTCATTTAACCATTCCATTCCTCCTTGTAGTGTTCCTCCTTTCCAATCATCTCCTATGACTAACTATCATAGTGTCCCGCCACCTTACTCTCAATCAATACCTTCTTTCAATAACATAATACCTCCATCACAATCTAACACGTCTAATATGAACTCTTCGACTGAAGCGACCATTAACAATCTTGCACAAACTGTCTCTTCTTTACAACAACAAATTGCCTCTATGAATCAATCTAAGTTTAGTGTGCCCACATTTGATGTTGCAAGCCCACTTTCTCTTGACATTGTTCGAGCTATCCCCCCTAAACATGTTGAAATTCCGCATTTGGAGCTTTATAATGGTAAGGGTGATCCTCTAACACATGTTAAGACCTTTCAAACAATATGTACTGATTTTGCTTATGACCAAAGGTTGCTTGCAAAACTGTTTACTAGAACATTAAGAGATAAAGCCCTACAATGGTATTGCTCGTTGCCTTCCTATTCTATTACTTCTTTTGAACAAGTTGCAAATGCTTTTATTCAACAATTTCAAAACAATATAAGTCCTAAAGTTACTTTGATTGATTTAATGCATTGTAAACAAGGTGTTAAAGAAAAAGTGACTGATTTCATTGGTAGATATAAGCATTTGTATGCTCAAATTTCTTTTCCAGTACCTGACAATGATATTCAACGAATCTTTATTTCTAATTTACAAAAAGATATTAGAGAAAAACTTCTATTTTCTGAGTTTACTTCTTTCCAACAGTTGTGCGCAACACTTCACAATTATCAACTGACTGTGAGTCAAATGGAACAAGCAAACCCTATGGCTCCGAGTGATAAGGGTGATAGTAGTCAACAACCATTTGGGAAGTTTAAACCGAACAGAGAGACAATTAAGTTCAATGAAAACATCATCAACAACAATGTGAATGCAGCATCAGGTGTGCCTCCTATTTCTAAGTTTTTCAAGAAAGAAAGAAAGTTTACTCCTTTGAATGAATCATTGCATAGTATTATGAATAAGTTATTGGAACAAAATGTGCTTACTCTTCCTCCTATAAAGCAAATAGATCCTGCAAAGATTAACTCACCTTATTTTGATAACAAATCTTTTTGTCAATTTCATCGTTATCCTGGGCATGATACTGAAAAATGTTTTGCTTTAAAGGGTAAAATTCAAGATTTGATTGATAATAATACTATCTCTGTTTCTGGTGTGAATGATAAAGACAACACATCTGTAGCTCCTCCTAACCAAAATCTTCAGATTTTTACTGATCCATTACCTTCTCATACCTCTAATGTGGTTGAGACTAATGATTCCTCTTTCTCACCTGATAGTCTTGTGTCTATGACTCCGAATGTGATTAACTTTGTGGAACAACAGAAAATCCCTAAGGAACCTTCTATCGCATTTGATTCCAGTGAAACTATCAGGGTACCTGATGGACCTTTATATATAGTTGCAAAAGTCAAGAATACACCTTGCTGTGGAGTGCTTATTTATCCTTCTTGTATGGTTAATATCATTACTGAAGAGTTTCTTTTTACTTTGCAATTGAATCAAGTGATCTATGACAAAACAAATGTGGTTGTGAAATTATTTGATGCATTTTCTTCTCCTGCAATTGGTTCTGTTACATTACCTATTGAGGTTCATAACAAATCCCTTGATGTGGACTTTGCTATTATTCCATCGTCCGAACAATTTTGAGTGAAGCTAGGCTATCCTTGGCTATCTTCCATGAAAGCTATTACTTCTCCTATTCACAAGTGTTTGAAATTTCCCCATAATGGTAAAGTTGTTACTGTCAATCATAGTCTCTTTAAACCAGCTGAAAGAACCTCTAGCGTTCCTATTGATTATTTTTGGCCTAAACAATTCCAATCTCTTCCACCGCGGAGTGATCATCTTTTCAAATCTTATCAAAAGTGGAAAAAAGATATGATCCTATCTCTAAGTGAACCTAGAACACCCAAACTTGATATTCCTATCATTCTTGAGAAGGAAGTTCTTCCTTTGAAAGATAAAACTAATGTCTTTCCTCAAGAAGATTCCCAACCCATCCCTATGAATGTGACTATGCCTATATCTAATAAACTTCCTAAAAGTAGACCTATACCTCCTCGTCATGATGGACTTGGTCTCCTTCCTAAACCAAAAATTCCTCCTTTATATGGAGCAGTTCCTCCTCCTTCCTCTTATGGAGAGAAGAGACCTTCCTCTTCTCCTATTGTTCAACCTAAGAGACCACAACCTAAACACCCAAGTGATAAGGATGAGGACATTCCTCCTCCTTAATCTTCTCAACTTCCTACTAAGACTAGATGAAATCATTCTGCACGTGAACGCTGACGAAAGTGTCATCTTAGAGCTTAGGCAGCTGCTTCTCAAACCTTGCAATCCCCAAAAACACCTTCAGCTAGTATTATTCCATTTTCTCCTCAGCCGAAAATTGAGCCAAAATCTCCTAAACATAAGATGCATGATGGTCTTGATCCTGTGCGAGTTAAAGATCCTATTTTTATAAATCTTGATGATGATATAGATGAAAATGTTATTCATGATGAAAATATTATTCATGATGAAAATATTACTCCTGTTCATTTTAATAGTGAATATGAATATGTTGATGTTGATACCCATTTATCTAACGAATTTTCTAAAGCACTTATCCTAGCTCCTAGACAAGAACAACGTGGCTTGGAACATGAACATAGCCCTTGTTTGGATCTTGTGATAGCTCCATCTGCTGTGTTGGATGTTCCTCCTCTAGCGTGTTTCCTGCCTTCCCAAAATATCGATCAGCAAGATCGGGGGGTAGATGACGTGCTAGACTAGTTTCATTAGCATAGCAGACTCTCTCCTCCTCTCTTGATCTCTTTTGTTACCTCTTCTATGTGTTATTCTCATTCTTCCATTTGTTGTCCTTAGTGTTGTCTACTTGAGGACGATGCAAAGCATTGAGATCTGTTTTGGTCTCTCTCATGTTGACTCAAAAGACACATGTGTTCCCTTCTTCTAGGTGACCTTCCTTGATTAGGGAATGAAGAACAATTATGCATACATACATATGATATACATGAATTATCATACAGCATACTGACCCCGAGGAAAGTGAAGTCACCTCATGCTTTGTGTTTTGTGTCTATTATCCTTGGGCTTATCTCACACTTGGGGGCTAAATCCTTGTGATAACGTGCTTCTTTCCCTTCTCATTTCTTATATGTATCACTACCTTAAAGGAATCACCCCCGATGAGGCATGTGCGATCACTTTAACGTAGGGGGGCATACATCCCGTTCATATCTCTTCAAGATACTTGAAAATTTCTTGACAAATTTAGCTTTGCCTTGAAAATTATTGATATCTTTCTTGCATGACTCATAGTGAGGGAACCTTACTACTGATAGTCATGGTTCTCCCTCATGATCTTCCCTTTTACTTTGTCAATCGAAGTCATAAGATCCTTAGTCCACTGGGGGCTTGGTGTATCTTGCCTCCTTGACGTGGTGAAAGTCTTTCGATGTTGTTGCCTTGTACTTTACCGGAAGTATGGGCATACGCTTATACTCTCGCTAAAGTGGGGGCTAAATGTAGTATCCTAAAATTGTGACACTTGCAATTTCGACTGCATTTGGGTCTTCACGATGGCGGCTCAATGTTGAACCTGAATGGAGACCCTGAAACCTGCTTGTGACATCAAAAACTGCATATTTCTGCACCTTGGCATGATCCCTCCTTGCACCCTGCTATCCTGGGAGGTGGGACCATGGCGCCCAGCGCCCTGGTCCTTCAGGACTAGGATGCCTAGCACCCTGGTCCCCCAGGACCATGGCGCCCAGCGCCCTGGTCCCTGGCCCTATTTTGGGCCCGGTCTCCTTTTGGGCATCGGGTCTTGAAGTTTGCAAATTGGAAAACAATGCTTCTAGGTTGGCCTAAGGTCAGAAAAATCAGTCTCTCAACCCTAATTGACAAGTATATAAACTACTTTTCCTCTCCTAGAAAGGGAGGAAGAAAATAAGCAAGAGCAAGACGCGGAAGCGATATTCAAACATTCAAATATTCAAGCATTCAAGCATTCCTTCAAGCAATTGAGCATTCTAAGTCTCCATTCAAGGCTAGGTGTTGCATTCAAGACAAGGGTTCAACCATTGAAGAGGAGATCACATACAACATAGAACATACTACATACATTACACTTTCGCATGTAAGAATACAAACATTCTTACAACAAGGTATCAGTACTTGTTTACATTACAAACATTTACATTTACAACATTCTCATTTCTTGGTTAATTCCAAAACTGGGGTTTGACCTAAAGGAAAACCCCTAATCCCTAACCCCCCAATCATCCTCTCTTTTCTGTGTGTAGGTTGTAGGTATGCGGCTGTAATCGAAGATCTGGAATCCTTGTGCAGAGACAAACAGATCCCCCTTCGTTTCGCGGATTTTTTGGAGGACCGTGTGCACTCCGGGCACCATTGTCCCGTCAACTTTCACTCAAATTTGCAGAACAACACCGTCTCGACATTTTACTACTAATTCCAGGTGCGCAGCTTCATCCCGTATCCCTATCTCTGTTTATAAGTGAATCTTTCTTACTTTACATGCATTCCTAGTTCAATCATTCTATCTACATTCTTTACAAAAGAGGGTATCCTTGATGTCTTAACCCTTGAAACTCATTTAGAATCCAATCCTACATTGTGTGGGATTGGATCTTGTGGGTTTCAACCTCTCTTTTGAATGTAAAGTCTCTCCTAAGTGAAAACCATCAACCCTAGTGACCCTCTTCTCTCTCTCCTTGGAGTGGAGTGGGGGGAACACCTAGGGTTCGATTTTTCCGCTTTACAGATAAATATTCCATTGTCCTCATCTTTCTTCATGTACATATTGTTGTTTTCACTTGTCCTTATAAAAGCAATCTTGATCAAATAAGAGTGTAGTCTTTTATACCATGCTCTAGGTGCTTGTTTCATACCATATAAAGCTTTGTTCAGTTTGCATACCCGATCTTTACTCTTGTCTTCAACAAATCCTTCAGGTTGTTCTATATAAACTTCTTCTTCTAGTATACCATTCAAAATTGCAGATTTAATATCCATTTGATATACCTTGAAATTTTTGAAAGCAGCATATGCCAACAATGTTCTTACTCCCTCAAGTTTAGCCACAGGTGCAAAAGTTTCACCATAATCTATTCCTTCTTCTTGAACATAACCTTTGCAAACTAGTCTTGCTTTATTGCAAATGACTTCACCTTTTTCATTTAGCTTGTTTCTGAAAATCCACTTTGTACTAATTACATTTTTGTCCTTTGGTCTTGGGATTAGTGTCCATGTGTCATTCTTCTTGATTTGATCAATTTCTTCTGTCATGGCATTTACCCAATCTTCACTGTTAAATGCCTTTTTCACTATTCTCGATTCAAATTCAGAAATCAGACATGTGTTCTATCTCAGTTTGTTTCTTGTCATCACTGGATCATCCTTTTCTCCTATAATCTAACTTGATGCATGATGTCTTCTGACATATTTGGCTAATATAGGCTCGATAGGTTCTGTATGATCTTCTTCATCACTTGGTAACTAGACATTATCTTCATTTTCTTTAGCAGCTTTCTCGGTAGGACTTCTCAATTTAATATAAACGAATTCTTCATAATCTTCTGGTTCTTTAAAATTTCCTTCATCATTTCTTTCTACAAATTCATCAATTTTCACATTTGCACTTTCCACTATTTTGTTAGATGTTTTGATCAGACATTTAAATGCTTTACTTCTAGAAGAATAACCAAGAAATGTTCCTTCTTCACTTTTCTGATCAAATTTTCCATTTCTGTCATCTTTGTGAAGATAGCATCTACTTCCAAAGATTTTAAAGTAACTTACATTAGGTTTCTTGTCATACCAGATTTCATATGGTGTCTTCATAGTTCCTTTCTTCAGTTGAACTTGGTTCAGGGTGTAAACTGCAGTGCTGATTGCTTCTCTCCAAAATGTTTGAGGTACCCTCTTTTCTATCATCGGGGTTCTTGCATAATCCACAATTGATCTGTTTCTTCTCTCGGCTATCCCATTTTGCTGAGGTGTTTTTGGTGCAGATAGTTGCCTCTTTATACCATGATCATTTTAGTATAAGTTAAATTCATCAGAAGTGAATTCTCCTCCTCTATCAAATCTAAGACATTTCAGTCATCTTCTTGTTTCATTTTCAACTCTTGCCTTGTACCATTTGAACATTTGAAAAGCTTTTGATTTTTCTTTTAAAAACATGACTGACATCATCCTTGAGTAATCATCCACAAATAATATGAAATATTTATCACCAAAATAACTTTGAACTTTCATAGGACCACAAAGATCAGTGTGTACTAGATCTAAAATTCCTTTAGAAGTGTAGGACTTACTTGTAAAGCTTGATCTTGTCATCTTACCCATTTGGCATCCTCGGCACATAGAATTCTCAAGTTTTTCAAGACTCGGTAGACCTCTTACTCGGCGCTTCTTACTTATTTTGATCAGATTATCAAAATTTAAATAAAAAACCTTTTATGCCATAACCAGGTATCATATATCTTAGCATAAAGACACTTGTTCCGAGTTGAGTCAAGATGAAATGTATTACCTTTTGTTTGTGTCTCGGTAGCAGCTAACTTTCCATGCTTGTCATGAACTTTGACAATTCCTTTCTAAAATTCTATTTGGTATCCTGTATTGTTTATCTGTGCTACACTCAATAAATTGTATTTCAAATCTTCAACCTAGTATACATCATCACATTTAGCATTGTCAAGAAGTGTTATAGATCCTTTACTTTTTACCGGACATGGTGCATAATTACCAAATCTTACATAGCCTCCATCATAGTCTTCTAATTTAACAAACTTGTGTTTATCACCTGTCATATGATGTGAGCATCCACTATCTATGATCCAAGAATCATTATTATTTATGTGAGATATTAGGGATTTTTCTTCATACCTTTCTTCATCAGATCCATCTTTAATAGCCACATAAACAACTTCCTCAGTATCAGTTTCATCAGATTTGTCATCGTTGGATTCCTCATTTGCTACTAGACATGTCTTTCTATCTCTCCTTCTGAAGTCTCGGTGTCCTCTGTATTGGTTATCTTTCTGCCTGTTATCTCAGTATTCTCTCTTTTCACTAGATTCTTTGTCAGGGTAGTTAGAAGCCATATGCCCTATTTTATCACAATTGAAACATTTTAAAGGTAGCTTTCCTTTATACTTACCTTTTCCTCTCGGTAACCTTCTAGCTAATAATGCTTCAAATTCTTCTTGCTTCTTGATTTCCTCATACAGTTTGTGCACTTTTCCCATGTTCATGTGAAATCTTTCACTTGCTCCACTGTGATCCCCTTCAGAGTACTTACTTATTCTATGATTGTAATCATTAGATTCACTAATATTAAAAGAACTGAATGCAGATTCTACTTTATTTACCAAAGACCCACTATTATCAAAATTACTTAACTCAAATGCATGTAGCTTACCAATAGTAGCATCCAAAGAAACTGGCATGTTAGGTACAGACCTTAATTCATTGATTGCAGAGACTCGAATAGCATAAGCTGGTAGAAGGGTTCTCAACAACTTACTTGTTATAACCTTTTCTTCAATAGTTCCACCTGCTCCTTTAATTTGATTGACAATCTCCTTTAGTCTTGTACTATATTGGGTTATGTTCTCACCTTCATTCATCCTATGGATTCAAGTTTTCCTCTTAGACTATCTACTTTTTCTCTTTGAACATGTTCATCACCTCGATACACAGATATGAGCTTAGTCCACATTGCTTTTGCATCATTACAACCTTCTAGATCATTAAACTCTGAGTTGGTCAATGTTGATGTTATTTCAATTATAGCTTGAATATGTTCTTGCTTTGCCTTAATCTCTTCCAAGGTCATAGGGTTGGTGCTCGGTGCAATGTAATCATTCTCCAGATAATATGTTGCATATTCTCCAATTCCTGATAAATGCAGCTTCATCCTTTTTTGCCATGTGGAGAAACTTGACTTGTTCAGCTTCAGTGCATCCCTTTTATACATCTTCGGATCTTTGCCTCAAGTACCTTTAAAATTTTCTTTTGGAGTCCTTAGCTCTGATACCAATTGATAGTTCTAATACTTGATGTAAAGTACATATGCCAATAGCTAACAAGATGAGAGGGGGGGGGGGGGGGTGAATCATACAAACTTAATCTTCCATAAAAACAATAGATTCAACCTTGGTAACATATACTTCAGCAGTATAACCAAAAACTGCTAAATATGTTAACTCATAAACACATAATCATCATAACACTCATAACACCAAATTTAACATGGAAACCCAAATAGGGAAAAACCACTGTGAGATTTCGGACCCACTAAGAAATATACTCTTCTAAAGTATGCTTGGTTAAAAGCGAATCCTGTTAAAGATTACAAACACATTGCTAGATGTGACCCGGTTAAGGGATTTCCCTCAGATCTGTTAGGATCTTCACTTTGTTAGAAGTGACCTTATTAAAGGATTTCAAACACTCATTTAGAATGTTACCTTGCTAGAGGGTTGACAAATAAGACTGTTAAGTCCACTCGGTTAAGAGATTTTCTATCACTTACAAAATAATAGTAATAAAAATCTATCTACAACTTCACATCTAAAATGCTAAAGCAGATTCTTATTTGCTCAAAAAAATCTAGTCATAGGACTTATCTGGTCCCTCTGTTGGGCTCTCTACTCTGTTATTCAAATAGGTCTTCAAGCTTCTGTGCTCGATAATCACTATGTAGCATCCCTGTGCATACACTTGCCTGCATGCATTGTTTATCAACAATTTCTTATTTATAAATAATTGTTAACCGCTTAATCTCCTTGATCACATTTCCCATGATCAATCTTAGCCATCAGATCTTTAAACTTGACTAGGTTCAATGTATCCTTTCAATTTGAAAATGTTTTACCTTTGCTCGAGACTTGCAGTCCTTTCTTGGAACTTGCACAAGGTTATTGTGGTTCAATCTGTGATGTAGATCTTCCTGCCAATTTTCCTTTTCCATAGATCCTCAACAAAATTCATGCGCGACATTCCAATCATTTATACATCTCTAGCTAATCATTGTCCTTCATTAAATAATGCTTGTATTCATCTAATGCGCACTGTCATAACTCGGTCGTAACTCGGTAAATACTAAACTTTACTCGGTAGACATTTTGCGTTCATTAACCGATATCAATAACCTTAGGGTTTACCGACTAGGTTCCTTAGGGTTTACCGACTAGGTTCTTTGCTCAGTTGCATAGTATAGTAAAAACCTTACAATCAACAACATATGTAGGATATCAAAACAATCTAAACATCATGATCTCATCATTGTCTAACTCGGTAATAGTTGCCCATTGAATAACTTATTCCTCCTCTTACTCATCACATTCTTTCTGTGTCTTTTACCGACATCTTAATCTTATTCTAATAAATCTTCTCAAGATATGGCAAAATCATACTGAATCAGATAATCAATCTCTTGACATCAATGATAAAATAATGTTATAAAGATAGTTATCATCCTTCTTCAATTATATCAATAATCTTCAACAACCTTCTCAATATCCTTACTAAATATCAACAATCTCTTGATATTGAAATGCAAACAATCTTTCTTACTGTAATGCCAACAACGTATATCACCAACTCATAAAGCTATCTTGGACAAAGCACTTCAAGATTCAGTATTTGACAAAGATATAGATGAAAATGCCTTCCAATCCATGGTGGGGAATTTGTCAAATGGTACCTATATTACATTCACAAAACATGATATTCCCAATGATAGACTTCTCCATAATGACCTGCTACATCTAGAAGCTTACATACATAATAGAAGAATTAGAAGACTACTTATAGATGGAGGAGTTGGTCTCAACATCTATACATTAAAGCTGGTTAAGGCGTTAGGATATTGTGAGCTTCACATTGATCCTTCAAAAAGTATAAACATCAAAGCTTATGATGATGAAGAGTGTCCTTCAAAAGGTATAGTTACACTACCAGTGCAAGTAGGACCTATAACAATAGAGGTTACTTTCTAAGTGTTAGACAGAGAACTAGGGTACAACATATTATTGGGCCACCCATGGATTCATACCATGCAAGATATACCATCAACATTTCATCAATGTGTTAAATTCCCATACAATGATATTGAAATCACCATAAAGGGTGATCCAAATCCATTTCAACACTATAATCACTTAAACGAAAGTGTAGATAACCAGGTTCTCATTAATCAAGAAACACCCCTCACTACATAAATGGAGTCATTAACGATCATAGAAATATAGAAGAATGCGCCTACAACATCTTCTTTGCAGATTAAGGATGTTGGTTGTGGGGAATACTCTATTTCAAGTACCTCAAATGGAAAACAATTATCTCTTTCTCCTTGGTCTTTTGGGAATCCTCAAAACACATTAATGAAATAAGACAAAGGAAAAGAAATAGTCAGATACTTAGATTCATGCTCTTTCATTAGGTGGGGAGATTTACAAGAACAATCTCTGAATGAAGATGTCAATCACTGGATATACAGAGAAGAAAATGACATGACAATACCTAGGTTACCTATAGATCAGTATGGCAACGAATTCAAGATGCTACAAAAATATGGGTATGATGGTACCACAGGCTTGGGATGACAAAAGAAAGGAAGATTAGAACTAGTTGTACCAAATGAAAATCCAAAGAATCAAGGGTTAGGATATAAACATGTACCAAATATAACAGAAGCAAGACAACATACACTAGATATACTGAACAGACCAAGGTTACTGTCAGAGTACATATCTCAAAGTCAGTTGTCAACATGAGTATTTCCCTCTTCATATCAGACAAGCAAGAAAGTACCAACATCTCCTAGTACAGAATCAAATGGTGAAGATATGAGACAACTTCTACAAGAACCTAGCATTGAGTCACCCAACAATACAGTATCTGAAACATCCGCACAAGCAAATATGGTAACAGACACAGGCTTAGTACTAGTAAATGAGCCTAATCCTTGGTTGTTGTCAATACTTTTGCCAAGGGAAACAAGTCAAGCTCCACCCAATACATTATGTGTATACATTGATGGTATGTGGAAGGCACTGCTGGCATTTCATGGATCCATGGATGACCCAATAGTATATTGTATGCCAGTTCTATGTCCAAGACTTGGTACATGGTATCTCTTTGTATAGGATCTACCTGAATGGGTACTAGTATTACATTTCCTTCGGATGGCCTCTCTTCATCATCATAAGCTTTGATAGTGATTTTATTTTTGGGATCAATAGACTGCTCAGAGAATCCCAATGCACAGATAAACTTTAGAGTACATATGTTAAGACCAACTCCTCCATCTATTAATACCATTTTTACTTGATGTTTATAGACTAAGACATCGATATATAGTGGGGTATTATGCAGATGATTCAAGGAGACATCATCATGTTCAAAAAAATATATATTATGAGGCACCGTCATATGGGCCACCATGGCTTGGAATCGATTAATATCCAAATTATTTGGAATGATTGTTTTGATAAGAGCTTGCTCCAAAATATTCTTGCGTTTTGGTGAAATTTTGAGTAACTCAAGTATAGATATCTGAGTGAGAGTTATCCGTAGTTGGTCGACCAAGTTATATTGAGTCTTGGGGAGATTTGTTGATGTTGATGTGTTCCCTTTCAAGACATATTTCTGCGCTCTTGTGGTCGCATTTATCGATGCATGTTCTTGTTTGTATTTAATTTTTATGAAATTCATTTGATTGTCACATACCGATATGTGATTGATGGTGTTTTCATATATGTGTTTAATACGAGCCCCTTTGGTGTTGTTTGATGTTGATTCTCCTCCCTTGTTGTAATTGGGAAGAGGATTTTTGAAAGCTTCATGGTCACCATTGGTTTTATGACCATTGACTGTTAAGTCGCCCTTGTCTATCATGTCTTGAAATATGTTCTTCAGCCTCATGCAATCATTTCTATTATGCCCCTTGTTTTGATGATAATCACAATAATGTGTCATTCCACCATGGTGGTGTGATTTGGGGTTCAAAGTTTCTTGTGGATGGCAATGTGGTGATCTTATTTGCTAATAACTCTCAAAACGCTGATTCCAAGGTTTGTCCTAATGGCATGTATATTCGTCAATAGGGGAAAGTATTAGTGTTTCCTCTTTGGTTTGTGTGGTTCCCTTGGTTGTTTTTGTTTAATGTTGAAGCTCCTTGGTTTGTATTTTATTGATAAGTGTTAGTGCCTTTATTGACACTTCTTTGATCATTATTGGATGGTGGGTTGCCTGATAAAGTCAACACTAGTTGTTTAGACTTTACATTGCTGGCATCGATTTCCCCATCATTAACAATGTTTTTGTTCCTTGTCCAAAATCTAGACTTGTGTAAATTGTTGTTATTGTTTTGATTGTTAAAGGTGTTATTGTTTGATGAATTAACACCTTCCTTAAAGAAATTGAATGTTCCTTTCTCAATGGAAGATTCCTCTACTTGGATACCATTTTCTATTAATTTTGCAAAACATGGTATACATTGTAGTTTGAGTTGATAACTCATTTCACTATTAAGATTGTCTATGAAGATTTCTATCTTTTTATTTTCAGACACATCTCGTCGATATCTTGAGACCATGCACCTCCATCATTGTAGAAACACCATGAATGTTTCATTGTCCTTTTGTTTCGTGTTACACACATCCAACATGGTGATTGCATGTTGGATGTTATAGGAGTATTGTGTTATGAATTTGTTCACCAACTCATCAAAAATCTGATGGGAGGTGTGAGTTTTGACCACCACTCCATTGTTTTCCCTCCCAAACTTCTTGGGAATAATCTCATTAAGTATGTGTCATTGTGAGAAAACTCCAAGCTCATGGTACAAAATTCCTGAATGTGATCATGGGGATCACTCTTACCATTGTATTTTTCATACTTTGGTATATCTGAATTTAGGGGAAAAGATACCATGTTCAATCTCCTATCAAAAGGATAATGACAAATTTCATATAAGAAGTATCATACCGTGGTCCCTTGTTGCATGTCCTGCATTTGTCTTTGAAGTGTTTGGAGTTGTTGTGTAAGAGCAGCTAGGGATGCATTTATCCTTCAATGGGGAGATTCCCCTCGTTCATTAAGATTGTCCTGATTGTGGACACGGTTTTGTTCGTGAGTGTTGTCTTGTTCATGGGTGTGATCTTGGTTGTGTATGTTTTCTTGATCATGTGCCTCTTCTTCTCTCTATTGTTCTTGATAAGTATAGTTTCTCGCTCTTGTTCTCGAAATTCTCTCATCTATATTCTTTAAGTTTTTTGTATCGAAATCCTCAGGAATATTGACTCCTTTGCTAGTTAGCATGAGTAGATATTTTTCTTTATCTGCTTCTATGTCTTTCTATGAGTTTTTGGAAAGATCCATTCTCTTGACATTCTTGGAAAAGTTTGTCGGTGATCTTTGTTTCTCCCATATTTGCATATTCATCAAAAGGATTGGACAGTCTATGACTCATACTTGATTTTGGATGTGATTCCTTCTTCTTCTTTTTCTAAGATTGAGTGATAGCAAGAATTAATATATCTCTACCATGGTGAATTATTCTTCTTCTATTGGGGTTCTTGGTGGAGTTGGTGGCTTAGGCCGAGCCTTGTTATAAGAGATAAGAAACTTTGGAAAAAAATATGGGCTAATCCTTTCTCCACTATTAAGGCATTGGTTGAATGTTGCTTTCTGAATGTAAGCCCTACTTCTCAAAGGTTCTTTTTCAAATTCATTGGTTTTTCCTTGGATATACAACTGCATATGATGCAAGAAAACATGATGTGATTTAAAGTGTTGGCAGTTGATGTAGAGAAATTTATTCCTCTTGATAAGTTCCTTAGGACTAGGTTGTCTCTTCTTCAACTTAGTCTTTTGATGAAGACTTCATCTTCTCAAAATATGGGGAGTGGTCATACAAAATGATCAAATGTTTGATGTTGGATATGGATAGTTTGTTTTTGATACTCAAGTTTACTTGTCAATTTGAGGTTTAGTTTTATTTGCCTCTACGACAAAGTGTGTCAAATGATATGAGTCAAGTTTCCTGATGTAGAAACTTAATTTGACAACTTAAGAACCTAATTAGGTATTGATGTTGCTAAGATTGTTGAATTATGGAACTCTTGATCACTCCTTAATCTCAAGATAGTTGATGATTTGATACCTCTTTCTGAAGGTGCTTAGTTGGAGTTGGGAATTCTCTTTTCTGTAAGGTTGCTCTTTGCTCTTTGTTTTGAACTGATTGTTTTATTGGTTGATTTGCAAGATGTTTTAACATTTTTGACAAGAAGACAGCACACATGAAAACAATGATTATCCCTATACTAAACATTGAGTATATGTTTTCAAATCCCTGATGTTTGCATTGGTTTGATTTACAACAGAAGACACATCAGATACTCTTTATTCAAAGGTCATTGACAATATCATAGTCCACTAGTCTCGATACTGTGTCAGCTCAAACAACCTTGTCACCCCCTAGAGGGCACCTAATTTTTTGCCTTTTGCCAAAAATTAACCCAAAGTGAATTGCTTCACAGTTGGGTAGTTATCTTGGGAGATATATGGTGAGTAATCAGGGGGGCGGATTCTTCCCCACCCTTGCACTATGATATTGCCAATGTTTGGCAACTGACTCGGCTTGAAGTCTCTATTGCTATGGTTTCTATGGTTTGTAATTAGGCTTCCATTCAGTATTTAGTGATAAACTCCCTCAGGAGGCTTCCCAATCTTTAGAACAAAGGCTTCACGTATCTTAAAGATATTGGGGAAAGGCTAATCACTAAGCAAAACCGTTGGAGGGGACTTTCGTTAGCCTCCACATTTGATTATTGTGGGTTGGAATACTTGGTGATAAAGTCATTTTCCACTTAGGTCATTCCCTTCTCACCAGCCTTAATGGCTCCCTAAGGGAAACTCAGGAGGGTAGGCCTTCTAAAACATTTAATTGCTTGAAGTAAAAGAAAGCATAAAAGACTGGTTTGGTTTTTTGGTCACTCAATTAAGGGGAGAGCATATACTTACCACTTTCGAGACAAGGCAAACAATGTTCTTTTTATCCTTTCAAAACAATGATTGGCTAAGACCTATTTGGAGATGTTGCTCCAACAAGCATGGTGTTCTTTTTATCCCCACAAAGCAATTTGTTTTCTTAATCTAGGAAATGAAATCCTAGTCAACTTAAAGTAATGCACATTGCTTTGAGATGGAAATCACTTTGTAAAACAAAATATGGATTGTTATTTTTAATATTGCAAACAAGTATTGATTGTGAATTTTAAACTTTGCAAGAAAATAAAGATTGTTATTGTTCTTTTTATAACCCCAAAATTTGAAGTGTGAACCTAACTTGCAAGAAGGAATGTGAAGTTGTTGTTCTTTTTAACCTTGCAAATTTGATTCTTTTTAAACCTCCAAATTGAAATGTGAGATTCTTTCACCAATTGAAACTTAATGAGGTTCTTTTTAGCTTGAAAAGAAAATGAGTTAATTTTAGCCAACTTTGAAAAAAAGCTATAAAATTAAATTCAAATCCTACTTTAACTCCTTCAATCTTGCATCAAACTGTTAGACCTACAAGAAAACACTAGTTAGAAAAATCAAACATCATATGGTGGGCTTCTCCAAGCCTATTTTCAAATCTTAGTTACAAATCTCCTCTATTAAAGCAGAAACTCATACAAGGTTTGTCACCTACTCGTATGACAATTCCCATATGTGCATACGATAGAACAATTTACTCGTACAAGAGCTTAGTTTACTCATGCAAGTTTAAATACTAAATTGTACGAGTTTAGAATATAGAAAGAGGATAGAATAACATAGAAAACAACTCTTTGTCTTCACCATAAACTCGTATGACTTTCTTCACAGGCCCATATGACAAATGGTAGGTTCCTGTATGACAAAACAAGAACCCTCATACAAACTTACGTGAACTTGCGGAAAAATTGTTAGAAAAATGTGGATTTTAGGGGTATTGCCCAATGATGGGCACCAATTTATGTGTAGTTAAAATGTGGGGGATGCCTCTACCTACAAAAAAACACAAATCACACACACACATGAGAATTACATTAGTGAAATCAAGAGATTGAAAATGTAAACTAATCTAATTGTTAGTCCAAGAAATCTCAAGATCGTGAAGCCCGCCCCATGCTACTCTATCTCTAAAGATCTCTAAGATTCAAGGTGGCCCTCACTTGGAAGAGCACTTGATCCTCAAGATGACAACCTAGAGGATAAGTTATGAATGATGATTCTAGGATCAAAATGCATACAACTAAGATCCTAGCTAAGATGAGATGATTGATGGAGATGCAAGATGAATATACGAAATTAGTTCCAGATTGAAAGATCAAGTGAAATTAATTGGCTAATATAAGGATGAGATATGAAAATTCTATAAAAATGATATGAATTAAGCTAGCAAGATATTCTAACATGTATTAAAAGAACTAAGCTGTAATGCAATTAAAATGGCCTAAATGCTTGGTGATGGGGTTTGAGTTCCTTGATAACCTGCACAACACAATTAGACTATAGATTGGATGCAATAGAAGTGAATGGATAAAAAAATGGATTCATAAAAACTTGGATCTTGAGAATAAGGAAATGGGATCTATTTATAGAGAAAATAGAGAATTGAGTAATCTCAACAAGGGCTAGGATTGAAAGTTATCAATGCATGTGAGGGATTCAATCCAATCCCAAGTTGACAAATGTCATCTTAAGAGGGCTTGAGAGATGCTAAGAAATAATTAGATGCTAATTGATCACTAGGGAATGCTTCAAGGGGTGACATTGTTGGATAATACTTTTATCCAAGGAAGCATGCTATTGTCCAAGAGGTAAACTCTCGTGAAAGGATAAAAGATAGTCAAGTGGACAACCATCATGGGTTAGGGGTGTGGGCTTGTAAGAGGAATTAAATGCATTTTGAAGACTTTGGAGGCTAACTTGGTTCAAGATGAAAACCACTAGTGGTCTAGGGGACAAATTTGTAAGAGCCTTACAAATTTGGGGGTATTCAACAAGTTACCTTGTTGAAAGGAGGTCTTAAATGCATTTTGAAGATTTTCTTCAAATTTGGGAAAGTGACTCCCCAAATTTAGGGATTGGACATGATGAGGAGAATTAGGCTAATTAATGAAGGATTAGAGGGATTCTAGAAGAAATTAGGAGGGCATGTGGGAAATGTAGGATTTGGCAAGTGGGTGAGGGAGAATAGGAATTTTAGTAAATTAAAAAGATTTAATTTAGCCAAAAGAGGATGCAACTTGCATTTGTAGGATTTTGCAATGGGGAGGGGGGATTTACAAATAAATTTTGATTTATTTAGATGCAAAGAATATTTTAATTAAATGTAGATTTAATTAAAATGGGAAAGAGAATAAATTGATATTTTTAATTAAATGTGAATTTAATTAAAATGGCTAGAGGGGGGGGGGGGTATTTAATTGAATGTGATTTTAATTAAATGGCTTAGATAGAAGAAGGGTATATTAAGTAAATGTTAATTTTATTATTAGGTCATTAGAAGAATAGGGATATTAATTAAATCTTAATTTAATTAATAGGAAGAATTAATTATGATTAAATGAATAAAATCCATTTAATTAGTTGTTCTAGTTTTAGGTGTCTATAATCATTATTTGAAATCAAATGCATCATTAAAAAATAAGAGATAATAAAGACCTTCTTCTCATGTGTGTCTGAAGGGTCATGTTTTTGCTTAAGATTATCCAGTATTGGTTCATGTTCAATACTACTAATTGTCCATAGTTCTTTTATATTCGGTCTTTCTTGATGCTTCATCAATTTAAAATTTATATCTATAATAAGGGGCGAATACATGAGAATGTTTTTGTGTCTCTCATAGTCTTCAAATACAGGTATGCCATTCTTTCTAATCTTGTATGTTCACAACCAAGTTCTTAGAACAACTGAACTTGTAGAATACATGAACCTATCATCATTTGTCACTGGTTGTGTTAGCTTCTACTTTCCCTGTACACACCGTGCCAACCAATAGTTTGATCTCTCTTCATTCCCCTACGATGCAACCACTGCAAAAACATTTCTTGGTTGTAGAAGATATGAAAGATGGTCATACTCAACTAAACTTTCCATGTCATCATTTGACATGGATATTGTTAGAGATAAAGGAGTTAGATATTGTGGAACCCACCTATCAACCCACTCACTTGAATCACATTGATCCTAGTCACACTGAACACAAATATAAAAAAAAAGTTGATTCTCATGTCCAAATGGTCCATGTACTTGTATCTGAGCTATGAAATGAGTGCATCTTTGAAGAATCTTTAATTGTTTGACAATCCAATCCGTCTCCCACTGTGCCCTCCTCAACCAACCAAAATAATTTGTGCACTGCTGAATCAAGTGTCCCTCCCTATGAAATTGTTGAACTACACCAATTAATAATGAAACGTGCATCAAAGAATTTCACACCTAAAATCCTCAATTACTCCTTAACTAGAGCTCTCTTCAAACATGCACCTAATCCATCATGCTCCCCTTTCCCATACCCTGCTTCAAAAAAACTCCAAAAATGAGGTAGACACCTTTGTACATGCATTCTAATCAACCAATAAAATATATAAGCATTATTGAATTGACTTGTGCAGTTATTTGACCATATGAGATGTCGGTCTATTACAATACCTTTCTCGTGCAAGAACTCAAAAAAATCTTGAAATAATGTTGCACATACTCGGAGGAGTGAGATCTATAATCACTCATATAAAATTGATACTCCCTGATTATATTCTTGTCCTCTTCTATACTATCAAGGGCATGTCTATATGTTATGTGAACAAAAACAGAAATCTGAATTGAATTGTAATACTGAGCTTGTACCTCATTTTTTGGTTGCAATGTATATTTTTCTACAAAATCAACCACTCATATAACAATGCCAATCGAGAAAGAGTTCTTACATATTCTAAATTTTTGATCCAACCACTGAGACCTATGGGTATGCCTTGCATACTTTTAGAGAATATTTTCCTTAAAATCTAAAATAAAATCAACAACATTGACTTCTCTGAAGACCAACTCGCATCTAGAACCGTCACCTCCACTCTTCAAATTATATTTCATCATCTTGTATCTTTTTTTCTCAGCAACATTCTTTCCAAACTCATGCTCGCTACCCTCATGAAAACATGAAACAAACTTTGACAATCCACCACATTGTGAGCACTTCTCATTTAAACAATCATTTCTATTAAAAAAAAGCATCCACCATCTCAAGGACATAAAATCAAGTCTCTTGATGATCTCAAAAATTGCATTGCACCACACTCCTGCAACATATCAGTAGTATGCATCGTAGAACGAATATAGCATAAAAATTCATGGTACATTGAAAACTCCACATGATATTTACAACAACATGTATTACGAATCTTAAGAGCTACACAATAAAATAGCTTCAAATATTCAAAGGCCCTTCATGATATTTGCAAAGTTGGACGTGTTTCACAAAAAATTTTGTACAACATCATTTGTTTTGATTCCAAGAAATGTTTAGGATGTGGTGTGCGGTCTCGATTGTCAATTTTTAACTTTAAAACATTCTTTACATTGGGTGATACTCAAGAATTAGAGTGCCAAAATTGTTGAATTTACTCCTTCACATTGTCAGTCAACTTCTTATCAACATGTGGAAGCCTCCCACCAAAAGCCCATGTATCATCTTGAAGAGGATCATCAAGTCTTTCTCTTCTTGCAAGTTATCTATCAAAATTTTTATGATTTATGTTCAAACCAACACAAGTTTGTCTCATAAAGTATGCCTTCTTCAAATGATGGCTTACTAAGGAGGTTGTAATCACTCTTTGAATGACTCTCTTATCTCTTTCCTTGCTATTCTTTCTAATATAATTGAGAGCATTAAAAATATTTTTGACAATAATAGAAATTTTCTCCATATTCTTGTTCATATGAATCTTCAATTTGGCTAGCAATGGTATCATCATTTGCATCTTTAAAAATTGAATAAAAAGTTGGCATTATTTTGGTCAATGTCTTATTTCTAAAATATAGGTTGAAAAGTTGTGTAGACCATAATCGAACGACTCATATTGACCTATTGCCTTCAAGATTGTCAATAATGTTGTCATCAATTTTAAGTAACCATTTTGGGGTTCTTGAAGGTATTGAATTTGAAAATTTTCTTTCGTCCATGAGAGGGTCTTCATTTATCATGTAATCTGATGTTACATAATGTTCACTTGGTTGAACAATTCCACCTTCAATGTCAAAATTTCCCAAATTTTCACCTCCAATGTTAATTCCCAAATTTTCACCTTCAATGCCAATACCTAAATTTTTGCCTTCATTGTCAGTTCCCACATTTTCACTTTCAATTACCACATTTTCATTCCTAAATTCAATATCATGTTGAATATTTTCAATATGCATTTTGAACATTATCATTCCCAATTTGAATATCATGTTCAACATTTCAAATATCAAAATCTACATTTTCATTTTCAATAACTTGCTCAACATTTTCAAATTCAATTTACTCTTCACTTTATGTAACATTTGCAAAGGCTTCACCAATATTTGACATACCTTGTCTTCTCCTCCTATGAACTTCTCTATCTCTTTTTCTATATACTTCAATTTTCTCATTTGAAATATTTCTTTTACGTTTACTCTTTCGACGACTATTGTTCCCCATTATACCTCCACAAAGATGATCTAAAATGATTTCCAATGACAAATTTGTCTAGAAGAATCTTAAAAAAGCTAAATTTTGTCATTGTATGTTTGAAAACCAGTGTTTTTGCCTACAACATGAATGTAGGGACCATTGGAATGCACAAAACATCCCACAATCCTATTTTGTATGGTCCACATCAGATATCCAATTCAAATTAATATCCGATTGAAGTTAGATATCTGATATCTAAACATATTTTTGATATGCTCACCAAAATTTCCAGGTACCTAAATGCAGAGGAATCAGATATCAGATGTCTTTGATATTTGATTTTTTTACATATAGGAA
This sequence comes from Cryptomeria japonica, assembly GCF_030272615.1. NCBI lineage: Eukaryota > Viridiplantae > Streptophyta > Pinopsida > Cupressales > Cupressaceae > Cryptomeria > Cryptomeria japonica. The sequence continues at coordinate 648,828,420 of NC_081413.1, forward strand.
AAGTGTGTGTGTGTGTGTGTGTGTGTGAGAGAGAGAGAGAGAGAGAGAGAGAGAGAGAGAGAGGGGCGAAGGGGAAGGGAGAGAGAGTGAGATTGAGAGAGAGAGGGATGGGAGAAGGGGAAAGGGAGATAGAGTGATACAGAGAGAGGGAGAGAGAGAAGTGATAATATGGGTCATAGGGTGTCATTAGGGGTCATATGGTTTCTTACACATGTGTTAGCCCTTAAGATCCCATATGACCCATAACAAGACCATATGACCCCATAGGACACCATATGACGCCTTTTAACATCCTATTACAAAACATGACCCCTTATGACATCATATGACCCCTTAGAACAATATGGAATGTCCTAATGGGTCATATAGTGTCCTAAGGGGTCATATGGTGTTCTAAGGGGCCATATGGTGTCCTAAGGGATCATATAGTGTTCTAACACATGTGTGGGCTGTTAGGACCCTATATGACCCCTTTTAACATCCTAGTACATGACATGACCCCTGACAACACCATATGACCCCTTAGGACACCATATGGCCCCTCAGGACACCATATGACCCCTCATGACACCATATGACCCCTTAGGACAATATGATGTCCATATTGTGTCCTGAGGGGTCACATGGTGTTCTTGTTGGAATTAGGGATCACTGAGAGGGGGAGTGAATTAGTGATCTATCGGTTAGCAAATTTTCAAACTTAACTTTAAACCACTAGAAAACAATACTTCAAACTGAAATGCAGAAACATAAAACAAACAACCACAAGATCATAACACCAGTATTTTTACGTGGAAACCCAAATGGGAAAAACCACGGTGAGATTTGAACCCACAATATTATTCCACTATGGCCAGTAGCAAAATAATATTACAAAATGGGAATGCACAGGCATTCAGGCACACTGCTTAGAGCTCACTGCTACATTACAATAACCTGAAAGGCTACAACCCTAAAGGAAGTCTCACCGACTTAAAAAGTTGGTACAGTAATGAATTACAATAATTGAACTCAGAAATAGCATCTAAAATACTTAGATGAGTTACAATTAAGTGTTGAATACACTGACTGAATCACCTTCTTTTTCCTACTCTATTTAGCCCTGCTCTCTATCTCAGTTAGCTATCGGATCAAGAATGTGCATGATAAGATGCACCAAAATGGATTCTTGATCATCTCTCACTTACATACATTTTCACCATCTACACAAAATAGATCATTTACCATGTTGGCCTGAAGGTGAAATGTGTAGTCACATGTTAGCTTGACTGGATCAAAAAAGATAAGTGTGGTTCGCCAAAAAAGTAATAGAATGATGTGTCTATGCTGGCCCAATCATCCCAAACATGCTTCAATGCACCACAATCATTGGAAAGTTTCTTGACCCAAAATTGCTCCATTCTTCTTGAAATACCGGTTAACATCCGCTTCTGGATAAGGAGAACCATGACCACCAGATCGAATATCTATGAAGAGCTTCCACCAATGAAAACCCTAAACCAATAATCAGCCACCAGAAACCATCAGAGGCTGCCGAATGAGTGTCAATTTCCAAGAATCTCCTCCTTTTGCATTAATAGCAACACTCATGAAAAATGGTTGTGTTGAGGATTGTACATTGGTTCAAAAGAATCAAAATAATTTCTAAAGCTCCCCCTTAGATGAAGGATTCCACTCTCCAATACTATAAACTTTTTGTCGTTCCTCTCACCCTTTGACAACAATGCCAAAGATGGGGTGCTGTCCAAAAATTATATATAGAGATATTTACCAAAAAATTACAAGTACTTGAAGAGATCAACATAAATAGTCTTCAAAAATCCTAGGTGAGTATCCCGCCCACTCTTCAAGTTATCCAAAACTGTGATAAATGCACTAAATACAGTAGCATAAATCTCTAATTCCCTTAGGTTAGATGACATAGGTCGGGCCATTTCCTTCATACAATCCAACTTATTACTTAATATGGTGTCCAACTGGGTGGCAAATTAGGTTCCAGAGTTCACCTACCCTTCTCAATTTTTTTTTCCTTGTCCACTTGGAGACTTGAGATCCGATCATTTAAAGCTATAACTTTCCCTTCAACACTTCTAGTTAAAGTTACATTAGAATCAAATGACTGAGAAATACCAAGAATCTTGCCCTGACAAACACCTATCTGCTTATCTATATTTACAGTGAATTTGGGCAAAATTAGGCAAGATTTGTACAATTTACCAGCTTCTAACAATGTGTCAGAAATAATTTGCAATCTCTTATTTAGTCTCTTTTTTCATCCTCAATCATCTTCTGGAATGTTTGAATTCTAACATCCTTAAATTTATCCAAAACTTTCAGAGTAGCAGTTTTCCAAAGAATCAAAATTAGTATTACACTGTTAATTAATTGCAATAATTTACTGAAGGGGCTATTATTGGAATCTATATGTACATTTGGAGCCACCTTTTATAATACATCAATTGACATCAAAATTAGCTTTTTATCTTCAAACTCTGACTTCACCAAATCTTGACTAGCCTAGGCTTGCACAGAAGGTGCAAGCATAAGATTCTCTGTAGGAGACATATTTCCAAGATTAACAAAACCATCAAGATTAATAGGGATTTGAGGTGGGGTCCCTGTAACTAGAGGAGTGATAATTATTGGGTCAGCTACTCCTTTACCTTTATCAACTTCAACAACCTTGGCCTCTGCGCTCTTAGCATCCTTCTTTTTTGACTCATCCCCTTTATCATTTGCATCGGTGTTTCCACTTGGTGCAATATCAACCTATTGGATCTCAGGGGTTGCAGAGTTATCCACCATCAGAGGAGCATCACTGATATCAACATCAAGCATAGTGTTACCTTGATATTTTGGATGATCCTCAGACTCAGTTTCATTCTTCTAACTTCTGAAAAACACCTTACTTCTCTTCCGGTTGAGATGGTTTGAATGCATCCTTGTACATATATAGGCTCATTTTGAATTATCTTTCTCCATATCTCCTCTATTTCTTTCCTCGCCTCTTCAAAATTTCCAATCATCAATTTGTTAATCATGTTCTTACTTTGGAATTCCTTCTTGTTAGCCTCCTGAATCATCCTCTTGAATTCACCATGAGTAACACAATTACAAACATTTACTAGCTCTCTCTCCTTCATCTCCCTGTCAATCTTATTGGCAATCATTCTTCTTGTGTCTATAAGGCTGTACAAGTATTTTGGAATGGTCTTCTCCAATTCAATTCATGTCTTGCTAAAATTGTGTAAATATAGTACAACTACTTCCTCAATCTTTCTTTGATCACCCTCATCTGAATTCTCATAATAATCTCCAATATTTTTCAAGTTTCCATCTACAATTATTTCATCAATTAGTTGATCTACTGATAGTGGAGGAACAATTATGTACTTACCTTGTATGTCACCAGACTCAAGGTCTTTGTCAAGTAGACTTTTGACTTATCTACCTCTTTTGGATTTTTCGGTAGGAGTAGAATCAAATTTTGCGTTCTTTCTTTGTTGGGCTCCACTAGATTGTGGCTTCCTCACCACTTTCACAAATTCACCTTTCTTCTATGCCTTTCTAGCTTCCTCCTTAGACTTAATTTATGAAGCCACCAGGCATACTACAACATAGGTCCTTTCGGGATTTTCCTTCTTCTTTAACACACCTTTCATGGATAGGCTAGGTTTTTATATTGTGCCACCAGAGCAGGAGCAGGCTTGGTCTGTTTAGGTTTGACCTTGGAGGGAACCAGATCAACCTTGGGCTTCTTGGTTTCCTCTTTGGCATCCTTTTGTGCATGAATTTCCCATGCTTTCTTCACGTCCTCCTGGGTGAAACCCATATGAATTGCCACCTCCTCAACCATCTTAGTAACCTTCCTTTTTCTAGCAAGTGCAATGAATTGATTGTGCATTTCAAGCCTATCATTCTCCTTGAATGTTCCAAATCTCCCTTCCTTGGGATCCACCGGTTGACTCAAATGATGTTGGGAATATATCTCAAGTATAATAGAGTCAACTTTATACCCCATGGGCACGATCCACACTATTCTAGGTTCCACAAATTCCATCAAACATTTATCCTTGTCAACCATGAAACATATGGATTGTTCATATTTTTCAGCAATCTCTTTAGGGATCCTTTCCTTGCTTTTCATTGTTGCTTGGAAGGATTTAAAGTATCCCCAAAGAGTAGATATTCTCATTGTTGTATCTCCAACTCCCCATAATCATTCTTTGATTTTCATGGCCACTGGTCTATCATAGGCCCATTGGACCTTTCCTTTCACACCGGGTATCTCATTTAGAAAGTGTAAAGCCAAGCAAATAAGAAGTGTCCCATATTTGAATGTGTGATTTTTTATCTTGCTTGATCTTCTTCAAATTACTCAATAATTTATTCTAAAGGACTAAACACAAATCATACCTTTTGTCTTCCTTCAACATCTGATATGTAGAGTAAATACCAGTACCAGAGACAGTGGTACCTACTTGACTAGTAAACCTTGTTACCGAATACCATCGATGCAAATTTTACATCATTATCTAGAATGTCATTTATAGTCATTTATCTGCTATGAAAGTTTGAGCTAGTAGTCGCTATCATCGTGCCATTTGATACTTTCCTCAAGCTGGGCACATCACCGGTTTCAGTTAGGCCTATCATGAATTGGATTGCCTATTTGGTGCTCTTGTGTGGCCTATCAAGCCATATGAATTCATCATGAACACAAATAAGAATATACTGGATCCACTCTACTTCATCAAACAATAGAAAGTGAACGAATTGCGAGAAACCCTTCTCCTGAAGCACCTTGTACTCGAGTTTGAGATTTCCCAAACCATCAACCAAATGTTTGTTGTACAGGTCCAACATGTTCACATTTCCAATCTCCTCAATATCACAATGAATGTAAGCCCTGATATCTTCATTATGAAGCATGTCGTAGGGCACAGATGAAAATGTACCTTTCAAATTGTTCTCAACTGACTTGAAAGGGTTCTTCTTGAAAATAGGTCGGGACCTATCCTTAATCTCAACCACCAATGGGGTAGTGACACCAGAAGTTGAAGCCATTTTGAGTGCTAGGGTTTGTGAAAAACTGAAAGCTTGAACAAATAAATACCTTACTTCACAACCGGGTGCTGAAATTCACTTTGGAGTCACTGAAATTGTTGTTGAAATCAGCAAATCGCTTTTCTCTCTTCTCTGTACTATTCTCTTGATTGCATTGTGATAAATGAAACTTTGAAATGCACTTTTATCCTTCAAAAACCTAATTTTCTACTGTAATAAATGCAGCAACCGATTACCATGAGTTTCATGAAGTTGCATACTAGGGCATCAAATCATTACTGAAACTTATGGATATCATTTGCACATCTGATCTAAGACTTATGCAACCTTCTGGAATCGATTGCAAACCACCAAAGAGGGGGTTCTTATCATCTGTATGAAAAACTCCCCCTAAGGCATAAATCCCTAGATGTTGGATGAAGATCCTGCACTGGATTCGGGTGTAGGCCCATTGTCAGCCTTGGATTCATCTTTTTTAACCCACATCTTCTCATGTTTATCTCTGATTTATTCTACCTTCTCTTTTCCCTTCACATCTACTTTTCTCTTGTCTACCAGAAGATTGCTCTTACTTCTGCAGTACTTTGCAATGCAACTGGTTTTGTTGCATGCATGACAAACAACATTATTCTGCATAGGTCTGAAGTTCATTTGATTTTGTCTTGTCCTGCACTAATTAGAGATATGTCCAAACATCCCACAAGTATGTCATCTCTTATTTTGGAATTTATTCATTACTGCTCTACACATATTTGACTTGTGACCAAATTATTGCATATGAAACACTGACCGGTAAAGGTAGGAATATTATTCATGTTGTCCATTCTATTATTCATCCCACTTTTGCATTCTACCATTGAATTTATGAGCATTAGGTTGTTTTACTGGAGAGTTCTTTCTTTTCTTCTGATCAGGTTTTGCATTGCCTTGTCCAGATCTGGAGGATTCGCCTTTCTCAAATCCTAGTCCTTGCATGTCCTTTCCATGTCTCTAACTCTTCAACATCTTATCAAGCCTTGCTGAGCTATCCTTAAATTTGTCTTTCTATTTATTAGTAGTAGTAAATTCATCCCTTAAGGTAGCAACATGTCTTCCAAGTTCTTGACCATTATTCCTTGACTATGTTAACTCAAGCTTCAACTTATCATTCTCATAGGTAAGACTAAAGCATTCATAAGATCTTTCCTTCAATGATTCTGTCAAATTATCTTCATTCTTCTTCTGGTCCTCAATCTCTTTAGTTAGCCTCATCACAATGGATTGCATCTTGATAAGTTGAGACTTTGTCATGTTTTTATCATCAAAACTCTTAGGTTTCTGACATCTTTTGGTTTGCATAGTAGTAGTGAAGTATTGTAAATTGACTATATGTATTCCATGTGTTAAACCTGAACTTATGAAATCATGTTTGAGCTATGTTGGTCTATTCCTCAACCATGCCATTTATTCCTGCAGCCAAGTGATTTGTTCCTGTTGCTATGAGGATTATTTAGGGTAATATCATATGTGAATTAATGAATGTATTAATTAAATAAAATACATATGCATGTCCTTGTATGTTGTTTTTTTATAGTGTAGATAATAAATGATGTCACAGTGGATATTCTCCTTTCGCACCTTAAGAAGGAAGAATCACGTAAGAAATAACTAGAGATCAAATTGAAGAGGAGACAAGCAAGCGCAAGGTACAACATGAGCAGAGCAGCCAGGTAGCAGTACAGAAGTTTAATTCTAGTGGGCATTGAATTCGCAAAATATCGCTACAACATGCAAAGACTGTGGTTCGGTTTAGATCCACATTTCCTGCAACCAAGCTCTAGTTATCTTCTTCATCAATCAATCATCCGCCTCTTCTTCTGGGTGTGATTTGAGTTGTCCATTATAGTTGATATTTTCCTTTTAATAAGCTCTTCCTTTTTTCTTAGAGGTTAGACAGAATAGAAAGGAATAGAGCAGAGAATTTTGATAAGCATTTTGGAGTTTTTCTTTTAAAAAATGTAATCATTTTCAGGAAGCAATGAATAAAAGATATGTTATTCTGATCCGCTAAAAGTATTTTTCTGGAAGCTTGATATCACTCATCCAAGGGGGCCCACTTGGTGAGTGATCTTGTATTTATGCTCATTGAAATTAGTTCTTCTTTAGTTGCAGTAGAAGTTCATGCCTTGACTGTTCCTTCAGCCACTGGAAATAGATCCACGGACTGTTCCTGCAGCCAAGCCAGAACAGAGTGATTTCTATTATTTATATTAGATCATTCTAGCATTTTTTTTATAAGGTTTCCTATAGCTTTCTATAATTTCCATTCTTCCCTTTCCTTTCCGCATAATGTTAGTTACTGCAGCAATGCAAAATAGCCATTGAAGGAGCTTAGTGCATATATAGTGCAAACCCATTTCAAGTTTTACGTCCCTGGGCTGATAACTAAATGAACAATAGCCATGAAATAGTAACTTTACCAGATGAATGTCCAAACTTCGGGTTGAGATTTCAATTAGTTATTATTATTATAGTTGGAGTAGACATTTTTGGCGGCATTGCTGAGAATGGTGTCAAACTAAGAACCTTTCATGGTTATTATTGTTTCCAGTTAATTGTTTTTGAGATTCCTTATTGTTTGAAAATTTCATTAATGTGCATGCATAGAAGAAGAAGAGACCCCAGAGGTAGATTTCTGCCCACTCATCCTAATCATGCAGAAGATAATTTCCGAGATATAAATCCTTTTGCTGAACTTTACCAAGCCCCATAGAATTTGAATCACCCTGAATCTGAATTTCTGGAAGGTAGTCTTCAATTCCTTTTTGGTATTCAAGAAGAAGAATTTCCTATAGTAACAACCCCCACAAGTCTAATGCAAGGGAACCCTCCTCCTAGTGGGAATAATCCACCACCACCACCAGGTCCAATGTTTGAGTTTCCCATCTCTGATCAACATGATAATGCTAATCTCAAGAATATTCCAACATCTTCACTCCCTAAATTTTATGGATTGGTGACAGAGGATCCAGACACATTTCTGTTTGAGTTTGATGTTCTCTGTAGGAGTTTTGACTATACTACAGATGTCCATAGACTCAAAATTTTTCTTGCCACTTTGAAGGAGTCATCCTTGAGATGGTTTATGAGCTTGGGTAGTAGCACAATCAATACATGGGATGAGATGAAACGGTTGTTTCTTTCAAAATACAAAGATTATTGTAGAGGTACTAATCATCATGGGGATGATATCTTTAGAATGACACAAACTGAAGATGAGAGTCTTGAGGATTACTTGGAAAGGTTTTTGTTTAGTGTCAAAAAGTCCAAGCATAGCACTCTCAATGAAGATTCCCTCAAATTGATATTTTTGAGGGGAATCAGTGATGAATGCATTGATTCCTTGGATCTTATGGGAGGAGGTGACATTACACAATCCACTTGGGCTGAAATAGGACAAATTTGCAAGAAGTATTCCAAATCTACTTCTAAGAAGAATAGGAGATTTAAACCAGGGGTACCATTATCAGCATCTGGAACTGGAGTTTCTAGATTGGAACTTAGTCATCTATTAAAGGAATTCAAGGAGGACATTATAAACAATATGGCTACCCAGTTGGATACACTGGCAGCTAAGAAGAAGCATGAGGAAGCTGATGCATTCCTTGCAAAATTTTGTCCTCATTGTAAATAGCTAAAGAAAGATTGCAGATGTAAGATGGTTGCAAATGTGGAGGTACCTGACTTCAAGCCAATTCAAGGCGAGGATGAGCAAGTCTTCTATGTTTCTCAAAGAAGACCAAATTTTCAAAGACAAGGTATGCCACCCAATCCACTTTCTTTTTCTAGTTATAGTGGAAATTCTTATGCACCAAATAACCAATGGCAACCACAGTATTCTCAAAATATTGGTAACTATCAAAATTGGTATGGTTCACAAGGCCAAGGGAAACATTTTGCTAATTAAATGCCACAGTGGCAGTAACTACAGGGGAACTGGTACCCACCTCAGGGCCAAGGAAACCAGTTTCAAGGGAATTGGCAACCTACTTCTCAATGGAGGGGAAGCCAACCATGGCCAGCCCAATCTTCTGGTTATCAGCCGCCTATTCAGCAGCCACAACCTCCTGCAGCTATTGCTACACTACCTAACTAACACAGTTGCCTACTCAACCATTGCCAAATCCAAATATCAAGTCTCAACAACAACAACAAGCTTATTCAGCTAATGTTAATCAGTACCCAGCCTATTCTTTATCACTAGATGACATTCACCTCCGATCTGGAACAACTTTACCTAATCCCTCTCATCCAATTATTACTGAGGTACAGGAAGAGCAAGAAATCTCCAATCCAATAGATACAATACCCTAGAATCAAATATTGCCACCATTTCCCCATAGATTGCAATAAAAAGAAGTCCCCATTGAACAACAACAAAGCTTTGATATTATTGATCAACTGAAGCACATTTGTGTTAAAATTCCATTGTTGCAAGCAATAAAGGATGTTCCCATATATGGTAAGGCATTGAGAGAAGCACATCTAAAAAACCTGGCAGGAAGAAAAAGGATCCACAAACAGTGCATGTTATGGGTCAACTAGCTCATATTATGTTAGGTAAGATTGCCATTCCAAAGTATTCTGATCCAGGTAGTCCTGTTGTGAGTATAGTCATTAATGGCAATCAAATAAAAAATGTTTTGATTGATTTAGGGGTAGCCATTAATGTAATGACAAGGGAAGTAATGAAACATCTTGAGATCAATAGTTTAAGGCCTACACCCACAGTTCTACAGCTTGTTGATGGCTCTACTGTGAGACCTGATGGTATCATAGAGGATGTAGTGGTTATTCTAGATTCCTGGGAATATCCTACAGACTTTATGATTTTATCTCCAAAGGCAACATTGGGAGGATATCCGGTCATTTTGGGTAGACCTGGACTTGCCACAGCTAATGCATATATTGGGTGTAGATCAGAGGATATGACTATTTCATATGAGAGTTCTACAAAAACATTAGCCTTGTATTCTCCAACACAACCCCATCTTGAACAACAACAAGCCGTTTGGCCTATCTTGGGAGAAGAATCTGAAGAAATTGACTCTATTAATCACCCTATGATGATTAATCAAGGACCACTCATGCAGTTATATGATGAGGAATCAATTCTTTATAAAATCCTGATAAATGAATTTATAGAAGAGCAAAAATTGTAGGAATTGGTTATGAATATTGCAGGTTTGGACTTTCCTGCAGCCACTGATATATTGCATACTCTGTTGTCGCAGGAATTATCTTCTTCTCATTTTCCTGATATAAACCAGATTGGTCTTACTATTAAGATAGAGGTGGAATGGAATAAATATTTGAATATCAATAGAGATCTATCAGACAAAAAGAGGGCCTTGTGGACTTGCTGAAACTTCATAAAAATGCTTTTGCATGGGATTACAAGGATATGAATGGGATTGATCCAGCAGTTTGTACCCACTATATTTATATAAAGGATGAGTGTTGCCCACTCAGACAACCTCAAAGAAGAGTCAATCCTGCCTTGAAGGAGATAGTTAAAGAAGAATTACATAAATTGTTAAAAGCTGGGTTTATCTATCCTATCTCTGATAGTCAATGGGTATCACCTCTAGTAATAGTCCCTAAAATAGGAGGAAAATGGAGGGTATGTGTTGATTATAGAGCTCTGAACTTAGCAACCAGAAAAGATCATTTTCCATTGCCATTTGTGGATCAGGTATTGGATTATCTAGCTGGTAAGAGATATTTTTCATTCCTTGATGGATTTAGTGGCTCAATCAGATCCAGATAGCCCCCGAGGATCAAGAGAAGACAACATTTACTTTCCCATGGGGCACATATGCATATTTTGTTCTTCCTTTTGGGCTATGTAATGCTCTAGCCACTTTTCAAAGAGGAGTGATTAGTATCTTTTCTGATATTTCTCAAGATATTATGGAAATTTACATGGATGGCTTTACAACTTATGGTTCTGAATTTGATCAAGCATTGGGTAATCTGAAGAAAGTTTTGCAGCGATGTGAAGACTACAATTTGTCTTTAAACAGTGAGAAGTGTTTCATCATGATAGAAGAAGGAATAGTCCTTGGTCATCATATATCTGTACAAGGCATCCAGGTGGATCCAACAAAGATTGAGGTCATTCAACATATTAATGACCCTGTAAAGAAAAATATGTAAGAAGTTTTCTTGGTCATGCTGGATACTACAGATGGTTTATCAAAGATTTCAGTAAAATTGTAAGTCCCTTATATTCACTGCTTACTAAATATGCAAAATTTAAATGGACCCCAGTATGCAATGAAGTTTTCTTAAAGTTTAAGCACGCTTTGACTCAAGCACCAGTTCTTAAAGGGCCAAATTGGTCTCTACCATTCCAAATCCATATAGATGCATCTGATTATGCAATAGAAGCAATGCTAGGATAGAGAATTGACAAATTGCAAAATGCAATATATTATATTAGCAAGAATTTGTAGGGACCTGAATTGAATTACACAATTACTGAAAAGGAAATGCTAGCTATCATATATGGACTTAACAAATTTAGACACTATATCACAGGATATCCCATATTTGTGCATATAGATCATACTACAATTAGATATCTCATGAATAAGCCATCAATCACTAGTAGATTAGCTCGCTAGTTATTGTTGATGTAGGAATTTGATATCACAGTTGTTGATAAACCAGGGAAGTCTAATGTGGTTGCAGATTATCTTTCACGTCTTCAATTGCAAGAAGATTCTACAATAATAGATGACACTTTTCCAGATGACCATTTGTTTCTCATTCAAGCTCACACTCCTTGGTATGCTGATATTGCCAACTATTTAGCTGTAGCTAAGATGCCGATTTATTTCTCTCCTAAGGAAAGAAGGTTGCTAGTTGAAAAAAGTTTTAACTTCTCATGGATTGGTGATTGTCTATTTTATACTGGACCTGACCAAGTCATGCAAAGATGTGTCAGAGAAGATGAAACATATGACATCCTGCATGCATGTCATGATGAGCCATGTGGAGGTCATTTTGCTACCAAAAGAACATCACTGAAAATACTCAATACAGGATACTGTTGGCCCACATTACATAAGGATGCAGGTCAATACACACAACAATGTGACAGATGTCAGCGAATGGGAAGACCTACAAAATCTGATGAGATGAAACTATATCCTCAAATATTAGTTGCACCATTTGACAAGTGGGGATTAGATTTTGTTGGCCCAATTGATCCACCTTCTAATGATAGATCTTATATCTTGGTATGTACAGACTATGTAACAAAATGGGTAGAAGCTCATGCCATGACCGATGCAAGAGATAATAAGGTAGTTGAGTTTCTTTATGAAGAGATATTTACAAGATATGGAGTACCAAGGGAAATTGTCTCAGACCAAGGACCTCAATTTACTTCAACATTGATAAAAGCTTTGGTCAATGAATACAATATACGACACAAAAAATCTACTCCATATCATCCAGAGGCTAATGGACAAGTAGAAGTTACAAATAGAGAGCTTGAGGATATTCTTACAAAAACAGTGTCTGTTCACAAGAAAGATTGGTCTCACCGGCTTTCAGAAGCAATTTGGGCATATAGAACAACTTGGAAAACACCAATTGGTTTCACACCTTTTGAGATGGTTTATGGAAAAACAACAATGATGCCTATTGAATTTGAGCATAAAACCCTAAGGACAACTTTGCAATTAAATATGACATTGCCTGAAGCACAAAAAGAATGCATTCATCAATTAAATGCTCTAGATGAATGGAGAAATATAGCTATTCAACAGACAAAATTGATTCAAAATCAAAGAGCAAAATGGCATGATAAATATATCAGGGAAAAGAAATTCAAAGTTGGTGTCTGGGAACTACTCTATGATTCCAGATATAAAGTTTCTATGGGAAAGCTTCAAACCAGGTGGTTAGGTCCGTATGAGATAGAAGAAGTTTTCTAGAATGGAGCTGTTCGTTTGTCCACAATTGATCCTATTCGATTTAAACTCTTAGTAAATGGTCACCGAATATGTCTATATCATAAGCCAGCTACTAAAGAATAGTTCCTGCAACTGTTTGCTCTACAAAGTGACATAGAGGTTCCTGCAGCAACTGACAATGAGCCTGCAACAACTCATGAGCTTCATGTTGCAATTGAGCAAGGTAATAAAGGTAAAGTTCCTGCAGCCTCTGCAAAGAACATATTTGCCACTTCATAATAAAATATTTCCATATTATATGGGAATATTCTTCTCCGTACATAAAATCGCATCCACGACATTCCATCCCACGTTCTTACCTGTCATTTCATTTCATTTCGCCATCATTTTTGTACAATTGTAGGTACGTGTATATTGTGTTTTATTTTAATTATGCATTTATTATTTCATTATGATTATATCCTATTTAAATCCGCTCCACTACCCGAAATCTTGTCAGCTTGTGTGGACATGTGCTAGGATAAGTTGGGGGGGTGCTTTATGGTTCAGTTTCCAAAGTGATTAATTATCAGTCTTTTTGGCACTCCGAATTGATTTTTTCCCCATAATTACTTATGATGTTATTATTTCATGCAAGTGAATAATAAATTCTACCGCTAGAATTGAGATATGTAAGAGAATTTCAATTTAGTAAGACTGCCAGATATTTTGGTTCAGCTACAGAGAGAAAAAATAATAGAGTCAGAGATGGGTGGTGACCCAATTTGTCATGAGCCAACGGTTCATGAAGTGTTGCTGCAGGATGCTCTTTGTGAGCATTATTTCAGAAACCATGATTGGTTGGATTACTTCTTGAAAATCAGGGATTATAACGAAGAAATTGATGTAGAATTGATGCATTCCTTTAATGAAGGAGAAGCTACAGTTAAAGGTTTGAGGGTTATTGCTACGGAACAACGAATAATAGATTAACGGGGTTGCTGCAGAAAGGAGAACTCTTTCTAGAATCAAAAGATGTAAGGAGTGCCAGGGTAGAGTTCACAATTCCCATGGATGGACCCTTAATGGTGGACAAACAAGGAACTAGAAGGGTTTCTCTACTAGCACATTGGCCTCAAGTAGCTTTGTATGTTATGAAATACATTACATGTGAAGGGCGATATTCAAATCTGCATTCACCTCATTTTAAATTACTTAGTCATCTGTGGCATGGCTGACAAGTGAATGTTCTTAATTTCTTATACCACCTCATTTTTACAAGTGCTAAGGAGATGCGGAAAAATGGAAATCGCTCCGTTAGCCATCATGGATTGGTTAAGCTACTTGTACAGCGGTCCCTGAGAGATGTTTCACAAATAGAATGGGGTGTATTTGAGGATATACAACAATTTAGGGTTGAAGATGCCCTTGTTGCAGATAACCCGCCGGTTGAAGAAGAAAATGTTGCAGAACCCTCTTCCCCTGTAGTTGTTGTAGATGAGGATTTGCTTGTTACTGAAGGAGCCACGATTATTATGGAAGAAAAGACAATGGAATCAAGTGAAGAACAACCCTCTACTTCTCTTCAAAGAGATTCACCATTTCTGTGAAGGAAAGGAAAAGATTTGGAAAGTGATGAAACAAATGAAGAACTTATGACCCAGCCGTAGGTAACTTAGATTCCTCCTGCAACCAAGAGGCATAGGATAAAAATAAAAACTCCTGCAGCAACTGAAGCAACTCCTGCAGCCATTCCAAAAGTTTATGTAAGAAGAACACTTAGCAAGACACAAAAGACTCATCCTATGGGTAATCTAGCAGAGGTTATTACAGTGGAAACTTTAGAAGAAGGAAGCCCTATAGAGGATGAAATCCAAGAAAATGTTGCTGAGGATAAACTAGAAAATCTTGCTTCTGTGGTACAACAATTTGAAGAAACTGTTGAAGATATTCTACAGCAGCTTGAGGAAAATATTGGAGAGATGCCAACTTAGATTGAGGAGTTTATTAAGGAAATCCCGCAGTCTAAGGTAGTACCTATTAGACCTCCTTCATCCCTAAGTAGTTTATCTATTGCTTTAGCATTTTATAGACAATGAGAAATAGAGAAGGCTAGGTTGTAGGGGATTATTGATAAACAACAAAAAGAAATTGAAAAGAGAGATAACATAATTGAGGAATTAGAGGCTAAGGTAGAAATAATTTTTGGTATGGTTCCTGAGTTGATGCAATGTAGGGCACCTCCAAGAGTTTATGTAGTACATTTTTATCTGAACTTCAAACTAAACCACGTTGTTAGGGACCTTAACCCTTCTTTAAAAACATGTGAAGAATTCTTTTATGCTTACCAAACCTCTCCACCTACTGTGAAGAATTTGCTATGTGAATTATACTTACATAATTATGTTGTACCCTCAGACAGTGAGTAGAACCCTTTATTGTATATTGGGGATATCCATATCAAATCTTTAATGTCATGGATCCAAAATGAGATTATCATGGGGGCACAAGCCAAGGAGTATGAAAAATTAGAGTTTGACTATCCATTACCATTAAGAAGGGAATCAGAAGCACCAAGAGTTCTTTATTATGATTGGCAAAAGTTACTGGTAAGAGATGATGTTATAAAATTAGTGCTTCCAATGAGAGAAGAAGTCTATCAAGCATATGAGCATTTGATTCAGACTAAAAGGACAACTACAATAGAAGGGTTAACTCAGCGCTGGAATAATCTATCGAAACAGTTAAAACAAGGAGAACCTTATTCACTACAAAAATTTTATGCATCCATGCAAAGAGCCCCCGATACATACAGTTAGGCTGGGAGAAAGCCAACAACTAGCTACCATTGATCTTTCAACCCCCAATCCTTATGTGGCCCCTTTTGGCATGTCAGCCTATAGAGCAGAACTATGATGCAGTCATAGAAGAAACAACTAGATGGTCCAGGCTGGAAAAAATGAAAGGATTTTATTGGAACTTGGATTCAGGGGGGACAAATCAGGGCACCGTTGGTGATTTAAGAGTTACAACAAGAGTCAGAAATTTTCCTTTTGCTGTAGGATCAACAAACTCTTAAAGTTGGGGGGCATGATAAGTTGAGACTTTGTCATGTTTTTATCATCAAAACTCTTAGGTTTTTGACATCTTTTGTTTTGCATAGTAGTAGTGAAGTATTGTAAATTGACTATATGTATTCCATGTGTTAAACCTGAACTTATGAAATCATGTTTGAACTTTATCGGTCTATTCCTACAGCCATGCCATTTATTCCTGCAGCCAAGTGATTTGTTCCTGTTTTTATGTAGATTATTTATGACAATATCATATGTGAATTAATGAATGTATTAATTAAATAAAATACGTATGCATGTCCTTGTATGTTGTTTTGTTGTAGTGCAGATAATAAATGATGCTGCAATGGATATTCTCCTTTCACGCCTGAAGAAGGAAGAATCATGTAAGAAATAACTGGAGATCAAACTAAAGAGGAGTTGAGTGAGTGCAAGGTACAACATGAGCAGAGCAGCCAGGAAGAACTACAAAAATTTAACTCTAGTGGGCATTGAATTTGCAAAATATCATTACGACGTGCAAAGACTGTGGTTCGGTCTAGATCCACATTTCCTGCAGCCAAGCTCTAGTTATCTTCTTCATCAGCCAATCATCTGCCTCTTCTTCTGGGCGTGATTTGAGTTGTCCATTATAGTTGATCTTTTCTTTTTAATAAGCTCTTCCTTTTTTCATAGGGGTTAGACATAATAGAAAAGAATAGAGCAGAGAATTTTGATAAGCATTCTGGAGTTTTTTATTTTAAAACATGTAATCATTTTTAGGAAGCAATGAATAAAAGATATGTTGTTCTAATCTGCTAAAAGTATTTTTCTAGAAGCTTGATATCACTCATCCAAGGGGGCCCACTTGGTGAGTGATCCTGTGTTTATGCTCATTGAAATTAGTTCTTCTTTAGTTGCAGTAGAAGTTCATGCCTTGACTGTTCCTGCAGCCAAGCCAAAACAGAGTGATTTTTGTTATTTGTATTAGATCATTCTAGCATTTTTTTTATAAGTTTTCCTGTAGCCTTCTATAATTTCCATTCTTTCCTTTCCTTTCTACATAATGTTAGTTACTGTAGCAATGCAAAATAGCCATTGAAGGAGCTTAGTGCATATATAGTACATACCAATTTCAAGTTTTACGTCCCTAGGTTGATAACTAAATGAACACTAGCCATGAAAATAGTAACTTTACCAGATGAATGTCTAAATTTTGGGTTGAGATTTCAATTAGAGTTTTTATTATTATAGTTGGAGTAGACACATCTCATTCTTCAAGGTAGCATTCTCTCTTTCAAGATTGTTAACTTCATAAGCTTTACCCTGATATTCCATGATATGATCTTCTTTCTCCTTCAACTTGTCCATCAATTCCTTCCTCTTCTCTCTAGAGATGTTCGCTTGATCCTTCAAGTCATTAATCAAATCATCAGT
Organism: Cryptomeria japonica; assembly: GCF_030272615.1. Taxonomy (NCBI): domain Eukaryota; kingdom Viridiplantae; phylum Streptophyta; class Pinopsida; order Cupressales; family Cupressaceae; genus Cryptomeria; species Cryptomeria japonica. The sequence continues at coordinate 648,845,923 of NC_081413.1, forward strand.
AACATTTAGGGTCTTCTTCAAGGTACAATTCTCATTTCTAGCTACATCAAGATACTCAAGAGACACACTGAGTTGTATCTGAAAACCATAATCCATTGAATCAATCTCCCGAACCTTCCTCAAGAGGTTAAGTTTCCTTAGAGGAAATAGTCTCTGATACCAATTGATGGAATCAAAGATCACTAAGAAGGGGGGGTGAATTAGTGATCTACTGGTTAGCAAATTTTTAAAATTAACTTTAAACCAATAGAAAGCAATACTTGAAATTGAAATGTATAAATATAAAACAAACAACCACAAGGTCATAACACCAATATTTTTATGTGGAAACCTAAATGGGAAAAACCATGGTGGGATTTTAACCCACCATATTATTCCACTATGGCCAGTAGAAAAACAATATTACAAAATGGGAATGCACAGGCATTCAAGCACACTGCCTAGAGCTCACTGCTTAATTACAATAACCCGAAAGGCTAAAACCCTCAGGGAAGTCTCACTAACTTAAAAATTTGGTACAATGATGAATTACAATAATCAAACTCAGAAATAACATCTACAATGCTTGGATGAGATCTGCTTAAGTGTTGAATACACTGACTAGATCATTGTCTCTGTTATGCTTTGTTTTACCTTGTTCTCTGTCTCAATCAACTATTGGATCAAGAATGTGCACATGAAGCTAGGCAATAACAAATTCTCAATCACCTCTCACTCGCATACATTCGCACCATCTACTAAAAAGATCACCCACATCAAACTTATATACCAACACCCACAAAACAGATCATTTACCATGCTGGCCTGAAAGTGAAACGTTTAGTCACATGTTAGCTTGACTTGATCCAAAATGATAAGTGTGGATCACCAAAACAATAATAGAATGATGTGTTTATGTCGGCCCAATCATTTGAAATATGCTTCAATGCACCACAATAACCAGAAAGCTTCTCGAACCAAAAATGTTTTGTTCTTCCTAAAATAGTGGTTAGTCAGCTACCAGTTAACACCCACTTCCGAATAAGAAGAATCATGACCACTGGATCAAATCTCTATGAAGAGTTTCCATCAATGACAACCCTAAACCAATAATAAGCCACTGAAAACCATCAGAGACCACTGGATGAGTGTTAATTTCCAATAGTTATAACACATGTGTCACCCCTTAGGACCCCATATGACCCCTAATGACACCATATGACCCCTAATGACACCATATGACCCCCTAGGACATCATATGACCACTTTTAACATCCTAGTACATGGCATGAACCCTTATAACACCATATGACCTCTTAGGACAATATGACATGTCTTAATGGGTCATATAGTGTCATTAGGGGTCATATGGTGTCCTAAGAGGTCATATGGTGTTTTAACACATGTGTGGGCCCTTAGGACCCCATATGACCCCTAACAACACCATATGACCCCTTAGGACACTATATGACCCCTTTTAACATCCTAGTACACAACATGACCCCTTGGGACAATATGATGTCCTAATGGGTCATATGGTGTCATTAGGGGTTATATGGTGTTCCAACAAATGTGTACATATGACCCCTAATGACACCATATGACCCCATAGGACACCATATGACCCCTTTTAACATCTTAGTACACGACATGACCCCTTAGGACAATATGATGTTCGAATGGGTCATATGGTGTTGTTAAGGGTCATTTGGTGTCCTAAGGAGTCATATGGTGTTCTAACACATGTGTGGGTCCTCAGGACCCCATATGACCCCTAAGAGCACCATATGACCCCTTAGGGAACCATATGGTTTCTTGGGACACCATATGATGTCCATATGGTGTCTTAATGGGTCACATGACATTCTAACACATGTGTCACTCCTTAGGACCCCATATGACCCCTAATGACACCATATGATCCCTTAGGACACCATATGACCCCTTATGACAATATGACATGTCCTAATGGGTCATATGGTGTCATTAGGGGTCATATGGTATCATGACGGGTCATATAATGTTCTAACACATGTGTGGGCCCTTAGGACCCCATATGACATCACATGACCCCTTTTAACATCCTATTACACAACGTGACTAAAACCATTTGACCCCTTAGGATAATATGATGTCCTAATGGGTCATATGGTATTGTTAGGGGTCATATGGTGTTTTAACACATGTCTAGGCCCTTAGGACCCCATATGACCCCCTAACGACATCATATGAACCCTTAGGACACCATATGCCCCTCAGGATACCATATGACCCCTTAGGAACATATGATGTCCATATGGTGTCCTGAAGAGTCACACGGTGTTCTAATACATGTGTCACCCCTTAGGATCCCATATGAACCTTAATGATACCATATGACCCCTTAGGACACCATGTGACCCCTTTTAACATCCTAGTGCATGACATGACCCCTTATTCCACCATATGACCCCTTAGGATAATATAACATGTCTTAATGGGTCATATGGTGTCATTAGGGGTCATATGGTGTCATTAGGGGTCATATGGTGTCCTAAGGGGTCATATGTTGTTCTAACACATGTGTGGGCCCTTAGAACACATATGTCCCCTAACAACAACATATGACCCCTTATGACATCATATGACCCCTTTTAACACCCTGGTACACAACATGACCCTTTTTGACACCATATGACCCCTTAGCACAATATGACATGTCCTAATGGGTCATATGGTGTTGTTAGGTTTCATATGGTGTCCTAAAGGGTCATATGATGTTCTAACACATGTGTGGTCCCTTAGGACCCCATATGACCCCTAACAACACCATATTACCCCTTAGGACACTATATGACACCTTTTAACATCCTCTTACACGACATAACCCCTTATAACAACATATGACCCCTTAGGACAATATAACATGTCGTAATGGTTCATATGGTGTCCTAAGGGGTTATATGGTATTGTAACACATGTGTGGGCCCTTAGGACTCCATATGACCCCTAACAACACCATATGACCCAACATGACCCCTTATAACATCCTAGTACACCACATGACCCCTTGTGACACCATATACTACTTAGGACAATATGGAATGTCCTACTGGGTCATATGGAGTCCTAAGGGGTCATATGGTGTCCTAAGGGGTCATATGGAGTCCACATAGGACAACATAGGACCCCATAGGACACCATAGGACCCCTTTTTGTTAGGATAACCAGTGGACAACTGGGAGGGGGGGTTGAATGAGTTCTCAATAGATTATATTAATCAAACCACTTTATAACCTTTAATTAGAGCACATAAACATTGAATACCGAGATAGCAGAAATAGATATCAATAAACAATAAGACTTAAGAATGAAACAGAGAATTAACACAATACAACCATACCACATAACACCATATTTTTATGTGGCAAACCCGGGAAAGCGAAAAACCACGGTGGGAAGCCTACCCACAGTCAGATGATACTTCAGCAGAAAGTATGTGATACAATAAGGGGCCTGCACATGAGGGGAGGCACACTACCTAGAGCATACTACTCATTACAAAGGAGTCTCACTAACTATAGAGAGGTTATAACCACCTCAAGATAATTGGACAACAATCCAAAAGAATGAATTGCTAGAGATTTCATCTACCATGTTTGATTATAGTCCTGGTTAAGCTCAATATCGGAGGCCTTTGATCTCTTACTTAAACCCAATTCGATCACCTATGATCAACCAAATCTCCTTCGCATACGATATTTCATTTGACGATGACACTTGATCTACAATGAGATCTTACATCAATTTATACAAGCCCTAAGGCTTAAACCAATTAGGTTGACCACTAAAAAGATATTACAATAAGATCATTACATATATCCATATTACAATGATATGCCATGTCATCTTAAGACGAAAACAATAATAACCAATCCATAGAACATCCTGGTAACTTGTAGAGAACACCTTAACATGATATCGGTCCATAACCTAGATAGGTACAAGACCTAATCTGGGTCGACCACGCCAAAGTGATGTCCCTAATCAGTCAAGGCATGATCAAGGATCACCTTCTGCATCCTGAATTCCTTCTTGAAGATGCACCAACACCACTTGCACATCCTGTCAAAGATTCTCAGTGAAATCCCTGCTGGTAAAACCTTAAACCCTTATCAGTAACACAAGATCTTCTACCAGTAACCAAAACCTATCTGCCGGTAACCAACCATAACATATAGTATTGACATCAATGAAAAAACATCAATGCATCACATAATCAATTCCTCCATATTACCAACAATCTCCCCCTTTGGCATTGATGGCAACACTAGATTTGAAAAAGAAAACATCTAAGTGCCAAGAAGTGCCAAACATTTCTCATAAAAGATATAACAATGAAAAACTGAAAAAAATTATTGGTATTTTTCACATAAACATTATTTTTCACATATAACTCTCCCCCTTTGACATCAATGCCAAAGATATGACATAGGTATCAAAATTTTGTGAATCTCAAAGTTGACTACTCCCCCTGAGTAGTAGTACTACTACATCAACTCGGAGAAAAGGATAAAGATAATGATGCATACCAGATTGATGATCTGCTCCATCAAGTTTCTTCCGGAGGGGTAGATACCCCTAACCTGTCTCTTAAATACTCAAATGATTCCTTAGACAACGGTTTAGTGAATATATCTACAATATACTCTTTAGTGTTTACATAAACCAATTTGACTTCCTTTTCTTCCACCTTGTCCTTCAGAAAGTTATATTTTATTGATATATGTTTAGTCTTAGAGTGAAATACCGGATTCTTAGACATGTCAATAGTTGGAGAGTTATCACAATAGATAACTACCGGTTCACTATAATTTACCTTGATATCCTTCAAAATTTGCTTCACCCATAAGACTTGAGTGTAATTAGTTGCTACTGCAACATATTCAGCTTCTATAGTACAAAAAGAAATGCATGACTGTTTTTTGCTGATCCATGAAACCAATTTCTTTCCAAGAAATAAAGCTACACTAGAAGTGCTCTTCTTGTCATTAGTATCTCCTACCTAATCTGAATCTGTATATGCACATAAAGTGAAGTTATCATCTCTAGAATACCATAAGCCATATTCTATTGTTCCTTGTAAATATCGGAATATCCTCTTTACTGCACATTCATGATTTTCTTTAGGATTACTTTGATATCTTGAAACAATACTTACTGCATTCATAATATCTAGTCTAGTCTGAGTTAGATATAACAAGCCACCAATCATGGACTTATACCTTGTCAAATTTACCGGTGCATATGTGTCTTTGATAGATAATTTATCACTTGTCACCATAGGAGTACTTACTGGTTTGGAATTATCCATACCAAACTTCTTCAAAAATTCCTTTAGATACTTAGTTTGATAGATAAAGATGCCTTTATCAGTTTGAGTAATCTACAAACCTAAGAAAAATCTCATCTCACCAATCATGGACATTTCAAATTCATTCTTCATATTGTTCGAGAATTCCATGCACAATTTATCTTCACCTCCAAAAATGATATCATCAACAAATACTTCAATAATCAGAATATCATCATCAGTGATCTTGTAATATAAATTACTATTAGCACTACCTTTAGTAAAACCAAGCTTCAAAAGATATTTATCCAACCTTGCATACCAAGCTCTAGGAGCTTGTTTCAATCCATATAATGATTTCCTTAACCATCAAACCATATATTTATCATCTATCAGTGAAAATACATCAGTCTGCTCAATGTATACCTCTTACTCAAGTTCACCATTCAAGAATGCACATTTAACATCCATTTGATAGACCTTATAGTTCTTATAAGCTGCATAGGCAAGAAATAGTCTAACAACTTCAATTCTAGCTACAGGTGCAAATGTCTCACCATAATCAATTCCTTCCATTTAAGAATATCCTTTACAAAATAGTCTAGCCTTATTTCTTACAACTTGACCATTCTAATTTAATTTATTCCTAAAAACCCCTTTAGTTCCAATTACATTCTTGTTTTGAGGTCGGGGAACTAAAGTCCAAGTTTCATTCTTCTATATCTGATCTAATTTATCTTCCATAGCCTTTAACCAATGTTTATCTTTACAAGATTCAATAATAGATGTCGGATAAATTTGAGAAATAAGGCATACCTCTTCATTTGTTAGTCTTGTTCTTGTCATAACTCCCTTGTTCCTATCTCCAATGATTTGATCTTCAGAATGATTTAACCTTACATACCTTAGTGTCTTCTGAACTTTAGGTTCACTGTTCTGGTCATCAGTGACAGTTGAATTGTTTGATTGTACTGGTGTAACTGTCTTAGTGTCTTGTGCCAGTTGAGGCATTGCTAGTTCAATTATGATCATTTCCACTGCTGGTTCCCTGTCATATGATATAGATTAATTTCTGTATTTCTCATCAACTTTCACATTAGTTCTCTCCACAATTTTTTGCAATCTTTTGTTATAACATCTATATGCTTTTCTTTTCTTTGAATATCCTAGAAATATCCTTTAATCACATCTAGGATTAAAATTCCCAATTGAATCATCCCTTTTGATATAACATTTACTTCCAAAAAATTTGAAATATTTAACAATAGGTGTATGTCCAAACCATAATTCATAAGGGGTCTTATCGGTTTCACCTTTGATGTGAACTCTGTTGAATGTGTAGACTGTTGTACTCACTGCTTCTCTCCAGTAGATGTGAGGCAATTTGGCTTCCATCATCATGCTTCTTGCTACATTCAAAATGGTTCTATTCTTCCTTTCCACTACTCCATTTTGCTGAGGAGTCCGGGGTGCAAATGGTTGTCTCTTAATTCCATTTATCTCACAATAACTATTAAATTCATGAGAATTGAACTCACCACCTTGATCTGATCTCAGACATTTGATTTTCAATCCAGTTTATATTTCCACCTTTTATTTAAAGATCTTGAATTTCCCAAAAGCTTCAAACTTCTCCCTAAGAAAAGTCACCCACATCATTCTAGAATAATCATTAATTATCAGCATGAAGTATCTATCACCTTGAAATCTTCTAGTCCTTGTTGGACCACATAAGTCAGTGTGAATCAAATCAATTACATCATTAGATTTATCAAGTCTTCTGTTAAAAGAATTTCTAACTTGCTTTCCCAATTGACATTCCTTACATACCAGATTATGAGGCTTTATAATCTTAGGTATATCTCTAACTGCCTTTGTTGATCTGGTCTTAACAATACAATCAAAATTGAAATGACACAACCTCTTATGCCATAACCAACTCTCATCAATATGAGCAATCAAACATGTCTTATTACTAGTGTTCAAGTGAAAGATATTACCTCCAGTTTGAGTAGCGGTTGCAATCTCCAAACCAGTTTTGTTAATATTTTTTGCATTTTCTATCTTTAAACTGAAGTTGGAATCCCTTGTCCACCAATTGACCAACACTTAAAAGATTATGCTTTAAACCTTATACATAATAAACATTATTAGTATTATGCTTGCCATCCAGAGAAATAAGACCTCTACCTTTGAATGAGTTGTCAACAGATTATATTAATCAAACCACTTTATAACCTTTAATTAGAGCACATAAATATTGAATACCAAGATAGCAGAAATAGATACCGGTAAACAATAAGACTTAAGAATGAAACAGAGAATTAACATAATACAACCATACCACATAACACCATGATTTGTACATGGCAAACTAGGTAAAGGGAAAAACCATGGTGGGAAGCCTACCCACAGTTAGATGATACTTCTGCAAAAAGTATGTGATACAATAAGGGGCCTACACATGCAGGAAGGCACACTGCCTAGAGCGTACTGCTCATTACAAAGGAGTCTCACTAACTATAGAGAGGTTATAACCACCTCAAGATAATTGGACAACAATCCAGAAGAATGAATTGCTAGAGATAGCATCTACCAAACCTGATTATAGTCCCAGTTAATCTCAATACTGGAGGCCTTTGATCTCTTACTTAAACCCAATTCGATCACCTATGATCGACCAAATCTCCTTCACATACAATATTTCATTCGATGACCATGATACTCGATATACAATGAGATCTTACATCAATTTATACAAACCCTAAGGCCTAAACCAATTAGGTTGACCACTAAAAAGATATTACAATAAGATCATTACATATATCCATATTACAATGATATTCCATGTCGGCTTAAGACCAAAACAGTAATAACCAATCCATAGAACATCCTGGTAACATGTAGAGAACACATTAACATGATACCGGTCCATAACCTAGATAGGTACCAGACCTAATCTAGGTCCACCACACCAATGCGATGTCCCCAATCAGTCAAGGCATGATCAAGGATCACCTTCTGCATCCTGAATTCCATCTTGAATCTGCACCAACACCACTTGCCCACCCTGTCAAATATTCTCGGTGAAAGCTTTACTGGTAAAACCTTAAACCCTTACCGGTAACACAAGATCTTCTACTAGTAACCAAAACCTATCTTCCGGTAACCAACTATAATAGATAGTGTTGACATCAATGAAAAAACATCAATGCATCACATAATCAATTCTTCCACACTTTTAACATCCTAGTACACAACATGACCCCATATGATAATATGACCCCTTAGGACAATATTATATCCTAATGGGTCATATGGTGTCCTAAGGGGTCATATGCTATCCTAAGGGGTAATATGTTGTTCTAATATGTGTGGGCCCTTAGGACACTATATGACCCCTTAGGATACCATATGGCCCCTTAGGTCACCATATGACCCCTTAGGACCATATGATATCCATATGGTGTCATGAGGGGTCATATGGTGTTCTAACACATGTGTTGCCCCTTATGACCCCATAATGACACCATGTGACCCCTCAGAACACCATATGACCCCTTATGACAATATATGACCCCTAACAACAATAAGATGTCCTAATGGGTCAAATAGTGTTCTAAGGGGTCATATGGTGTTCTAACACATGCATGGTTCCCTAGGACCCAATATGATCCCTAACGACACCATATGACCCCTTTGGACATCTATAATCTCACTCTCCCCAAGACTCTCTCTCTCCCTCCCCCTAATTACTCTATCTCCCCCCTCCCTCTCTCCCTATCCCCTTATCTCCCTATCCTAGAAAAGGTATCAAATATTTCTCTCCATCTCCCCCATCTCTCTCTAAATCCCTTTACCCTTCTCTCCCTATCTCTCCCTCTACCTTACCCTTCTCTTCGTATCTCTCCCTCCCCCTTTCCCCCTCTCTCCCTATCTAGATCACCTTCCCCTTGACCCTTGCCAACCATCTCTCTCTCTCTCTCTCTCTCTCTCTCTCTCTCTCTCTCTCTCTCTCGCCCTATCCTAAACAATGTACCTAAAATGAGATATTATCCAATATCTAATATCTTTTATTATTAATATATTAATAAAAATATTAATAATATATTATTAATATATTTTAATGTACATATTTATATATTATAGTATTGATATATAACATTTATATTATATATTAATAAATTAATACTATACAATATATAATAACATAATAAAAATTATTAATTTTATTCATAATAAAATATTATATAAATCAGATATTAGATTAGTATCGGATATCTGATTTCTCTAACAAATTCTAAATCGTGGTATTTGGCTTGAGATTGCATTGGGATTTGGCTAGGAATTGACAAACCTAGAAAGTCAATAAAAAGATGTGTTTTTGAGTGTTCCTTGTTTTTCTAGACTTCACTCTAGTGGCTAATGACTTTTTTTAAAGCCAAAATTGATGAAACAAAAAGGGTTTTTTAAGGACATTATCAACTTTCCAACAATATAAGGTTTTCCTTATTTTTACATTAAGAAATAATTATTATTTATTTTCTAACTGAATTCAGACAAAAGTCCTGATTAATAAGCTGATTGAAAAACATCCATAACTTTCAAATGATATCACATTTTTGAATCTGAAACATGCACCAAATTCTATGCTTCACCTACTATATGAGGAAAAAAAATGAATTTAATAAAGATTAGACCAAGTTAAGGTGGTCGGACGTACAACTTTTTCAATTTCTGAAAAGTTGTAGTAAAAAATTCATAATTAATTATTTACTTAAAAAAGTTACAAAAAAATATGTCACATACGAACATGAGTCTACTACTTATATAAAAAATATTATAAAAAAATATTATGATTTGATTCTGGTTAGGGTGGTCAGACATACACCTACTTCTTACCTTTTTCCCGAAATTTTAGTACTACTACATTGAAATTTCAAAGTTTCGTCAAATAGATTTTTTTTTCTTCAGAAAACAACAAGTAGCTTGGAAACTACATTCAATTTTCTACAAATTCTCTTGTTACATATTTAAAAAAAAATGTTCATAACTTTTTCAAATTTTTACGTCAAGTTGCCTAACTTTGTTTTTCCAAAATTTCATCGCCACTTAAGGGCCTGTTTTGGTCCACTATGATCCTACACATACCCATATGTCACCATCCACGTCTTCATGATGGGCCATCTCTTTCTATCTTTTACCCATCGTCAATTTTGGCACTACGTAAAAGAGGGACAAAATGTAGACATCTCAAATTAATTAAATTAAATATTTAATTAATTTGAGTCTTTCTACACAATTAATTAATTTATTTATGTTTACCCTTGTTCTTCTTAAGATTAATTAAATCAAATTTAATAAATTTTATCACTATAGTCTACTCGTTAATTTATCAAGAAAATAATTATTTCCCTATTCTTTTACTGTCCTTCTAATCATTATTCCTTCTAAGTCCCAATTGATTAATTCCAATTAATTAACTTAACCAAAAGTGATTCCTACAAATCACTTTATCTAATCTCCATTTAACCTAATTAAATCCTTTATAATAATTCGTAGCATTATTCGTCAAATTTATATTCCTTCACTCATTCTCTCTCCTTGTGTCACATCCTCCTAACTTTCCCACTTGCACTCTAATCCCTCATTAACTCACCTAATCACCTTTCTTAATCATTTGCACATTCCTCATCCCCAAGATTAGGAGCAAGTCAACTCCTTGCCATAAATGGCTTTCCTCTCTCACCTTCCAAACCTTCAATGCACCCACTTTGGTCATGTCAAAGGGTTTCATATCCTTTGCACATCCCCATTCCCTCTCTTCCCAAGGAATTTTTTGTTCTTTTTTTCCTTTATTCTTCCCAAACATCCCTTATTCTTGGAATTTTTAACTCCTCTCCTCATTCCCCAAGGAATTTTATATTCCTTTCCCCTTCCCAATATACTTGGGGATCTCTTCCCCATGTTCCTTGTGAGCCATGGAGACAAGAAATGCTTTTATGGAAAATCTCTTGATCCCCACACCCTGTCCTCTCAATCCTCTCCTAGTTTCTTCAATCCTATCCGTCCATTTCATATAAATCTTGGCCCTTCATTCAGACCTTCTCCAATCTATAAATTAGAGTCTCCTCCCTTCAAAAATCATCTTATCTTTATTCAAGTTTATGATGTCCTAAGAGGCCTCAAAAATCATCAATAGTACCCTTATGCTACCAAAATCATCCCACATTTAGCCAATTTCATCCATCATTCCATCAACCCATCAAGACCCTTTGGTGTTGTCTAGTGGAGAGCAATCCACATCCAATCTAGTCAAGTAAGGAAGGGGTACATTCCTTTCTTCACCAAAGGCTCCATCCAAAGGAGACGAGAAGGTATAAACATTTCATTTGCATGCTTTATTTGATTATTTTGTTTTTTTTATGCTTATTGTATGCATTTTAATCATCTTTTATGCTTATTGTATGTATTTAACCATCTAAAACTTTCCCTTGTCTCTATATACATGAAATATATCATTTAATTATAATTTAAGTTATATTTCATGTATACATTGGTAGGTTGTTTGAGAGTGGTTTCAACTCTATAGTAGTTATAATATGAATTCTAGTTTTTAGAGGATCATTTGAAATTTCAATAATTAGCATGCTCCTATTAGCATTCTTTAGCTCTATATCTCACTCACTTTATTTTCCCCAAACTCTAGACCTATCTCTCTCCCTCTCTTGTCTCTCTCACTTCTTTCTCTCCTCTCTAGGTATATCCTACCCTTTGTACCTTTCATTCCTTCCTTACCCCCATTTCTATCCTTGACTCCCTCCCTCTCTATTCTTCTCTCTTACTCTCTTATTGTTTCTCTCCCCTCCCTCTCCATTATCTTGATCACTACCTATCACTACCTATCACTTCTATCCTCTCTCTCCCTATATCTAGGGTTCTCCCTACCTCCCTATTTACCTCATTACCTCTCGCTCCCTATATTATTACCTCTCTATCTCCCTCCCACACTCTCTCGCATTCTCTCTTCCTCTCTTATTCTCTATCTCCATTGTCTAGGTCATCACCCCTACATCCTAGCCTCTCTCCCCTCTTTAGGTTTCTCCCTTAATTTATCTCCACCTATCCACCTTTGCATATATGTCTCATTACCCACCTCTCTTTATCCCCTTCTACCTATCTCACTCCTCTCTTACTATCTAGGTCTCTCACCTATCTATATGTCCCCTCTGTAGTTATCTCCCTCCCTCTCTACCTCTATCTCTCCCTTCCCCTTATCCCCATATATATCTTTCTCCCCTAGTCTATTATTCTCTCTCCCTCTTGTATTCTGTCTCAAGCTACAATATAGGTCATCATCTCTATATCCCCTCTCTAGGTTTCTCTCTCCCTTCCCCTCCACCCATCTACCTCTGCATCCATGCCTATTAATCACCTCTCTTTAGATCCCCCTCTAGCTATCTCAATCCTGTTTCTTGCCATCTAGGTCTCTCATCTCTCTTTCCCCATCTAGTTCTCTCACCTACCTATTTGTCCCCCCCCCCCTCTCTCTCTCTCTTCCCCTTTATCTCCCTCCCCCTTTACCCCTATTAATTTTTTATTTATCTCCCTCTTTTCTCTCTTTCCCCTAACCTCTCTATCTTATCCTTCCCTAGGTATTTCACTCCCTCCACATCTACCTCTCCCTCAATCCACTCATACTCCTCTCTCTCTTTATTCTTTCATCTCTCCTCTTATCCCTCCCTCCAATTTCTAGGTATCTCCCTTCTTTTCTTCCCCTCTCCCTCTCTATCTTCCTCTCCATCCTTATCCCCATATCTATCTCTCCCTTCACTACTAATTCTTATTCTCTCTCTACTGTCTACATCATTAGATTTCCATCATACCCACTCTCCTCCTCTCTAAGTTTCTCCCTCTTTCACTCTCCACCTCTCTCTATCCTTGTACATCTCTCTCTCTCTAGGTCTCTCACCTTATTATCCCCCTCTAGGTATCTTATATCTCTATCTAACCCCTCTCTAGCTCACTACCCTCCTCTCCACTTCTCTCCCTACATCTTACCCCTCTCTCTCTCTCTTCTTGAACTTCTCTATCATTTTCTTATGTTTCTTTCTCACCTATCTACCTCTCTCCTCTCTAGGTATCCCACTCCATGTATACCTCTCCCTCTCCCCTACTTATCCCTCTCTTTCTATTAATTCTCTCTCTATCCTCTTCTCTCTCATTCTCCCAAGTCATCAACTCTTTTCTTCTATCCCCCTTTATCTATATCACTCCTCTCTTCCCATCTAAATCTCTAAGCTCTATCTCACCCTTTAGGTATCTCATCTCTCTATATGTACTCTCTCTAGTTCTCCCACTCCTTCCTTACCACTCCCCCTTTATAAAATCTCTTATTATCTTCTCTATCTTCCCTCACCTATCTATCTCCTTCCCTAGGTCTATCATTTCCTCCACCCTATTCCCTAAAACATATATGCTAAATAATTTATATACCCTAAACCCTATATTAGATAAATAGAGAGAGAGGGGGGGATGAAGGGAGATGAATACATGGAATGAGTGAGGGACCTTGGGAAGTAGGAGATAGAGAAGTGAATGGAGAGAGAGAATTCATAAAGGGAGAGGGATAAGAGGGATGAGTTAGATACCTATAGAGGGAGAGAGAGGTGAGAGAAATAGATAGGGAGAGAGAGAGGTGGGTAATGATACAAGGAGGGAGAATTAGAGAGGTAGAGAGGGACGAATGGAGAAACCTAAATATTAGAGAGAGAGATTGGGAGGGAGAGGTGATGATCTTGAGAATGGAGAGAGAGAATAAGAGATGGAGAGATAATAAGAGAGAGTGGGGTAGGGAGATAGAGAGAGAGGAAGAAAGGGGGAATAAAGGTGAGAGAGGAAGATGGAGAGATAGAGGGAAGTATCAATATGACCAATACCCTCAACCCTATGTGCTCTAAATAATGTACCATATAAACCATATATCCTACAAACTATTATCTAAATCCTATACAAGAGAGGGAGAGGTGATGACATAGAGATGAGAGGGAGAGAAGAGGAGAGATGGAAGAATAAAGAGAAAGATAGATCTAAGAAGAGAGGGAGAGGTGGGTAAGGAGTGAATGAGAGACCTAGAGAGGGAAGAGGTAGCTAGGTGTGTGCGAGAGAATAAAATAAGAGAGATAAGTTCACAAAGAGAGAAAGAGGGGTAAGGAGGTGAAGAGGAAATAATTAGAAAGGAGAGAGATATAGAGGTGAGATATCTAGAACCTAGGAAGAGAGAGGTGTGAGACCTAGGGTAGAAAGATAGAGGGATAGGTAGAGTGGTAAAGATGGAGGGAAGGAGAAACATAGGGATAGAGAGAGAGGTTGGGAGGGAGAGGTAGTGATCAAGAGAAAAAAGAGAGAGTGGAGAGAAACAATAGGAGGAGAAGAGAGATGGAGGGAGGGAAGGAGAAACATAGGGATAGAGAGAGAGGTTTGGAGGGAGAGGTAGTGATCAAGAGAAAAAAGAGAGAGTGGAGAGAAAAAATAGGAGGAGAAGAGAGATGGAGGGAGGGAAGGATACATTTGGATATAAGGAGGGAAGGTGAGAGAGAGAAAGAGAGAGTACATAAGAGAGATCTGGAGAGGGGAGGGAGAGGAGAAAGAAAGAGAAGAGAGGGATAATAATAGATCTAGAGTTTATGGGAGATAAAGAGATGAGGGGAGAGAGAAGAAAAAGAGATAGTTTATAAAGGAAGATGGTAAGTGGTGGTGGAGAGAGAGAGAGGTGGAGAGGGAGGGAGATAACTAGAGAGGTGAGATACCTAGAGGGTGAGAGAGGATACATACCTAGATGGGAGAGAGGGAAAATATAGATAAAGGGGCATAGAGAGAGGTTCCTAATGAGACATGGATGGAGAGGTATAGAGGTGGAGAGATAATGAGGGAGAAACATATAGAGGGGAGATAGGGAGAGAATGAGAGGGTAGGAGGGAGAGTTGTTTACCTAGACAAAGGAGAGAGGGAATAGAGAAAGAGAGAGAGTCTATGAGAGAGTAGGGAGGGAGATATATGTGAGGGTAATATGGAAGGTAGGATAGAGTGATAGTTCTATACTTAATATAAGTACAAATCCAATACCCAACAATATGAGAGGGGGGGGTGAATCATATTAACTTACTCATCCATAAAAACATTAGATTCAACCTCGGTAACATATATTTCAGTAATATAACCAAAACTATTAAACATGCAAACTCAAAAGCATATAAACATCACAAACCTCATAACACCAGATTTAATGTGGAAACCCAAATAGGGAAAAACCACTGTGGGATTTCGGACCCGCTAAGAAATATACTCTTCTAGAGTATGCTCGGTTAAAAGAAAATCCTATTAAAGATTACAAACACATTGCTAGATGTGACCCGGTTAAGGGATTTCCCTCAGATCTGTTAGGATCTTCACCTTTTTAGAAGTGACCTTGTTAAAGGATTTCAAACACTCAATCAAAATGTCACCTTGCTAGAGGGTTTTACAAATAAGACTATTAAGTCCACTCAGTTAAGAGATTTTCTGTCACTTTCACAAAATAACATTAATAAAATCTATCTGCAACTTCACATCTAAAATTTTAAAGCAGATTCCTATTTGTTCAATACAATCTAGACATAGAACTAATCTTGTCTATCTGCTGGGCATCTATACTTTGTTATTCAAACAGGTCTTCAAGCTTCTGTGCTCGGTAATCACTATGCAACATCCCTATGCATACACTTGCCCGCATACATTGTTTATCAACAGTTTCCTATTTATAAACAATTAGGTAACCGCTTAATCTCCTTGATCACATTTCCCATGATCAATCATAGCCATCAGGTCTTCGATCTTGTCCAGGTTCAATGCATCTTTTGATCTGAAAACATTTTACCCTGCCTTGGAACTTGCATACATTTCTTGGAACTTGTGCTAGGGTATTGTGGTTCAATCTGAGTTGTAGATCTTCATGCCGACTTTCCATTGCCTTAGATTCGTTAACAAACTTCATCCATGGCTCACCAATCATTTAATCAGTTCCAGCTCATTAGCTTCCTTCATTAAATAACGTATGCAAACATTTAATGCATTCTGTTATAGCTCAGTTACAACTCGGTAACAACTTGGTGAATACTAAACTTCACTCGGTAGACATTCCGCCTTCATTAACCGATAGCGATAACCTTAGGGTTTACCGACTAGGTTCTTTTCTTGATAACATAGTATAGTATTAACATTTACAATTTACAACATATGTATGATGTTAAAACAATCTAAAACATCATGATCTCATCATTGTCTGACTCGGTACTAGTTGCCCATTGAATACCTTATTCATCCCCTTATTCATCATATTCTTTCCTATGTCTTTTACCGACATCTTTATACTCTTTAAATCATACTTCTCAAGATATGGCAACATCATACTGAATTAGAAAATCAATTTCTTGACATCAATGACAAAATAATAATATCAAGACAATAAAACATCTTTAATCAGTTATATCCATAATCATCAACAACCTTCTCAATATCCTTATGAAATGCCAACAATCTTTCATTGTCTGTTATAATGCTATATTGCGAACATAGAGAAGGAGGGATATACCTGGGGAGGGGAGAGAGAGATGAGAGAGAAGAAGAAGGAGAGATAGAGGGAAGTATCATTATGACTACTACACTCAACCCTATGTACCCTAAACTTTGTACCATCAATCTTGTACCCTATACCCTAAACCTTATATCCTACAACTTGTTATCTAAATCCTAAATAGGGGAGGGAGAGGTGATGACTTGGAGAGGGAAGAGAGAGAAACTAGTAGAGGGAATAATAAAGAGAGAGAGAGAGAGAGAGAGGTGGTCAAGGAGTGACTGAGAGACCTAAATGTGGAAGAGGTATATAGGTGAGGGAGAGGGAGAAGAAAATAAGAGAGATAAGGTCACAAAGAGAGGAATAGGGGTAAGAAGGTGTCCAAAGGAAAGAGTTAAAGAGGAGAGAGATATAAAGGTGAGAGATCTAGAGCCTAGGAAGAGAGAGGTGAGAGACCTAGGGTAGGTAGATAGAGGTGAGGGAGATAGAGGGGTAGAGAGGGGTGGGTAATGAGACAAAGAGGGATAGGTAGAGAGGTAAATATGGAGGGAAGGAGAAACATAGGTATGGAGAGAGAGGCTGGGAGGGAGAGGTAGTCATCAAGAAGAGAAAGAGAGAGTAGAGAGAAACAATAGGAGGAGAAGAGAGATGGAGGGAGGGGATGATATATATGAAAATAAGAAGGGAAGGTGAGAGAGAGAGGGCGAGAGTATAGGAGAGACCTAGAGAGGGGAGAGAGAGGAGAAAGAAAGAGAAGAGAGGGAGAGTAATAGGTCTAGAGTTTATGGGAGATAAAAAGGTGAGGAGAGAGAGAGAGAGAGAGAGAGAGAGAGAGAGAGAGAGAGAAGTAGAAGAGAGAGTTAATAATGTTAAGCTTCCTCTTAGCTTTCTAACCATGTAATTTTTTATGTTTCAAATATGTTAAGGTTTTGATTTTAATTTATTTTTATAGTCTCCTGTTTTTGTAAAAATATTACATATAGTATTAAATATGCTTCATTTTTTACCTTTTTGATCACAACTTGAAACAAATATATTTTCAAAAACTAGACCCTATTCTATACAGTCAATTTATTTAAATTTTTGATTAGTTTCCGAAAATAGAGTGGGGCACATTCTTAATTTTTTGTTTTAGAGGACTTGCCACTTTGAAAATCAATATAAAATTAAAGATTTATTAAATAATTAGTAGAAAAATTGGGCATAAACTAGATGGTGTTAGCTATTGTTTTTTTAAAGAAAATTTTGAAATACTAAAAAAAGTTAATTAGGGAGCCATAGCAGAGGCTATATGTTTTTTGATAATTAAATTAGAACTTTCTGTGAACTTCCGATTTTAATCCCTTAATGTCCACCATTTTGAAAAAATAGTAGTTTGAAATGTAGATTTAGAGTACTATGGTGATTTTTCTTATTACATATTTAAATTTTGAGCATAAATATCTTTAATTTCTCATCCCAGATTAGTCTTTCTTGATTACAAAAAAGGTGGCCACTTAAAAGACCATCTCAATTCTCCATTTCCATGTACTTACCATAATTACTTCTCGCACAATGTTATTCAGGACACAAGTTTTTATGGTGCTTTGTTCAAGATGATATCTTTTACATGTAAATCTATCCTTTGTTATTCCTCCTTGCATCCCATTTGCATAACCATTTAGAGGGAAAATATATCATCACTAACATTCCTTCATGTTTATGATACAATGAAAAGGCTCATACATTACAACTATATTCTCTTTATGTCTTCATGCCATTATAATTTCATGTTTTATGATTTCATGCCATTGCAACTTCAGCCTCTTTAACATGCTTCATAACACATTAAAACTTCATGCTCATGGATCTTACCACATCCAACAAATGTCCATCTCACATTATATGTTAATCGGTGTGTCATAAAAAGTATTGGGATTTTAAATAAGCATAAATTTCTACACATTAGAGCTTTTAGTTTTCTACTTGCAAATTTCTAGATGGTACACATTATTTTAAAGAATTCATTGAACTATTATCCTTATTCACATCCTTTTTATGAGTGTAAATATTTACTTTCACATTGATTTTTTGTTTTACTTTGACACTCTTCTTCATATTCAATATACATGCAAGTAAAACTTGGGGAAATTGTTGTTGGCAATTGACACTCATCCAAGTTGTAAGTGTTGTCATTGATGGCAACACACTTCATAAGAGATTTGGAAATCAAGGTAACCGAAATTCACTACACCGACATTTAAGGAACCGACAAACTTGGAACTGGTAATCTAAGGCCGACATAGGAGATTGATCTGACAAGCATGGAAGCGATAACCGTCATATTATTTTATGTTTATATTTTATCTGGGTGGACATGTGTCTTATCTTTTGTGATATGTTTGTAAGATGACATAAGGCATTTGTGTTTATTTATTTAAATGGGTATATAAGTCAGTTTGGGTTGGGTCATTTTGTATGATGTGGATATATGGGAGATATAACAGATAAGTGATGCAAAAGGTTTTATGATGTTATCTTGATCGATAGAATGCAAATGTAAAGATCTGCAATTGGTCTTGATTATTGGTCTAGAGGATTGGGAAGCAATCTAAGATATCGGTAAGGGAGGTTACAGTATAACTGGTATAGACAATGCTTTAACCGGAACTCATCCAGCATAAAAGATGCACATTATGAGTTTAGTTTTTGTTTGTAATAAAGTATTTGGATTTGTAGTCAATGAAGCTCCTTTTGTGATGAGCAGCGTGCCTTCCTAAATGTGCAGGCCCCTCTTGTAATATTTCTTCATTTGGCTAGTGGATAGATATTGTGGGTCACCAATCCCACTGTGGTTTTTCCTCTTTGAGGTTTTCCATGTATAAATATTTGTGTTATGGTGTTGATTCATGTGGTTGCATTGATATTACTTGTTGTTACTTTCTTTTATGCATATCGGTTAATAAGTGGATGTGTTAATAAGGTTAAAATCACTCTAATCAACAGAACATTGATTCTTGAAGTAGCACTTGAGGACTATGATGCTGAAAGGTTGGAGAACTTGAAGCTACAAGATGAGTTAAATTCTGCAAAGGAATTCATTCCTACCCTGCAAGAGAGGTTATCATCTGCTAAAGCTAAAAGGAAGGAACTTTTACAAAATCTGGATGATGAAGAGAAGAATGCTCTTAAGGAATTATGTCAGAAGCCGAGTTAGGAGAATGGTGTCATGAAGAATGAAATGTAAGCCATGAATATGAGGATGTCCAAGGAGATTGAAGATCAAAAGAAGAATGAGGAAAATCTTGCTATGTCACTGAAAGAAAGATCTAAGGAATGCATTAGTTTGGTGCATAAGAATGATGTGCTGAGAACTGAGTTGGTGCAATCACAGAACAATGAGAAAGAGTTGGAAAGAATAATGTCAATCATCAGAAGTTATTTGGATGTTGCAAATGAATACAAAGAAAAGTTCAAGGTCAGTTCTGCAAGGCTTGATGAATTATTGAAGGATCAAAGAGACATTGGAGACACTAGAGGTCTTGGATTTGAGCATGGAGAAAGCTCCACTACTGCAAATCAGGGGAACCCACTAGACAACCAGAATTAGAAATCACCGATAAGGAAACCCAATGCACATAAATTTAATGGTAGATGCTTTGTTTGTAACAATTTTGGTCATAAAGCAAGTCAATGCAGAAATAGAGAAAAACAAAATAATAATGTTGTTCCAACTCTATGTTCAAAGTGTAATAAGTATGGTCATAGGACAAAAGATTGTAGAATGAATGTGAGATGTCATGCATGTGGAAAGTTTGGACATATGGCTAATCAATATAGGTCAAAGAACGGTCAAGGAATCAACAAGGAAATTCAGAAGAACAATGGTACTTGCTATTCATGCAACAAAATATGACATATTGCCAGATATTGCAGAAGCAAGAACACACCCGAAGAGAATGATACATCAAATGAGAAAGGAAAACAAAAAGTTGATGAGATCCAATAGGCTCATGCTAAACAGTGGATTAGGAAGTTTGAAGATCAATCGACAGAGGTAAATTCTTTGGTTACTCAACTGAAGAGTAGAATGTTCTTGCACCGACAGGAAACTTATCCGGTCCCTAAGGCCTTAGCCTTAGGGGGAGGAAAATTAATGATAGATCCTGTATTGCCCTCGGTAGAGGTTTGAAAGCTTGTTTCAGATCTTGGTGAAGATAGTCTAGAGATTCACCGATACTGAGATAATGGATTTTGTATTCAGTATTGTAGACGTATAAAAATGACCATATTCCTAAATGAATATTTTATGTTCATTTCTCTATTTAATTAAATCCAATTTAATTAAATTATCCACATTCCTCTATTTAATTAAGTAAATTACTCAATTTATTTAAATTAAATTCACTATACCCATTTAATGAATAAATCATTTTATTCAATTAAATCCCCCCTATCCACTTTTAATTAAATTCAAATTTAATTAAATAGTTATCCTAAAATTGAATAAATCTAATTTATTTAATTTCCCCAAATTACAACCAAATTGAATAAATCATTTATTTTAATTAAATCCTACATCTCTCACTTGCCTTCCTAAACCCCTTTCTAAACCCTTCTAGAATCTTCTAATCGCTTCTAATTAACCTAACCCCTCCTCTAAACTTTGTCATATCCCTAAGCAAAGGGAAGTCACTTCTCAAACCCTCAAAGTCTTTGATAACCATTAAAGGCTTCAAGTCTTCAACCACTTAATTCCTCAAAGTCTTTGATAACGATTAAAGGCTTTCAACCTTCAACCACTTAATCCCCCAAAGTCTCCAATAACCATTAATGGTTAACTCAAACCCTCCTACGTGGTTAAAACATTTGTTTTAACTCAACCTTCATCCAACCCAAGGGTCTCATCAGGCCTTTAATGCTTTGACCATGATTATCTCTTAAATATTTGCACAAAGGTTTATCCTTGGATTAACTCTTAATCCAGTGGGTAATCCTAACTTAGACTTGACCCTTAGCCTCTAGATAACCATGAGGTCTTCTCAGGCATTCAATGTCTCCAACCCCTTCTCTCAACCCAACCCTATGTTGACACTTGTCACCATTTCATTGGTGCCAATTACAAACATGGATCCCCAACTTTCAAACTCAACCCTTGGTTAAACCATTCAATCCTGACCATCCATTGCCCTGTTTTTGCTATAAATAGAGCTCTCATTCCTCCACAACAATCATCCTTCAAATTTGTAGCATCACACTTATGCTCAAATACATTCAAGCTTTCTCATTTCATATATGATCATCATTTAGTCTCTCTTAAATCAGGAATTAGACTAAATATGCATGTTTAGAATAATTTCTTTATCATTTTTCAATCATAGACTAAATATAGTATGCTAGGATAGTATTCATACTAATCTTGTCATCTTATCATTTAGTTTATTGCATTTTAAAATCATACATAGCTTATAACACATTTCATTCTAAAAATCTATCGGAGCATCCCTCGTTCTTGCATTTGCCATCCCTGAACCATTTTGCTCAGTGATCTGAGAGCAAAACATTGGTTTGAGGGACATTGTGAGATAGAGAACAATGGGACCCACCTTGGGAAGCTGAGTAATACTACGTTACTCCATAGCTTGCACCAAGAAGTCCTGTGTGTGTGTGTGGACAAGTCATTTTGCAATATTTTCACATATTAAGTTTTATCAGCCCACTTTTCCCGCATACATTTTTGGTGCCCACCGTGGGGTCTGACCCCAAATATCAAATCGGTTTTTGAAACTAATCACTTTTGCAGGTCCGTGGGAAACAGGAATCAGCGCGTGGGAAAAATTCCCTAGTGCATCCGGCTAATAGTCTAGCGCATTCCACTTATTGTTTAGCGCGTGGAGTCTATATTATAGCACGTAAGGACCTTTCCTCAGTGCATGGATCCATCTAATATTTTCCTGTAGGTCTCAGTGCGGAAGAATACCAGAGCAGCGCATCCAGTAAATAGCAGAGCGCATCTGGCCCACTGTTTAGTGCTTGAAGTCAATCATCTAGTGTGTGCAGTGAATAAATTAGCACGTCAAAACACTAATTTTCGGAAGAGAACCAGAACAGAACGTCCAACGCACAGGGTAGTGCATCCAAACAACAGTGTAGCGCATTGATCCTTAATTTTAACGCATCAAGAATATATTGTAGCACATACAGTCTATTCTGTAGCGCATCACAGACAGAAGACTAAAATTAAAATTGTAACCGGAATAAAATTTAGACTTGTAGAAGTCCACCAACCTCTAGATTTATCTGACTATTTTATTGGAATTTTGCAGGGCTCTAACAATTTTCTTGTAGGTGGAGCGGGTCATTTTCTTATAAAGCGATTTCATTTTGCTGACCAAAACATCAAATTTACTTTGCTGACCAAATTTCTTTTCATAGATCAGAAAATCATTGCTTTAAAAGGGATAAAATAAACATCATGTTTTGTGGAGCAACATCTCCACATAGATTTTAGCAAATCACTGAATTGAAAGGATAAAATAAACCAACTTGATTGCTTTGTCTCGAAAGTGGAAGGAATATGCTCTCCTCTTAACTGGGTGATCAAAAATCTAGACCACTCTTACCGTTTTCTTTACTTCACGCAATAAAACCTTTAGCAGGCCTGCCTTCCCGAGGAGTTGAAATCAACTCTTAAAGCCGTTTATGGCCAGTGTGAAGGAAACGACCTAAGTGGGGAACGACTTTGACGCCAAAAATTCCAACCCACTATAATCAAATGTGGAAAGTGACGAAAGTCCTTTTCAATGGTTCCGCGCAGTGATTAGCCTTTCCCCAGTATCCTTGAGATACGTAAAGCCTTTGTTCTAAAGGTTGGGAAGCCTCCCGAGGGAGTTTATCACTGACGGTTGAACAGGACGCCTGATTACGAACCATAGAAATAGAATCTTTGAACCGAGTCAGTAACCAGACATTTATAACATCATAGTGCAAGGGTGGGGAAGAATCCGCCCCCAAGATTACTCACCATATATCTCCCAAGATAACTACTCAACTGTGAAGCGATTCACTTTGAGTTAATTTCTGGCAAAAGGCAAAAAAAGGGTGCCCTCTAGGGGGTGACACGGCTATTTGAGCTGATGGAGTATCGAGACTAGTGAGCTATGATGTTATTTATGACCCTTGATTAAAGAGTCTTTCTGAAGTGTGTTATTTGTATCCAAACCTATTAAAACATTGGGGATTTGAACACATCCTCGCAGAACATACACTTTTTGTTAGATTAGGCAAAATGGTTGTACTTTTTGTGTTGTGCTTGCATTTATTACTTCAAAAAATCTTCCATCAAGCTTGAAAAATTCGCAACAAAAATTCAAAATTCACAAAAACCAAACCAAAGAAAAAAATCAGGGCAGTTTAGCGCATAAGAGCAACTTCTTAGCGCATGGAGTAATTCTGTTAGTGCATCCAAACCACCAGTTAGTGCGTTGGTTCAAAACAGTAGCGTTCCATCTTAAGGCAAAAACAGTGCAAAAACCTTTAGCGCATCAAAGAAACAGTCTAGCACATGGAAGCAACAGCTTAGCGCGTAGAGACTAAACATTAGCGCATAGAGTCCAATAGTTAGCGCATTGCAGACCCAGGATAGCGCATAGATTTTTCAATAGTTGGAAAAACAATTTTAACAGTCCAAAAATTTTAGTGCGTGTCTGGGGGCAGCCTAGCGCGTGTGGTTATTATTTTAGCGCATCAGGGAATTTCAGTAGCGCATGTAGACTATGTTCTAGCGCGTGACAAAAAATAGAGAGCAAAACCGAGAAAATTTTTGAAATTTTCAAACACATTTTTAGAAGCATTTTTCATCAATATCATTTTTCATCAAACCAGAGTGGCAAACAAACCATTAAAACTATTTCTCAAGCAAAATTTGTGTCAAAATGAACGTTGTCAGAATCTTAAACGAATCGTGCAATCGAGGATGTCTCTCCTATCATAATCCGGAAATCTCATCATTAGTGTCAAACAGAATCCTTTGCCATCTTATGAATTTTTATCTCACAAACACTCCTTGTTTAAAATTTTCAAATTGTCAAATCAAGTTTCCAGATCGGGAGACTTTTATCCATATCATTTGACACACTTTGTCGTGAAGGGGCATCTAAAAACCTTCACTCTGATAGAGTAAGATTTGAAATTTTCAAAAATAAGAATCAACTGAATCCAAACCAATCAAAGGAAACCATTGATCACTCATGCATGACTAATCCCCTTATTCTGAGAAGAAAGAACCTCTATCGTAACATCACGTTGAAGAAACAACAACCTAGTTTTTCCAAATTCATCAAGAGAAATAAGTTTTTATACATCAATAGTCAACTCTTCAAATCTCATCAGGTATTCCTTCATCATGTCAAATGTTATATCCAAAACAAATCTAGCGAATTTGACAAAGAACCTTTGAAAACAAGAGCATACTGCCAAAAGTCTGCTTTTAATCAAACCATAAACCGCGGAGGAAAGATCAATCCAGCATTCTTGCTCGACGAGTGCATCACATATAACACATCTCGGCTAGAACCACCAACACCCAAGCAACATATCAACGAGGCTTTTGTCCCCTTCATCACTGAAAGTTTCTACTAAAATTCCTGTTACTCGCTCTCAAAGAGACAAACAAAGCGAGGCACACGCTGAGTCCAGTATGAATCAAAGATTATCAAATCCTTTTGAAGTTCCACCTGTAGAAAAACCTGAAATTATTGAAGCACTTCTTTGGGAATGTCAAGAAAACCCTTCCTTCCAAAAACTTGTAGAAAAACTCATGGAAAATGACAAAGAAAAATATCTGTTGATGCTTACAAGCAAAGGCGTTAAACTTCCCGAAGATTTAGACCCAAACATTTTTCAAACCAGATCTCGACAATATGCATATCAAGAACAACACAGAGAAGAAGAAACTCACATACCTGAACAACATATTCCAGAGCAACACATTCCAGAACAACGCATACCAGAAATGCATATACCTGAGCTAGAAACACCAGAGCAAAATATACCATTTACTACACCTTTTCAGCTGAGAACCAATACAAGGCAAGAACTTTTTCGTCGACAAGACAATATACCTCTGGCAGCCCTTACTCAACAAATGCAAATGTTGCAAAGGCAAATACAGGATATGCAACAAGGGACAATAGTGTGGTACTCTTTAAACGAAATCTGTCCTTACCCATTTGACAGAAGATTGAACATGGTGCCTTTTCCTTCAAACTCAGACATTCCCAAATTTGATAAATATGATGGAAAAAATGATCCTCGAGATCATGTTCAAGAATTTTGCACACTAAGCCTTGAATTTTCTCATGATGACACCTATTTGATGAGGTTATTCCCCAGAAGCTTGGGAGGGCAAACTATGGAATGGTTATCCAAAATTTCACCACCTGTCAGATCATTTGATGAATTGGTTAACAAATTCATAACCCACTATTCCTACAACATCCAACATGCCATAACCATGTTAGATGTTTGCAACACCAAACAAAAGAACAACGAAACATTCATGGTGTTCCTTCAAAGCTGGCGACGCATGGTATCACGATATCCTTGAGATATTCTCGAAAAGGAGAAAATGGAAATCTTCATTGATAACTTGAATGGCGAAATGAGTTACAGACTAAGACTTCAATGCATACCATCTTTCACTAAATTAATTGAAAATGGCATTCAAGTAGAAGAAGCCTATGTTAAAAAGGGAACACTCAAATTCTACAAGGAAGGAACAAACTCATCAAACTACAATAACCAGAACAACACCAATCTTGACAAATCTCGATTTTGGACCCGAAACAAAAACGAAGGCAACAATGAATCATATGATCCCAAATCTAAGCAACCAGTGCTTACATTATCCGGAAATCCTCAAAATACGAAAAATCCTAAAAATGCTACTCCTAGTGCTAACAAATATGCACCAACCAATGTTCAAGGACAACTCAACACAAACAACACCAACGATACTCAAAGCAAAACCATGAATCCAGGACCTAACAACAATTCACGCAACAACACGAACAATTTCCAAAAGCATATCTTCACACCACTGGGACAATCATTAGAATCCGCATTCAGAGAACTTTTGGCAAACAAGATTCTTTCTTTGCCTCCCATCAGCAACTATGAACCCCCAATCAAACCACCTTGGTGGAATGATTCACACTATTGTGATTTCCATCGCAACAAGGGTCATAGAACAAACGAGTGCATGAGATTGAAACATATAGTACAGGACATGATTGATCGAGGTGACTTAACGGTGGATGGTCTTAAAACAAATGGTGATCACGGCGCCTTCAAAAATCCTCTCCCAAATTACAACAAAGATGGAGCATCAACTTCAGATGATACACGCGGAGCTCATATTAATCACATCTACCACAACACAATCAACCACATATCAGTTGAAGATCATCAAGTCAATGTCATCACCATTCGAGATCGGCATGATCATGAATCTGTCAATGTAACAACCCAAACTCAGAAATATGTCTTGAAGGGACATACTGCACCTACAACTACCACACCAAAAATCCAATATGACTTGGTTAGCAAACTATGCAAGACTCCAGCTCAGATATCTATCCTGGAATTATTGAAACTATCACCAAAGCTCAAAGACATATTGGAGCAAGCGCTATTGGAAACAAATGTACCTCAAAATCTGGATACAGACAGATTTCAAGCCACGGTCGCCCATATGACAGGACCTCATAACCTCACCTTCTCAGAGCATGACAATACTTCCTTGAGTCATCCGCATAATACTCCTCTCCACATTGAAGTCATTGTTTGCAAACACCGAGTAAAAAGAGTCTTAATAGATGGAGGAGCCGGACTTAATATATGTACTTTAAAGCTTATCCGTGCATTAGGCTTCTTAGAAGAATCTATTGATCCTTGCAAGAAGATTACCATAAAAGCATATTATGATGAGGAAAGGTCCTCTAAAGGAATAGTGATATTACCTATTCAAGTAGGACCAGTACAAAAGGATACTATATGTCAGGTCTTAGATATTGATCTAACCTACAATATCTTGTTAGGATGACCCTGGATACATGAAATGCAAGCTGTACCTTCCACATATCACCAGTGTGTCAAGTTTCCTTATGATGGACAAGAAATCTCCATATCAGCTGATCATAATCCATTCCAACATTGCAACGTAATGGGGGCAGCCCAAGACAGTTTGGTTCCTCATAATAGAGAAAAGCAGCGATCTTCAACATCAGATCCACAAACAACAAAATTAAACTCCTTATGAGGAGACTTTAAGCAAAAGATGCAAATCAAAGACCAGGGCATGGGAGAATACTCTTTGGAGCCTTTATGTTTGGCCAAATTGCCAACATCACCTAGATTGCATGGTTTGCCTACTACATCAACACATCTGGCTACTCAACCCATCACTAAATTTGATGGTACCTTCATCCAATTGGGTACTCTAGCACATGAAACAGAAGACAAGGACGTTCTTAGCTGGTTATACAAAGATGAGGAAGATGATCATAGAGCAGCCGCTCTGGACAGTGTTCTACCAACACACCTGTATGGAAAAGGTTACTTAATCATGAAGCAAATGGGATATGGCGGTAAAGGACCTATTGGGAAATGCAAAGAAGGAGTCACTGAACCTATAGATCTTCCTTCACAACCTAGTAGAAACAAAGCAGGATTGGGTTCTAAACTCACATTCCTCTTGAAACAACCACCACACATGATTACAAAACCTCAATGGAAGGTGAAGAAGAAGTACAAAGGATAATCCTGGCAAGAAGCACTCTTTGAATCAGCAGAAACAATCCGCAAGGCACGGGAACATCAAGATCAGAAGTTGCATCAGGGAAAGCTTCTAAGTCATAAGAAGGCCCTATCTACAGCGGTAGCTCATATTCAAACACCAATATCTCAAAAACAAATCATGTCATCTCCAGATACCATTATTCCTCCCCGAGGAAGTACAGTTTATGTACAAATCCAGCAAGTAGAAGACGGATCTGATACAGAATCAACAAAAACCATCAAAATGGTATCCATCATCAAAGATTTGTTTTCACCATACAACATACCTGTTTGCAGCACCGATAGAATCTGGGACGATGCCTATGAGATAGATTCCAATGAATATGAATGGGGTACTTGCTCCAATGCTACTATAGATATCCCTGATGATATTGCTTCTATATCCCTTTCTCAAGAAGAACATAACGCAGAAGATAGACCTCTTGAATTTGGACCACAAAATATCTATGACGCTAAGGAAAGCGAACAGAAACATTATGAACAAGTCTATGTGGAAGATAATACCATCGAGGACCTCGACAAAATCCTGGACTTCTTTACAACCAAGGCCCATCACAATGAAAACTCCGTCCTAACACTCACAGTAGCCGAACTTGATCCACCTAACGATTCCTTACCACTTGTCTTTCCTGACCTTATCGACTGGGATGAACCTGAAATCCATGATATACCAATTTTCCTAGATGATGAATCTATTATCCATTACCTATGTACCGTAAATCCGGAAACAGGCTCTACCAGTGAATAAAGTAACAATGTTTGTCAATCAGGGAGTGCCAAGTCTCTTAGTTGCAAAAATGAACTAAATAAAGGATTTAATGCTGAAAACCAGTCAATGGCAGCTCTAGATCACAAAAAAGTAAAAATAAAGGACGCATCTGAGGGTGAAAACCTTTTTAAGGCACCTAATGATGGGAGACTTGATACTCTTCTTGAACACTTTCATGAGCGATCACCCATTTTGATTGAGCCCACTCAATCAATCAACATTGGTACCACAGAAGTAGCCAAAAACATACACCTTGCAGAATCTCTGACAGAGGAAGAAAGATCGGCATTCATCATCTTCTTTAAAGGATAGCAAATTAACTTTGCTTGGTCATATGCTGATATACCCGGAGTAGATCCACACTTAATCATGCATCACTTGTCCATTTCTACAGGAGTTAAGCCAGTCAAGAAAAAGCTACGAAAGATGAATCCACAGGTGGCACTCATGGTCAAAACTGAACTAAAGAAACTATTAGACGTTGGATTCATCTGACCCATTGACTATGCAGAATGGATTTCCAACATCGTTCCAGTATCAAAACCAGATGGTAGTATCAAAATCTGCATTGATTTCAGAGACATCAACAAAGCTTGTCCAAAAGACGACTTTCCTCTACCAAGTATCGACATAATTGTAGATCTCACAGCAGGCCATGCCATGCTCTCACTAATGGACGGTTTCTCAGGCTATAATCAAATCAAAATAGCCCCCAAAGATCAAGATAAAACCACGTTCACTTGTCCTTGGGGAATGTATTGTTGGAATGTTATGCCTTTTGGCTTAAAGAATGCAGGGGCCACTTATCAAAGAGCAATGACCACAATATTCCATGACATGATGCACACATTTATGGAAGACTATGTGGATGATTTATTAGCTAAATCCTTCACTAGAGCTAAACATCTTGGCATCCTAACAAAGATTTTTGATTGATTGGAGAAATTCCAAGTCAGGCTCAACCCTAAGAAGTGTGTCTTCGGGGTTACATCAGGGAAGTTACTAGGCTACATTGTCTCAGCTAAAGGTATTGAAATAGATCCAGCAAAGGTACAAGCCATTATGGACATGCCACCACCAAAGAATATCAGTCAACTCAGATCTCTACAAGGACGACTTCAATCAATCAGACGATTCATCGCTCAGCTAGCAGATAAAAGTCTCCCATTTAACCATTTACTACACAAAAATGTACCATTCAAATGGGAGGCCAAGTGTGCAGAATTTTTTTACCAAATCAAGCAGTACCTGATGAATCCACCAGTTCTGGTCCCACCAATCACAGGAAAGCCTCTTATCTTATATATCTCAACAATAGATATATCACTGGGGGCACTATTGGCACAAGATCAACAAGGAAAGGAACGCACCATATATTACATCAGTCGGAGATTGAATGGCTATGAACTCAACTATACATTCATTGAAAAGGCTTGCCTAACAGTGGTCTTCGCATCTCAGAAGTTTCGACATTATATGCTAGCACATACCATCAAACTAGTCACAAAAATTGATGCTCTCAAATATCTACTCAACAAGGTAGCTCTTACAGGTCGATTGGCTAAATGGGTCATGATTCTCAGTGAATTTGACATCCAATACACAGAAAGACGAGCCATCAAGGGACAAGCAATTGCAGATCAGTTGGCTGAAGCACCACTCCCTGGCAAACACACCATGGAGATTGAATTTCTAGATAGGGACGTTCTTACTCTTTCTACTAAACAATGGACCCTATACTTTAACGGATCCTATACACAACACGGTTCCGGTGCTAGCATTCTGTTCATCACTCCTGAAGGACACACTATACCAAGATCATATAGGCTTATGTTTCCATGCACAAATAATGTGGCTGAATATGAGGCACTGGTCATAGGCATCAAAATGGCCATAGAATGGAAAATCATAGAGTTAAAGGTCTATGGAGACTCACAACTGGTTGTCGATCAAATCAACAATGACTATCAAACAAAGGATGACAAGCTACTACCCTACAAACTAATGGTGGATGATTTCAAACAGTATTTTGTACACATCACCTTCGAGCAAATACCAAGGTTGAACAACAAAGCAGCCAATGCAATGGCTACTATTGCTTCACTACTACAAATTCCAGAGCAACAGAGTCGTTATGAGTTCCTGGTAGAGCAACTGTTCTCCCCCGCCTATGACCACTCTGAATCCCAGGTTATTTATGCCTTGACTGGTTCAGATTCTCCGTTATATGGACCAATATACAACTACCTCAAGCATAATATCTTACCTATTGACCAATCCCGTAACCAAAAATGTCACTTTATCCGACAAGCTTCCCATTACACCCTTACCGCTGATACTTTGTATCGTCGAGGTCTCGATGGTACTCTTCTTCGTTGCCTTGATTGTAATGATTCCGATTCTGCTTTACACGAGCTTCATGAAGGTATTTGTGGCACACATTCCAGTGGCACTACTCTTGCTAAAAAACTTCTACGAATGGGATACTACTGGCCTACAATGGAGAAAGACTCCTATCACTTCGCTAAGAAATGTCCTAAATGCCAGATCCATGGTAATCTCATACATGCACCAGCATAGGAACTACAACCATTTACAACATCCTGGCCCTTTTGTTAGTGGAGACTAGACTTAGTTGGCAAAATTCATCCTTCATCTTCAAATGGACACAAGTTCATTATAAAAGCAATAGAATACTTTAACAAATGGATAGAAGCAGTTCCCATGACCACAGTGACAGGGAAACAAATTGCCTCTTTTATCCTAAATTATCTGATCTGCCGATATGGTATTCCAAGTTCAATCATCACAGATAATGGATGACCTTTCAAAAACCAAGATGTACAGGAACTATATGAAAGATTCAAAATCCAACATAGGTTTTCTACACCATACTACCCGCAGGGAAATGGTCAAGCAGAAGCATCTAACAAGACAATACTGAAAATCCTCAAGAAAATAGTGAATGATGTAGGCAAAGATTGGCACGTACAACTCAATCCAACACTTTGGGCATACAGAACCAGCATCCGCACACCTACAGGAGCAACACCATACTCATTGGTATATGGATCAGAAGCTATTTTACCCCTAGAGGTAGAAATCCCCTCTCTTAGAGTCTCTTTGAAAGGCTTAATCCCGGATGAAGAGTATCGAGTTAACCGACTACAAGAACTTGAACTATTAGATGAAAGATGCCAACATGCTTATACCCATCTCAAAGCATATCAGCAACGCATGTGCAGGAGCTACAATCACAAGGTCATTCCTCGCAACTTCAAGGTTGGTGACCTAGTCCTCAAAGAAAATCCAAGAAATCAGCAAGATTGAGAAAAGAAAGGGAAATTTGAACCTAACTGGTTGGGTCCCTATGTTATCATATCAGTCTATGGATCAGGTGCCTATCAGCTAAAAAATTCTGAAGGAGATGTGCTCGACGAACCAACTAACAGCATCCATCTAAAGAGGTACTACACTTAAGTGGCCTAGTGCACGGAAAAAGCCAAAAATCAAAAAAAAAAAAAATCAAAAATGTCTAGAAAAAGCAAAAACATAAAGTACAAATAAAAACAAATGGTGAAAACCTGGTAAACAGGCGCTCTTGTGAAAGAACGGCTCCTCTATCTATCTCAATCCCATTTTATCCATACAAACACTATCGGCCATCGACCGACACTTAGCACCTATCCATTCAGGACACACTTAGCATAGTCACTATCCTGATTTGTCTATATATATCCTCTTACCACATCCGACCATGGCTTGGAAATCACTGTACATGATCATATCAAGAGGCACACTCAGCTAGGGGCATTAACTTGTTCAAAAACTTGCAAACATTCAAGACATCA
Source organism: Cryptomeria japonica (assembly GCF_030272615.1). NCBI lineage: Eukaryota > Viridiplantae > Streptophyta > Pinopsida > Cupressales > Cupressaceae > Cryptomeria > Cryptomeria japonica. Next base: position 648,879,303 of record NC_081413.1, read on the forward strand.
CAACTATTGCAAAAACTCAGAAGCATGACATCCAACAAACAAAACTACGCTTCATCGCAAAAACCAAAACAAAACAATTCACAAAAATACCGAGGATGGATGATTTTCTGAAGTACTAAATATTGCATTCTCTTCCTTGTCTCACTCAATGCTTCATAGCTAGAGGTCAAGGGGAACTTCCAATATTTTCTTAGTCTTCTATTTGGGAGGCAATCATTTGTATTGTGTGAATACATGCCTCAAGACGTGATACATCGAATATCACTGAAGGCATGATTCCACTTCACGCATACAAATGATCAAATCTTGTCTGTTTACGCAATACACACTCAGGTCATCCTGGTTCAATTATACCTTCATGCTTGTGCTATCTTGCAAAATCAAAAATCATGTAAATTTTTCTCTGGTCATTATGGTTCAATTATACCATTATGCTTGTATAAATTTTCAACATATCCTACACAAATCAATGCTCAATGATGAAACCTACAAAGAAAGCAAGCATATGGTTGTATCGGATGGCAAATACAGAATGAGGGATTCTCTACAAACATTAGATGCATATCATTTTACAATTAGTTGCATATCATTAACGCATGTTTTCATATCATTTTAACATGTTTGCATCTCATTTTACAATTAGTTGCATATCATTTAAACCATAGTTGCATATCAAATCATACATCTCATTTTCAAGATACATCTCACAGCATATAAAAAAAACATACATCCTGCATCATACATTATATCATCTATTTAAAGCATTGCATCACATAAACAAAATAACCCAAATAAATGCATCCATATAAACACATCACATGATAAAAAATGGTGCCATATATATCTCAAAAATGATTCACATGTACAAAATGTGTCAAAACTATGTCTAGTACAAAAGAATAACAATGATCCACAACTACAACAGAGACCATGTCTCTCAAGTATGACTATCCCCTGACGGAGATGGTCTCGCTCCAGATACACCCGCCCTTGGATCTCCAGGAGGGTCCTGTCTCGATGGCCCCGTAACACCTCGGCTCTCGGACCGTGACCCAGTAGCTCGAGATCGGCTGGATCTCGACTATGCAAAGCTCTGTACTCGCCGGTCCCTGGGTACTGCCGCCTCATAGTGCCGCCTGTAATACTCTGCCTCCTGGGCTCTCAGCGCCAACTCTCTCAGGGTGTCTCTCATCGAACCACCCACCGCTGCTCTCTGCATGCTTGCCACCACCTCCTCCACTCGTCCCCGCCACTCTATCTCGGTATCTCGCTTAGTGGTCAATTGAGAAATCTGCCGCTGATAGGTCAAAATCTGTGCCTGCAGCTGCTGAACAGTAATCTGCAAGGTCCGGATTTGAGCATCCTCCATATGACTAGGGACCCGAACCCGTAGTGGTACCTGTGCTGGAGGAACCCCTCCCACTCGGCCTGTCCTCGGTGCTAGAGGTGGGAGCACGTCTGTCCTCCTCCTCTGCACTGGTCGCATAGCCTCCTCTATACCACCCACTGCAGCTAGCACCTCCCCCACTCTCCCCTCTCCACCAGCTCCGATAGCCAATCCACCTCTCCCTCTATCTATCCTCCCCTGTCACACTGCTCTCTCCACACCCCTATCTCCTCTCCTCACTCTACCTCCCCGCCTCCCTCTAGCTCCTCTCCCTCGTCCATCTCCTCCATCATCCCCATCATCTCCATCATCTTCCCCGTCTCCCTCCTCCTCATCCAAATCAAACGATGGCCTCATCTGCTCAGGATCAGATATCCTAGCCACCACCCGTGCAACAAACAATTGGGCAAACTCATCTGTCATACCCGCATCCTGAATCTCCGGGGCATAGTCCCATATCTGCCCGGCCAACCCCACAAACTCCTCCACCACCACGGCACTATCAATGGTCGGCCCCCAATCAGCCACATCCTGCTGTCACCGTGCATATAGGCACGCTCCCTGAGGAATACCCTGCTGGCACCCAAACTGCCTCAAAACTCGGGTCACCACAAACCGCTCAATCACGAATGGGGTCCTCCCAATCAGGTACCTGGTCATAAATACAAAGGGCATCTCCAGCCCATCCTCCGCCCACACCTCACATCCTATATACGGTCGCCAAGTAACCGTATCTATGTCATGTAGTACTCTCCTCCAATGCTCTAGTTTTCCTAGCTTACGCTGGACAACTAGACCCGTGTATCCATAGGCATATGCACATCCTACGGGCCTGTCCATGTCTACTAGTGGCCTCGTTGCTGGAATGTACTCCTAGCACCATACTTGTAATAATGTCACGCCAGCTGACAAACTGCCGTAACTGAGGTATACTACCTCATGCAGACCCCTGTATAAATGGGCTAGCATCACTGACCCCCATGCAAATCTCTGCCCCTGTGTAACCATCTCCTCCAAAACTAGCCCCCATCCCACCGAGAATCCCTTTGACCTGCGATCAGGACAAAGGAATCCACCAATGAACCCTGCTAGTACGGATGGCAGCGGTGCATAATCTAAGTCCAAAAACTTCTGCCATGGGATCTCATAGCCACAAACGGTAGCATCCTGAAAAATACAGCGCAGTACCTCTGTACCACCCTCCTCTGACTGCTCGCAGGGTAGTAGTGCCCCTACTACCGGGCTTGTAACAGTCCTCTGGTGTGACTGTCATCTCTCCCGTGGCAAAATGGAAGGTGTTCGTATCACTGTGCCACCTCTTCGCAAGTGCTATCAGTAGCCCCCAGTTCATAGTGAACTGAGGCATATCCAAGAGAGAAGTCAATCCACATCTCTCAATAATGTCCAGGTCGGTCTGCGACAACCGCGATATCAATGTCCATGGTTTGGGAAATCTCTCCTGTGACTGAACCACGCCCAATCGCTCCTGTCAACAAGTCAAACAAATCCAATATTAGTTTCCACATCAAAACAAAGATATCAAAATCAAACTTACATCAACAACATGAAACAATTTGCTCATCTATATCAAAGTTCAAAATCCTATCATTTCATATCAACCTGTAACACAACTCAAGTTCTCAAAAACCATATCAAAACTTGAAACACAACTCAAGTCTCCAAAATCACATAAACTTGTAAAACAACTCAAGTTTCCCACCCATATTAGCCTGTAACACAACTCAAGTTTGCAACCCATATCAGCTTGTAACACAACTCAGGCTTCACACATTGAACTTGAAACAGAACACGCAAACAAATCATATTTTGATCAACACAACACATTGATATCTATACATAACTTGGAAAATCGCAAATCAAAACAAGTTATATCAACACTCATATTGGACAAAAGCATAAAATCATGACAGATAGACCAAAACAAATTTTCAAATCGGCTCATCTCGCAAAAATTTTTCCGATGCGCTAAAACAGATACCCAATGCACTAAAAAACCCCCACACGCTAGGCTGCTTTTCCTACGCACTAATCTATTTACCCTATGCGCTAGACTAACTCTACGTGCTAAAATTTTCCCCCCAAGCGCTACCTAACCCACAATATGCGCTAGACTCTGTCTACGCGCTAATCTACACCTCCTAGGCGCTACCCGTTTGGCCCTATGCGCTAGGTTAACCCTACGCACTAAACCCCCTTACCTATGCGAACCCCTGTGACCCCTATGCGCTAGGTCTACCCTATGCGCTAACCTGTTGACCTGATGCACTACCCGACGGCTGCCATGCGCTATTCTACTGACATGCGCTAGCCTATTTCTTTTATGCGCTATCCTATCTATTTCGAACGCGACCCCTAAAATTTGACTCGATGCACTACTCTAAATTTCATATGCGCTAATCTACACCCTAGACATGCTAAACCGTTAAACCCGAACTTTGAAATTCAAAAAATGACTAAAAACGACAAAATGAAAAGTCAAAAGGGGGTCAAAAATGTTGACTTACTGGTGGTCCATGCGCTGCAGGTCTCTGATACCTCCGAACGCGCTCGAAACGGTGTCTATGATACGGAATAGGCATTTTCTCTACAGACCAAATTCTCTTTCTCCAAAGTCAATAAAGCACAAATGACTCTAATTCACGTCCTTTTCCCCTTTTATAGGGGGGAAATGCAATTAGGGTTAGCCAAATGGACCTGTAATATGGTCGCGGTCTCCCCTATACCATAACATTTGTAATTTATTGGGAGATGAATCAATTTGCCCACATTTCACATACACGAAATCATACACATCATACGCAACTCATCAAATTAAATCAAATTTTTTTCAAAATATTGATTCATCTCTCGAGGGGGCATCACACATCAAATCAAATCTGGGGCACGACTGGCAAATCAAAAGAGCGACACAAAAATTGCATTTGATCATAAATCACAAAAACACATCATTTTCTTTGAAATAACATGTGCACACACGTCACTTCAAAGAGGGGCAAAATGTAGATGTATAAAAATGACCATATTCCTAAATGAATATTTTATGTTCATTTATCTATTTAATTAAATCCAATTTAATTAAATTATCCACATTCCTCTATTTAATTAAGTAAATTACTCAATTTATTTAAATTAAATTCACTATACCCATTTAATGAATAAATCATTTTATTCAATTAAATCCCCCCTATCCACTTTTAATTAAATTCAAATTTAATTAAATAGTTATCCTAAAATTGAATAAATCTAATTTATTTAATTTCCCCAAATTACAACCAAATTGAATAAATCATTTATTTCAATTAAATCCTACATCTCCCACTTGCCTTCCTAAACCCCTTTCTAAACCCTTCTAGAATCTTCTAATCGCTTCTAATTAACCTAACCCCTCCTCTAAATTTTGTCACATCCCTAAGCAAAGGGAAGTCACTTCTCAAACCCTCAAAGTCTTTGATAACCATTAAAGGCTTCAAGTCTTCAACCACTTAATTCCTCAAAGTCTTTGATAACCATTAAAGGCTTTCAACCTTCAACCACTTAATCCCCCAAAGTCTCCAATAACCATTAATGGTTAACTCAAACCCTCCTACATGGTTAAAACATTTGTTTTGACTCAACCTTCATCCAACCAAGGTTCTCATCAGGCCTTTAATGCTTTGACCATGATTATCTCTTAAATATTTGCACAAAGGTTTATCCTTGGATTAACTCTTAATCCAGTGGGTAATCCTAACTTAGACTTGACCCTTAGCCTCTAGATAACCATGAGGTCTTCTCAGGCATTCAATGTCTCCAACCCCTTCTCTCAACCCAACCCTATGTTGACACTTGTCACCATTTCATTGGTGCCAATTACAAACATGGATCCCCAACTTTCAAACTCAACCCTTGATTAAACCATTCAATCCTGACCATCCATTGCCCTGTTTTTGCTATAAATAGAGCTCTCATTCCTCCACAACAATCATCCTTCAAATTTGTAGCATCACACTTATGCTCAAATACATTCAAGCTTTCTCATTTCATATATGCTCATCATTTAGTTTCTCTTAAATCAAGAATTAGACTAAATATGCATGTTTAGAATAATTTCTTTATCATTTTTCAATCATAGACTAAATATAGTATGCTAGGATAGTATTCATACTAATCTTGTCATCTTATCATTTAGTTTATTGCATTTTAAAATCATACATAGCTTATAACACATTTCATTCTAAAAATCTATCAGAGCATCCCTCGTTCTTGCATTTGCCATCCCTGAACCATTTTGCTCAGTGATCTGAGAGCAAAACATTGGTTTGAGGAACATTGTGAGATAGAGAACCATGGGACCCACCTTGGGAAGCTGAGTAATACTACGTTACTCCATAGCTTGCACCAAGAAGTCCTGTGTGTGTGTGTGGACAAGTCCTTTTGCAATATTTTCACATATTAAGTTTTATCAGCCCACTTTTCCTGCATACAGGTATCATATGTCGGCATGCATTAATGTCAATAGGAAATTAGGGTTTATCTAAGAGGAAGAAACCATAAATATTTATTACTCCTGTTGAATCTGGTTTTGAGACTGAGGAAGAAATCCCGAAGATTCCTATGATCTATATGAGGATTCAAAGGAAGAATCCCGAGGAAGGGAAGCTACAGAAATCCATAGTGACTCCTCCGATAGCTCAAAAGAAAATTCTAAAGGAGAGGAAGCCTACTGAGAAAAGGAAACCGGCCAAGGAGTCTGCTCCCACCCCCGATAAGAAGAAGAGATTAGATTTAGATATTTCTCTTGAATTTGGTAAAAGTGTAAAGGTTATTGCTCCTCTTTATGTTGTTGAATTGATTGATCAGATCACAAAGGATGGTATTTTGAGTAACATACATCACTATTATGGTGATATGGATGATAAGGAACAAAAGGAGATTGAGGAATCAGTTTTGTTATATTTAGACATATATAAGAAGGATTTAATTGAAATTGAGACTCAAATACCGTTAGATTTGTATAATAAGATAGATGCTAGGAGGTTATCTGCTATTGAGGAGGATAAGCATATTAAGATTCAGGAATTGCTAACTGTTAGTGGTGCTATAAGTGACGAAGAGATGCATCAGTGTCTAGAGTTTTCTAATAAAATAATTTTTTGAAGTAGACACCGACATATAAGTCTTATGGTGGGAAGAGTAAATGAAATTGTGAAGGAAACTCATGAGGCTTGGGTTAAATTCTTTGTAGATAAACCAGGTTTCTTTACATCACTGGATATTCCACCTAAGTCTAACATTCCAAACATCCCGGTTGATGCTAAAGGTAAAGGTATGGTAGGTGGAGATCCATCGATTTTGGAATGAAATACATCTGAGGACATTCCTCCGCCAGTTACACTTATACAGGATGTTGAGATGAATAAACCGGTAGATAATCCTCCAATAATTGATGTTGATATAGTTGAAGTTCATGAGGTTGAGGCAATGGAAATAATTGCACCAAGCGGCAAAGCCACCAATGCTGAGGAGATAAAAGATAAAGTAGATCAAAAGGTAGAAGGTCAACTTGATCAGACTGAGGTCCAGGTACCAACACCTTCACTGACTATTGGTCCCTCATTGTTGGCACTTGACTCATCTAGTCAAGAAGATTTTGGTCGTCTTGGAAATAAGAATATTGACCAGTTGAGCAGTTTTGAATTGATGTTTGTTGCAACTCAAAAATTAAGGAAGGATCAGAAGATAATAAGGTTATTGACCAAGCTATTCTTATTTTACAGCAACTTGCACCGGAATGCAAGATTGATCAGGTAGCTAGTCCATACGGTAAGTTGAAAGGTTTGACTGAGCACATTGCCAAAGAGTACAAAACTCTTCAACAAGTGTCAAATTGATAGTTGGTGGAAAGGTATAATGCAGCTAGGAAGGTCACCTATGATCACATCCGACAAGGCTAAGCTGACAGATGAAATGACAAGGATTGTTGAGGCTCTTCATCAATGCAGTCGAATATACTGGTCTTCCAAGCTAACACAACAAAACTAACAACAAATTTGGATAATAAAGTTAAGGAGGATAAGGACAGTTTGGAACAACTTGTAGTTAGTTTTGATAGTACTGAATCATTGACCAACATGGTTGATGGTCAGATTTTTCTTTAGAGTATGAAATTTCAGCCCTAGAGAAGGAAAAAGACAAGTTAATCCGGCAGGCCAGAGAGTTGAGAGGTTTGGTAAGTCCCTGACTAAATACTTTGTTACTTCATAAGAGAGAATGTATGGAATAGATGAGTTTGCCCACACTGGCAATCCTAACAGATGAAGAACTGCACACTTACATTCTGAATGGGTTTGTATCTATTTTGGGAACTTTGAAATCCGTCTGGGATACTTATTTGGCATTTTTGAAGGGTACTTATCTGGATATTTTCAAGTATATCTAGATCCGGTAATCACATTTTGGTTTGTAAATTTTTTTTTGCCTGGTCTTTGGCATTGCTATCAAAGGGGGAGAGGTAGATGTGAAAAATGTCTAGGGACATAAGAAGTATTATATAGCTCAGGGGGAGTAGTCTTCTGAGATTAGTTTTGGGAGATCAATTTTTAGATGGGAATCGATACAATACTTCAGTGATTCATTTTTCACATGAGTGTTGCCATCAATGCCAAAGGGGGAGATTGTTGGCAATTGACACTCATCTGGGTTATAAGTGTTGGCATTGATGGCAACACACTTCATGGGAGATCAGACAATCAAGGTAACTGACATTCACTACACTAGCATTCAGGGAACTGACATTTAGGGAACCGACATTCTGGGAACCGACATTCTGGGAACTGACAAACTTGGAACTGGTATTCTAAGGCCGACATAGGAGATTGATCCGACAGGAATGGAAGCGGCAATGGTCATATTGTTTTATGCTTATATTTTATCTGGGCCGACATGTGTCTTATCTTTTGTGATATGTTTGTAATCCGACATAAGGCATTTGTGTTTATTCATGTAAATGGGTATATAAGTTAGTCTGGGTTAGGTCATTTTGTATGATGTGGATATATGGGAGATATAACAGATAAGTGATGTGGAAGGTTTTGTGATGTTATCTTGATTGATAGAATGCGAATGTAAATCTGCAATCGGTCTTGATTATTGGTCTATAGGATTGGAAAGCGATCTAAGATACTAGTAAGGGAGGTTACAGTATAACCAGTATAGATAGTGCTTTAACTAGAACTCATCCAACATGGCAGATGCACATTCTGAGTTTAGTTTTTGTTTGTAATCCAGTATTTAGATATGTAGTTAGTGAGACTCCTTTTGTGATGAGCAGTGTGCCTTCCTGCATGTGTAGGCCCCTCTTGTAATATTTATTCATTTGTCCAGTGGATAGATATTGTGGGTCACCAATCCCACTGTGGTTTTTCCTCTTTGAGGTTTTCCACATATAAATATATGTGTTATGGTGTTGATTCATGTGGTTCCATTGATATGACTTGATGTTACTTTCTTTTATACATACCAGTTAATAAGTGGTTTTGTTAATAAGGTTAAAATTACTCTAACCGACATAACACTGATTCACCCCCCCCCCCCCCCCCCTCTCAGTGTTCTTGGATTCCAACAATTATGAGGGTTAAAATTGAATAGCTTACACTCTTTCTCTTTGATATCTTTACTTGCTTATCCTAAGTATAATAAATAGCATACAAGTGTCATATTTTTGTGTAGAAGTTGTAAAATTATTTGAGCCTTGACTAATTTTGACTTCACATATCCCAAGGGTCAACACCTTAACAATAGTTTATTCATTCTTTATGTTGGGTTGATTCTACATACACAAAAATGAGCTTGGTTCAAATTTGTATGTGCATTGGTTTTACATGCACAAAAATGAACCCATTTTACATTTTTTAGGTATGGATTCAACCCCATAACTTGTAAAGTTTAAATTAAACCATAGTCCTAAGTTTATCCCTTTCCAACTTAGTGTTCGTTATTAGTTGATTTGAGTGCAAAATAGACAAGGTGTTGTACAAAAGAATAAACCCTAATTCATTATAATCATCTAATAAACATCATGAAATTGAAAGAAAATTATTTAATTGCATTACATTAATGGTTTATGTCAAAAAAAAAAAATTAATTACATATAAATAAATATATTACATAATTGTTGATATATCTTCAATTATATTAAAAAATTGTTAAATTAGATCCACAAGCTCAACTCCAAAAGAAACATATCCGTTAAGAAACTTGAAAAATATTTCATGACACCACCAAACAATTGTTACAAGTTCAAATATCAAGACAAACATGACTATAAAACTTACAATCTTCTAGGGTGAATCCACACATAAAGTTCATTACCAATTAACAAAGTCGAAAAATATTTCTCAACACCATGAGACAATTATTACAAGCTCAAATACCAAGACAAACATGACTATAAAACTTGCAATCTACCAAATCAAATCCACACACAAAATTCGAACATGGAGGTCAATTCCATCATTACTAACATAGTTACCAAGAATCTTACAAGAGAGATGATGATGATGAAAAAAAGAAAAAACACGAGATTTTTTAGTAATTGTAAACACCACTTCTCAATTGAAGTTAAATGATTTGAATACAACTCACCCAAACTTCTATTTCCATGACTCCCAAATACCTCGCACATTCAAGTCATTTACTACTTGCAAATGCCACTTCTTAATTGATTAAATGAGTTGAATATGACTTACCCAAACCTCCTATTTTAAAGACTCCACCAACAAATCTCACACTTCCAAACCATTTACTACCTGTAAACACCACTTCTCAATCGAAATCAAATTATTTGAATACAACTTACCCAAACATGCTATTTCCATGACTTCACCAACAAACCCCACACACTCAAACCATTTACTACCTCCAAGCTTCTCACTTGAAATTAAATGATTTGAATAAAGCTTACCCAAAGCTGTTATTTTCAAGGCTCCACCAACAAACTACACGCATTCAAACTGTTTACATATACTATATTTTTAACTTAAACAACACACTCTAAACAAGATTCACGTCCAACATGAAGCATGACGCCCAAAGAAGCCATTGGGAAACTGGCCATACGTGAAGAAAGGATTATTAACCAGATCAAAAGCATTAAAGGAAGGAAGAGGTCGGTGAAGTGGAATCACTTCCAACAAGATAAATCATGATTCATGAGGCCCAAAGAAGCCATTGGGAAACTGTCCATAGGTGAAGAAAGGATTATTAACAAGATCAAAAGCATTCAAGGAAGGAAGAGGAGGGCGAAGTGGTTTTGGTCTAGGAAGTACGTCCACAAGAAAATCAAACACCTCACTCTCGCCCACACCACTCCAAATATCTTTGTTTTGCAGGGTACGTCTCTTAGCGTCCCGAGTTCGAATCCACGCCCGGAAACTCAGCTCTTTCATCATCATTTCACACGCTTTTCCCATCACAACAACTGCCTCAGCTGAAACCATCTTCGCCTCATCTGCTTTCATTATCTTCTTCACTCTCGCCAATGGCAAATCACCCGTGCTTTTGCTTCTCACTTCCCTGCTATTCAATCCTCGGATTTCCTCCATTTCCTTACTCCAAAACTTCCTTAGCTCGGCCTGTTCTTCATCACTCCCAATTTTTACTCTCTCACCCATGGAAGGATAAATGGGAAGATACTTTTGCTTCTCCATATTTCTTTCTTCAATTCCAACACAAAGTTTCTTATGATTAACTAAGGTGGTGGGCAACTTATATGAAAGGCTTACATGTATACGTTGCTTATTGTTAGAGCTTTGCTTAAGCGGATAATTAGCTTTATGGCTGAGATTTTGTTCAATTCTGTAACACGTTAATGGATAATCCATGCACCAAACGTTTTGTTTTTATACGTTCTTTTTTAAAGTCTGGATGTATTTTAATCAAGAACTAAGGCAAATCCCTAGTTTTTACCAGATGGGGTTTCTTGAGAAGATTTGGTTGGTGTAGTTTGTCAAAGTTACTCTAGACTTTTGAGTCTTTTTCTTTAGTCACGAGTATAAGTTATTGAAAGAAAAATGAGGATTGGTAAGTCTTCTTTAAGGCAATACGTGCAAGGGAGCTAGGTATTAAAGGGAATACGTGCAAAAGAGTTGGGTATTCTTAGGAGTAGGGGTAGATTTTCATTAGGGCTAGTAAGAAGTTTCTAAGTCCTTAGTAGTGAGGAATGGGGAGAGTGGGTTTAATTGTTATTTGTTCTTTTATAAATTTGTATGATTTTAAAAAATGTGTTGAAAGTATATGTGGATTAATATATTATATGTAAATATGTGTGTTTAATTTTTTTGGATTAGTATGTAGTCAATATATATTTTGATTACAAATTTACATGGTATTTAATATGGGTGGTTCATATGTTTTGTTATGAGACAAATATTTTGTAATTTATGTTTGTAGATATCATAAGTGTAGTGTTGAAGTTAACATATATTAGCATTCAAATGTTTATTTTGAGTGTCCAAACTATGTTGAAATGGACTACTAATTCAATGGTTGTGATACTTGATATGGTTGATCATTGGAACAATCATACTTTGAAGCATTTGTACAATAGAGATGACAAGAGGAATTGGGAGCAGAAAGATGTGTAAGTTTAAAAATACTTAGAAACATGTTTAACCAAATGGTTGAATATTTCAAGAAATCTATTATTTTAGTATGTTTCAATATTAAATTACTATACTAGACAATCCTCTTTTATCTTAATATAGTTGAGATTGAATTTATAAATATATTAAACACTAATAAAAATCTTGATTTGTACTCTGTGTGTGCATATATGTATGCAAAAAGTAGGGGAAAATGGGATTCACTAGTCTAATCAAACTAGGAATTATTCCTAGTCCCACCAATTTTGTTAGAGTAAAAGGTATTAGTTTACTTAATTAATTAAATCATATTGATTTAATAATTAAGTCACCTTTTCTCTATTCCACTTAAGCTAAATTTAGGAAGCTAAACTTAGGAATATTAATAATTTATTTATTATTAATTATTAATTACTTTTTAGGGTTTTTCCTTTTAGGTTTGATCTCCTTTTATAAGGATTGATCCCTTTGTATCCCTTACAATCTCATTATTATTATTGCATATTCTTGCTCTGGTTTTTCAAAGCAATCTTTGTGTTTTGTGTGAATCTTCCATTGTTGTGATAGGTTATTTGCATACAGGTGTTCACTAGGTTGTGTGAGGCTGTATTTCACAACTTTAACAAATTTAATTGGAGAACAACCAATTAAGCCCAACTTCAATCCTTTAGGAGATTTGGGCACTTGTGATTGATTGTTCTCTTTTACTTGTTGATATGATTGGATATGATGAAGACATGAAATGATGCAAGAACTAAGAAATTGCTAAGAATAAGCATAAATAAATAGAAAGATACAAAACTAAAAAGAAAAAAATAGGCTCAGATCTGGAAATTAAATAGGAAAAAGGAACTCGTGTATGAAATATAGACTTGAAAGTGTCATTCTATGGATGAGGTTCCCTAGACCAGAGGTGTTTTTATCAGCTGTGATATGTAGATTTTGGATTAGTGTGCTTTGTAGATCATTCTCTCAAAATTTCAGCAGGAAAGTGTCAGGGATTGGAGCAGTGCTCCATAAACTGGGGTTTTTTTCTTGTTTAGAATCAAGAATTATGTGTCTCTATTTGCACTTTGTGAATTTGCAACTCTTTGTCTTCATATCTAGAACCCGTAGACAAGAAAGAGATGTATAAGGGCTTGCTTAAGTCAAATCCTATGTAGGAATTAATCTCCACTATAGAAATGATGATTACAAAAGAGAGCTTACCCTTACAGGGAAGAGGTTGAAAGCTCAAGGAAATGCATAATTTACAAGTGATACCTTTGATGTGATCTTCTTGTCTTAAAGTCTCATGAAATATTGATGTTGTTTGATGGGAGTTCATGCATGTCTCCGCTCATGCAAGAAACACATAAAATTGATCATGGATCGTGCTAACTTGAACACTTAACTTTTAATCTCTTCTTCACTACCTTGAATATATTTGATTGTCTTTCTTAATTGGAGTGTGATTGATCTGAATTAAAATAAGGATATGTTCAAATGAAGGGGGTGTGAGAATTATATTTATATAGACTTCACGAAACATGTTGAAAATTATAAAAAAGTACACATTGAGGAGCACTTTCTTGATTAACGACTTTATAACTATTGGAGGTTCAAATTTGAGCCTATTTTGCCTATACAATGGTGTTAGGCACCATACACTAGGAGGACTAGGGCTCTACAAGCCATAGTTGAAGAAGAGTAGGGTGCTACACACCATAGTTCAGGAGGAGTAGGGTACTAGGCATCATAGTCCTAACATATTGAGACAAAATCTAGGTTATTAAGCATGAATTAGTGTTGACATTTTAGATTTGGATATGGATTAAGCATAATTAGTTAGCAATTAGGGGCATGAGGGGAAGCAAACCAAAGTGATCTCCAAATGAGTGCAAATTGTATTAGGATACAAATTATGACACTACATTTAGCTCCCACTTTAGTGGGAGTATGACCTTGTGTTCATACTCTTGGTAAAGTATAGGATAGCATCAAAATACTTTCAACAAGACATCAAAGAGACAAGGCAATGCCAAGCGCCCAAGATTTAGGATCTTATTAGCCTAAAATATCAAGATAAAAGGAGAAAAATGATCAGCATCTAGGTTACACATACACATTGAGCATACAAGAACAAGGAAGGATATGGAATCTAGGTCTAGTAAGGGATTCTTACTAGGAGCCATAAGATAAGAAAATCAAAGGGGTCTACCAAGGTTTGTTATGATAATTGACTTTTGCAATTGATTACAAAGAAAAGACTATTTTCTAGATAATTTGAAAAAAAAAAAAATTATAAAATGAGTGTTGTAGCATGCACTAAACACATATTATGAAACGAAGCCTTTGTTTGCTAGGTAATTCAAAAATGCAACTACAAAATGGTTGTTGCAATATGTACTAAGCATATCATGGTTTGTGATCAAAGTGTACAAACCAATCTCATGGTTTGTGCAAAAAGTGTAACATATAGTGGAATGCATGCATCCACATTAAAGTGAATGCTTACACCTTAACAAGAGAAATTTCTTTAAGGTATCATACATACATCTGAAAGAAAAGCACATCATGAAAATAAAATGCCCCAAACATAAGTAAATCAAAGGTGGTGGTAACAAGACATGATGGATCACATAAGGGATCCACTATTTGGGGTCAATATACGCATTAAATAAATCATGCATATCAAGTATGATTGTTTTGAATTGACCTCATCCCCCAAAGGTAGTGGAACTACAAGAAGAATGGAAGAAGAACATATAAGATGAACAAGAAAATTATTTTTGGGTGAACATGGAAGAGACCAAAAATATGTCAATTCCTTGCATCGTCCCCAAGTAGAAAACACAAAATACCATTTACAACGAGATCGCATTTATTATATAACATGTATACTGTTAGGCCCAATATGGAAAGCTAATGTACTGAGAGGGGAGGGGTGAATCAGTACTTCAAATCCTTTTATCAACAATATCTTTACTGTTATGCATAAACCAAAAACTGCTGTAACATAAGATAATGCTAAAACAAATAAATAACAATCATACATGATTCACTCCATAACACACATATTTTGGTTACGCAGAAACTCTTGGTTAGAGAGAAAAACTATGGTGGGGATGGCACCCACAACTTCACTATTGCAATAATAAAGAGTGCTCGGTTAGAGCTACATGTTTAGCTATTTTTGATAGCTTACCCTGTTAGGAGTATCAAGATCATTAGATCTACCTTGCTAAAGGATTTTACAACACTTATTCTAAATGTTGCACCTAGTTAAAGGCTTTACAATTTATAGACTTTGTTAGACTCTTTTACCCTATTAAAGGTTTCACTTACAACTCAAATTATTACAATAAAATCTTTACAAATATCTGCAACTTTACATTTGAAATGTTATAGCAGATTCTATGTGCTCAAAATGAGATTACCTTTCTTATAGCATACCTCGGTAACCCATAGAATAACTTGGTAAACCCTTCTATTTACTCTGTTCTTTGACTGTTCTTTGAAATCCTTCTCAGTGACCTCTATGTCTCTGTAACAGTCTCAATACTCAGTTCTTTCACATGATGTTGATTTTCACATATGTCTATCTTCACACTCATACACATCTATATATCTCTGTTCCACTTTTATCCTTAATCCATGTTGTATAAATAGATATCTTATGTTGGTGATCTGGTTCATTGCTTTGATCTTACAAACATGATTTATCGAATGAATAACCATACAAAATATTTCATTGGTTAGATGACCTCAAAATCATACACAATCCTTAAGTGCAATTTCCAATGTGATAATGGTTCTATGTTCCTCGATCTTGTAACATGTTTCCACATGTGTGTCTAGGTTCAATGAACCTGGTAACACGTTTCACTCGGTGTATATCAACTCAGTGTATCATTATTGCTGCTCGATAGACATAGAATGTTACTCGGTAGACAACTCGATGTATACTAGGTTCTGTGACTGTTTCCTTCTATAACCAACTGCTCTGTGCTTACTGACTGAATGTTTCGGTAGTAGTAACCGAATAGAGTATATAGAATGACTTTGGATATAAAACTAATGGCAACTTAATAAGTAGTAACAATATATAATATATAGAAGAAGTGGGGTACAAATAGAGGAATATTACAATAGGGTTGGTTTCTTTGTTCCTTATAAAAATAGAGCAATCAAGATTCATCCAAAGAGATATTACCAAACATAAATACACACCAAGTATCACATTACATGCTTGAGAAAACCCATAAAAATATCTATTGCATGAATGAGCCAGTCTAGCAAATCATCCACATCCCAATCTTTCACAACATCATTTAGAGATGGTGGACAAAATGTTAAAGGAGATACACATAATATGGTAGATGGATCTATATATATAGTTCCAAAAAATACCATGCTCTAATGATGAATCACAATGTATGTCACTAGGTTCTAGAGTTAAAGCTTTAGAAAATATTGAAGATATATCATCATTAACATCCTCAAGTATATCATCATAATAATCATATAAATTGATCCCAATAGGATGTTTTGTTGGAGGAGGAGGAGCAGAAGAATCATTTTGCATCAACAACTTCAATTTTCAATGGAGTTGTTCTAGGTAAATCTGCTCTCTAGGATTGTGTAAAGGTTAGGAAGATGATATCAAATCAGCACTCAACTACTTAAAAGAAGAATCGGTTTTAAAAGCAAGCTCATGAGCCTTGGCACAATGTATACATCATTGTTCTCTCATGCTATGATTTTTTTTTATTATTACTCAGATATTGTATAGAGGAATATTGGGGATCACTCAACATTGATTCTTTTTCTCCCTTTTCTCTAAGAACAAAAGGAGGAACGGAAGGAACCACACTAGGTTGAGAGATTGAAGATGCTAGGTATTTTTCTCTTTGTCCCTTATAAGATTTTGGAGGTACAACTGCAACATATATAGGAGGAATTTTAGGAATAGGAAGTCACCCTAGTCCAAGATGTGGAGAAGGATGAGCTACTTCCATATCCATAGAAAATTAAACACTCGTAGGGAGAGCAACCAAAGTAGACCCTAAAAGAGTAATTAAGCAAGAGATCCTATTGGATTTATACTTCTAATAAGAAAGGTATTGGATATCTTGTTGAGGTTTCAGAGGTTGAGGTTTTTAAGGCCAAAAGAAATCAAGGGTAAAGTTTCCACAATTGTCTAATGGCTAGAAAAGACTATGTTGGACCATTATAACTTTCCCATCGCGAGGGAACTTCAAACACTTACGAATGGTAAAAGGTATTTATTTCATTAATGTGAGCCAAAGATGACCCACCTTCACACAAAATTAATTCGAGTTAGGATAATGACAAAGGTAACATCTAAGCGCTTAGTACTAACTTTTATGGGAAGGTTGATGAAACCTATGGTAGGACAAGTGAAACCATCATGCACCTTGATCAAGACGTTGGATTTATCATATGTGTCTTGATGAAATTATTGTATGTAGATATGTTCTTCTGTAATAATATTCACCATACATAACAAATCTATAAGCACTCCTCTTGAGATTTTATCTTTGATTTTTGTAGTAATGTATAATCGGACATCATGTTCTTTTATGATATCATTTGAGGTAAAGGTAATTTTAGGTTCACATCTAGGCTTAGGTTTCTATTGGTCATCAAGTTCACAACATTGTTGGATTCATTAGATATATTATCAATAGCTATAAATCCTCTATCATTATGCTCAAGAAAATTGTTGGAATGGGAAGGCAAAGGAATGGTAAAGGTTTGCAAGTTTTGATTAATAGGTGATACAAATTTAGTCCCTTTATCCTTCACACCATCCACCACTATATCATTATAATCAACGAGGTATTGAATTTCATGCTTCAAATAAATACATTTATTTGTGTCATGTCTGGGTTGATGATGGTATCAACAAAAGGCTTTTGAGTCAAAACAAGGAGGAAAAGGTTTGGAAGTGTCTATAGGATGGACACGAGAAAGCTTTATCATATTATTTTTAATCAATTAAAGCATGATGCTATGTAGGGATTCTTAAAGAGGAATGAAGTTGCGATGCTTGAATTTAGATGAAAATTAAGCTACAATAGTGGTTGTTGTGGCTAGAACTTGTGTATTAATATGGTTGGAAGAATCATTGCTATTGATCTTAAAGAAGATTTTGTTTTGTTTTCTAAAGTTTTGAAACGTTTGACGAGAATATTCAATCCTCTCAACTAGAGTTAAAGATGATGAAGCTTCATATGGACTAACCTAAACTTGATAATTATGAAGTGTTGTGCACAATTGTGTGAAAGATGTGAATCCACAAAAAAATCTTATTTCTAATTTCTTTTTTCAAATATTAATGAAAATCCTTTGAATATCAACCTGAGGAACATGATAAGCAATTTGTTCATATAAATGTTTATATCTACCAATGAAATCAATTACTTTTTTCTTAACACCTTTTTTGAAATGTAATAATTCAATCCAACTAACTTGTGTCCCAATATTGTTTTGAAAATGTTCAATGAATGCATCTACCAATTGTTAAAAATTAACAATTCAATAACTAGGCAAGGGACAAAACTATTCCAAATCTTTGTCTCTTAAAGATCGAGGGAAGAGTTTTGCAAGAAGATTTTGGTCATAGAAGAAGTCACTACATAAAGTGGAAAATGTTTTTACATGAGTGTGGGGTCACCATGTCCATGATATTTGTCCAAACAAGGAATCTCAATGTGTTGTGGAATTGGGGTGCAAAGGATATCAATGGAAAGTGGGATAGTTGCTAAATATGTAGGGATAGTGGATTTGGACTGGGTTATGTTAACCATTTGTTATTGTAGAGATGAAACATTTTGCAACAAGTAGTGTATAGTGGTTTTGGTGGATGAATTGGATTGGGTACAATTGGATAGTGATGGAGATTTGAAGGTGTAGTATGATAAGTAGGCGTAACATTATCGTAGGTGGGTGGAGGATATGGTTGAGAAACCAAGGTAGATTTGTTGAAGGTGGAATACAAGAATATTTATTGATAGGATCTCCCATGCTACTAACATGGATAACATTACCATTTTTTGCAGCGGTAGCCATGATGGAATATGTGTATGTAGGAACATTGGCTATATATGTACGAATTGGCATAGATATATCAATTTGGGTTGGAGGAGTATAATTTCCAAGCACTTTTGTATGACTAGCCAACTTCATAGTGTTCTCATCCACTATGTGAGCTATACCACATAAAAAATCCACACTATGCTTGAATCATTTTGAATCAACCTCCTTCAACCTTCAATCAAGGGTATTGCCGCTCCAGCCAACTGCTCTTGACTCACAAATTGTTGAAGATCTTCCATTTTTTTTAATCAATCTTCCCCAATTGTTCATTAGACACTTGCATTGACGATTCATCCTCATCATGAGAAGCATGTAGGGAAGGATTATCAACAATGTTAAAGACAAGATAGGTGCTAGATTAAGAGAAGAGGATTCACCCAAGCTCCTAAAATGGAACGAGTCAACCAACTTAGGCTAAATATCTTTAGAAATTTAAACCACATGAATCTATGAGTCTATAACTTCTTCCCACGAGGATATTAGATTTAGAACAATGAGTTATGAAACTCATACACAAATACAAGTTCGAACAACACGCAATCGCTCCAAGGAAACAAAGAATAAAGGCTTAAAGTACAAGGAAAGGTAATTAGTTTATACTTTTAATGTCATTTATACAATTGTGAATGATAATGCAAGAAATTAACATATGAATATGCAATTATAGAAATGAAACAAGTGATTACACAATGTTGCATATAGAAATGAAATGAACAATTTACCTCCTATTTAAACAATGCAAGATAAATAAATGATGATCAAAATTTATTTATATGACAAGTGTTAAAGTGAAAATGAGTTAAATGTATTTTAATTTCTCTCTACATTATGATCAAGGCTATATTTTTTAATTTTTAAAATTTATATATTTTTAAATTAATGTTGGGAATCTTTGAAAATAATTATTCATGAATTATGATACTTTTAAAGTTGTTTCCTTTTTATTGAATTATAAAAAATATCAAAAACTATTACACTAATGAAAGTATTGAAACTTGTATCAAGACCTAAAATTTTTATTGAATGGTGGATAGTTGATAATATTTTTAGTCTTCCTCTTCCTATGATGGATATCAAAGTGTGATATGAAATGTTAATTAAAAAATATATCACCATTTTTCTTAAAGTGTCTTCAAAATATACTTATAATGGATTGTGGAAATGTAATGTCTCTTATTTTTAGTCGTGTCAAAATTTTTTTTACATATTTATGCATTTGTTTTTGTAAAACTATTTAATCCAAAAATTTGAGTTATTTTGTAAAAAAATTATTATAAATAAATTTTTTCTTCAATTAAGTTTTTATTAGTAGGGAAATTAGTTTATCAAATTCACATAGAGTTAAACTTGGATGAGTAACCATGCATTTATAATTGAAAGTTGTTCTTTAGTTAAGATGCACAATGAACAAGATAATCAATTTATCAAAGTCACACAGGGTCGAGATTTGAATCTTCATGTATGACATGTAATCAAGGAACCTACTATCATCCTTATCAATTGAGTTTAGCCAACTAAAATACAACTCTTCCACAACTTTAATATATATTTTTAAAATTGTTTACTGATGTGTAGTGTAACGGTTAAAACACTTTGTTGGTGAAGCGACCACCAGGGTTCAAATCCTTGTTGGGCCACTATGCTTATTGGCCTTGTGCCTTCGTTGGGCCATTCAACTCGTGGGTTTGATCAAGAGAAGTGTGGGGATGAGATCCTTGTTTGCGGCCTCACCGGTTCATAGCTCCAGGTCAAAAGTGTTTCACATGGAGCCAGAGGGCATGTCGTGCCAACATCACTAGTCACGTTAAAAATTTTACTACACACACACACACACACACACACACACACACACACACACACACACACACACACACACACACACACACACACACACACACACACACACATTAATTTAATTTCTAAATTTAATATTATTTAATGGTGGCAATTTCATTTTTATCTTTAGTTTTTATTAAAAATATTGAATGATATTATATCAATTTGCACTATAAGTATGACCTTAAAATTAAATAAAATGTTGATTTTCTATTTTCTAAGATATTTATTTTATTTGATCATTTCATACTAAGTGTGTCAATCACAATAAAATATAGTGGACTATATAGAGAGGTTTTGTGTACAAGTTGTTTTATATCTCTAGGTAAGTGCATGGAAATGGTGGAACAAAAAGTAGTCAAAAGTGGCCACTTTTTTTCTAAAATCAGCTAAAGATGAACTTGTATGAGTAATTCAAGATGTGTATGCTCAAAATTGGAAGATATGATAAGAACAAGAATTGTAGTACTACAAATATTGTTTCTTAACTACTAAATAATTCTAAATATGATTAATGTTGTGCGGGTGAAAATTTTATATATATATAAGCAAGTCAAAAGCTATAAAAATATCAACAAATATGTATTAGACAAATATATGAAGGCAATCTTCAAATAAAATAAAATACATACCTTAATTTATTCAAAATATTAACAAAAAATGGCTATAAAGATAAGAAGTAGCTATTCATTTTGGTGGTGATTTAAAAAAAATATATTATAGAATTTATAAACTTGAATTTTACGTTCAAATTCAAGTTTTTTAATGTTAAAAACATAAATTTAGGAGCTATAAGAGATTTACAAACCTTAGGCTTGAAAATACATAGGGTAGGAACATTCAAAGTATTGTTTTTTAACACATGAAATTGTATATGCGTTATATTTTTCATAATACAAAATTGTTTTGTTATAAATCTCAAGACTAGTCACTTATTTGTCCCCCATTTCCATGCACTTACCCCTCTATTGCATGATATGACAATTATTGAACTATATTTCTTGCTAAGATGTCGAATAAACCGATTTTCAGTAAAGGAACTTAAGTTATTGAACATTATAAGATCTGGATGAACTCCCAAGAGCTTAGAGGCATACACAATGATAGATACAAGAGTTATTTGAGAAATTTTAGGCATTTTTATGTGAATTTTAACTTTTGTTTGTTGTGCCCAAAATTTAACATGTTAACCTAGGTAATTTTAAAAAAAATTAATAATTAATCACTTTTAGTAATAGGAATAACTTATAACAAAAGAAATTTGGGGAATAATTTTTTTATCATCCCTTCACATAATGCTCTAATAAATCATAAAGGTTATGAAACTATCATAAAACTTAAATGGAGGTAGGATTCATAAAGCTTACTAAATAAGCATAAATGGAGGGAAGATTCATAAAGCTTACTAATAAAGATTGCAATAGTGAGGGTGGTGAGATATAAATTTTGATGATGGAAAAATTGAAGCATTCAAAATGACTATATACTAGTAACTTCAATGTTGTCATGCCCAAGTCTATATCCAAAGAATACACTAGTGACAACATTATTGATAATAAAAATTGTATCCTGACATTTGATTCACACTAACCGTACAATCAAGAAAATATAAAGATGCCTCCTCTTTAATGCTAGTAGAGGGGGGGGTGGTATGAATGAATGAAATATTTTAATAATGTTCATGAGGCCAAAGAATTTTATGGAAACCACGAATAACGCACACCACAAAAAATAGAGGCTATGACCTTAACAATATGTAACCTTTTGCAATGAATGTTGATAAGTAGGTTTTTGTTTTGTTGAGTTTTGTTTCTTCAAACACAGTGTTTAAATTGTCCATTGCCAAAATGTCCTCATAGCTAGAAGGTATGTCATTGTATATCAGGCATTCCATGACAAAATGATGCTTTGTCTCTACAACTCTTAAATTAAAAAATAGGAATATTCTCTATTCCTACTCTTCTTTAGGTATCACCCATCTACTTGTTTCACACTTCAAGTGATGGGAGGTGCTTCTTGATTGAGATATTAGCATTTTTTCTCTTCATTTAATATTCGCTCGTATGTAGGATTTGTCATCGTGGTCTCTTGTGGGGTTGAATTCTTTGATTAGAATTTTTAACACCCATTTTGTTTTGTCCATAAGCTACTCCCAAATTGTTCCATCATAATTTTTTTTATTTCTTCATTGGTGTCCAGAAATTCTTGTATACTAATGTCCCATTTTTTCATTCATTTGTCATTTTCTTTCATCCATGTTTTCTTCCTTCTATCTAGTCTTTCCTCCATAATGATCTTAAGCCAATGAATTTTTTCCATATTTTGAGTCTTGTTAAGATAACTTACCAAACGAATGATCACTAACATTTCCAAAGGATAGGTGTCAAATTCTACCAATAGAATATCATATGGGGCAACATTTTTAATTTTGAGACTACTTATGATTAGATATTTTTGAATTCTTTCAACTTGCCTAAATTTCCAATTTGGCATATTGTTGCCCTAAATTTCACATCTGTATAGGATCACCGGGGTTACTAGAAAATAAAAAATCATTCTCTTGGTTTTCCAGTCACATAGCTTTGTATTTCTAAACCTATTTTGCAATGAGTACAGTGCTTTCTATCCTCCTTGAATTCTTTTTTCTCTACAAGTTTCCCATTTGAGCTTGTTGTGAAAATCAGGTCCAATGTATTTGTACTCAAATACCACTTCCAACAGACTACCTTCAAAAAGAAATTTATTTTGTGTATTTTTATTTCTTCTCAAAGAGAATATCATTACTTTGGTCTTGCTAATGTTCACTTGCATCCCTACCTCCTAACAAAAGGTTTCAAGTTCCATCAAGTGTTCCCTTAGACCATTTGTGTTTTAGCAGTTAGGATGAGGTCATCCATATATCAAAGTAACTATATTACATGATTAGCCAATTCAAATCCTTCTCCAGTAGAGTTGTTTAGCCATTCTTCTAACTTATCAATAAATAGTCCAAACAACATTGAGAAAAGTGGGCAACATTGTTTGACACCAATATCACTACCAAAACATTCTAACATTCTATTTGAGGTTCTAATTTTAGCCTTGACTTGCTCATATAGCCTTTGTACTATATATCTAAGCACATTTGGAACTCTTAATTCCTCCATTCTAAATTCCATTAATGTCAAAGGCCTTTCTAAAGTCTATAGAACAATAAAAAGCCTCACCCACTTGGATATTCCATATTTTTTCATAAAAGAACCTAAGGCTAGCACTGTGGTCAATAGTGGAATGTTTTGGTCTAAAAGCAACTTGTCCTTTGGCTCTTTTTCCTTCTATGTTTGCTCAACTACTAATCTTGCATTCAATCATGCTTCCAAAAACCTTCCCAAGGAGGGGGTTGACCATAATGGTGTGGTAATTTGATGGATTGTTTATATCACTACTTTTGTGAAGAGGAATCACAACGCCACTTGTCCAATTTTTTGGGAAACCCTCTTGAGTGACTTTATTGTAGATGTGATTACTATGAGATTCAAGGACCTCAATGCCCCATTTTAAATACTCTTCTTGCAGCCCATCTATATCACGTGCCTTTCCGTTGCTGACCTTTTTATGCCCTATTTGATATCTTGAATGATAAAAATAGTGGCACTATTGATTACTAGTGGTCCTATTTATCTCGACCACACTCATATAACATCTTTGCATATTCAAGCCATTGACATACTGTGATATTGTTTTCTATTTGTTTTCTATGAAGTCGTGCACAAATGCCCACGCTCTATAGTGAAAATGTGAGAGGCACATAGCCTTCATGAAATCAATGATTCTTACAGTTCTTAGCTAACTAGCAGACACAACAATACATCCAAATTAGCAAAGTAACTATCCAACTGTTAGAATGCACCAAATGAACAAAATAGTCTTATATACTATAATTTATACATTAGTATGGATAGCCAATTCCCATCCAACTGCCCTGCATGCCTATATGCGTTTCTATCTATAGTGCGACCATAGCAATTAATAGGATCGTTCGCAGCTAAAATAGAACGGGTGACACTGCTGTATTTATAAAGAACCCATCAACGATGCCAACTACTCCTACATTACAGGGCTAATCCTTCCATCACACACACGAAAATGATATGGGCAAGTTGCGTGGTCACATCCAAGTATGGCCGCCATCCCTGTGAGGAGACTTGCGTGAGTTGGACCAGCATCATGTCCCCCAACTAACTTGGGTCATATATGAAAAAAACAACATGAATAGTTGCGTGTGCATTAAACTTTGCTTCGCCATTTCAATCTAGGGAAGTCTATACACAAAGCAGAAACTATCATTTTTCAATCTGTCCACAAGTGGCAAGGCTCAAACTATCGCTTCTGCCAAGCAAACTTCCACATAAATGTTTGCTATCAGCTATGGGTAGTTCCGCCAGTCAATATGGGTGACCTAATATGGCTTAGAATAGAGTGAAGCAAGGTGTACAATCAGTAACAGCACCATAACAGTTCCATCATAGCAGACATCTATGAAAACATCCTCCAGTGAACAGCAATAACCAGTCTAAGCATGCCAAATGAAGTTAGTCGTAAAATCTCAAATTCAGAAATATAATTGATAATACATATAAAAACTATTATAATATGAATTTAAATATATTTTGGAGTTGTCTTGTACAGTGAATATCTTTATCATGAGTTTGCTGAAACTTCTTTTTATTGCTTGTAATGACCCATGTCAATCTTCAGCTGAAACTATAACAGAGTAAAACTTGAGAATTCCATTTCTTCATGCAAAATATGATTAGAAAACATGATTGATCATCTACTTTTCAGATATTAACTGAAATAGATTGTCTCATAGTATTAGTAATAATATTATTATAATATTCAATTTCCTTCCATATTTGATCATATATATTATTTTATTTTACTTTTCTACCTTCACACCTTTCCTTCTAGATTTGGTCAAATGAGTCATATGTTCTATTCTATACATAAATTCATGTATGTTGTTATCTTAGAACTAAACCCATCTACATAAACTACTGCTGCAAATCCAGTTCCATTTAAATACAGACATAATGAAGCGGAATGAAGCGGAATGACTTAAACCACACAACTAAGGTTACACTTCTAGGCTTAAAAGTGTTAAACACTCAGAGTTGACTGACATTTTCTAGGCTTAATATGTTGCTTAATGTGTGTGGTCACACTAAGAATACACTTCTAGGCTTAAAAGTGTTACACAATCAAAGTTGACTAACATTCCCTAGACTTAATATGTTGCTTAGGGCAGGTCCCCATGCTATTGCTTAGCTTATTTTGGCTAGTAGCGGCTGCTCAACTTTTTGAGGAGCAATTTGTGGAGCAAGTGGACCCATGGAAAGTAAATTGCTACTTATTTTTATGCAATCTTCTTAAATAATTTTTGTAAATGAAATTATTATTAATATTATTGCAAATAAAATTTTTAGGCAAAATTATAGGTAAATAAAAATGAGAGGAAAAAAAAATGGTAAAGCCACATGTCAGTTTTTTCAATAAGCAGTGGCTACTTATTTCTAGCCCCCCCTTTTTTCAAAGCTTATTTTCAATTTTTAAGTAGTTGTTGCTCTGCTAAAATAGGAGAAGGTTCCAATTTATCCTTTTCTCCTAATTAACATTTTACATGGGAACACTCTGACTGGTTAAATTTAAGCAGAAAACATTCATAAGCAGCCGCATTGGGACATGGGGTTAGTGTGTGTAGTTTAAGGCTGGTTGTCATGTTTTGTTTCAAGTTGTAGGGAATATTATCCTATATTTCAAAACGAAAAATGAATGGAAGTGATTATGTTTATTCATTTTTTATTAGAGTTTCGTAAGAACACGATAGGTTCTTTTGCAGATTATTAGATATATTTATGACAATATGTTTTATTTTTGTATAACCAACTATATTCTATAGTCTAATTATTTACTCTAAGCATTCTAGATTTCTTTTCTTTTACTTATTTATATACATCCCATTTATATTTACCAATCTATCAACTAAATATTTTGCAGATTTATATTATAGTTTAGGGGAAGCGTACTACTAGTCATTATAGCTAACTTCATGCACCTACATATCCTAAACAATACATTCGTATTTCAACAAAAAATATTTAGTTGTGCCTTTATGTGACCTAACTACTTATAGTTATTGTTCTAGCTTCTAGTTAGTAACAATGCATTATTTAGGATTTGTTATGTATGCAAGGGTCAAAAAGTGGTCATTTCAAATTGTCACCCAATACCTACTTAATGATGCCCCAATAATCATACACTACAACAACCTTAAAATGACCAATACTTATGCACAAATTCCCCAGTAATTGTGAGCTATGATTACCAATAAAGTTGCAATACTCTTGCAATTGAAGTCCAAAAATTCTAACTACTAGGGGTAAAGTGGGTGGCTATTGGTACATGTGAAATTTGTTAATGGGCTTTTAATTATCATATTTATGGTTTCTTTAAAGTTAGTAATTGAGGGCTTGGGTGAGCAAGCATTGAATGGTAATTGGAACATGGGTAGTAACTGGTGCTCTTCCCCTAACACACCCATTTACCTTTTTATTTTATTATGCCAAAATATTTCAAACATATAACCCTACAACAATTTAATTTAATGATCTTGATGATTGGTATAAACACACTTTAAAGTTTAATAGCTATACGAATTCATGTTAATTTGATTTGTTTCCTAAATACACTCTACCATACATTTTAAAATAAATGACTATTTGATAGCTGATTTAGTTCCCTCCCCCCCTCCTCGCTTTTTTTCTCAAAAATATATTGTCCTACAAGCACTTTAGAGATAAGATATTTTTTCATCTCAAGTCAATAAAAATAATAATAATTAGTCTATCCTTACATATCTTTACAAGTATTCTAATATGGAGAATTTACTTCTTTCTTGTGTTTCAACTCAAACTACTACCTTTCCACTCATTAATCATTATAGAAGAAATCAATGTACATTTGCCTTAACTATCGTATTACAAAAATATTATAATTTTAATGAGATAGGAAAACCCAAGGATACATTAGTTCCATGCCCCTTCTCCAAAAAGGAAACATTGAGATATTGGACCCCAACAAGACCATGGCAATGAAAATAATATTGCTTTTCTATTTTACAATGGAACTATTAACCAAATCATAATAAAAATATTTCTTAACCTTACCATCTCAAAAGTCATTTAATCTTTATTAGAGGTAAGACATAGCAAACAAATCAGCAAAGGGATTTCTCTCCACCCTACTATATTTGCTTCATGAAGCCTCATGGGCTCTAGCCAAACTCTCGAGCAAGGAGAGGTTACTTCACCATCTTTTCTTAGAAAGGAAGTAGCCTACATAAAAACAACCATTTACTCATTTCACAAAAGAATTTCACTCGAGCAATTTAACTAATTTACTTTTCTTGCAAAACAAGTACCTAGAACAAAGCAACCTTGCTAAAACTAAACAAATGAAAAGGAAGAGTGACTTATCTCTCTACAAGCTCTACATTTGAATCACCATATCTATAAGAAAATCATTGTTCTCCAAATTCTCTCTTCTTTCAAAACTCAACTATCATATTCTCAAGGAGAAGAAGTGGGTAACACCCAACCTTCACTTTTGCAACAAGATATAGGAAGCTTCAACTTGAATCCTTTGATGGAGAAGGTTACACTTCTCTCCATCCCATCCACTCCTTCATGAGGTTCTTTTCCTCAATAATGAGGGGACAAACACTAGGATACCCCATCCCCAAAGCATTCACTCATAAATGAGGTATGGGGGTTGTGTCAGTACCCTCACACCATCTATCTCCACCAAACTCCAAACTCATCTCTCATATTAATGAGGACTTTTGCAGTGTTAAACCAAGTCTTAGGGCTTTTATAGTGTACTCAATTGGCCCCAATATCAAGGGTACATAATCTAGGGGTCTATTTTTACAAGAGAACAAGAAAATTAACCAAACCTTACCCTTTGAAGACCCATTTCATGATCCATATGATTTTTCAACCTAACTAAGGTTTTTACAACTCTAACCTTTCTTACATAATATGACTCAATGAAATACTCTATCAATCACATTTAAACTTAAGCTACCATAATAGAATAAATAAACACAATTACCCCAAATAATATCTCTCATTTCCTTCTAAGTCTAAAATGATTAAACTTGTAACTTCTCAAAGAGGTATTTGATTCAATATACATGATTCTGTTTTCTCTGAATAGCCCACTTACTTTCTTGCATAACACAATCGTAAAGTTATAGTTAGTCCACAATAGTCAATCACATTAGTTAATTGAATTCCCATAACTTTAATTGTGAACTAATTTCCCAACTGATTACTAATCAATTTTTATTATGGCACATCAATTCATCTTTTAAATTTCAACTCATATCCAACAATTTACAAGTCCATACATCTTCATTATATAAAATGACAACAACAGAGCATAAGTTTTTCAATGAGTATCAAATTAGGATTATATTTGTCACATGTTAGGTATGGTCTCACATTATTATTTTATGTTACTTTGAATCAATGATTAGTTAGTCACTACAAAAACCAACTTCTTAGGATTTAAGGAAATGTCATATTCTCTATATCTCTATTACCACTATAATTTTATTCTCAAGATCACCTAATGAAAGGTCCAAGGACCTTTGGAAAGTATCCCTAACATTTGTAAGGCAAAACAACATTCTATTATAAGTAAATGTTCCTAAAGGTGTATTAAAAGTTATCTTGTGTTGATTTATAAGGCTACATTGATATGATTATATCATGTTCAAAATCGTCTGATATTGACATCATCTTTTAACCAAATGTAATCTAAAATAGAAGATCCACTAGTGATAGGAAATAATTATCCTTCAAAAATGAATAAATCAGAATTATTTTTATCTGCAATACATCTAATTCCTAAAATGAACGGATCAAAGTTCTGATCTAGATTCCTAAAATGAACAGATCTGCAATACATCTAATTCCTAAAATGAATAGATCAAAATTCTGATCTAGATTCCTAAAATGAACAGATCATAATTATCCTTCAAGAATTCTGATCTAGATTCCTAAAATGACAGATCAAAATCTTGGCTTTCAAAATCTTATTGATATCATAAAAACAACACTTTCTATTTTAGGGTTATGCAGACATTCTTTTTGTCTATTTTAGGATACATTGTGTTTCTCTATAATACGATTTTAGTGAAATTTTAATTTGGTGTGATATTTTATAATTTTAATGTGCTTCCTTCTTTCCGTGCTATTTGTATGATTTTAAGACAAGGTTGATATAATGTATTGAGTATTTTATGAAAATGAAGCCAAACATATTAAGGGAAGCATATGAAGGGACAATAAGATGATATAACTCTAGAGAAGATGCTACTAAGAAACTTCAATTGGTCAATCTTTTGTGGTCCACATTATACAAAGATGCCAACGTATATGCCAATAATTGGGAGATCTGCCGTAAGAGATGAGATACATATACAACCAATACTAGCGTAGATACCATTTAAAAAATGGGAAATAAATTTAATTAGATCTAATGATCCTCTGACTAAAATATCTAAGGCTAGATTCATCATTACTAATATAGGCTATTTAACAAAATAACTCAAGACAAAACCAATTAAGGACTATACTGCATTAACTATAGCAAAATTCCTCTATCATTTAATATCATCACTAGATTTAAATGCCCCTTAAGTATCACAAGTGATCAATAAGAACATTTTGTAAATAAGGTTATTAAAAAATTACTTGAAAATTTTATAATAATTATAGAAACTACTCTAACAATTTTTTTATGACAATTAGGATATCAAGATGCTAGCAATTATATGGGATTGCAAAACCACATACAAAATATTTACTTGAATCACCCCTTTTTAAGCTAGTTTATGGGTTGCAGGCCAGTCTCCCCATAAAATTCATTGTTTATAATATTCATACTACTCTAACATTGAGGCTAACCAATGACGAGTCAACCAAAAAGAGATTAGAATGACTAAAGAAACTAGATAAAGATAAACAACTTACAAAGAGAAGGAGACAAAAATAATGGCATAACCACTACACTGAATCCAAACAATTTAAGAAAGACACCATGGTCTTACTATAGTATAGAAATTTTAAAAAGAAAGGCAAACTCAAATTTTGATGGCTTGGCCCTTACTAGATTGTGATATTTTAGATATTGAAGCAATACATTTAAGAAGATTAGATGGCATAGAACTATAATTTTACATCAATGGGGATAAAATCAAACATTATCACACGAATCCAAAGTAGATTTGTCTTCAGGAAAAGACAACATTTTGAAAAAGGGGAAGATGTTAGTAGGGAAAAGCTAGATCCAGCATAGTGATGCAAATCCTACCACAAACCACTGCAAGGAGTTTGCAGAGCTTCTAATTAAAGAGGCATCATTCACATTAGTAGTAGCATGTAATGAGAATGTCTCACCAATCAGATATTTTTATAGGAAAATATTCAATATAAGAGAAAAAGAGAATAGATAAGATAATCAAATAAGAAGTCAAAGAGAAGAATATTTAAAGGATATAGGCAGTATAAGAATATATGAAAAACATATGTACTTGAATAACAAATAATAACACACACACACACATGGAGTTATGTATGTTGTGAGTTATGGTTTATGATTATCTATTTTGTTCAAATTTCATTTTGTTAATTATATAATACACACTTTGGACTAACTCTTTACTCCTCTTGCATGATTGAATCTATGATATAAATAAAACATGTAATAATTACTTGGGGCTTAGTACTCCAATATGTGTTCCCCCATTTTATTGCTAGTAAGGATAATACTAAGATTAAAGGAATGTGATGCTGTACATCTCCATCCATGAAATTATTAAGATCAACATAACACTAGGAAAAAACATCCTTATATCTAATAAACAAAGAAATTAAACATACCCTTTCTTTAGGAGTATTAAATTTATTTAAATATACCATCTTTAGGTATATAGTGCCCCTCCCTAGTTCATCTTTCCTTTTTGTGCATCGTTAGATTAAATTGGCATAGCTTAGACTATTTTGTGATATTTTGATTAGATGCTTATGGATTTATCTTATGATTTAGATTCTTCATTATGGATATTAGACATGTTATATTATGCTGACATCATGATTACATGTGGATGATGACATTTCTAGATTATTGTGATGATGGATTACTCTTTGGTGATTGATATGTGTGCTCGTTTCTATGCGTGTTTCATGTTTTCTCTATGTTGATTTGATAGCATTATCTTTCATACTAACCCTATCTTATGATGATATTGACTATGATAATGCTTGTTGATTGTGAGTGTCTTCTAGCTCTATTGTGTTTGTGATAAGGGATGATGTCATACCACTCATTTGTGAGCATGATATGACGTTGTGATTTCCTTTCACTAGTGCATTTATTTCATGATATATGATTGTATATGTTGTTGTATACATGTCAGTGATGATAGGTTTGCAGGTACCAGACATCAACTCCACCTGGCTTCACAGGTATGAGCAAGTCTTATCCCAATGGCAAGTTGATCGGAGTTGACATGGAATCTCATTCTATACTCTAGGTTTAAGTTGATCACCCTTGTTAGTTTAGTGTCTTGGTGTGAGTTGTTGTTTAGCATCTAGTGACTCCTTGGGTTATCCTATGTTGGATTTATTTGTGTAGTATTGTGATTAAATTGATTGGTTTAATTATTAATTAATTGATTTATATAGTTAATAATGTTAAATTAAATTAATGGATTAGTATAGTTTATAATAATAAATAGTTGATATAAATATTTAAGCGTTATAGTGTGATTATTATTATTTATCCTTTGGTTTTATATTTAGAATAAATTTGATTTAATATCATTATGGTTTATCAAGGATTAATTAGTTAATTATTATTTATTTGATTATTTGTGGGTATTTATTTATATACATTTGCTTATTTAATTATTGGGATTTTATGATTATTTATACCCATGGTTTTATTACATTGGTTGATTATATTATATTATTTTATTTCCTTTTTACCCTCTTGGTTATTTAATTAATTGGTTATTCTACGTACCCTATTTTACCATTGGCTGGGAGCTTGGTAAGTTAGATAAATATTATTTTATATTATTTTGCATTATTTCTATTGGTTGACATTTTGTATAGTTTTGGGTTTGATTTTTTATTTAATTAATTTCCTGTGCATTCACCTGGGTTGGCCTTCGGAAGGATTTTTGCATGTTTGGTTGTGGATTGGATTTGGATTTTCTTGGCTTGGCTGGAGTGTTGTATTTCTCTTCATCAAATAGCTTTTGGCCATAACTTCTATTATTCCAAGTTGGAGATTTTAGCCTGTGTTCTTTGCATTTGGTTTTCAAAAGATTGTTTGCTCAGTGTCTATGATGTTTGCTTGGGTTGGGTGAAATGGAAATGTATTTTAATAGTATTATACATTGGAATAAATTTAAATAAGGGGAATTTGAAATATTTATATTGGTTTTTCCATGAGAGGATTTTTGTATTTGTTACAGTGAATTTCCCGTGTCTTCTCTGTGTGTTTCATATTATCAACTCCCTATGATTTAGTTGGATTAATAGCCTTGGAATGGTGCTTTGATCTCTTTTATTATCACATTATTGCATCTCTCTTTATTATTGTGAAATCTGGGAATTCTTTTGTGCACTTCTAGGTGTGTATGAGATTGTGTATTGATGGTGGATTTTCTCAACGAGTCTGCAATTCCTTATTTAAGAGTTTTCCCTATGATTTTTCAGCATCCTGCACCTTCTGGGAGTGATACTTAGTCAATTTACAAGCCTAGGAATCAGACTAGGCATTTTCGTCAAGTTCGGAGTCATTTTTATGTCATTTTTCCTCTCTGTTTCAAATGTGCTATTTCAGGAGTCATATGCACAAATATGTGAATCATATGCGCGAATTTGGGTTTTGGTTGCACCCAACTACCCTTTTGTTGAGTTTTTGTTGGTTTGTCTTCTCAGTTAGTTTTTCCAATTTTGTTTTTGTACCAAAGGCTATTACGATTAGTTTGAAGATCTCAGAGATGTGTTGTGATTTGGTATTAATCATTTCATGTTTGATTTGAGCTCTGGTGAGATGGTTTGTTCCTTACTGTTGAGGATTGTGCTTATGTGATGCTTAGCTCTAGCAAGAGGGAGAATGCCTTGTTGTTGAAGGTGATGGCAATTGACACTCATTTGATTAGTTTCATATGTTGTCATTGATGGCAACATGTTCTGGCTTTGATTCTTTGGTTCGGTCGTTCACCGACACCGACAGGTATTTTCACCGGTAGGAAGGATTATTTGGGTACTGGCATTGGAGGCTGACATAACTTACAACATGATACTAGTATAGGAGGCCAACATCATTTGGGAGATCTGACAATCAGCAAATGATTTTGATATTTATGTATATATGTAATGAGCTGACATGTATATTCATTTTGTAATTATCTATGTAAGTCGACATGAGTCATGAAGGATTGTAAAGGTATATAGGTTAGTTCATTAGATCATTTTGTGATATGTAATAATGAGAGAGATAATTGTAATGTGAGGAATATTGATGTTGTAATGCAAAGATTATGTAAGAGGTTATTCCAGTAAGGGTTTTAGGGTTTCAAAACCGGAACAGTCGGAGCTTGAACTGGAACTCAATCAGGCCTAGCAGATGCATTAAATGAGTTCATTTTTATGTTTTCCTATTAAAAGTTATTGTAGTCAATGAGACTCCTTTGTGTTGAGTAGTGTGCTCTAGGTTGTAGGCCTTCCTGCATGTGCAGGCCCCCATATTATGTAATATCTTTTCATATGGCCAATGGAATGATATTGTGGGTCACAAATCTCATCGTGGTTTTTCCTCTTTGAGGTTTTCCATGTATAATTCTCTATGTTATGGTATCCATTTGTGTGATTGGATTATTGATTGCTTTACTTCTTTCAGTTATATATGTACCGGTTTACCGGTTGGTGAATGCAGGTAATGCCCGCCAAAATACCCTAGAGAAAACTAATCATCTATCATACTAATTGATATATATTTTTCTAATGAACTTTTAATAACAACTAATGTGATACATAAACATCTCCATATAACTACATTCATTAACCATATTTTTCTAATGAACTTTTTAAATGTATTTGAGTCATATATTATGCTTGCTATGTTTTAGATTCAATGTTGTTGAGTATTGCCTCAGTTTTGACAGTGCTAGAGATGTTCTTCCTCCAAAAGTCTATATTATGTTTTCAATTGGAATTCCTTAGGTGAATTTTATTATTTTATTTTGTTCACATATTATTATAGTTCAATTCGTGTCGATTCCAAAGAGTATAAATACGTCATATTTGGCTCATTATGTTTCGAGCAGTTTTCTGCCAACATTTACAATTTTTTTTCCTAAAAGAATGACCATATGTGCTAAAAGATCACTCAGATGCACTAAAGTATTAGTCAAATGCACCACTTCAGAGAATGTATGCGCCATTATGTGTATTTTTAGGGTTTTGTCCAGTTTGAAGTCTGTTTGATGTCAGTTGGATTTTGGGCCATACCAAAGGCTTTTTGAGGGCAATTATGATGTTGTCTAATGTTGATTTATGATTTGTGATGTCTTCATATGATTTATTTGTGATTTTTATATGCTTTTTAATCTATTTGAGTTGTTTGTTCTTCCTCTCTTGTTGATGCGCCAAGAGAGAGATTGAGATTCTTGTGATTATATGCCAACAAGTGGATAGGCCTTGTTGAGATTATTTGATGATTTATTTCAGATTGGATGGCATTTCTTATGGCCTTCATATGTTGATTTGGCCAAGAGGCTCATTGATTTTTGGTTCTCATGATGTTACCTTTCACATGCTTCATGATTATGAGATGAGAGTGTTGGTTGCATGTGGATTGTTTATGATTTCAGATTTATGTATGTTCTTAGATTTAATTATGATTCTAGAGCCTCTTATGTTGTCATGTTTGAGACCATGTTAGGGGGAGTGGGCTTCCTTGTGATGACTAGGGTCATGAAAGATAGAATTGAATGAGGCTCCTTGTAAGGATGCACAAAGTCTAGACCACTAGGGTACATTGGGAGTTTATCATGATTTGTAAATAAGTGATAACCTAATAATTAATGAGTTGGGTAGTTGGATTAATTAATAAAGATAAAACTGATTTGAGCCTCATGACTTGATCCTAGGGAGCATGTTTTAGGATAAGCATGAGAATACCATGAAGACAGTAAACCAAACTCTCTTGATCTCTCATAGGTTGAGTTGGTTTTGTATGTGTGTCACTTACCAAGAGGTTCCTTGAAAGGATGCTTACGGGTCTAAATATAACAAGAGTTTCCTTGAAAGGATGCTTGTAACATGTGATGACACTCCACCCCTACATGTGTTCCCTTTGATGATCTTATGATTTTTGGTTCTCATGATGTTACCTTGGGAGTTTATCATGATTTGTAAATAAGTGATAACCTAATAATTAATGAGTTGGGTAGTTGGATTAATTAATAAAGATATAACTGATTTGAGCCTCATGACTTGATCCTAGGGAGCATGTTTTAGGATAAGCATGAGAATACCATGAAGACAGTAAACCAAACTCTCTTGATCTCTCATAGGTTGAGTTGGTTTCGTATGTGTGTCACTTACCAAGAGGTTCCTTGAAAGGATGCTTACGGGTCTAAATATAACAAGAGTTTCCTTGAAAGGATGCTTGTAACATGTGATGACACTCCACCCCTACATGTGTTCCCTTTGATGATCTTGTGATTTTTATATGCTTTTTAATCTATTTGAGTTGTTTGTTCTTCCTCTCTTGTTGATGCGCCAAGAGAGAGATTAAGATTCTTGTGATTATACGCCAACAAGTGGATAGGCCTTGTTGAGATTATTTGATGATTTATTTCAGATTTGATGGCATTTCTTATGGCCTTCATATGTTTATTTGGCCAAGAGGCTCATTGATTTTTGGTTCTCATGATGTTACCTTTCACATGCTTCATGATTATGAGATGAGATTGTTGGTTGCATGTGGATTGTTTATGATTTCAGATTTATGTATGTTCTTAGATTTAATTATGATTCTAGAGCCTCTTATGTTGTCATGTTTGAGACCATGTTAGGGGGAGTGGGCTTCCTTGTGATGACTAGGGTCATGAAAGATAGAATTGAATGAGGCTCCTTGTAAGGATGCACAAAGTCTAGACCACTAGGGTACATTGGGAGTTTATCATGATTTGTAAATAAGTGATAACCTAATAATTAATGAGTTGGGTAGTTGGATTAATTAATAAAGATAAAACTGATTTGAGCCTCATGACTTGATCCTAGGGAGCATGTTTTAGGATAAGCATGAGAATACCATGAAGACAGTAAACCAAACTCTCTTGATCTCTCATAGGTTGAGTTGGTTTCATATGTGTGTCACTTACCAAGAGTTTCCTTGAAAGGATGCTTACGGGTCTAAATATAACAAGAGTTTCCTTGAAAGGATGCTTGTAACATGTGATGACACTCCACCCCTACATGTGTTCCCTTTGATGATCTTATGACTATGCCTTGTTGATTGATAAGCCTCTGGGAGTTTCTTATTATGGTTGTTTGTGTTGGTTGTATTTGCTCCATGCTTGAGAGAGTTTTAGTAATCTTGTCTTTTAGTATTAAGTGTCAACCTAGATGTAGAGTGTGTGTTGGGACTCTATGTCATCTCCTAGCATGAGGGGTGGTTCCTTTGGTTCCACATGGTCGGGTGGTTGGTGCTTTTTACCATTGGGTTTTTTCCCTTGTTGGTGTTCTTTGTGTGTGGATGTGGAATCTCCTTCTTGATGGATTATGGATGTACCTTTATAGAAAAATTATGTAATGAATACGATGGAATAAATTTATGTGGTATCTTATGTGTGGTAGACAGAATCATGTAAAAGGAAGAGTTATGTTCATGATGTATTGTTATATAAATGTATTTGTAAGTAGATCATAATTGGTAGTTAGGGTATGTCATGATTTGTAAATGTGGCAATGAGATGTATGGATATGTTCTTGTTAAATGAAGGGAATGATTTCATGTGCCCAAATTTGGTAATGGAGTTGCAATTGAAATAGATGTTATTTGGATCTAGTAAATAGGAATGATTCACATAGATGCATTGGTAGAAAGGAAATTATGCATATCATGAAGAATAAGTAATGTTGTAGGTTGCATATCTCATGGTTAAAGAATTATAATATGATGCATTAATGAAGGTGGAATATACCTATCGTGTGTGTAGTATGTTATTGTGGAAATGAATTAAGTAATGATGTTAAAGTACCCTAGGGAAAGATTATTGATGTTATGTTATTTCCGCTTGTGTTATTTGATGAAATGAGCAATGATATATGTTCATATTAGTTAATTAGTTAATGAATGTAAATAGATGGAGATGTTGTATGTTGCATTAGTTGTTATTAGATGTTAATTAAGAAAAAAAATTTATCTCCATTTGTATATTATTGTTTAGTTTCTTTAGGGTATTTTGGCGAGCATTACAATGCATGTTATAATAATGTTAAAATTAAACATTCTGATAGAACACTGATTCACTCCCCCCCCCCCCACTCAGTGTTCTTGGATTCCAACAATTGGTATCAGAGCCTTGTGCCTCAAAGGAAGTCTAACAGCTTGAGGGAGATCCTAAATTCAAAATCCAACACTAGTACATTCGGAGCTGATTTCTAGCAGCCTTTTGTCCGATTTACGATGAATCTTCGTCGAAGTGCCGACAAAATCAACCGTCGAAAACTTGGCATCAGATTGGTCGACGATGCCATTCCCGTCAGAAATACAACAATCCAATGGGCTCTGCCGATGGTCAAAGAAGTCGTCGGAATCAGTAGATTTCATCGCAAAGCCGATGACAATTTGGAACTTCGCACCGACAGTGATGCTATTTATCCGATGCTTGTATCGTCGGTCCATTCGGAGACATCGACCACCATTCGACTACAAAGTGTCGTCACACGTACATCATCCTCGTTGGATGTTTGTGTGGTTTGAGTTGGAAGTGCGATGACTCCAGAACATTTCACTGACGAGAACGTTGTATGTCTGCCAATTACATCGTCGATCGAAAGCTTGGTATTTGTCGTAATTTTGATGATGATAATTTTTATCAAAAAATAATTATTATTATCAAGTCATTGATATGTACAGCGAATAATATTCTATCCCCACCACCTACCAATAGGGGCATAGGTTTGAGGCTAATATGAGGCGCATGGTTTCAAGCTAATATGATTAGGCACACCATGGTTGAGATGGTCCAACTCCCTAGTCTCACTCTACGACTAAGCTCATGCCATATCTAAATCAAAGACATCTCAAATACATTGTCCGTGGAAAGCTGCAAAATGCCATTTTCATACATAAAGACATACATAATTGGGCACAATCACCAAGAGAATGGTAAAAAGTGTGTTTGAGATCATTGTCCTAATTGTGGTGTGGTCATGAAGAGATCACCATAAATTTATCAACCTCTTCGTGACTACATCACAATTAGGACAATGATCTCAAACACACTTTGTTCTCTTGGTGTTTGTGCCCAATTGTGTATGTCTTGCTTATGTATGAAAATGACATTTTGTAGCTTTCCACCGACGATGTATTTGAGAAGTCTTTGATTTAGATATGGCATGAGCTTAGTCGTAGTGTGAGACTAGGGAGTTGGACCATCTCAACCATGGTGCGCTTGCATATGTATATAGTTTTGTGTATTCATTAAAGATTTTCATTTAATTTTGAGCATTTTGGTTAGGAAATCAGGGGTGCACTTTACATTCTTGTTGTTATCCAATTCAGTTACTTTAGCTTTGTTTCTTTCTTTAGATTTGGGGTCTAGAGCTCCTCCCTAAGCAGAGATTGTTGGTTTTGTCTCCCCTGCTTTGGTTGGAGAGTTTCTTGCTATCTCTGGTAGTTAGACCACAAAGTTCAACTTTTCTTAGATTCATTAAGCATTTTATTTGTTGTGTAGTGTCTTTCTTGATATGCTTGATTAGGATAGTGTTTAATCTTTGATTTGCTAACCCTAATGAATAAAATTTGTTTCTTGTGCTTCTCTTTGTGCATGTAGCAATCAAATAGGTATTTCTAACTATCCTTCTTTTTCCAGAGCATCATATACATATACATATTATGTATATATCTATATATCTACAAATACATATATGACCAAATCCTATATATCATTTGGTTTGATTTTATTATTGGTTGTTTTCACATATGATATTATTATAATACCTAATGTTATATCCCTATTTATTTTTGTTATCCAAATTTTCATTTATATGTCAATTGCATTTAATAGGGTTTTTTTTGTTGTTAGCATCTTCATGCTTTGAGTCTAAATTTTAATATCCCGAAGCTTATTCTAGTCTTTTCTAAGGTCCTAGGTCCTTGTTGTTTTGGAAATCTCATTAAAAGGCTCCAAAAGATTTCAAATGTACCTTATAAATGAAAAGAAGGGCTATATTCTTGTGATTGTATTGTAAAAACTTTAGAAAAGAAGCACATTCATGTGACTTCATGAAAGAAAAAGTTTTTTCCAAAAGAAAATATTTTGGAGGGAAGGTCATTCAAGTCTTCAAATGCATGTTCTACATGTGACCAATGATTAACTTGAGTTTGAAGGAGTCAAACTCGGGTTTGACATAACTAGACTTGGGTTTTCATGCAAAGACCCTATTAGGGAGAGGGACCAGTAGTTGTGAGGGGTAACTTTGTCAACATGTAGCCATCACGTGGAATATCATAAGACCTCCAATTTTTTTATAAATGTAAAATGGACATTTAACTATCTAAAAATTAAGGTTTGAAGGCGTGACTTTGTTACCAATTTTTTGACTTCAAGAGATAAAAAATAGAATTATTATATACCTCATGTCTTATCATGAATTTAGGAAAGTTTAGAGAAAGGATTTATTAAATACCTTGAAGGTGTCTATAAGGTTGAGCTTATTTAAAAGGATGAGATTTCACAATGCAAGGTTTGGAGGGAAAATAATTCACTTGAAAAGGCATTTTAATTCAAAAGATGTAAAGACAAATAAAATTCTTTATTTATTTACAAAAGTTTTCTAAAGGCCTCCTTCCACGTGATTATCAAGAAAATCAATTTCATGCATAGCTTGGAGGGAAATAGAAAGCTAAAAGTATAAGCTTTCATGTTATTTTAGGGTTTGCATTATGTTTCAAATGAAAAGAACCATTTATAGCCAGTTTTTAGAAGTTATGCTAGGGTTCTGTTGGGTCTCAAATCAACAGATTGGATAGGTTCTAAGGAAATGCCAACTCCTATGATCAAACCCTCCAATTGACTTGGCCAACTTATAGAGTGAACCTATTTGGTTACTAACTCTCTCACTTTAGGCTCTGTAGGACCTAGGCGGGTATACCTACTCACTAGTTGTTCCTTCAACTAATGATTTTTATAGCAGATTTAGTGTCTTGATCTAACTTCCCCCTATCTCAGAATGGCATCAGTTCCTAGAATGGAGATATAGCAGATGAGTTCAATATTGTTGTTGTAGAAGCTATTCGATCTTGGTGCTTGAAATTTATATATACACTATTGCTAATTTACCCTAGAATTCCTACTCAACTACTCATATTATTCTTTATGTGAAAGTATGAATTGATGGGTTGTGTTTTATAGATGATTGGTGTCTTTCTTTGTTGTTTGGGCTACAAAGTCTTTATATTTATTTAGGACTTATTATGTAAACTTATGAGATAATTTTTCAACCCACCCCCTCTCGATGAGTCTGTCAATTACTGTTTCTTATGAGCTCTACTTCAATGTCTTTATTGTAAATTGCTTGAATGAATTTAACTCTAACCTTAAGAGACCATCCAAGGAAGAAATATGAGGAACAATTACAATTCGCAAGTAAATCTTTTATTCAAATCTACAATAAAACACAGAGTTTTATTGGAAGAACACAAGTAACCTTATCTCCTTTAGATAATATCACAAGCAACTACCTACAGAAAAATGTAGTAATCCACAATGGTTCGAATCCACTTCCAAGATTCACTAAAATGATTCATTTCAGTTTTCTACCTTATTGTTTATAGGTGGAAAGCCTGAGGTTCAATGTCGAACTTGGTTGCTCTGATACCATATGTAATATTCCATTAATTCTATACTTAAATAAAATAAATTGTGATCTATATTAAGATAAAAAATTGAGCATTTCAAAATAAAACATAACTACTTCAGTTGAAGGAGAAAACTAACTAAATGTTCTTCAACATAATAAGAATCTAACTAATTTATCTAAAAGGAAGGTAATCTTTTAACGATAAAAAACATTGAACAAATATTATTAAGCTAATCAATATGAGAAAGGAATTCAAATGGCAAGTTTCATTTTTGTGGGAAGAGATAAAGGTTCAGAGGTTACAATTCATTTAACTTTCCAACTGAAACTTTTTGTATCAAGCCTCAACATAGTTTGGAATAGGGAGAGAATCAACAAGGGCTTCTCCATTCAATCGTAGACTTGCCAATCTCCCATGCCCCTTCCAATTGGAAGAGACCCAACCCAACCCTTCATGAGGGTGCATTCTAAGGATTGGGTCTCTTTTACATCTGGCCATCTGATCTTGGTGTTCAAAACCTACACGCAACTATTTAGTCACACACTATAGGTAACCCCTAACTACTATGACCATCTGACTAGTAGGTGTATCTAGGTCATGTGATCTAACAATCACTTAGATAAAGCATCACTATCTTGGCCAAGGTTTTAACATTGCAAGCACCAATGCATTGTTAGTGTTCACCTCCCTTGCTCGACTTGTACATCCAATTCTTAAGCTCGACAAACTCACTAGTCACCAACCATCTAAACAAGCCATTTGCTTAATCTGTACTAACAATAATGGTTATTAATGACCATCATTTGATAAATAGCATACACTTGAGCCAACTAATTCACTAGTTTACTAACCAACTATCTAGTGAACTACTTAATGTCTACTAAGAATAACGGTCATAAATGACCATCATAAGATAATTAACATACACTTGAGTCAGTTGATTCATTGGTTACAGAACTTCTAGGTTTAGCTGATCCAATTCATTACATAACAGTCTCATGTCTACTGACATTAACGGTTTACAAGGACATTCATGGGATTGTGACATAACCTAACAAGCCAACTGCTACAAATCCCCTATCTCTAACAAGCTTCAATTGTCATCATGGAATTAAACCTAATACAACATTGGTTCCCTTATTTAGCTAAATTAACACATCATATTATGACTCAACAAAAAATACAATTCTAATATTTTTTTTTGTCTTTGTATATTCCCAAAAGTATGCATCTAATTGATGATAAGAATCCTTCTTTAGGTCTTGCAACCATGGAGACTAGTTATAATATTATTATAACCGAT
Organism: Cryptomeria japonica; assembly: GCF_030272615.1. Taxonomy (NCBI): domain Eukaryota; kingdom Viridiplantae; phylum Streptophyta; class Pinopsida; order Cupressales; family Cupressaceae; genus Cryptomeria; species Cryptomeria japonica. The sequence goes on from NC_081413.1 coordinate 648,922,795, forward strand.
GTGCATTGATTCCAAGATTAACCATATTTGGTTGAACTATGAGTTAAGAGTGGAAAACAAATAACACAATACTCGGCTATTATGCCCTCGTGGGCTAGCAATCATATTCTATAGTGAATGCTCTGAGGTTGCTACTCAACCATACTATGCACAAGATATGAATGCAATATTCAATTTTCTTATGAATAAGGTAAGACAGTGTATTCGATGAAAAGTAACAGAATATCATCATGATTTATATCTGTGAATAAATTTATCTTCCTTAAGTTCAAGACTTGATAATGAATGAGTAAATCATTTAGGCTCTACAATTTATCTTAACAAGAAAGATCATGAACATGCAATAGCTATACATCAGCTACTCAAGGCAGAATTTACATGGCTATGCAAGACAGAATAATCACAGTTAGGCATGATAGTATGTTCACAGCTATTAGAGAAAGATTCTTTTCAATTCATTTTACTTTTTCTTTTAATGAGTAATATTTCCGCAGTCAATTAGTGCTACATGATTAACCTCTGCATTTCAGTCGGATATGTAATAGATACATACCTGATGTGAGAGGAAACGAGGAAGGAAATACCCCTCTAATGCAACATTTGCACGACTATGATAGAAGAGAATCTGGAACAGTCTTTGTTTCCTCCTTCTTTCCCCACTACTAAAAGTTCACATATGCAAAGGAAAAACAACTGATTATATTATATATATTCACCAAAATAGTACAGTGGTAAGCCTGAGGCTATAATCTACTCCTTTCTCTAAATTTCCTCCATATTACAAAAGCTCCCTCCTTTATATGAGAGTATACATTATCACCAAGCGTCGTGGCTTTTCAACATATAACCATCAACTAACCCTTTTGTTTCGAACATTACTTCGACTAGGTATTTTCTTCCTTCATCGATATGTTGTATTCAGTCACTGTGGTTGTCTCCTCACCGATACCTATCTGATATCCATCAGGTTTTTATGTCAAAGAAACCTTGGGCTTCGATGACCTCCTTTATTTTTCCACTGAAATACCTCTTCCATTGATATCACTATGCCCCGTCGATGAATGGATCTATTGTCTCACCAAAGCCTTTCTTTATCCTCTCTTGTCGTCTTCCACCAATAAAGTTATATCAGCGAAACAACGCATATCGGAGACATGCCTTTTTGCCTCCTCGAAACCTATTTCCTCATCGATATATATCTGATGTCCATTGGGTTTCATGTCCAAGAAACCTTGGGCTTCAGTAACTTCCTTTATCCTTCCGTCAAAACACTTTTTCTATCGACATCACTACACTCCTTCGATGAATGGGTCTATTGTTTCATCGAGGTCATCTTTCTTTTTATGATTTGCTTCCACTATCATCTTTCATCGATGAGCTCATTAGTAATCTTCCTCGATAAAGTTGCATCGGTAAAATCACACATATCGATAACATGCCTTTTAGCCTCCTCGAAACTCATATCCTTATCGATATCTTTTATCGATGTAGCTTCCCTCTATTTGATTGATATCATTCTTTCGATAAGAACACTTCTTTTGGTAAGTTTCCTTCATGTTGCATCGATGGTATTATTTCCTCAGAAGCCTTTTCCCATCAATGAAAACCATCTCTACTTTCTTCGATATCCTCTTTCGGTGGAATCATTGCTTTCGACGAGTCCCTTTTAGAGTTCATCGATGTTACCTTTCCTTCGATACCCTTTTTATATCGATGAGACATCGCTGGGTCTCATTGATAGTATTTGAATTTTAGATATTTCGATAGAATGCTATTAGAATTGTTCGATAACTTATGGGTTATTATGGTATCAATGAAAATGATGATTTCTTCCAAAGATAGATGGCTTCTATGATTTAATCTCTCAAATCAAGATATTTTACTTAATTCAGATTTGATGCTCAACAGGTTCCATAAGCTACACCTTCAGTTTATGTCCTAGCACGTCACTGCAAGGAGGAAGGTTTATAAGAAAAGGACTGCACGCAACAGTCAAAGGGTTATTTCAAAGTTTGAATGAGAGGTTTTCCTCTTTGATGAAGTAGTTTCATAAAAATATGAAGAGAATCCATAAGGACATTTACAAAGCGCCTCATGCCAACACCATGCAAACCACATGCAGAGTTTAGGCGTGATAGAAGTTAGCATCAAATCTTCTGGAAAGAAATTGTCATAGTCATAATAGTAGATATCCACATTTGGAGGTAAGGTTTTCAGAACCCTATTTTAGAATTGTTAGTATCTTATTGTTTAAATCATGCATTGGATACGCCTACAGTAATGATTCAAGCAAAAGTCGGGTTAAAGGAGAAATCTAATTATCTATAAAAAATAATATAGTTTGAGCTTTGTGTTATGACAACATCTATAAGTTTGTCAATGCTTTCTTGCTCACCATAAGGGTTCCACATATTATTTAAAAGGGTTGATTGTCATGCTAGATTTTCTTTTTCCTTGAAGTGAGCAAATCCCTAGGTCTCTTTTGTTCCCTAGGATAACTTAGAAAGTACAGTCATGCAAAAGTCATTTAGTGAAATCATCAAGAGTTTTTAATCCCAAAACAAATCTCAATCATAAATAGAAAAGGTGCAATAGTAGGATTGACACAAACTAGATAAAGATCAAGTACGGGAAGCAGTGACTAAGGTCTTTTACATATAGGGTAATAAAAGTAATGAATAGTGGCCCAAAATTATTCAAAAGGTCAAGAAATAGAGAAAGCTCGAGAGTCAAATTCAAAAGACAAAGACATCATATGATCATTGAGCAGTGATTTGAAATGCAAATTATAGCAAGGTATTGTGACTATAAGATAGAAACCATCCTAGGAGCCTCCAATATATCAAAATTTGAGAAAGTAGCAAGCTTACTGTACAAAGATAGTGATCACTATAAAGTTGCAGTCAAGTTCAAAGCATTGATTTGTGGGAACAAAGGGTTTCATATGGGGATAAAGTAGTCTCATGAAATATCATGACAGTCATAATCATAATCTAAAGAGTAGTCAAATCTTCAAGATAGATTGGTGATAGTGCAATCATTCATTAATTGTTTTGGACATTTCAAGCTATGTTTTCCTAATAGATGGTCAAGTATAGAACAACAACACTCAGAAAATATAGTCTAGAGAGATTGCAGTCTACGGTAAAGCCAGTAGGTATTCATACCTAGTACCAAATAAAATGACAGTAATCAAGTCTACTGAGTGAAAAAGAGCAGGGTATAAGTTTCTAAAAGGTCTTTTCAAACCTTAACAACAAATAACATGTTATTGTTGCAGCATTGTCAAAACTTGACAAGAAAAACACCTTATAACCTCAAGAGGCATAGCAATCATAGGGCAACTCATGTCAAATGTACAACTCAATATAATAAATAATCTTAGTTTGTAGCCCTATAGCATCATAATGCAGTCCTTGACCAAGTATGCATACAAGAAACATCTAGTTCTATTAAGGCACAAGCATCAAAGTTAGAGGTTATGACAACTAGTCAAAAACATCAAGTACAAAAAGGTTAGTCTCAGTCACTAGAACACAATTTGCAACATGCATTAGGAGTTTTCCTCCTTACAAATAGTGCAACATTAAAAAGGTATTATCAAAGCTACAACCACAATTAAAAGAGGAAGCTTACAAAGATAGGACAAAGCTAGGTACAGTCATAAGTCAAGGCAAATACATAGTTGAAACTCAGTCCAAAATAGTGAAGAAGTGCAACAAATGACATGAGAAGTCTAAAGAAGTATTATAGCAATCATGAGTCAAGGATTAATGAAGATATTTTTTGCATCCATGATACAATATCAAACACACTTTTTACCATTCTCTTGGTGATTGTGCCCAATTGTGTATATCTTGCTTATGTATGAAAATGGCATTTTGTAGCTTTCCACCGATGATGTATTTGAGATTTCTTTGATTTAGATATGGCATGAGCTTAGTCGTAGAGTGAGACTAGGGAGTTGGACCATCTCAACCATGGTGCGCCTGCATATGTATATAGTTTTGTGTATTCATTAAAGATTTTCATTTAACTTTAATCAACTAAAGAGCAATATTCATGACTTACAAGTAATAAAAAAACTTACAAGGATGAGGCATATTCATTACTTACAAGTAATAAAAAAACTTACAAGGATGAGGCATATTCATAACTTTTGCAGTCCTACCTTGGATATCAACACTAGAAGCAACTCATATTGTTCGTGTACAGACAAGACAATATGAGAGTTCATTATACCCAGCAACTTGTGGTGTTGTTGTTCATGTTGGCTCTATTGGACCCTGCAATTAAGATTCAATATATATTATTCAATAAGATTAACTATGCAACATAATGAATTATTGAAAAGTGTGTTATCTTGTTGAGTTTTGCTTGGTTTCAAGAATAGTTTAATATTCTCTACTTAACAGGGCCAACCACGTGAAGGTGGAAGCTCATTTGGCCCCTCCCCCCCCCCTAACATCACTCTAAATTCCCCATTAACATCTTATAACATTCATTCATTCATTATTTCTTTCTACCATTAATAAAATATGGCATTCATTCATTAATATCACATAACGTTCATTAACACATAACATTGATTAACATTAATTAACATGCAACATTCATCAATATTAATTAACACATATCATCCATAACCATTAATTAGCACATAATTACATTAACTAACACATAAAAATCAGTCATTATCAAATAAGTTAGATTACAATCATTTCTTTCTTTGTTTTTTCTTTGAAGCTATGAAAAGACTAAGTGGAACATCGGTTTCTTCATCATTTCCCCCCTCTATAGATGTTCCACCAACTACTCTTGATCTCGATGTATGCCTAGTCCTATACTGAGGATGAGGACATTGAAGCGAAGGGGGTTTCTCTGCAATAACAAAGAATTGGGTTAAATTCAAAAAAAAAAATTACTATTGTTACAAGTATTTCATTAATTTAGAAAGCATAATTGTTGTGCTCTTTACCTGATGGGGCCACATCATTTTGTGTAGCCTCAACCTCAACATGTTGAACACCCTCTAGATCATCTGGAGTTGAAATACTAAAGGTTACATTAATGTTGAACACCAATTGCAATTATATTTGTTTAAAGCAATAACAGTGGTCCTCTTTACCTAAGTGGGGAACATCACGTTCTTGATGTTGTGTACCCAGATCATGATCCACTTGCTCACCACCAACTACATGCTCTAAAATATTAACAAAAAAGGTTACATTAATTACTACTCTAATTACAAATTAAGATGTTTAATTGTATTAATAGCTAAATAAATAAATTTGAATAGCAAATGAATACCTCCACTACTGGGATGCACATCAGGAACTTCATGTGCAGGTGGTGTTTCACAATTAGCAGGCTGCATTCCAATGACATGCACATTGTTATCATTGCTTGCTTATTTAAAACAAATATAGTCACTTTATGTTGGAACTCAACATCAATTAGATTATTGGTAAACTATTCAATTTGAAACAACTTACATTTAGCATCTTCACCTATGTGACGGATGCACTCGAATGTTGTGTATGCCCACTTAATTCTCGTAGCCAATTAGCCACGGTTGAATAGCCTTGCTGGTAGGAAATTCTCTTGTCATCTTTTGTGGGCGCTCTATTGAATTCAGAGCCCTGCATTTTTTCTTGGTACCGTGAATTTTGCTTGCATTGTTTGATAAAAAAAAACGTTTGCAATTTATTAATATTTTGATGCAATATTTCATTTACATGAGATACTTACAATTCGTGCAGCAAGTTTCATGTAACCACCAGAGCCAAGTTTGTGTTGCCCGTGCTTTTCTTGCCTTGCCTTGGTTGCCTTTGACATGTCACTCAGTCTATAAAAAGTTTGAAATATGTTAGATTATATAAATATAAAGAGTAATTAATTAGTACATAATTACATTCTTAATAGTATCTCGTACCTTCTTCTGGCATCTAGTGGTGTATTTCCTTTTTTCCTTTCAATTTTCTCCTTGGCATCCAAAATCAAGTCCTTCCACTCCCTCTTTGGAATCATGGGGGATGCTTTTCCTCTCCAAATGGGTCCTGTATTGGTCCCTCACATACTTTAGATATGTGCCAGCTTTTTCAAGGGGCTTGGTTTTGTCAAAGGTGTCATTTCCAAACCACTCAACCATTTGGTTTGTCAATTCATCTTTTAACCTTTTTTCTTGGTCATTCCACCTTTTAAAGCAAAAACAAACCTGGTAGATTCATAAATGAACTGAAGCTACATTTATTATACTTCAAGAAATGGATCAAAGGAAAACTATTCTAGCAATGATATGAAATCAAAAGTGGATTAGGGTTAGTTCACATATGATGTACCACCTTTTACGTATGGTGGGCCCAAATATATGCAATGCAATGTCACTAAGATGTTTATAGAAAATATCATTGCCTGCAAAAAATTCATGGGACCATTAGTCCAAAACGAGTGATCATAAAGTGAATTACAATTAGAGTATATATAATAATAATTTTAAAGTACCTGGAACCTTTTGTATCTTTAAGGGAATCATTTCTTCGTCGCTCACCACCAATGTGGCTTGCAACGTTCTCGTACTAGCAATATGAGAAGATCCAGGAAATGATGGTATGTTATCAACAGTAGTCGCCTCTGGCACATCCTCATGTGCATCTCCTCCTGCAAAAAATGAATCCACTATGAAATGGCATTAGAATTAAAGAAAGAATGCTTGAAGGGAAATAAACACATGACAAAAGATAGAGAAAAAGAGGGATCTACCAACAGTGGATGGGCCAATATGATGTGCACTAGAGGATGTTTGCATGCTACGTGTTGCCGACATTACAATCGGAAATACAGGTGAGGGTAACCTCTGATGAGGCAGCGGCGACATTTGCATAGTAACATTGACAACACGTAAAGAATAATACATTAAATATATCAAACATTAAATATATGAAAAGTGAAAGAATTGTAAACAAGGATGAACCTTTATTTTGAAAATTGATAGTATCAAGTATGATGTGTTTTGGGTACTCAGAGTGATAAGCCAAGCAAGTGATAATACAAGAAAATCATCATCACCTGAAGATCCTTCAACACCCTGATCGTGGGAACGACTTTGATGAGGGCAGATAAATTGTTGTAAAAACAATACGTACATATTTTAGTTAATGACATAAAAGAGAATAAAATATAAACCATTATTGAACTTTTGTTATAATTAAAGCTTTCATTACTGCTTACTTGCAAGTTTTCTGTTGTCCGAAGCAATAATTCCACCCTCCCTTTTATCTCATCAGTGATAGGATGCACGGCTGCCAAAGCAACAATCTCTTTTCTAATTTTTATAAGAGCCATTTTAAAGAATTTCATAAGGTCTGTGGGATCTTCAGGGTCATCATTGCTTAACCCTAATGATTCCACATCCCTAGAAAGGTGCTCAGGTACTGCAACTCCCTTTCCCTTTCCCCGAACATTCATCTATGTCAAGAATATCATTAACAATTACAAAATTAGTATAAATCACTAAAAAAAGAACATAATAATGTAACAGTTTGCTTCTATCTAATTTGTACAATTACAATGAGGTTTACCTGCTCGGTAGAAGTGTCACAAGCTACATCTCTATCTGTGATATGTGATGGATCCATGGTGGCCTGTGACAAAGAGAAAATATAAAAAAACGTTAGCGAAATTAAACCACTAGACTTAGCAAAAAAACTTCATAATAAAATGGTATATTGGATTCATTAATTGGAGGTTGGTAATGAGAGAGAAATTTTGCAAATGAGGGTAATGTTGATGAAGAAGTCATCCCTAAAGTTGATTTTGGGATGAAAATTGGAATAAGTCCAACTGGGGCCTCAAGTGTTGATAATTGTATTAGATTTTCTGCTAATGTCGAGGTTTGAAAAACTGAGGAAGTTTTTTTTCCAAGTAATTTAAAAAAAAAAAAAATTGTTTCTATAGGGTGTATTGACTAGTTATACCTATCCATCCATGAGACTATGCAGGATCCTCGTCAAAGGGGTTTAGAGTCCTATATAATGTAGACTATGCAGGATCCTCAACTAAATGGTTGACGATGTATGTAGTCAACGACCTGTTCCCACCAAGGGTGAGATCATCACACAGGGACTATACCTGATATCAACACCATCAATTGAGCATCATAAGCATTACTACATGTGTAAGTTGATAAACAATAAATACATACGTATCATAAGCATCAGAAGCATCACATGATGTGTCATCATATATGTAATTGAGCATCACAATTAGCATCACATATCATGTGTCATCATAAACATGTAATCCATCACATATGTATCATAAATCACCATCCATCACATAGGTAATAAACAATCCACGTTCTATAAATAAACACAAAGTTCAAAAAATGTCACATGCATCATCATAAACATGTGATCCATCACATATGTATTTTAAATCAACATCCATCACATAGCTAATAAACAATCCAATTTCCATAAGTAAACACAATTTAAAAATTGTCACATAAATAGTCACTCTCCCTATCTCCATCTCCATATTAAAAGGAGCATCACGAATTAACTATGTAATGGCATTAGAATTCAAAACATAATGAATTAATTATGTAAAAAAAATTCTATCAAGAATCAATATTAAATAGATAATATACTAATCGCATACCTCATACATTTCATTCTTCATCATCATGAACATCAAGGTCATCATCGCCATCATCATCATCATCATCATCATCATCATCATCATCATCATCATCATCATCATCATCATCATCATCATAATCATCATCATCATCATCATCATCATCATCATCATCATCATCACCACCACCACCACCATCATCATCATCATCATCATCATCATCATCACCATCACCATCACCATCACCATCACCATCACCATCACCATCACCATCACCATCACCATCACCATCACCATCACCATCACCATCATCATCATCATCATCATCTTCTTCTTCTTCTTCTTCTTGTTCTTCTTCATCGTCATTGAGAAACTGTCAATTGTGATCATCATCCACTTCATCTTCTACTTCTTCGGTATCTTCTTCTTCCATCACATTATACTTTATCGGCCTTCCTCTTGGATCATGTCTAACAACAAATGACCAACCCGGTTTATGTGGAACCTCTAAGTAAAATACTTGCTCACATTGGCTTGGAAGAACATAGGGCTCATCCCCAACTGGCTCAAATGACCTTGTATTTAGCATTATAAAACCATTATCATGTTCAATAACAGTTCTATCAGGATCATTTTTATTCAATCGTAGCCTGTACCATTTGACGACGAACAAAACTAATTTGAAGGAATTAAAGTCACACTCAAGTATATCATCCAAAATGCCATAGTATCGATTTTGAGATTGTTGAGGATGAATGTCATTTCTCGATGAAATATTTATCACCTCAAAGACTGCAGTGATGCCAAAATCACAAGTTTTCTTTGTGTCATCCAACTTTTTTATGCAAAATTTATGACCATTGCAGCACATAGCATTGTGGTGTTTGACCTGCAATATGTCAAAAATGTAAAATTTATTACTTTGTGAGTTGATAAACATATGGGTGATTAATAAATTTATACGTACCTGTTTATCTCTTAAACCATATGCTAAATCAATTTCCCTTTGCGTAACATTGGAATCTCCATTACGATGTGCTTCTTTAACCAATGAAGCCACACCTTCCCATGTTAACATGCATCCAAAATGTTGACAACGTTCAATCCATACCGTCATCCAATCAAGATTGTTTGCAATATACAAATGGAGTGCATCCCACTCTCGACCAACTGTACAAAAAATAAATAGACGTCTTACAATCGATTTATTTTGAAGATTAAGAATTAATTAACTACAATAACATCTTATAATTACCTCTCACTTTCCTCAATCTACCTTTCCCCGTCAAGTACTCCCCTTTGAATTTGTTAATGGTGTTGGGATCCCAAATGCGATCCATGTGGATCTTTTCTGCAAACTTAGGAAGATATTCAGAAATGTACACCATAATCTGGTATACCATATATCCCTCCACCATAGAACCCTCAAGATGTGCTCTTTATCGAACCAAAGCCTTCAAAAATTTCAAGTGCCTCTCAACCATCCACATTGACCTAGTTTGTACAGGTCCACACAATTCAATCTCCTCAACTTGGTGTATGAGGTAGTGTTCTTGTGCATTCAAAAAAGCTAGAGGTAGACACTTTTGCATTTCACACATTAAATGAGGAATTTTTCTCTTCCAATATTTTATATCATCTTTATGGATTTCTTTACATGACAACCACCTACAAGGTATTCAAGACGCAAAAAATTTTATTACATAACAAGTAAAACAAATCGCAAATATAATATCTATACAATGAACTAAACAAATATCACTACTTATCTCATGTATTTTCCAAAATCACATATGACTTGCTTGACATTATTGTTGGAGTCGTCTGGGAGAGATAGAGGTAGAACATACTGCAACAATTATAAAATTATCTTTTCATTTTTTTGTAACATAATGAAAAGTACATGTACGCGTAGTACTTAAATACATATGAAAAACACAAGAACATGAATTACCTTAATGAAGGTATGCCAATCATGCGTTTTCATCCCTGGCCCAAATTCACTTTTCTTTGATATGAGATTGTTTATGTTCGCGACAAATCCTATGGGAAATCAAATTTTTCATGACTTCTTTTATAGCATTGCTTTGCTGGTCTGTTAATAACCAAGGAAGCTCACTTATATTAATCTGGTCTCCATGGCTATTTGATTGAATGACATTTATCATTGCATGATTGGAATCCTAAATGTCACTACATATTTTGACAATTTTTTCTTTGTCACGCCTTCAATCCAATATATTTCCATACTGTCTCTGTTATATTCTTTCCAATATGCATACTATCAAACAAATGAACAATTTGTAACTGCTCATAGTAGGGAAACCTACTAAATTGTCGGGGATAACTTTTTAGTCCCTTAGGAAGGTGGTCATTTATGCCTTCACGACCTTCATGATCATCAATCACATCATCAGTAAATAAAACAAAATAGAAAAGATGTTTTATGACAAACCAATAGATGGAATGACATTACCTGGATGATTAATTCTATTATATTCCAACTTCCACAGGTGAGGTGTCATTCTTTGTGGCTTTGATGTATTCTCTTCTTTCCCATTGAAAAGATGGTTTTCAGTATTTCGATACTTATGATTTTTGTGGAGAAAGTGCCTATACTCATCAAACACCTGCTTTCCTAAACTTTTTGAATGACGAGATTTCATCTTTGGACCACAAATAGGACATGCAAATTTTCCCTTTGTTTGAATACTTACAAGATAATGTATAATTGGATTAAATATAATAATTTTTTGAATTATGATGTTCATGCACAACTTAAACACTATAACATACCACAAAAATGTGTTAGCCCCGGGGCATCGTGTATTGTCCATACAAGCATAGCATGAAATTGAAATTGTCTTTGTCCTATTGGTCTAGAGACGTCATACATAGTGACACCATTCCATAACTCTAGCAACTCATTGATAAGAGGCTCGATATATACATTCATATCTTTAACTTGGTACTTACCTAATCGAATGAACAAAAACATTACATAATTATTATGACCATTTTACTGCAATATTTATAATTAAATTTAGATGAATATATTTAAATGATAAAATACCTGGAACAATCATTGCCAACATTATGTGCTCCCTCTTTATTGACATCCATGGAGGAATGTTATTGTTGATAACAAAAACAGGCCACACTGAGTAAACAGATCTCATCTCTCCAAATGGATTGACATCGTCCGCTGCCAATGAAAACCTGAGATTATGAGGTTCTTCTTTAAAGTGTGGCCACTTTTCCTCTATGTCCATAAATTCTGAACCATCCGTAGGCATTCGAATAATGTCATCTCGACTTCTATTGTGTGCATGGTAATCCATAAATTGTGCCAGGCTAGTGCACTTGAATAATCATTGCATACGTGGAATAATGGGAATATAGCAAAGAACCTTGCGAGGAACCCTTTTTGTTATTTGATCTGTTCGATATCTACTGATATGACATTCATGGCATTCAGTTCAAAATTCATGTTGTTTGTGATATATAATATGATCATTGGGACAAGCATGTATTGCTTGATACTCCATTCCAATATCTTTCATAACGGCAGATAATTCTCGGTATGAGCGAGGTAGAATATTTTATGGTGGTAACAAAAACTCACCTATCAATCTACAGCAAAAAAATATAATTTGTTATAATAAAGAATATTAATGGTACAACATGATTCACAGTTTATTATGACATATATGACATACCTTAACATATGTGATATTGTTATGTTGGATAAACCATTCATAACCTTCAAGTTCACCAACAACAATATAGCGGAGAGAAGAGTTGCCTGGGTAAGTGCACAAAGATGGTAGTCAGAAAAGTGGACACACCAAAAAAAACACATGAAAAACACCAAAACACGTACGGGGTATTTCAAATTATAAGAACCTCGTACGTGTTTAGGCTCGTTTTGCTGAGCCTAACCAAAGCTAAACCGTGTGCGTGGTTTAAAACATACTAACTGTGTACACGGTTTAAAGAATACTAACCGCATACGCGGTTTAAAAATTAAAACCACATACACGGTTCTGTCTGTCAATAAAATGCAATTCAGTTAGCATTCCATTAGGTTTTTAAGTAGGATATATACATAAAATATAACATTTAAGTATAAGTGACATTTCTCTTTGTCTTTTATCTTTCTTATAATTTAAGTTATATTTTATGTATATATTGTCAAGATGTTTGAGAGTGGTTCCAGATCTCTAAGAGTTATAATGCAAATTCTAGTTTTTTGAGTATTCTTATAAATTTCAGACAGTCAAATTTCAGTAATCAGCATGCTCATATCAACATTATGTCTCTCATCTCTTCCCTACATTCCCCCTCTCTCTTCCTCAACCCCTACCTTTTTGTCTCTTAGGCATCTCCCTCTCTACTTTCTTCCCTCTCTCAGGTATCTCTGTGTCTCTTTCTCATCTCCCTCACCCTCTTTCTCTCTTTCATATGTCCCTCTCTTTCTCTCCCTCTCTCAAATATCTCTATTTCTCACTCTCTCCCCCTCTCTTAAGTGTCTCTCTCTCTCATTCTCTCCCTCTCCCTCCCCCTCCCTTTCTCTTCCTTTGTCAAGTATTTATTTCCCTCTAACTCTCTTTCTCTCTCCCCCTCTCGCTCCATTTCTCTTTCTCTCAAGTCTCTCTCCTTCTCTCTATCACATCTCTAGCTATCAACCTTTATCTCTCTCTCTCTCTCTCTCTCTCTCTGAAGTCTCTCCCTCTCATCCTCGTTCTCTCTATCTCACTCTATCCTTCTCTCGGGTGTCTCTCTCTCATTCTCTCCCTCTCCCCTCTCCCTCCCTCTCTCCCTTTCTCATTACCTCTCTTTCTCACTCTCTCCCTCTCTCCCTCTCTTCACACCTCTCTCTCTCTAGTCTCTTGTAATATCCTTCCACCCCTTCCTACCTCTCACTCAGACTCTCTCTATCTCTCAACCTCTCTTTCTCTCTCTCTCACCTTTCCTCCCTTCACCTCTTAGGTCTCTCTTTCTCTCCCAATCCCTCTACTCCCCTTCTTTGTTTCTCTCTCTCTGACTCCCCTTCTTTGTTTCTCTCTCTCTCTCTCTCTCTCTCTCTCTCTCTCACACACACACACACACACACACACACACACACACACACACACACTCTCACACACACATTTATCTCTTGTCTCTATCTCTCTTCTCACTCTCCTCCTCTCTTAGGTGTGTCTCTCTCTCATTACCTCCCTCTCCTCCCCCTCTCTCCCTCTCTAGGGTCAAAAGGTATTCTCAGGGGTCATATGGTATCCTAGGGATCCATGCATTTGTCCTAAGGGGCCATAGGACACCATATGACTCCTTAGGACACCATATGACCCATAATGACACATAAGAGGTCATATAGAGTCCTAAGGGGTCACAAGACACCATATGACCCATTAGCACACCATACGACCTATAATGACACCAAATGGTATCCTAAGGGGTCATAAAACACTATAGACCTCTTAGGATACCATACGACCGATAATGACACCATATGGAGTCCTAAGGAGTCAAATAGTGTCCTAAGGGGTTGTAGGAGACCATATGACCCCTTAGGACACCATATGACCCCTAATGACACCATATGGTGTCCTAAGTGGTCATAAGGTATCCTAGGGGTCATACCACACCATAAGACACATAACAATATGACCCTTAGAATGCAATACTACCCCTAACAACATTTAAGGAGTCATAGGACACTATATGATCCCTTAGAATACCATAGGACCTATAATGATGCCAAATAGTGTCCTAAGGGGTCATAGAACACCATATGACCCTTTTGGGCACCATATGGTGGTGTTATGGGTCATATGGTATCCTAAGGGGTCATATGGAATCCTATGACCCCTTAGGACACCATATGATGTCGTTATGGTTCGTATGGTGTCTTAAGGGGTCATATGGTATCCAAAGGGGTCATAGGACACCATATGACCTCTAATGACACCTAAGGGATCAAATGGTGTTCTAGGAGGTCATAGAATACCATATGACCGTTTAGGATACCATATGACCCATAATGACACCATATGGAGTCCTAAGGGATCATAGAACACCATATGACCCATTAGAACACCATTGACCCATAATGACACGTAAGAGGTCATATGGAGTCCTAAGGGATTATAAGATACCATATTGCCCCTTAGCACACCATAAAACCCATAAAGACACCAAATGGTGTCTTAAGGGGTAATAAAACACAATATGACCTCTTAGGACACCATATGGAGCCCTAAGGGGTCGTAGGAGACCATATGACCCCTTAGGACAGCATATGACCCCTAATGACACCATATGGTGTCCTAAGTGGTCATAAGGTGTCCTAGGGGTCATATGACAACATAAGACACATAACGATACCATATGGTGTCTTAATAGCTCATAGGAAACCATATGACCCTTAGAGCACAATACGACCCCTAACAACATCTAAGGAGTCATATGGTATCCTAAGGGGTCATATGACACTATATGATCCATTAGAACACCATAGGACCTATAATGATGCCAAATAGTATCCTAAGAGGTCATAGAACACCATATGACCCTTTAGGGAATCATATGGTGTTGTTATGGGTCGTATGGTATCTTGAGGGGTCATATGGCATCCTATGACCCCTTGGGACACCATATGATGTCGTTATGGGTCGTATGGTGTCTTAAGGGGTCATATGGTGTCCTAAGGGGTCATAGGACACCATATGACCTCTTAAGAAACAATATGACCTCTAATGACACCTAAGGGATCATATGGTGTCCTAAGAGGTCATAGAATACCATATGACCCCTCAAGACACCATACGACCCATAACGATACCATATGGAGTCCTAAGGGGTCATAAGACACCATATGACGCCTTAGCACACCATACAACCCATAATGACACCAAATGGTGTCCTAAGGGGTCATAAAACACTATATGACCTCTTAGGACACCATACGACCCATAATGACACCATATGGAGTCCTAAGGGGCCTTAGGAGACCATATGACCCCTTAGGATACCATATGACCCCTAATGACACCATATGGTGTCCTAAGTGGTCATAAGGTGTCCTAGGGGTCATACGACAACATAAGACACATAACGATACCATATGGTGTCTTAATGGGTCATAGGACACCATATGACCCTTAGAACATAATACGACCCCTAACAACATCTAAGGGGTCATATGGTATCATAAGGGGTCATAGGATACTATATGATCCCTTAGCACATCATAGGACCTATAATGATGCCAAATAGTGTCCTAAGGGGTCATAAAACACCAAGTGACCCTTTAGGACACCATATGGTGTTGTTATGGGTTGTATGGTGTCCTGAGGAGTCATATGGCATCATATGACCCCTTAGGACACCATATGGTGTCGTTATGGGTCATATGGTGTGTTAAGGGGTCATATGGTGTCCTAAGGGGTCATAGGACACCATATGACCTCTTAGGAAACAATATGACCTCTAATGACATGTAAGGGGTCATATGGTATCCTAAGGGGTCATAGAATACCATATGACCCCTTAGGACACCATATGACCCATAACGACACCATATGGAGTCCTAAGGGGTCATATGGTGTCCTAAGGGATCATAGAACACCATATGACCCATAACGACACCTAAGGGGTCATAATACACCATATGACCCCTTAGTATACCATACGACCCATAAATATTATCCAACCAATACATCCACACGATCCAAAGAAACCAATACGTTCATTTTCTTCAAACATTCTACTTTATATCCTATCTTCTTTAAAAAAAAAAAAACTGACCACCTTCTCAACCTTCTTATCACCTTATATATATGCAAATAAAAAGAAGATATATTGGAGGGAGGGAGAGAGAGAGAGAGAGAGAGAGAGAGAGAGAGAGAGAGAGAGAGAGAGACCTTGTACACACTTGAGAGGGGGAGAGAGGGAGACAATACACATACATATACACATATGTGTGTATATATATTTAATATATTATATATTTTTTATTTTTTATATTATATATAAATTATATGTGATATGTATATACACATATTATATATATACAATAGCATATTATACACACTCCCAAAATTTAAACAAACTTAGCTCGTTGCGCTATTTATAGTAAAAATAGCGCGTATGCACTTTTTATAGTACAAATAGTGCGTACGAACTTTTTATAGTAAAAATAGCACGTACACACTTTTTACACCATAAGTACCAACATACACACTTCTTACACCATAAGTAACTTGTACGTTCTTTTTATACCATAGGTATCCCATACGCGCTTTTGTCTCTTTAGGCTTGGAAATAGGCCTCGATGACAAAGCTACGGTTTGGAAGTTTGATTTCCCTCCATTTCCCTCCTTTTTGGCATGTTTTATTTTATCAACTTGGTTTCTCAACTTTGCCATTATTAGGTTTACAGATCATCAAGTGGGTATTTCTAAAATTTCCACCATATTTTCACCCATCTTCTGAACTTTCTAACCATATAATTTTTTTAAAATTTGAACAACAATAACATATTATTATTGAATTTCTTTTACCAGTGTCTCCATAGTTCTCACATACATACATGCACCATTTTTTTATTAACTTTTAATATAATTATCCAAATTTAAAAAAAATTATATATTATTGTAGTGAACTTGATTCTTTACAATTTAAAAAAAAAAATTACATTTTCAATTTTTTTAGTGCAACTTATGCTTCGCGCACAAACATGTACCTAATTTTCAGGATGTGCTCTATTGGAAAAATCATTAAAAAAAATACTCAACCAAAAATTACAAAAAAATACACATCTTCTAATACTCACTCTTAACTATCTTTCTGCCAAAGGATTTGTCAAAATACTAAATATAAATATGACTTTTTTGATGCGCACGTCAGACACTATGTTATGTTTTTCTGAAAAAATTAGGGTCTATTTTTTGTGCGTGAAGGATTTGACCCTTTGAATCTTATCCAATTTTGAAAAAGTTTAGTAGTTTAGAAACTAGATTTAGAGTACTACAATATTTGTTCTTTGATTATCTTCATATCTTGAGTGGATGACTTTCAAATTTTGCCTCCAAGTTCATGTTCACCTGACTTTAGAAAAAAAGTGTCCACTTATACCCCCCTTTTTGACCACCATCTTTGTGCACTTACCCGCCTGCGAGCCTTCGTAAAGGGCCTCAGATCCCTTCTCAAGTAGAGGGACATCATGAACAACATCAAGGTCATCTTCATCATCATTATCAGTTGCGCGAGTACTAAATGAGTCATGGATCAATGTATTTGTACCATCATCTTCAATTGTGTTTTTTGGCTCATGATCATCATCTTCCATGGGATCATTATCTTCAGCTTCGATATTCACACCTCCACGTTCGTCCACTTTGAAAACCATATTCTCAGGGTTGTGTTGATCCATACCATGTGCTCTAGGATGCTCGACCTATATAAAATTGATAAACATAAATAAACCGTGATCATGATCTCATCATCACGTGATTTATTATGTATATAAATTGTCAAAACGATATAATGAAAAACTTACCAATGGATGATAATCATGTCCACCTTCAATGTGACCATGCAACCTACAATGTTTCTTCATTGTTTTTATTAGAAGTCTTCTAGTCTTTAAACCCTTACAAATTTTGCACGGACAATAACATTTTCCATCACCTTTTCTTTTCAAGTTAGACCACAATCTAGCAATTGTCTCCTTATTTTGTTGTTCGTTGATATTGTCTGACATGGTCTTTCTTCACAGGCAAGAAAATAGAAATTATCATCATTGAACAAAGCATCTTATTGAATTTAGATTTCTAGTTTGCTTATGGTACATCACACAACATGGAAAATAAGAAATACTCAATAAATAACAGGATTCATTGATCCAGTATTATCACAATCTGCACTTGGCCTTCAATATTTTCTCCTCCTAACACTGTTTATCCATTACTTGTCAAGTACAAAACTCTAAAACCCATGGCTATTAAAATACATAAGACAACATTGCAGAATCTTATAATCATCTTTTATAAAACCAAAGCACTTGGGAGTGATTCTTTTGTTTGTCACAGTCCAGGAAAACGGTGTCTACTGGAGCCTTGAATAACTGACTAGAAAGATTTTTAATTCCTTTTCTTTTTCCTTCTGATTTTTTCACTATCACTTCCATCCTCCAAGTCAGATGCCCTCACCCTTTTCTTTCTTCTTGTTTTTTCATACTCATTGTCATGCTTTGAATTATTGTTCTTTCTTGGTGACTCCTTACTGCTCTCACTATCAGTTTCACTCTCAGAATCCGAGTCTGATGTATCAGAATCTGACGAACCTGATGAACTAGAAGAATCGTCATTAGAGGTAGATTCATCTGACTCAAGAATAGACTATTGCTGCTACATTACAAGCCTTGGCATATTCTTCAAATACTCACCTAAACTCTCAGTGATACCACCAAGACCAATAGAAGTAAAGAAATTGATAGAAAACCATGAATTTTTGGGATTGTCCTTTGGAGAAATTGAATCAAAAGACTCTTGCATTGTTGGATCGTTCAACCTTTCATTAAGCAACAATATACCAAGTTTCTTTGCCAGCTCCTGCAAGAGAATATATATAAAAATACGGGAAGAGGAAGTAGTATCTTCCTCTATCAGACGTATATAAGCAAGACAATGCCATGGAAGAGCATCTATGCCAAGTAAGTGGGCAAAAAACTTTGCAACATTACGCAGTTTATTTGTTTCCAGTCTGTGTATCATAGAATACTGTTGTACAAAACACTTATCAAAAAATTCCTCATAAATTTTATTGATCATACAAAATCTTTGTCCAAGAAGACCATAATAACAAAGGTATATTCTCTCTTGACCAGGTTCAAGCTTGATCTTTAGTAGCTTATGACCAACTTCCTCAAAATCAACACTTGACATGATTGTCAAATAAATTGTATGTCTTAAATTGACCAAGTTTATCTCTGTCTCATCCTATATTCTCAGTGATTGCTCACCTTCCTCTTCATCATCATCATCATCATCATCATCATCATATAAATCATCACCTAAACCATTCTCCCCTTCTACTTCATCTGAAGAAGCATCTCTAAGGATATCTTTCTTCTGTTTTTCATAGGTTGCCTCATGCTCTAAGAAATTAGGATTTGGCTTGAAAACATCCAAACCAGCTTCTTGATCAAGTTCATCTTCTAGGAAAACTTCATGTGTTAACTGATTTGGACACACAACTAGATGACCCTCGAACTTAGCTTTGCGAATTGCAAAAAGGCCTTCAATTAAAAATTGTACTCATTTGTCAATTTCCCCCTCATGGAGAATACCTCTAAATCTTTCAAAAATCCCATAGAGACCTTTGGGTGAAAGGTCTTGCAACAAAGAACCACATTCTTTCATAAACCCAACAACAACCTCTACATTGTCATCTATGGGGTTCTCTAGTAAAAGGGTGAGAATTTCCAAGGCAATGATCTCATGTGCAACTTGTTGATTCACTAAATGAGCTATGAATTTGGCTACTGCTATCAACATGTGCTTGTCATTGCATTTGTATGCCTCTTAAGCTGCAAAATAATTCTTCACAAAAGTAGATTGCCAACTTCAAGAAATTTTGTATTTACCACAGCAACCAACCCAAAAAAAACATCTGTAAATCTAGGGGATGCCATTTGGGATTTCATACAAGACCTACAAAATAGACCCCTCCAAGGGATGATATTCTCTGCAAACAACTCTAGAATGATGTTCTTTATGTTAGATGCATTTACCTTGTTTACTAACCCATTGATACTCTTCCAAAGGGCATCCCATGTCATGCGCAGGTATTCCACACTTCTCTTGTCTTCCACATCTTTCATCATTTGAGCCAGCTTAAATGGGGGAATGTAAACACCCCCACTTCTTCCAACACCCTTCTTAGCTCCTCTTACAGCACCTTTGCCATTCCCATTCTAAGATGGAGCAGACACAAGACTAGAAGTTTTCACTTCCACTGCCTCTCTATCCCTCTTGTTTCCAGAAGCCCCTTTACCACTTAATTCGTGCTTATTTCTGTACATAAATCCATTAGGAAGCATGAGTTTTTGCATATAAGGTCGCCCAAATATTTTATAGTTATTTTTAATCAAGATTCCCTCAGGAGCTGGCAAATCCTGCTTCCATACTTTAATTCTATTTTCTCAAAGGACAATCCTAAAAATCCATGCATTGCAAACAACGTTTTACACCTTTGTTGGTTGTGGTGGCATCATAGAGAGTTTACATCAATAAATGAAGAACATGCCAATGCTTTTAATGCAACAGTAGAAGTCTATCTCTTATTCAATATCTCTAGTGAAACCCCCATGATCTTTTGTTGGAGTAGAATTTGTTATATTCTAGAAAGGGTCTTGTCCTTTGTTGATGGGATATTCATCTACCTCAATAAATAATTGTTCTTTTCTCCAACAAGAAGTGGAACTAAATGAAGATCTAGCACCATGAAATGAATCCTCAAAAGGATTACTATAGTTACTTTTGGTAGATAATGATCTGGGTAAAATACTAATGTGGCTTTAGGAAACATTATGCACTAGCTTAGCATACTCTAACAACTTTGGTGTGACATGCTACATCAAATTAAGTCTCCATCGGTATCTCTATTGTGTTTATGGATTGGGATTCAATGTACTCTTTTTATACATAGATTTTACTTTCAACTAAGGAGGTTTGTATGTACTTACTTGTCTTTCGATTGTATCCCTATTTCAAGAATTTCTTTTATCAACAAATCATTTGTTGTAAGTTGTACAAGTGGAAGCTTGAACATGCCTCCCATGCTAGCCTTGTTGATATTTTCAACACCATCTTGTGCAACAAATCTTTAGAACTCCACTATTTTATTGAAGAGTGAGTAGTAGGGACAATCTAGGACACTTACAGAGGTTTTGCAAGAGAGAAAAATAGACCTAAATATTATGGCTTAATAATGATCAATAGGTAAACAGATAAGAAACTCTCAATATCAAAATGACTTTCTCAATTGTCTTTACTAGAAATGGATAGATTTGCTAATAATGGCTTTATGACTGTATGTCAACTTTAGACTCAATCCAAGAAGAGCTAGAACTAATATGCGATATCTAGATTTATGATCTCTATAATATAACAATCCCATAATTATGTTTCCACGCATCTATACCACAACACAAACATCATGCTAGTGTTCAGCCATAGCAATTGATATCCTAATTATAGAATGTGAAATATGCACATAACTATGAATAAAGATTAAGAAAAACTAAGAAAGATTCTTATTGCAAACATAAATGACTAATGGACAAGAATTGAATTCATTGTAGATAGTTTTGAATATCAAATTCACTTATTGGTGTGCATTTAGTAACTCATGTACTTGTGGCCAACCATTTATCTCTTTCATAAATTAAACACTTATTAATAACATTAAATGGCTGAGTAATTATGTTTTAGTTGAAATTGAAAATAAAATATTTTATTTCAGGATAGCTCACACTATTCCCTATCATATTTTAGACTCTCGGTTTTGTTAGTAGTGGTTTGATGTCTTTGGAGCTGATCATTGCATTTCTTTAGTTACGTTTGCTAGCATACTCCCATCTTGTGCCAAAATGGGAGCTTTGGAATAGGGTATGGACATCCATCAAAGCATAAAAGATAGAGGAATTTTGTCAGATGTAGTTGCAACTACTATGTTAGCATGTAAGCAAAATGTGGAAGCATAGACAAGGCACAAAAACTGTTTGACGGATTGCCTCAAAGAAATGTGGTTTCCTGGATTGCAATGATTGCCGGATATGCACAAAATGGATTTGTTGAGAAGGCTTTAAAAACTTTCAAGCAAATGCAATCAGCAGGAGTAAAGCTAAACTCCACGACCATTGCTACTATCCTCCTTGCCTATGCCAAAATGGGAGATTTGGAACATGGTATAGACATTCATCGAAGCATAAAGGATAGAGGAATTTTGTCAGATGTTGTAGTTGCAATTCCCCTGGTAGACATGTATGCAAAATGTGGAAGCATAGACAAGGCACGTGAACTGTTTGATAGAATGTCTGAAAGAAATGTTGTCTCGTGGACTGCAACGATTGCTGGATATGCACAAAATGGATTTGTCGAAAAGGCTTTAGACACTTTCAAGCAAATGAAATTGTAAGGCATAAAGCCAAATTCCACAACCTTTTCTAGCATCGTCCCTGCCTATGCAAAAATGGGAGCTTTGGAACAAGGTATGGACATCCATCAAAGCATATCAGATAGAGGAATTTTGTTAGGTGTTGTACTTGCAAATGCCCTACTTGACATGAATGCAAAATGTGGAAACATGGACAAGGCTCATGAATTGTTTGATACGATGCCACAAAGAGATATGATCTCATGTGAACAATAAACA
The DNA here is from genome assembly GCF_030272615.1 of Cryptomeria japonica. NCBI lineage: Eukaryota > Viridiplantae > Streptophyta > Pinopsida > Cupressales > Cupressaceae > Cryptomeria > Cryptomeria japonica. The sequence goes on from NC_081413.1 coordinate 648,945,880, forward strand.
TGTGCGTATACAGGAGGAAGGGATTGCTGCTACAAAATTAAACACTCACTCCTCAATCACAGTTCTATGATTTTACGAGATTAAACTAGGGCAATTAACCACCACATGTATATTTTTTGCAACTTGAAATTAAAAACTAGGAAAATTTGAATCTACCTCCTGCGCGGGATTGCAAGCAATGCCACAAATGCCTTCGACGCAAGTTTGATGTTCTTGGGGGTTGAAGTCACCACGAACGCCTACACAGGATTGCAATGCACAAATGAATTCCTCTCTTCTTCTTTTTTTAAGTAATGGCCATTGTCATTGGAATTACGATCAACTCGAACACTTTTTTGAAAAAAAGAAAATTCTCATTGCTAATGCCTTCTTCGTCGAAACAAAATGGGAAATTGCCATCAGAATTACGACAAATGTGGGAATTTTTTCAAAAAAAAATCAAATTTGGCCACAATATACCTTCTTCGTCGGAAATCTTGTCCAAATGTATTAGTGCAAGGATATGAGTATGGAGAAGAAACTTGAGGTATTACTTGAAGATTGTGATGTTGAAAGGATGAAGAACTTGAAGTTGCAAGATGAATTGAATTCTTCCAAGGAATTCATTCTTATCCTACAAGAGAGGTTGTCATTTGTTCAAGCTAGGAGGAAGGAACTTCTGCAAAATTGGGATAATGAAGAGAAAGATGTTAGAAGTTAAGTCAAGAGAACATGGTCATGAGGAATTAAATGAAAGCCCTAACTATGAGGATGCCAAAGGAGATTGAAGACCAGAAGATGAATGAAGAAAAACTTGAGAGATCTTTGAAAGATAGATCTGAAGAATGCATCCAGTTGGCTCATGAAAATGATATGTTCAGAACTGAATTAGTGCAATCCCAAAGCAATGAACAAGAACTTGAAAGACAAATGATAATTCTGAGAGATTATCTTACTATTGCAAGTGAGTACAAGGACAAATTCAAGGTTAGTTCAACATAGCTTGATGAATTATTGAAAATTTGTTGGTGGTACCTATAAATTTCCATTTTAATACTGCCTTATTGAGTCATGTCCCTAACTGGTCCTTTGGTCAGGTTGTGTGCCTTGAATTTTCTGTGCAATTCAGTCTTCGTTGTTTTCTTTAAGTTTTACTGTGTTGAACTTGAACCTTTCTGGTTCAAGGTTCAAATTTCAATGAGCATCATGTTAAAGTTTATTTTCCTGCGCATATTTATAAATCTTCTTTAGTATTTGTCAGTGTTTAGCATTGGTTGAACCTTGAACCTTTCTGGTTCAAGGTTCAAAGTTCAATATTGGTCATGTATATGTTTTTGTGTCGTTGTTGTTTTTCAAGGTTCAAAGTTCAATATTGGATTTCTTGCAAATCATATGAATTTTCACGAGGTGGTGGCACAAATTTTAAGATACGGCTGATGGCAGCAGAAAAGGGGAATATTCTTCCTTAATGATTTAAAAGTTGTCATTTGTAGCAAGTATGGTGTGGGAATCCATGTTTTTAGATATGAAGTGACTTGTTATTAAATGCATGCTCGTTTGTGATCATTTCAAAGTGATGTCGCACGAGTGAAGAGTAATGATGATAACTTATGGAAATCATGGGTAAGATTTTCTTGGCTATTTTAAATTGAGTAGTTATTTTGTCGAAGATTGTCATTTGTGAAACATAAGTTGTAAGGAGAGTTTTGGAGCGAAAGGAAAATAGACTGCGACAGGGGTTTTGTAGATGACAGAGGAAGGAAAGAAGCAAGTTAAGATTAAAGAGGAAAAACTTGACTTTGAAGCTTTCCATTGGTGGCTGAGTTACTAGGTCAAGATACAAGAAGAACTTTCAGCCACCTGTTGCTCATCTCATTCTTGATTTGGATGCCGAAGAAGTACAGGGCAATATGACAATACCTGTTTCTGATGCTAACAAGGTCTTAACTGATACTGATGCTAATATCCAGGATTCACAGGTGCTTGATGTTCTATCTAATACAGATAATGCTATGCTGTCGAATTCAGGAGGGCCTTCGCCCATGCAATCCAAGGATCTAACTGTGGCTCCTAAATGGTTAAGTGATTAAATTATCAATAAAAGGAATGTTGTGCATATTTTTGTGTCAATGGAAGATGCCATCAGTAAATGTCTAGGAAGAGCCACTAAGACAAGGCTGCTAAAAGTGGAGACCATGATTGATTTTGATGAGGGCACAAAACATTGGACTGCAGATATTGCTAAGCCTACATCTGATAAGGATGTTGCCACTGCCTTAGAGGTCGATTATACTATTGAGCGAGTTGATTTGGTGGTAGGAACTAGAGCGGTTGAAGTGAAACATTTAGAGACTTCAACAAAAATGATTATCTCCCACACTTGGAAGGATGAAAAGGATAAAGCAGAGTTGAAACAGAGTTTAATGCAAATGGCTCAATACATCCATGCTCTGCAAAATAGTCCACTGTCATTGTCCCAAAGCTCTATTCCCTTTTTTTCAAAATCCCCTAGTAATCAAAAGTTCTTGGATGAGGTTCAATGGAACAAGATGACCGCAAAGATTTTCTCCGAGTGGCTCACATCGATTGTGCATCAAGGAACTAATTATATATCAGATTTAGTTCAAATTTTCAAGGATGCCAATGATTACCAAGGAATTAGACGCTGACTTAATCTCATGGAAGAATGAAAAGACTAAATGGGAGGTGATTTCAAGGCAAATGCGTGATATTCAGCGCTATGGCTTGATGAATTTTCTTGTCGAAAGACAAGTGCCAGGATTAGATGAAGACATAATGTTCATATGCAAAGAAAGTATAGAGTGGCGTAACCAAATCATTGAGAAATGTCATAGTGAGTCTGCCAGTCTACGAAGTGAACTAACAACCCTGAGAACAACCATGCAAAACGATCTGCGTTGTGTAGATGTTCAGTTGCTTAAAGAAGGACAAATTTTGGAAGATACAACATAAATGGTCAATCAATTCAGCAGTCACATGCATTAAACAGATTAAGGTGGAAAAGTCCCTAGCTGTGGAGGATTTTACGAAGATTGCCAAAGTTGAGTCAATGCTTATAGTATGTCTAGACCACTTGGATTCTCACATAGATAAAGTGCAGCTGGTGAAAAGAAAGAAGGAACTCTAGAAGCAAAGGGTAATTCGTATTAGCCTGCCACATGTAGCGGTAATCCAGGAGTTCTCGAAGGTTCATCGGGAGTGGAGTACAACAAAAGCAGTTATGGTGTCCACCCAGAATAGCAACCTGGGCAATCTGACTGAAACAAAATCAACAACATGACTAGCACTGCTGGCAGTTATATGCCAGCGTGTCTAGCTTTCTTTTAATTTTTTCAGTTATGCAGTTAGGACAGTTTCTCGTTAACTCATTTCGAGTTAATTTTACCTTTGGTTAAACTATTGGTCTAGTGACCTATTTATAAGCTTTGTAATGACTTTACATGGGTCTGCTAAGTTTTTGAAAAACTATCTCTTTAATTTTGGCTGAATACTTTATGTATGTGTTGGAAGTTGATGAACATTTATGAATGAAAATCAAATGATAGTTTATCTTTGACTACAAATCTGTGTGTTTGGTGTTTGAAATTTGATTTCTGTGAGAATTTATTTCAATAAAGAATTTTTCATAGCTTTCTATATGTACAAAAAATATCAGTGAAATTCATCTTTTAAGGTTTTCATTTTGTTTTAGCGTACATGAGAAGTTTGTCGGCTTTACACAAAGAATTATATATGAATCAATGCTTGTGTTCATTTGGTATTGACTGGTGAATACAATTACCTTTTTGTACTTTATGGTGAAAAGTATAATGTTGGTGGTGTGTAATTTGGAGCTGATTGAATATCTATTAAAGGGAGTTGTACCTTAATTCAGAGGTTAATCAATATGATGATTTTCCAACTCTATGGTGAAATTTTTCTTTCATTTCTTGAGCTAAAGAGTATAAAAATTGAATAAATTATGGGAGACAAAACTGTTTGCCAACAAAAGCCAAAGACAAAATGGAGATTCCAGTGGACTTGGATTTGAACAAGGTCAATGTTCTGGTACTGCAAATGAAGATCAGAACCAGAAGACACTGGTAAGGCAACTAAATTCTTACAAATTTAATGGTAGATGCTTTGTTTATAATAAATTTGGTCACATGACTAGGCAGTGTAGAAATAGAGAAAATCAGAACTACAACTCTACTCCCGGTCAATGTTCTAAATGCAATAAGTATGGTCATAAGATAAAAGATTGCAAAATGAATGTTAAATGTCATGCATGTGGAAAATTTGGACATATGGCTAATCAGTGTAGGTCAAGCAATTATACCGGTTATAGAAAAGCAATTCAAAAGAACAATGTTACATGTTATGTAGGCAACAAGATTGCACACATAGCTAAGTTTTGTAGAAGCAAAAATCCACCGGTTAACAATGATGGATCAAATGATAAAGGGAAAGAGAAGGTCAATGAAATCCAACAAGTTCATATCAAGAAATTGGTCAGGAAGTCAGATGATCAATCAATAGATGGGAATGCTCTGGTTACTCAACCAACAAAGGAGGTTGCTCTTGTACCCACAAGAAGCTCATACGGTAACTGAGGTAGATGCCTTAGGGGTAGGAAAAAATGATGATAATATTTCTTAAACCCTAGGAAGGAGTTCTGGAAGATGTTCTAGATATTGGAAATGTTTATCTGGTAGGGAGATGTTCGACCGAGATCCGGTATGTTTCACCAGAAGTCATTCATATCAATGACGAATTAGGGTTTCTTGAAGGTTAAAAGTTTGAATCCACTTCACTTTTTATCACCTTGCATTTAGAGTAATTAAGAGTGACACATAGTGAGTCTAAGGTGATTCAGTATGATCAGATATCTTCTTCAGTGATTCCACCTGTGATCGTAAGAGTTCTTTAGGGTTTCACCGACAACCATTTCTCAGGTACTTATTGAAATCATCTTTCATCGTGGAAGCGTGATCATCCTCTGCACCTACTTTCATTGCAAATCCTACTGTTGTCGAGGTTAAGGATTGTCCTACACCAATTTTCAAGCAATGTCCACATATTACCACCTTGGATGATTCGGTTGGTGCATTTTCCTGTGTTTCAGAAGGAGTTGTATATGTGGAAGATGACAGAGCATACATTCACTACCACATTGACAATCTGGGTACCAATGAAATCAAGAGAATGTATATGAGAAAATTGATGGGAGGCTCCGGAAAGATCAAGCTCGAGTATAAGCACATTGAGGATCTAGGGTTTACTGGCATTCTAGATATCCCCAAATTTGAAGATGAGATCATCAGATATATATTGAGAAAATTTCATGGAGAATTCATTTGGTTGGACAAACCTTATAAGATCATGAAGGAGGCCATTAGGGCCATCATCGGTTTATCATAGATTGGTCAGCATCCAGAGAAAAAGATTTTAAATGATCAGGTTAACAAACTCACCAACGCAACTTTAGACCGATGATCAATGAGGATCAAGACTATTACCAATAGAGATATCAGATTTGGCAGCATGATCATTAGGTACAAGGTAACTCAATCCAATCTTCTCAATTATGTTTCTAGCTCTTGCATTTATGCCACACATAAGATCATGAGGGAAAATGAGAAGATAGATCTTTGTGGATGGATGTTAGATGAGTTGTTAATTAACCTTGGGAAGATCAAAGGAGAGAAAAAGGGGACATTCTGGTATGGAAATATTATTGTCTTCTTAATGTTATTTTTCATTAGTGAAACTCCCGGTTTTGGGAAGAGACAATGGGAATTTGATATCCTGGTAGGAAGACAACTGAAACAATCTATTGCTACTTTGGGTAGTCAATGAGATGATAAGGTTTGGGGTTACTTCAAGGCATTCTAGAAGGCAATGAAATCTAGAGAGAGGGTTCCTAAATAAATTGTTCAGAAATACTCAACCGAGATCTGCTTTATGGTTAAAAAAGATGAAACCTTGATGGAAGTAGTCAAACCTTGAAAGATATGGATAGAAGAGATGGGATATGAGGTTGATGCTCAAATTCTGGATGATTATGCAAAGATGTTAATTGATGCTCCTATTGATGAAGCTAAGAAATCCTTTGATATTGTAGAACAAAAGAAGCAAGAGATTCAAACTGAATTCAACTAGAAGAAGAGGGAGAAACAACAAGGCAACGCCAACAAATTTGTTGAACAAGTATCCTAGGACATCAAGGCCTTAATGAATGTTGTTCCAGAAAAAGTAAGGAAGAGGAAAGAGCCTGAAGTCTTCATTGAGCCTATTCCATCACTCTAGAACTGAAGATGACACACCCTTAACATTCAAGAGGGTATTAAGGAAGAAAAGTGAGGAGAATAAGGAGGAAGCAAGGAAGCAACTAGTAAGGACGGTCACAATCAAGGTACTGGCAAAGAAAAGAGCTCCAAAGGAAACACCTTCTGCTCCATCTGATACTAGAAGAAGAAAGAAGATGGATGACACAGACCTTGCTATTGTATCCGGTAATGTAACTATTATTCCACCTAAGACTTGTGCAGAATTGGTAGATGAAATAACTAAAGATGGTATATTGAAAAATGTACAATTATATTATGAGCACTTAGATAATGATGAGCAGAGAGAAGTTGAGGAAGCAGTTTTATTATATCTGGATATATATAAGAAATCTTTGTTGGAAATTGAGAAGAAAATACCACCACAACTATATGACAACCTAGATGTTAGGTGATTGTCAGCTATGGAGGAGGATAAGCACATACAGATTCAAGAGTTATTGACTACTTGTGGATCCATTAGTCCAAATGAGTTGGATATGACACTTGAGGTTGCAGACAGAAAAATTTTCACAGCAAGCACATGATAGTTAGTCTTATGTTAGGAAGGGTTAATGAAATAATCAATGAGACCCACAAGGCATGGGTTCAATTCTTTGTTGAAAACCATGGTTTCTACACTTCACGAAAAGCTAAAACAGACATGACTAACATCCTAGTTGAAGGGAAAGGCAAAGGTATAATGTGTACCTCATCTTCAATTTTGAAATATAATAAGGCATTGGATGTAGAGCCCTTGGTAGAATCTAATGTACAAGACACAAAGGTGATACTAGCAAATGTAGAGATATTGGCAGATTCACAAAGTGTATAGGTTACAAATGTTAGGATAATAGTCCTCTAGATCAGATTGTACAGGTTGAGGACACAGTTCATAAGGAGGAACCAGGAGTAACTGATATTGCACCAAGTGGCAAAGACACCAATGTAAAAGAGGAATCTATCAAAGTTAATCAATCGTCAGAGGAGAAGAAAGAGGAATCCGATAGGGAACCAGTAGCAAGCACATCATTTTTGTAAATTGACACCTCATGGGTAGAGTAGAAGAGCATAATTGAGATGAGTTATATTGAGCTCATGATGATGGTTGCATAGAAGATGATGAAGGAAGGATCTGTGGATAAAGGAATTATTGATTAGTCAATCCCAATTTTGCATAAACTTGTCCCAGAGTTCCATTTTGACAAAGGATCAAGCCCATCCAGCAAGCTCAAAATAATTACTGAGCACATTTCTAAGGATTTTCAATCTTTATAGTAGATATCTAACCAATAGGCATTGGAGAGATTCACACAAGCTAAGAGAGCTACTTTTGATCAGATGATTGAATCAGAGAAGAAAGAGATTTCTGATAAATTGAAGCTAAATGATAATGTTTTAAGGCAATGTAATAATATTTACAAAGTATGTTGTAACACAGGATTACTTACTGCAGATATAGATAAAGGGATTAAGGATTCTCAGGAGAAAATTGTAGATACAGTCAATTCTTTTGACAGTTTCAATTCTTTGAATACATCTATTGATGGACAGATTTTGATATTAGAAGCTCAAGTTTTAGCTATTGAAAGGGAAAAAGACAAAATCATAAGGAGAGATAAAGGGCTCATAGGATTGGTGAGTCCCCGGTTGGACTCCTTGAGTGTACATAAAAAGGAATGCATTGATTTGGTTGGTAGGCCCACACCGATAGAGCTTAAGGATAAAGAGTCATATGCTCACATGCTTACTGGACTTGTATCTATTTTTGGCACATTCAAATTTGGTTGGGACACTTATCTAGAGATTTTGGAGAAAGCCTATCCAGAAATTTTCAAGTATATTCAGCTCCAATAAGGTATTTTGGGACACATTCTTTGTATTAAATTTCATTCTTCATCCTGGTTTTTGGTATTTTTTTGGCATTGATGTCAAAGGGGGAGGTATAGGTGAAAATTATATTCTTGACATCAGGAGATATGGATATATGGAGTGTTTGTATAGATCATGATCATAGATGGATATTCAGCTCAGGGGGAGCAGTCTTAGGGTGAAACCAGCAAATGGAAACCATTATCATTTTTCACATGAGTGTTGCCATCAATGCCAAAGGGGGAGATTGTTGGAAATTAAAACTCATTTGATTTGTTTTATATGTTGTCATTGATGCCAACATGTTTCAGCTTTCATTCTTTGGTTTGGTTGTTCACCGACACCGACATCGACAGGTATCTTCACTGGTAGGAAGGATTCTTTGGGTACCAGCATTGGAAGCCGACATGACTTACAGCAGGATACCAATATAGGAGGCCGACATCATTTGGGAGATCTGGCAATCGACAATTACTTTTGATATTTATGTATATATGTAATGAGCCAACATGTATAATCATTTTGTAATTATCTATGTAAGCCGACATGAGTCATGAAGGATTGTAAGGGTATATAGGTCATTTGATTAGATCGTTTTGTGATATGCAATATGAGAGAGATAATTTTAATGTGAGGAATATTGATGTTGTAATGTGAAGATTATGTAAGAGGTTATTCCAGTAGGGGTTTTAGGGTTTCAAAACTGGAACAATCAGAGTTTGAACCAGAACTCAATCAGGCATAGGAAATGCATTAAATGAGTTTAGTTTTATGTTTTCTTATTCAACATGACTTTAGTCAGTGAGACTTCTTTGTGTTGAGTAGTGTGCTCTAGGCTATAATCCTTCCTGCATGTGTAGGCCCCAATATTATGTAATATATTTTCATATGGCTTGTGGATTGATATTGTGGGTCACAAATCCCACCGTGGTTTTTCCTCTTTGAGGTTTTCCATGTATAATTCTTTGTGTTATGGTATTCATTTGTGTGATTGGCTTATTGATTTCTTTACTTCTTTTAATTATATATGTACTAGTTTACTGGTTGGTGAATGGATGTTATAATAACATTAAAATTGAACATTATGGTAGAACACTGATTCAGCCCCCCTCTCAGTGTTCTTGGATTCCAACAGAAGGATATATTTTTTAGAGCTCTAATTGGAGGATTGTGCCTCATTGTTGAGGATGTATTTGGATTTTTTTGGGTAAGACGATTGCATACCTTACTCATTTTTATTGTTATGCTTTGATTAGTGAAGGGTCTCACTTTACGTGTTGGATTTAAGGTTCATATTTGCTTCAGTTGTATCAATGATGTTGTGTTGATAGATTCATTCCATGTTGAGCCTTCATGGTGTTATTTTGATGTCATTATGGTATGTTTTTTCCTAAAGGTATAGGTGCATGCTAGGGGGGATTGGGCTTCCAAATGAACTGGGATTGCAAAGGGTAGACAGCCAGGTTACCCGGGGTCTGGATCACTAGATATCTCATTGGGAGTTTGACTTTGTAATCAAGTGATAACTTAATATTATTATTCATGGGGTTGAGTAGCAAAGTTCATTTTAATAAGATAAGAATTGGTTGGTGGTACCTCTACCTTGCCCAGAGGTAGTGATCCAGGATAGGATTGGGAAGGCCTTGGAAACCCAAGTTAGCTAAACTCCCTTACCCCATTAAGGTTGAGATGGCTCCACATGTGCATCTAGGATGGCCGGGACAAGTGCCCAGGTTCCCATTTGTCGCATGTGATGACACTATTCTCCCTACATGTAGGTCCTAGTGCCTTGAGACTTGTTTTTATGTGTTGCCTCTGGATGTTTTGTATTAGATATTTTATGATTTGCATTCTTGCACTTGTTTTGTATCGGTCTTTCCTTTGGTTGTTAGGTGTCAGTCTAGATCTAGAGTGTTAGAGGGATCTTGTGTCATCTCCTATCATGGGGGATGGTTTGATACCTTCTTCCATAGGGATTCTCATCGGTGGATTATCTTTCATGGATGTGGATCTTTTATCTCTTTCGCTATGGATGGATACTTGTACCAGATTAATGTATATGATTCTTATGGGATATGTATGTAATTGGACTCAAGATGCATGGGAAAGCTATGTTCATGGATGTAAAGTGTGATGTATTCATGTAAAAGGTAAACAAGATACATTAGGAGAACTTAATGATGTAACATGAGTATCATGGATATTGTATTAATGGAGTAATAGTATGGATTTATTGATATATATATATATATATATATATTTATTTATATATATAATATATGTTTATATTTTTTATAAAAAAAATCGTTCCGTTTTTGCCCTAAATTTTGGGCATGACATTTTGGTATCAGAGCGAGGTTTCCACACTAGGAACCTTACTCCACTTATGTTTCGCCTTATATTATTTAAATTATTTTGTTAAATTGATTTTATCAAACTTTTGAAATTAATTGAATTAATATTATTCTAAAAGGAATTAATTAATTATTTGGCCTTATTTTTCCTCTTAGGATGCCTCCGACGACGTGACAAGCTCACAAGCACGGACGGGGTCCTAGACATGTGCGCATAGCACGTGAAGAGGTAGAGAGGGAGGCATCGATTCCAGAGGAGAACCCAGGAGCACCTCGCGAATAGCCAAATGAACCTAACCGAGACCTCTTAGTAGCCATTCAGAATCTTATTGGCATAGTTCAGGAAAGGATCCCAGCAGAGAACCCTTAGGTTAGGAGTCATGACTCTGGGACTCATAGATCTGTTGATAGAGAACAAAGCAAGAGCCCAGCTCTGATTCCTATAGAGAGTCAGGGTGGTGATGAGCCAGAGTCTGTGCATATGCCAGGACCACCTCCAGCGGTGGAACCAATTTATTTTGAGAGAGCTCATCGAGATCCAGGGGATCTCATCAGGGAGGTCATGCACCTCCAACCACCATCCTTCGGAGGGTCTATAGATGGAGTAGAGGTTGAGGCATGGCTTCTGAGTCTTGAGAGGTGCTTTGCATTGCATTCTTATGAGAGCAACTTGAAAGCACATGTTGCAGTTCATCTTCTGAGAGGGACAGCCTCCACTTGGTGGAGACAGGAAGAGTACAAATGCAGATTAGTTCCTGATAATCTCACTTGGGAGATATTCACAGAGATATTTCATGAGAGGTACCTATCAGAACACTTCAGGCAGCGTCGTATAGATGAATTTCATGATCTCCAACAAAAAGGCTTGTCAGTAACCCAGTATGAGAGTAAATTCTTTGAGTTGTTGCCTTATGTAGATTATCTAAAGGATGAGAAACTTCTTGTAAACTGCTTCATCAAGGGATTAAATGCCAGTATAGCTGGGCCTGTTAGGATGTCCACTCCAAAGAGCCTTCGAGTTGTGGTAGAGAAGGCACTGATTGCCGAGGAAATTCAGGTCAGACCACAGGACAATAGGGATCAGTTTCAGAACCGAAATCCCGCACCTTAGACTAATGGATTCCAGAAACCACATTGGAAAGGAAACATCCGAAATTCTTAGGGGTTCTCCAAACCCCCTCCTCCACAACAGACACCACAGAACCAGAGGCAGAAGCCTCCACAGTATCAGCAGGGCTCCAAGCCCAAACAGTGGCAGACTCAGGGACAAAAATGTGATCAGAGAGCACAGGGGTAGTACACATAGCCGACGGGGACTCAGCAGTCCTCTAGGGGTGGGTATAGCGGATCTAGTAGGATAGGAGGTCAGGCATTCTCTAGGCCTCAGGGTGCCCAGTTCCAGGCATGGGGTTCTTGCTTTACGTGTGGAGCCATGGGGCATATGGTGAGGGATTGCCCTCAGGGACAGGTGGCAGGGAGTCAGCGGATGGCCACTTCAGAGCTGACAGTTGGTGATATGGGCAGGTCCCATAGAGTATTCGCAGCAGTTGACAACCGCCAGACTAAGCATCAAGCCACGGTTATCGAATCTACAGGTATAATCAAAGGTAACAATGTATCTATTTTGTTTGATTCAGGAGCGACTGACTCCTTTATATCTCCATTGGTTGTGGAGCGTTACGGGCTAGTGGCAACTAGACAGGGTGTCAATTGGGAAGTGGAATTAGCTTTAGGAGCTAGAGTGTCAGTGGAATCAGAGCTTAGGGCATGTCAGCTACAGATTGGCAAGACCACCACTTTAGTAGACGTTAGAGTGACTCCACTTGGATCTTACGAAATCGTACTTGGCATGGATTGGCTTTATGCCCACAGAGCCAAGATGGATTGCTGCTTGAAAAAGATCGAGTGTGAGGATGATCATGGTTTGCCCATAGTTATCACTGGGATTCAGAGGCCCGTGTCTCTTCGCATGATCTCTGCAATGCAGCTTAAGCGGAGCATGCGGAAGGGATGTCAGCTTTTTACTATCACTATCAATGACAGAGGAGAAGAGGAAGAAAAAGAAACATCGCTCGATGACCATCCTATCCTTAAGGGATATTCAAATGTATTTCCTTCAGAATTACTGGGAATGCCTCCCCGTAGAGAGATTGATTTTCATATAGACCTAGTACCAGGAGCCGAGCCAGTTTCCAGAGCACCTTATAGGATGACCACAAATGAGCTAAATGAACTTAAAATACACCTTGAGGAACTCCTTGAGAAGGGTCATATTTGTCCTAGCGTATCCCCTTGGGGTGCACCAGTCATCTTCGTTAAGAAGAAGGATGGATCTCTCCGATTATGTATGGATTATCGACAGCTAAATAAAGTAACCATCAAGAATCGATATCCTTTGCCTAGAATTGATGATTTATTCAACCAACTTCAGGGTGCCAAAGTCTTTTCCAAAATAGATCTGAAGTCAGGATACCATCAGTTGAGAATAGTGGAAAGTGATATCCACAAGACTGCATTTTGCACTAGATATGGTCACTATGAGTTTACCGTAGTCCCATTCAGACTTACGAATGCCCCAATAGTTTTTATGAGCCTCATGAATGGGGTGTTCCATACCTTTCTGGACCATTTTGTTATTGTGTTCCTCGATGATATACTGATATATTCTCGGAATGAGAAGGAGCATGAGGAGCACCTGAAGCAGGTTTTGCAGTGTTTGCGGGATAACTAGTTGTTTGGCAGCCTATCGAAGTGTGCTTTCTTTTGATTTGAGGTCAAGTACCTTGGGCACGTTATTTCTGGTGATGGGATCTCAGTTGACCCATCAAAGATTAGGGCTATTATGGATTGGCCAGCGCCCACTAGTGTGAAAGAGGTCAGGAGTTTCATGGGCTTAGCAGGGTATTACCGATGTTTTGTTGAGGGATTCTCCAGAGTCACACACCCTATTACTTCTCTTCAACGTAAAGGGAAGAAATTTGAGTGGACAGAGAAGTGTGAGAAGGCCTTTCAGGAACTCAAGAAGGCACTTACTAGCGCTCCTATCCTTGTTGTGCCAGATCCTACAGTTGATTTCATGGTTTGTACAGATGCTTCTCTAGAGGGTTTAGGAGCAGTTCTTATGCAGGATGGTAGGGCCATAGCTTTCGAGTCTAGGAAACTTAAGAATCATGAACTTAACTATCCCACTCATGACCTTGAGCTCGCAGCAGTAGTGCATGCACTTGTGAGGTGGAGACACTTCCTTTTAGGACATCACTTCGAGTTGCATTCAGATCATCAAAGTCTTTAGTACATCTTCACTCAGCCGAACCTTAATGCACGTCAGAGGAGATGGATGGAGTTCTTGTGCGAATATGATTTTGACGTTCACTACATCAAAGGTAAGGAAAATGTAGTTGCAGATGCCTTGAGTAGGAGACGTCATGAGGTTTACACCATATCCATGGGCATGGATTTGAGAGACCGTATACTACAGCACTTGCCAAAGGATGAATGGTATGCAGAGATTGGTCAGGTAATTCGATCTCAGGTTACTCTAGAAGGGAAATATGTGGATTATTCTTTGGAGTTTGATGGACTATTACACCACAGAGGGCACATTTATGTACCTTCCTCTGGAGGATTGCGAGAGTTCATTGTCACAGAGGCTCATAGAGCTCCTTATGCAGCGCATCCCAGGGTTAAGAAGTTGCATGCTGACTTGAGGCAGTTGTATCATTGGCCAGGAATGCGGCAGCTCATTATTGAGATAGTAGCTTGATGCCTCGAGTGTCAGAGAGTAAAGGCGGAGCACCGCCATCTCGGTGGGTTGCTCCAGTCTCATGCTATACCAGAGTGGAAGTGGGATACTATATCCATGGATTTCGTCATTGGTCTTCCTATGTATTCTCGTCGCCATGATGCTATCTTGGTGATAGTTGACAAGTTGACCAAAGTAGCTCACTTTTCACCAGTCCGTACTACATTCACAGCTCCAACAGTAGCACAGGTGTTCTTGCGAGACATTGTTAGACTTTATGGCATGCCCCGCAAGATTATTTCTGACAGGGATTCTCTTTTCACTTCTTCCTTTTGGAAGTCATTACAGGCCGCTATGGGCACTAAGCTCAATTTCAGTATAGCCTATCACCCGGAGATAGATGGTCAGACAGAGAGGGTCAATCAGGTGTTAGAGGATATGCTTCACATGTACGTCATGGATCATCAGACCTGATGGGAGGAGTATCTTCCCTTAGTGGAGTTTGCCTATAACAATGGGCATCACACTTCTTTGGGGATGCCACCCTATCAGGCATTATACGGCAGGCCTTGCAGGATGCCCTTGAGTTGGGATCACATAGAGGATAGAGTTGCTATTGGTCCTGAGATAGTTCAGGATATGGAACAGCAGGTGGATTTGATTAGGCAGCGTCTCAGAGAGGCTTAGGATAGACAGAAGAAATATGCTGATGCAAAGAGGATAGATCGTAGCTACTTGGTTGGAGACAAAGTTTTTTTGAGAGTGCGACCCCATAAGAGTCCAATCCGTTACGGAAAGGGTTCTAAGCTCACACCTCGCTTTGTAGGACCTTTTGAGATTCTTGAGAGGATAGGCCCAGTTGCCTACCGTTTAGCTTTGCCACCTAGCCTGTCACGCATCCACGATGTGTTTCATGTTTCAGTTTTGAGAAAATATATCTATGATGAGTCTCACATTTTAGATTGGGATGCCTTGCAGGTGGAGTCGGACGGGCAGCTAGCTTTGGAGCCCATTCGCATTTTGGCACGCCGGACATTGGCCCTTCGAGGTCGAGAGCTGGACCAAGTTAGGGTCTAGTGGGATTGTTATGATGAGGTTACGACTTCATGGGAGGACGCAACACGTATGAGATCAGAGTACCCCCACCTCTTTAATGAACTCCAAGAGGAAGTTCAAGCCTAGAGGGGGAGGATGTGAGGCCTGACCTCGACTCAGTCTGACATTCAGTGGATTTTATATTTAGACTATTATGGATACCTTATTTTGATGCATTTTGGGACTTAGAACTTATATGATTTCAAGATTTGGATAACATTGCTATGTTTTGATGATTTACTTATATGCTTTATGAGATAGAACACTACATGATTGTTAGATAGGATGATATTGCAATGATAGATGTCGTTATTAAATTTGCAGGACTTTACCATGATAACAAAACTATGATGTATGGTTAAGTTTATGTGAATTGGAATGAAATTGCTTATGTTAAATTGCTAGATAAAAGATGTATTTAATATGTGCAGATGAAAATTGTATGCATGTGATGATGTGTTTTGTTATTCCTTTGAATTATATTATATGTGGATATTTGAAAGTACTAATGTGTAAATTGAGATGCACAGGAAATTTACCATGTGACCATGGAAAATTACGGAGAGCCAAACCTAGACTTATGTATGTTCATAAGCCAGGGGTTGTCTATTTGGAGAGACAACACCCCGTTTGTGTTGTATTTTATTCGTAACAGTATATGCTGCATGAGTGTTAAGTGTTATTTAAATTTAATGTGTAAAACCCATAAGAGACGATTTCATGTTTTATTTTGTAAAAGTGTTTTATTTGTGTCACTTGACACGTGTGGATTTAAATTTAAATGTTTTATTTTTGTCTCTTGGGGGAAAGTGTTTAACTATAGTTTTTCTTAAATAATATAATGTGTTGTCATAAATACTTTGGGAATATAATCTTTGGAGTGGTCAACATATGTTTGACCCGAAAATAAACTTCAGAGGGGTTTAAAATGGGTTAAATGAACACCTAGGGGTAGTTTAATAGGGTTTCCTAAAGCCCATAAGGTATACCTAGGGGTTAGGGGTAATTTTAGGCAAGTTTCTACTTTTTAGTGACCTTTTTGACGCTTTAAAAATTGGCTTTTTTGAGTTGTGCGAAAATTGAAAATTAGAAGTTTAAATCTAATTGAGATTTTTCCTATTCGAATGAGAGTCTTTTTGCATTCTGCTTTACTTTCCTTTTTGGTTTTAGAAACTTGTGAGAACTCAGAGAATGAGCTTCTTAAGCAAGAATTTGTGAAAATTGAGGGTAATCACCCACTCTCCATTTTTGGAGACAAGAGAATTTTTGAAAAGAAAAGATTAGTTTGGAATAGAAAAATTGACTAAGGGTAGAAGAAAGAAGATTCGTGGATTGGGCAGCTCTTCCTCAAATATTATACTACCATTGGGCAGATTAAGGTTGGTTTGATTATTCTTAAAAATGTCTATTTTTCTTGTATGTGTTTGAGAGTATGATTGGTGTAAGAAATCTGTGTTTTGAATGTCTTGTTTTAGAATTTCATTTGGAATTTTTGCATTATGCTTTGTTGTGTTTTGGGAGTTTTCTCAAGACCTCTTACTCTTGGGAGAGAGGAGGATCTTGTAGGTGGTAGCAGTGACAACCCTCGAGTGAGAGACTCTCGTTTGAGAGCGATCACAAGGGATCTTTGTGTGACCCTTGCTGCATGGCCTGTTTGTGCAATGGGGGTCATAAGGAGGGATATAAGGCTAGAATGCCTTTGGGGGGCATAAGGAATAAGGGGTTGAGATTGTTGATATATTTATTGTGCCATGAGGTGGCTACTTGTTTTTCCATACTTGTAGTTCTCCTCAGGGTATTTGTCCACTACCACCCTTAAAAAGGTCATCACCAAAGTGTGGTGCTGTGAAGCCAAGTTGGGAGTGTGTCTGAATCTCTGTGTGTGTATTTTTGTCTTCTATGTGTTTGTATCTTTGTTACCTATCTAGGGCTTGGTTCTCCGAGCTCGGGGGTGGCTACCAGTTAGCCTAGGTTGGGAGGTGAGCACTCCGTGGTCATATTTGTGGTTTATTATGCAGGAAAGTCAAGAGAAAGGAATAGGACAAGAGAAAGGTTGCAGAAGATTAATGTTGAAGAAATTTAAATTTATTTGCAGTTATTAGTTTTGTTAAAAGAAATACGCCCTCATTTGTTGAAATGAGAGGCAAGTTGTAAATTTGAAATATAGACATGAGAGTTGGGATTGTTGTAAAAAAAAGAAAGAAACATCCTGTAAATTTTGCAGAATATCTTAGAGTTGTAAAAAGCTTGTTTTATTTCTACTTCTGGTTTTTAAAAAAAAAAAAAAAAAGAAAGCTACTTTTGGTTTGCATGCAATAATCATTTTAATATGAAGATCAGTTTTATTTGATTTAGTATTTCCTCTTATCTATGAAATTTCTTACTTTTTACTTGTAGAAAAATATGAGTAGTATGTTTTGTTAACAATTTAATGAATGTATGCATGTGGTATTAAAGATGTATAATGCAGATTTTTTTCCTAAAGTAAGATCTAAGATGTATGAACCCTAGAAAATATTAATTGCAAGAAATGAGATTTTACAATTAATTTTAGGAATAAAATCCTAAGCATTCCTCTCTTCTAATCCCTTAACTTGAGTTTATTAAACTTTTGATTGATAAATTGCTATTAAATTTATTGATATCTATGGTTATTTTAATGCAGGAAATAAATCTATATCCATTTACTTTGTTGTGTTCTTTTACTTTTTTTTACTTCAGATTTTAGCAAAGAAAAATCAAATTTATGCCTTGATTATTAAACAGTTTTAAAAAAAAAAAGAATGTTAAAATATATGCATTATTCATCTCTGTAATTGAAAATATAAATAAACTTCTTTCACTATTTTTTTTTTATATGCAAAATAACAAATATGTATATATATATATATATAAATATACATATATATATATAAATATGTATATATATATATGTATATATATATATATTTATATTTTTTTTTTTAAAAATTTATAAAAAAAAAAATTTGCGCGGAGGGTTTCGGCCGGGGCCGAGCGCACTATGCAATGCACAGTGGCCGGTGGCCGAAGCGCACTGTGCAATGCACAGTGGCCGGTGGCTGAAGCGCACTGTGCATGGCACAGTGGCCGGCGGGCCGAGCTCACTGTGCACTGCACAGTGGCCGGCGGCCGTGCGCACTGTGTTATACACAGTGGCCGGCTGCCGAGCCCACTGTGCTTTGCACAGTGGAGACTTCAGCGGCGCCGACCTCCACCTTCTGCCTTCTCCCCGCTTTCGCCTCCTCCTGTGTTTTGTTAAATCCGTCCACCGCCATGGCCACCCTATGGGGTAATGGGGTTAGAAAAAAAATAATAAACTTTAAAAAAAGAAGCCCTAGCTCGGATAGAGCTAGGGTAGTGGGGAAGTAAATAAGATTAAGTTTATTTTTAAAAAAAAAAATGACAAAGAAGTAATTTTATAGTGTAATTTTAGATTAGGTTTTTCATGATAATTATTTATTAGTAGTGGGATATTATATTTAAAATTAGTTAGGGTTTCAAATTAGATAGATGGGGAATTTTTAATTCCATTTAATTATTTTAGAACTAACTAATTGTGGAGCCTTAGATTAAATAGAAGGGAAAATTAATTCCTTGATAACTAAAATTGATTTTTGGAAAGGTAATTTTCCTCATCGAATAATGTCATTTAGAAAATTAATTTGACACTTTATTCCATTAATTTAATTAATGATTTAAAATGAAATTTAGAGAATATGGCTTTATGGGAGATCAATTTTTATCTTCGTCTACCCATTTAAAATGAGTTAATAAATTAAAATAACGACTTTATTTGATGAGAAAATAAATTAAAACATTTAGTTTCCGCAAATGAATTTTAATTAAGTTCGATACTTTGTTAGTATCAGAGTTAGTTTGATTTTCGTTACGGACAACATGTTAACACATGTCGTGATAGTAAACTTGGTTAATTAACTAGTCGTTTTAAAAAAAAAAAAAATCGTTCCGTTTTTGCCCTAAATTTTGGGCATGACATATATGATTCTTATGGGATATGTATGTAATTGGACTCAAGATGCATGGGAAAGCTATGTTCATGGATGTAAAGTGTGATGTATTCATGTAAAGGTAAACAAGATACATTAGGAGAACTTAATGATGTAACATGAGTATCATGGATATTTTATTAATGGAGTAATAGTATGGATTTATTGATATGTATTCAGGTATTATGTAAAGCAATGGAAATGTGATAGATCATCTTGAGATTAATTTATGATGTTAGAAATGTATAAGTGATTAGGATTAGAAAATTTTTGTATTGGTGTTTTAAAATGAACTTAAAAGGGGTTGGTTAATGTATGCATAGTAGATGGATGTACTCATAACAAAGTATAGTGAAGGTTATATGTGCTTGCATAGAAGGAATAAATAATGCTAGAGTTAGTATGTATTAGATCATGGTGGTAATTTTTTTGTCATGCTTATGATGTTATGTTATTGCTTATGGTTAGTTTAGGTAATGGTGTTGAGATACCCTAGGGAATGCTTAGATGTATTGTGATTATTTCTTCTTGCATTATGTGTTTCTATGATTATGTTACGATGGTTAAATGTTATTTCGTTAATGGATGTTTATTGTGTGTGAGTAGTTGATTCTAATTGTTGCATTAGTAGATGTTTAAAGAAAAATTATCTCTATTTGCATGTTAGTTAGTGTATTTCTCTAGGGTATTTTGGTGGGCAATACATCTGGTATCGGAAGCCATGTTTATACACTAGGTACTCTGGTTTCATATGAGCTCATTGTGCATATTAACACTTCAGTGTGGAGTTAGTCACATGCTTATTCTTGATAGTTGTTATCTTGCATATAGTTACTCTATATTTTCATCTTATAGTATTTTTTCTCTTGGTTAGACAAGAGGCCTGCTAGAGGTAGAGGTTGTGGTCATATGGGTACTTGACATAACTCTCATCCTTGGGTTTCTATAGGGTCACATCATGAGAAACAACAATAAGGTCAACAAGGTGCTGATGCGATTCCATAATTATTCAACGCAATTTAAAATCTTCTTGGTCATTTGGGACTGAGACAGGAGGAGAATCAATAGGAGGAGTTTATGGAGTGTGTGAGGGAGCGCTCACCTTTACCTCAAAGGAGAGTTGAGGTGGATTAGGATGTTGTTGTAGCAGGTCATATGAGAGATCTTTTAAGGTCTTTCCCTCCTCCGTTTGATGGTTCTAGTAGTGATTTGGAGGCAGAGACTTGGTTGTTGGACATGGACAGGTGTTTTACTATGCATCCGTATAGTAATAACACCAAGGCAAGGTGTGTGATCATGCATCTTTGCTATGTTGCATCTACATGGTGGCGTATGGAGGAACAAAAGTTGCATTTGGATATTGCGACAGTTTTATGGGAGGTGTTTTTAGAGTGATTTCATGCTTGTTTCTTGTCAAATCACTAGAGGCAGAGGAAGGCTGATCAGTTTCATGATTTGAGGTAGCAGGATATATTAGTTGAGCATTATGAGCATAAGTTATTTGAGATTAGGTAGTACATTGGGATAGCAGATGATGAGTTGATGTTGATTCAACATTTTGTTAGAGGTCTCAATGACAACATCAGTGGTGAGGTTCAGATGCATGAACCTAAGACTATGGAGATAGTTGTGGAGAAGGCATGGTTGGTAGAGGAGAACCTAACTTTGGTTTTAAGAGGTACACCTGGTGTGCAGAGCATTAGTGCTCCAATTTCAGGATCAGATGTGAGAGGTGCGGAGTCTCAGGCATTAGGATATGCTAGGAGGGATCCTCCATCTTTCAAAGTGAGAATTTTTAGTAGAAGGAGAGCTCTTAGAATCATAATTCTTTCTATAGACACAAATCATGAGGTGACAAAGAACATAGAAGGCAACGTGATATTCACTTCCAGGCTTCATAGGCAGTACAAAGTTCCTAGAAGAACTCTGGTGGAGGCAGTTTTCAGTAGTCTATTACACCTTCAGTCATTTGTGGTTTCACTAGAGGGAGTTGTTTCACTTGTGATCAGCAAGAACATTATGATGCAAGGAGGTCTCATCATATTTATGCAACGATGGATAACTATCAGGGTGACCATCAAAGAATAGTTGGAGAGTCTTCAGGTTATGGTTCAACAACTTTAAATGGTGACTGTGCAAGTTTTGTAGCTCCAAGAGTTGATCCTCAAGGGTCACAACATGGAGAATGAAAGGGTCTAATCGGACCTGAGTGATGATTCATTAGTATTTTTGGGAGGATGTAGTGTGTAGAGAGAGCTATTTTCCTACTTGGTTCAGGCTTCCAAGAGTAAGCTTAGGACAAGGGGGGACGATGTAGTACCCCTCCCTGATTCATCTTTCCTTTTTGTGCATCGTTAGATTACATTGGCATAGCTTAGACTATTTTATGATATTTTGATTAGATGCTTATGGATTTATCGTATGATTTAGATTCTTAATTATGGGTATTAGACATTATATTATGATGACATCATGATTACATGTGGATGATGACATTTCTAGATTATTGTAATGATGGATTACTCTTTGATGATTGATATATGTGTTCATTTCTATGTATGTTTCATGTTTTCTCTATATTGATTTGATGACATTATACTATGTACTAACCCTATTTTCTAATGGCGATGAATATGATAATAATTGTTGATTGCAAATTTCTTCTACTATGTTCGTCATAAGGGATGATGTCATACCACTCATTCATGAACATGATATGGCATTACGATTTCCTATCACTTGTCTGTTTATTTCATGATATATTATTATTTTTATTCTTGTATATGTGTCGGTGATGACAGGTTAGCAGGTACCACACATCAAATTCACCTAGCTTCACAAGTCTAAGCCTATCTTATCCCAATGGAAAGTTGATCGGAGTTGACATGAAATCCCATTCTACTCTAGGTTTAAGTTGATCACCCTTGTCAGTTTAGTGTCTTGGTGTGATTTGTTGTTTAGCATCTAGTGATTCCTTAGGTTATCCTATGTTGGATTGCTTTGTGAAGTGTTGTGATTATTGATTGGTTTAATTATTAATTAATTGATTAAATTGATTTATATAGTTTAATAATGTTAAATTAAATTAATGGATTAATATAGTTTATTATAATAAATTAAAAAAATAGTTGATATAAATATTTAAGTGTTATAACGTGATTATTATTATTATTTATCCTTTGGTTTTATATTTAGAATAATGATTTAATATATCATTATGGTTTATCAAGGATTAATTAGTTAATTATTATTTATTTGATTATTTGTGGGTATTTATTTATATACCTTTGATTATTTAATTATTGGGCTTTTATGATTATTTATGCCCATGGTTTTATTACACTGGTTGATTATATTATATTATTTTATTTCCTTTTTACCCTCTTGGTTATTTAATTAATTGGTTATTCTACCTACCCTATTTTACCATTGGTTGGGAGCTTGGTAAGTTACATAAATATTATTTTATATTATTTGTGCATTGATATATGTTATGGTAGGTTGGAAATATATTACTTTGCATTATTTCTATTGCTTGACATTTTGTATAGTTTTGGGTTTGATTTTCTATTTAATTAATTTCCTGTGCATTCACTCGGGTTGGCCTCGGGGAAGGATTTTTGCATGTTCGGCTATGGATTGGATTTGGATTTCCTTGGCTTGGATGGAGTGTTGGATTTCTCTTTATCAAATTCCTTTTGGCCATAACTTCTATTGTTCCGGTTTGGAGATTTTAGCCTGTGTTCTTTGCATTTGGTTTTCAAAAGATTGTTTTCTCAGTGTCTATGATGTTTGCTCGGGCTGGGTGAAATGGAAATGCATTTTAACAGTATTATACATTGGAATAAATTTAAATAAGGGGGATTTGATTTATATATATTGGTTTTTCCATGAGAGGCTTTATGTATTTGTTATATTGAATTTCATGTTTCTTCTCTGTGTGTTTCATATTTTCAACTCCCTTTGATTTAGTTGGATTAATAGCCTTGGAATGGTACTTTGATCTCTTTTATTATTGCATTCTTGCATCTCTCTTTATTATTGTGAAATTTGGGAATCCTTTTATGCATCTCCAGGTGTGTATGAGACTATGTATTGATATTGAATTCTCTCAGTGAGTTTATAATTCCTTATTTAAGAGTTTTCCCTATGATATTTCATCATCTCGCACCTTCTGGGAGTGATACTTAGTCAGATTGCAAGCCTAAGAACCAAATTGGGCTTTTTTGTCAAGTTCTAAGTCATTTTTATGTCATTTTTCCTCTCTATGTCAAATACGCTATTTTAGGAGTCATATATGCTAATTTGTGAATCATATGCACTAATCTAGGTTTTGGTTGCACCAAACTACCCTTTTGTTGGGTTTTTGTTGGTTTGTCTTCTCAGCTAGTTTTTTTTTATTTTGTTCTTGTAGCAAAGGAATTTGCGATTAATTTGAAGATCTTAGACATGGCTTGTGATTTGGTATTAATAATTTCATGTTTGATTTGAGATCTAGTGAGATGGTTTGTGCCTTACAATTAAGGGTTGTGCTTATGCGATGCTTAGCTCCAGCAAGAGGGAGAATGCCTTGTTGTTGAGGGATATATTTTGAGAGCTCTAGTAAGAGGATTGTACCTCACTATTGAGGATGTATTTGACTATGTTTTAGTAAGAGGATTGCATGTCTTACTCATGTTTATTGTTATGCTTTGATTGGTGAAGGCTCTTGCTTTGTGTATTGGCTTTATGGTTCATATGTGCTTCAGTTGTATTAGTGATGTTGTGTTGATAGATTCATTTCATGTTGAGCCTTCATTATGTTATGTTTTTCCCTAAAGGTCTAGGTGCCTGCTAGGGGAGTGGGCTTCCAAATGAGTGAATGGGATTGAAAGGGGGTAGACAACCAGGTTACCCAGGGTCTATATCACTGGATATCTCATTAGGAGTTTGACTTTGTAATCAAGTGATAACTTAATATAATAATTATTGGGGTTGGGTATCATAGCTCATTTTAATAAGATAAGAATTGGTTGGTAGCCCCTCTACCTTTCCCAGAGGTAGTGATTTGGGATAGGATTGGGAAGCCTTAGAAACCCAAGTTAGCTAATCTCCCTTACCCCATTAAGGTTGAGATGGCTCCGCATGTGCATCTAGGATGGTCGGGACAAGTGCCCAGGTTCCCATTTTTCGCATGTGATGACACTCTTTTCCCTACATGTAGGTCCTAGTCCCTTGAGCCTTGTTTTGATGTGTTACCTCTTGAGGTTTCGTATCGAAGATTTTATGATTTCTATTCTTGCACTTGTTTTGTATCGGCCTTTCATTTTGTTGTTAGGTGTCAGCCTAGATCTAGAGTGTGAGTGGGATCTTGTGTCATCTCCTAGCACAAAGGGTGGTTCCTTATGGTTCCACAAGCTTCTACTAGAGGATCTGGCTTTTATACCAATTTTTAGCAGCAACCAAGAAGGAAGACTGAGAGGGGGGGGGGTGAATCAGTACAAACTTAATCACAAAACACAAATCTGATAAACTGCAGTAATAAGACAAATAAGAAAATTACTAGCACAACACACAACACCAATATTTTGATGTGGAAAACCTAGTTAAGGGAAAAACCACAGTGGGAACCTACCCATAGTAAGATGATACTCTACAGTAGTATGTAAAAATGTTACAATGGGGAATGCACATGCATTTAGGCACACTGCCTAGAGCTCATTGCTCAAATACAATGGCCCGGAAGGCTACAACCCTTAGGGAAGTCCCACTGACTTACAATAAGATTTAGACTACAGTCCAAAAGAAATGAACTGAAAGAATAGCATCTTCAAATGCTTGATTATAGTTCTAATTAAGCATAGATGTCTGCCCTGCAACACCAATCACACCTCAAACTCAACACCCAAGGATAAATTACTTTTTCACACACAAACCTCTCTCTCATAATGCAGACACAACATCAACACCCAAATTATATGACTATATCACCTATATATTGATTTTTCCATTTTTACCATAAACATTTTGGTACGCCCCATGGGACATAGATTTTTTTTAGATCTATATTTTTTTTTATGGTTTTCCTAACCCTATATTGTTTTTTTGTAAAACAATTTGGAGAATAACCTTGTGATGCTAGGGTTTTGGACACAAAATCAAGATTTTGGAGAGATTTGATCTGATCTCACAAAAAATTGGAATTTTTGCATCAAATGTTTTTTGCAGGTTTGGGACAGTATCAAGAGCTCACAATCAAAAATTTAGATTTTTTGGGGCATATTTGAATTTTCTATGAATTTTGTTTGATTTTTCATAAAAAATTAATTTTGAGAGAAAATGAGCAAATTTTTCAGATTTTCTTATCTTTTTGGAAAGCTCTCTGATTTATACATAGGCTCTGTTCTTTGTGATTTTAATTTTTATGCAAAATTTTTCCTCAAAAATTCGATCTTTAAAAATTAGGGTTTTTCATTATTTTGATCAGATCTCACAAACTGCTTTGAATTTTGACATCCAATTTTTTGCAAGTCAAGAACAATATCTGAAATGCTCAGTAAAAAAATCAAAGTTTTTGGATCATATTTGAATTTTCTATGAATTGTTTATGCATTTTCATAAAAAATAATTTTGAGAGAAAATTAGCGAATTTTTCAGATTTTGATACATTTTTGGAAAGATCTCAGAATTGTACACAAGATCTGTTCTTTGTGATTTTAATTTTGATGCAAAATAATTCCTAAACAAATTAGATTGTTAAAAATTAGGGTTTTGCATTATTTTTCTCATATCTCACAAACTTCTTGTAAATTTTTCTAGGAATTTTTTTTATGTAGGTTTGGAATACTATCAGGAGTTTCCAGTAAAAATTTCAGAATTTTTGGATCAATTTTTCATTTTCTATGAATTTTTTATGATTTTTCATAAAAATTTAACTTTTGGAGCAAATTAGAAACTTTTTTGGATTTTCTTACATTTTTGGAAATTTCTTGAAATTTTACAGGTGCTCTATTTTTTATGATACAAAATAACTCATGACAAATCAGATCTTTGAATCTATCAAAAAAATCTCTTGTCGAAGGCCCCTATTTCACAAAGTCTTTTGGATCTAAAATTTACCTAACTTAAGTGCTTGCAGGAGGCGTATTATTGCAAAACTACTAACAAATCTTTGTTGCAAAATTTTAGCAAGGGTTTTTGATCTTTATTATTTGCCTTGTTTTCATAGATTACCAAACACTTCAATTGGTGCACTAAAATTGAACCATTGTCTTTTGTGTCTTGAGCAATAGGCTCTTTTTGTTTAATCTCTAGAGGGCCTGTCTCCTCATGTGGTTATTAGGACTACTAGTGAGGAGAGAACGACCTAAGTGGTAGCGAGGGAAACCCATCTCTTCTGAACCACTATAAATAACTATATCTATGGTGAAAGCCATGGGTAATGTGTGCTAATTAATTCATATCGACACTATGTCTCCCCATAAACCCGTTTGATCAAATTTATTTGATCATTTATAGGGCGTAACCCCTACCGGCTGGGAGCCTTTTGTATTTATAGAGCTGAAAGTGTCACATGCATGGCCAAATGAGTGGATGCCCTTACTAGCTCCTTTTTGTTTTAGAAAGCCAAAATCCTTCTAGTTGTTGGGGCAGGAGGTCGGACCTCTGGAGCGGCCCACACACATGCGGTTCTTAGTAGAGATACAAAGTTCACCATGAGGATTTTTCATGGGGACTAGTGCTTGGCTACCCTAGAGAAGTGAGTGTCGAGGGTGGATCCAGTGGGGTCAAGTATCTAAGTATTCACTTTGAGTAATATAGCCTCGGGGGAAACCCATGTTGGATCAACAACTATTGTCCTGGCTAACCTTAGGAATTGTGCTTGTCTTCATTTAAACATTCAAAGATCAAACATCAAAACATTGTGTCTTTTGTGTCTTCAAGTGTATGCAAAACATTTTTACATCAAACAACACACTTTCTTTTGATTCATTTTGAGTCCTAACACTTGCAAACATTGAGTCCTCATCAACATTTTGTCCTCTTGTCACGAAAAATGGTCACAAATTCAAATTTGATCACAACAACAACTTCACAAATTGGAAAAATTGCACTCATATTTTAGAAACCGTGTATGTGAAGTATATAGGCATGTCTGTGTTCAGTATTGGAAAAATCTATAGTCCAACAAACAAGAGAAATCGGTTTGGGAATTCTTGGGCTTCCTAAGTTATTTCTCCAGATTTTCATCTAGAATTCAACCTATCTTTGGGTCTCACAAAGTTCATCATTGCTTTACACCTTGCATTACATTCACATTTGTCTAAACTTGAGTCAAAAGGTCACTTGCTTGTCCTCATCTTTCTTTGTCAACACACTACATACAACAACATTTTTGTAAGTGGTCCCTCATCAAGGTCTATCACCTTTGGGTCTCATTTGGTCTTACTTAGAGTCAAGGTCAACTTACCTCATCAAGAGAAACTATCATCTCTTTGGAAGCCACACCTACTCTACTACATACATACTTGGTCTTACACTTTGGACATTGTAAGTAAACTTCAGATTCATTTACATTTCATCCAGCTCTTGGTCTTCCATGCTCTTTTCCATTTTCATCTAGTCTCACACATCTTGGTCAAGACCTAGTTCATGGTTGAAACCTATTCCCAAAAATCTAAGAGAGAAGCTAAAGAGGCTCAAGAGTCTGCAAACATGAGTGCCTATGAGTATGATAATGATGTCTTTTCCAATTCTGATCATACCACATTACCTGACATGGATGCCTATAGAAACATTCCAAATGTTGAGAACATTAACACTACAAAAAACAATGACAATATGGACAAATTTTCCATACATTCAATAGAAGTGGAAGACTCCATTATGGATCCCCTTTTTAATCGATTGGTTGAGAAAATAATGAGGAGAGATAGAGAATATTTCTTACAAGTGATGGCACAAAGTGGAGCCAAGATCCCTCATTATTTTGACATGTCTTAAATAATGGAAAATCAACCTTTGCAACAACCTCACCTCAACATGGATCAAAGGATCCCTAATAGTGGAGGCAATAGAGGACCACATATTGTTCCTGAATCACCATCATCTTTGTTTCAAAAACCTGAGGTCCCACATACACATGGTCAAGCATATGATACTCACCTTCGCAGACCATTATAGAAGTCTTATGCAGAAAAATATACTCAATCACATGCCAATGCTAAGGACCAACTGCAAAAGCAATTGGATATCCAAAGGCATGATCAAAATTTGGACACAAGGAAACCCCATATCAAATTTGGGGACAACACACTAGAACAAACTCATGACATGCCTGCAGAGTATGGTATACATGGACAAAACAAATATTCCATTCCTCATCATGACTCTATGCCAAGTGGTCCATATATGCAACATCATTATAGACCTCCCACATATGAACATGTGTATGATCAATACCATCCATATATGCAACATGCTTCTCCTCCACCCGGTGCCTTGGGCATGGGATATGGTCCAAGAAGTTGATCTTCACGTAAGAACAATTTGGAACAGAAAATTAAGGACTTACAAAAGAAAATGGAGGACATAAATACACCGAAGCCAGCTTACACAATGAGAGACATGTGTCCCTATCCATTTGACAAAATAATTCCAATGTCTCATTTTCCTACACATTTCGTGACACCTAAGTTCGATAAGTATAGTGGTAGAGGAGACCCTAAGGCACATATAAGATAGTTTTTCACGGCTTGCATTGAGGTAGAATCAAAAGAAACGTACTTGATGAGACTATTCCCACAAAGCTTAGGTGATCAAGCTATGGAATGGTTCTCCCACCTCCCACCTGGAATCAAGTCATGGGGTGACTTAGCAGAGGCATTTATCCAACATTTCTCATACAACATAGAGACAGACATATCAGTCACTACTTTGTGCAACACCAAACAAAAGGATGGAGAATCTTTTTTATCATTTTTACAAAGATGGAGAAATATAGCCAGTAGATGCTCTTGTGAAATTCCATAAAAACAAATGGTAGAGATGTTCACCCAGAATGTCCATAGAGAAATTGGTTATGATCTAAGAAAAGTTTGTTTGTCCATCTTCAAAGACGTCATTGAAAAAGGCTTAGCAACAGAGAAGGTCCTAATTGAACAAGGAGTAATTCAGATATTCAAAGAAAACAAAGAGGACTTTAAAGGAATAGACAAGCCACAATTTTGGAACAAAAACAAGAACACAGTAAATGATGGTGTTGTTGATGCTAACATAGTGAGACCCAAAATCATTCTTTCTGGATCAAGTTCTACAAACAACCAAGTGAATAATAAAACAACTTCCAAACCATGAAGGAAATACACTCCATTGGGAGAACCACTTGAATTAGCTTTCAGGAAACTATTGGCAAACAAAATAATAACAATTCTAGATATGCCTCCATATGAGCCAAAGGTCAAACCAAATTGGTGGAATGACGATGAATACTGTGACTATCACAAGAGCAAGGGCCATAAAATAGGAAATTATCATCGACTGAAGAACTTCATACAAGATCTTATTGATAGAGGTGACATTGAGATCGAGGGACACTCATCTAATCAAGAACATGATATGTTTAAGGAACCATTCCCTAAACATGACAAGGGAAAGGCCAAAGCCATAGATGAGCAAGCCAACTATACAAGAGCGTCCTATAACTATGATTCAACTATTAATCACATTTCGATGGACAATTATGTCTCTACCATTATCATAAAGGAGAAAACACCTAAAAATTCTATCCAAAGACCCAAAGTTGTGCTAAAAGGCATTGAACCTTCTTCCAAATCTACCTTCGAATGTAATGTCACAACTCATCGAGGTAAATTCACTTTACAAGTTGCTCCAGCTAAAAACACCACTTCCTCATCAACCAAACCTGAGTACAATCTGGTAGAACAGTTAGGGAAGACACCCATGCTTATCTCCATCCTTTAGCTCTTATGCGTATCCCCAGGCCATTCTTGACAAAACTTTGCTAGACACTACTATCCCCACTGATCTAAACGTGGACCAGTTTCAAGACATGGTGGGATACCTTTCCATTCAACATTCTCTTACATTCACTAAAGCTGACGACGCATCTATAATCCAACTGCATAATGCACCTTTACACATTGAAGCCTTCCTAAAAAAAACTTCGAATAAAACAAGTCCTGATAGATGGAGAAGGTGGTCTAAATATATGTACTTTGAACACAATAATACAATTGGGATATTCAGATAAAGTTGTGAATTCTACAAACAAAATTACCATCAAAGTGTACGATGACGAAGAGTGCTCATCCAAGGGCACAATCACTTCACCTCTCAGAGTTGGGCCAATTACTAAGGATGTGGTTTGTCAAGTCCTAGACCTAGATCTCACATACAACATATTGTTAGGATGTCCATGGATTCATGAGATGGGAGCAGTCCCATCTACATATCATCAATGTATCAAGTTCCACACAATGAAATTGAAGTGATCGTCAAAGCTGACCCAAATCCATTCATATATTGCAACAATCTGCGACCTAGATCAGAAATAAAAATCCCAATCAATTGAGAGGTTGTTCCTTCATCACCATATGTTGATCCTGAATAATTAAAAGCTTCTACATCAAAACAAACAGAGCTAAAAGAAAAATTCAAGGTTAAAAACATGGGATGTGGTGAGTATATCATTCATGTTGATCAAATCCAACTATCTCCTAAGACATTCAGTTGAGAAGAACAACCTACAAACAATTTTCAATGCCAAGGAAGTGGGTGTGAACCACCTAGTGTTGTGGCTACTAAGTCTAAATGGAAATCTCCTCTTGTGGTGCAAGCAACTCTTGATATCAATAGTCCTAAGAGTGGTTCCAACAAAGAATCTATTGAATGTATCATTAGCCCTCTTGAGAACTCATATAGCCTTACTATTTCATCCACTCCTTCCATTTCCACTCCACTTCTAGACTTGGATAAACAAGAATTACAAAATCCCTTACTCATTGGGGATCAAAAATCAAGCTTTGAAAAGAAAAATCTAAAAGTAAAAAATAAAGAAAAGTCCTTCAGTCCAAATCAAAATCAAAAGCTATTGGACTCTGCAAAAATCAAGATCAAGGATAAAAATCCTATGAAGAAAAAAGAACAAGAGTTGATCTTCCCTAATATCAAAATAATTGGGGACAAAATTTCTACAATTTTAAGTCAAAAAGCATACTTGTTGATCCTGAGTCTTCATCATGTCATGATACTTTCACTTCTTTTCACAATCATATGCCTTCATCACTCATCTACTTGTTCTGCACATCCTTTCCCTTCTGGCGATACATCATGGACCTTTAATGGAGCTTCCTCAAGGGACTTTGTTATCAGGGATGCCCAAACCTCTTTAGGTGACATGCAGATGGGACTATGTAGTCCACACACTAGTACTTCTATCTTAGTTCCTTTATCATGGAAGAAAGTCACTTGAGCTACACATCATTCAGTCAAGGAACAATGTAGTTACAATCACAAGGTAAAACCTCACACATTTGAGGTAGGTGATTTAGTTCTCAAAGAAAACCCTAAAAATCAGCAAGACAGAGAGAAGAAGGACAAGTTCGAACCAAATTGGCTTGGTCCTTACATTATTACAACAGTATATGGATTTGGTGCATATCATATCTCAACCACAGAGGGTGAACCTTTGGAGGATCCTATCAAAAACATGCACCTTCGAGGTTTTACACATAGCTCTTCAGAATATCCTAATATCAAAAATACAAAAAAAACAAAAAATATCAAAAATACAAAAAATTCATAAAAAATAAAAAATCGTTACTTGGTGAAAACCTGGAAAACAGGCATCTTGTGACACAAAAACATTGAAAAAAAAGAAGTAAAGAGAAATAAATTTGTCCAATGGTGAAAACCACTTCGGTGGCGCCCTGGGCAAGTACCATGGTGAAAACTGGGTCACCGATGCCATGTGTAGAGGCATTTCTCCTCCCTCTTTCAGGATTCACTCTCATCCTTTCACTTTGCACACACTCATAGACTATCCATCCATAATAAACTTACCCATTCCCATCATGGCTTGTTATTGATCTACCTAAGATTGGTTATCCATTCATAATAAACCTCCCTTTTCACCCCTTTCCATCCATAATAAATCAGCTCCTAATTGTGGCTAAGGCAAATCCTACATCTAGTGATGGATGGGGAACTGAGAGCATCACATGTTCTGAGGAGTACAGTTTCTTCCAATTTTCTTCAGTCTATCTGTGCACAATCCATAATAAAGAAGCATTTGCATCACCAATCTGCAATAAAGTTTCATCTTCTCTACAATAAGGTATCAGCTTCATGGATTCAGTCGATTTCAGATGACATACAACACCAATAATGGGATTCAACAAATCAAATCTTTCAACAGACTCAAACAATATTATGGTTCAGTGCTATCTATCCTTTTGTGAAAGTAAACATTGTGACCATAATCAAATAGACTTATACAAGTGAAAAGATACACTAAAATTTAGGACTACAGTGGATGTTGGTGTCGATTCTTGGTTGTCTTTTGATTTTATCTTTTGGTGACATGTCTTTTAGCTTTTCCGGGATGTCTCTGACTAGAGATTTTATCTCTAGGATGTCTTTGACTAGAAAGGCAAGGATGGGGTATCGTCACCTATTTTTCTTTGCTATGTATGGATTGTCTCTTAGTAATGCTACGACTTGTCCAAGGATATGAGGACACTATGAGTCTAGTATGAACTGGGGCATTCCTTGTTTGCAACTGTCTGATCTCCATGCAAAGAGGTATAATGACTTTCTAGGTCGAACATATGCCTCGATTGTCATAACCTATTTTTTCATAATAAAGCTCAATGATGACAATAGCACAAGAAGCTCTTTCACTTCCATATCTTCTATCTTCCATCCCCCTTTCTTGATTGACTTCCATCACTCTTCTTGAGTCTGTATAGCCCGCTATCACATGACTGAGTATAATGACACACCAAAAACATTTGCATTTCATGTAACTTGCACCTACATTATCACATGTTAGCATTTCATACATACATATAGATATCACAATTGCATCACATCTTGCACACAACACATATTAGCACATTTTACATTTTCATCATGTAAATAGTTATTTGCATCATATTCATCTGCATTTGATACATTTGCATTTGCATAACATATAAAAAAAACCAGAAAAAGAACAAAAATATATTGCATTTCATCATGTAAATATTTGCATCCATATTGTAAGCCTCACATAGAAACATGCATCACATAGAACCAACATCACATCGGTACACATGCATATAGTTGCCGCAAAGATGAATCATCTTATATATATCAAAAATCATAAGTGTCATGATACAATGATGTCAAAATCATATGGCTACAATCACTTGAAGGTGTCATCATACAAAATGGTACAAAATTGATACATAGGGATCCCTCTAAGGCTATGATGAACTCCCTCCCTTGGAGCCGGCTAGTCTCGAGGGAGTCTGAGCCTTGGAAGGACCTGCTCCAGGATCATCTCTCCTGGCCCCTTTATCTGGTGGTTGTGGAGGACCCATGACCCAACCGCTAGATGCTTGTCTCTTGTCTCTCCCTCCAGTGGTCGTCGTAGTCCATGATGGTCTTTGGAAGCTCCCAGCCCACTGATCTGGTGGCACCACTCCATAGTACGGGTCTCTCTAGTAGGCTATCTCCTCCCCTACCTAAAGAACATAGGCATATTCGGCCCCTATGTCCTCTGTTGCCTACTTGCCTGCCCTCAGTGTTGTCTCAACCTCTATGTAGCGCTGAATAGCTTGATCCCTCTCTTGCTCACTGTCCCTTAGTTGTCTCCTGAACCTAGCCCTATCCCTCTCCAGATCCTGAATCTCATCTGCTTGTCTCTGGCATATCTCCCTCAAGGATAGTATCTCATCCTCCCCCATCCCACAGCCAACCCTCGTGTTGGCCTGTCTGGACATAGGAATCTGCTGATCACTCCTACCAGCACCATCGGTAGCGCCAATCCTGTCACTGTCATGGTGTCCCAAGCCACATGTCCAGCCCTCATCTCTAGTCCTAAATCTTGAAACACTCTTCTTAGTGCATCTGTGTCTCCATCTCGATCATAAGGAACTAACTCCCCAATGATCGGTATCCGCAGTATCCTATATACATCCTCTAAGGTGAATGTCATCTCACCCATCGACAAATGAAACGTGCAAGTCTCTAAGTGCCATCTCTTAGCTAGTGTAGTCAGCAATCCCATGTTCACCAAAAACTCAAGCACATACAGAATATATCACAAGCCCATAGCCTAAACTACTGCTCTATCCTTGAGTGTCAGCTCTGGTCGTAAACTTTGAGTCAAAGGGAATCTCTCCCGTGACTCCAACATAGGTAGGTCCTCCTACAGTCAAGCAAATCAACTGTGTCAATCCTAGTGGTACTCCTTGTTCATCACAAAGTGCTGCTTTCTATCCTAGTGGCATTCCCTGTTCATCACAAAGTGCTACTTTTTAGTACTCCCTATTCATCACAAAGTTTTTCTCTTTTATCTTAGTGGTACTCCCTGTTCATCACAAAGTGTTGCTTCCTATCCTAGTGGTACTCATTGTTCATCACAAAGTGTTGCTTTCTATCCTAGTGGTACTCCATGGTCATCACAAAGTGATGCTTTGATCCTATCTTTAGGGCACCTACTTGAGTGTATCCTCTTGAGTAGCTTATCCAATTGACAACGTATGTTCTATCACAAAATTGTCAATTTCAGCCTAATCCAATTGGCAACACATGTTCTATCACAAAATTGTCAATTTATTTGGTACTCCCTATTCATCACAAAGTGCCTCGTTTTATCCTATCCTAGGGCCTCTTCTTGAGTGTATCCTCTTGAGTAGTTTCCTAATTGGCAACGTATGTTCTATCATAGAATTCTCAATCCTAGCCCTATCTGGTTACCCTAGTCTTCCCTAGAGGACCTACTTGAGTGTATCCTCTTAGCAAATTATCCAATCGACAGTGTATGTTTATCACAGAACTGCTGATTTGACCTTGAAGACATATACGTGCATTCATGACACAAACACACTTGCATACTTCACGGACGTGCCTGGCACCAGCGCAGACGCACCTTAACGTTTTCCCCCCCCACTTGACATTTTTCTAGACATACCTAATGCGCATTTATTACACTACCTAACATTCATTTATTACAACAATTAATACACTGAGGTACCAATATCAGTGAACGTGATCGAATCTGTACACCAATGCAATCACTGTTGACTTCTCTATGCTCTCTCTGCACTCTGATCTCTTAGGTGTGTGGATGACAATGAGGATGTTTTCCCTCATAGTCTATCTTATAGACTACCCTAGCCCTAGTCTCTCAAGTCAGTCTTCTTTATCTCGTGACTTTGTCACTCTATCTTATCTTGTTAGTCCTTTCTAGGCTTTCTTTCTTATCGAGAGATTGTCTACAATCTTTTCAGACATTTTCATCTAATCTCTCGAGGGGGCATATCATTCCCATCTTGGGGCAAATTTGTATCAATTTATCTTATCTTCTTTGAAACAACATGACAAGATGCATTGTCTCAAAGAGGGGCAAAATGTAGACACCTAAAATTGTCTTGTCTAATTAAATAAATATCTTTATTTATTTAATTATTTTAGCCTAATTCTTCTATTAATTAAATAAATCTTTATTTATTTAATTCATTCATTTATCCTCTTCTAGCCTTATTTCTCATTTAAATAAATACTTATTTATTTAATTTATCCCACTTCCTCTATTAATTAAATAAATCTTTATTTATTTAATTAATTCATTAGCCTTTTCTACCCATGACACATGTCATTCATCTCTTAATTCCGACACTACCTACCCTCTCATTATTTTCTTATTTTCTCTACCTACCCTCTAATCCTAGCCCACCATTTATCTTTTACACCTCTCAATCGTATCCCTCCATTTCTTATAGTGTCTTCTATATAAGGAAATGCTTTCTTCATTATCAACCCCCAACTATGCTTTTGAATTTTCACATGCGATCAAGCCTACTTGCAACCACATTTCCTTTCTTTGTTGAGATCTTGTGCACACATAAATCTGAGAGAAAATATATCAAGCAAGATCAATGGAGATAGGAAGAATGGAGATCCAAACCCTATTGGACATGTAATGGTATAATCTTTGTGATTTTATTTGATTTGCATTGTCTTAGGTAATCTTCATATGTTATGGTGGATATGTGTTGTTGTTAGGCTAGGGTTTTATGGTTGAATTCATTTAGTATTTCAATATTTTTGTTTCCATTTTTACCATAAACATATACAATTCATCAACCTTGACAACAAGGTCGGCTAAACCCTCAACCCTCAATCACAAAATTACATCACACAATACAAAGATCGACCATCGAAACAATATAATCATTTACATTGTTGGCAATTGACACTCATCTGGTGACTTTTGGTAGTTTCTTATTGGTCTAGTGTTGTCATTGATGGAAACTCTTCTTGGAGATTCGATCTGGCGATCGTAACTCATCATATCCGGAAGCTGGAGTTAACTGGTAGATAGCTAACTAATAAAACAGGGCTATCTCGATAATGTTTTGGTCTGGAATTATTTGTGATGATTGTGGTGATTTTGGTAGTTGATCTCATGCTCTTGGTAAATGGGAAGATCCTTAGGAAGTGTGTGATTATAATCTTTTGGTCTGGTGCTATGTTCTATTGGAGATTCAAGCCGACATGTGACTACACATTACACTTCTTGAAGCCAGCTTGAAGGAGATTATTTTTGTGTTAAGAACAAATATATAAGATCGAATTGGTGATTGATTTTTAGTGTATTAGTATTGTGGTGATCAATTTTGGTGCAGTTGAGCACAGTTTCATGTGCATATTTGATTCACAGACAAACTGGTAGCTGACTGAGACATAAACAAAGTATTTGGCAGAGAAAAGATAGTCAGAGATTCAGTGCTTAACCAGAACTCATTCTTGCATTATCAGATACTACTTGATAGTTCATTTCATTGTATTTCTTCATTGTAATCAAATTGTAAGTGAGTGAGACTTCCTTGAAGGTTGTAGCCTTTTGGGAAATCATAATTGAGTAGTGAGATCTAGGCAGTGTGCCTAAATGCAAAAGCATTTCCCATCTATGTAATATTTATGTACTTCTGGCCATAGTATATGAATATTGTGGGTTCTAGCCCCACCATGGTTTTTCCCTTTTCGGGTTTCTATGTAAAAATTCTGGTGTTGTGGATCTGTGGTTTATTTGTTGCATGTCTATGTTCTTTTCTATTATGCATTGCTAATCAGTGGATGAAGAATAAGTTTGTGGATTTGATTTCTAGTAGATCACTGATTCACCCCCCCCTCTCAGTGATCCCTAATTCTAACATACATAGCATAACATGGTCCTAAATCAAATTCCCAAATTCACAACACCACCAGAAATCACGCCAAGATCAATCGCAACATGCTACACCACCAAGAAAACCACATAACACAAAAATCATCACCGGTTGATAGAAACCACCAAAAACTCACACAACAATCAATGTGGATTGTCAAAAAAATAGGAAATGACTAAGAAACATCATCAAGAATGTTAGAATAATCGGGAACAGCTACACCAACACTAGTTTTTAAATCTTCATCGGTCAATGTCTAAAAGCTCAAGAACACAACCAATTGACAATTGTCACGAAGATAGATAACTTGTGGAGCTTGAAATCATGATCCATATGAAGTGAAGATACACAAGACCATACCAAGAAATGTGCCAAAAAATCAGTACAAGATCTGATCACACCGGAATATACCGGAGGATATACCAAACTCTGCATAACAGTGACCAACAAACCAACACTACAAACCGGATTATAAGATCTTCCCAATCTACTATCACTGGAATAAATCATAGAAATATGTTGACATCAATGAAAACAACATATCCTAGCAGAAACAATGACAAACAATATCCAACAATCTCCCCCTTTGGCATTGATGGCAACATATGAATGTGAAAAACAACGAATGCAAAGAAAAGAAGATATCTCCAAAAAACTCCCCCTAATATTAGGACTTAGAAAGACATTTTTCACATGATCTCTCTCCCCCTTTGGCAGCAATGCCAAAGATCGCAAAACAAAAAACCAAACTGTCTCTCCCCAAAATAGCAATATGAATCTGTCTCCCCCTGGAACACACAACCAAGTCAAGAGACTACTCCAGTAGAGGAGTAGCACCAACTCACCAATCTAGATAAAATGATAAGACTGTGAAGTCCACCGGATTGATGCAACTTAATGCATCTGGTTCTCATTAGGAGGGGTGGATACCCCTAACTTGTCTCTCATATAGACAAATGTATCTGTAGGAAAAGGCTTAGTGAAAATATCAGCTATTTGTTCCTTTGTAGATACATACTCCAACTTCACCTTCTCTTCACTGACTTGTTCTCTCAAGTAATGATATTTGATTGAAACATGCTTAGTCTTGAAATGTTGCACCAGATTATTTAACATGTTAATAGTATTGGAATTATCATAGTATATAATAGTAGGCTCATCATAAATAACTTTGATATTCTTCAACATTTTCTTCATCCAAACTACCTAAGTGCAATTACTAGTAGTAGTAATGTACTCAACTTTAGCAGTAGATAAGCACATTGAATCTTATTTCTTGCTAGCCCATGAAACTAACTTCTTACCCAAAAAGAATGCTCCACTAGTAGTGCTCTTCTGGTCATCAACATCACCAACCCAATTAGCATCAGTGTAGGCACGTAGCATGAAATCATCATTCCTTGGATACCATAAATCATATTAGTCCACAGTTCCCTTCAGATATTTGAATATCCTCTTCACAGTAGTGACATGACTCTCTTTCAGATTAGCTTGATATCTAGCAGCCATGCACACAACATGCATAATGTCTAGCTAGTCTAAGTAAGATACAATAGTCCACCAACCATAGATCTATACAAACTCTGATTAGCTTTAGGAGATTCATCATTCTTGGACAATTTACAGCCAGTCACCATAGGAGTTCCTGTTGGCAAATGCACACTCCAACAAGAAATTGTAGGTGATTGAAGGTTTTTTTCATTGATGGCAACCTTACAATCATATGATACTGGCAAGACAATTATACAGGCACAGGAAATGACAAACTCTACACCGGCACATAGAACACCGACAGTGAAAGGAAGCATACCGGCACCCAGGCCGACAAGAATTTTGTTGAAAATATATTTTGTAATTAATTGTAAAATCATCATAAGCCGACATGGTGAGTTAGAATATGACTCATATATGTATGAGATCATTGTAGAACATTTTATAATAAGGAGATAGGCAAAATAATGCAGACCTAATATGCGAATTTTAGGTTAAGGGTTTATGTATGCAGCATAGCTAAAACCGGTACTGGATCTGGCATAGTAGATGCTATTTTGAAGTAGTACAAGACATTGGATTATTATAATCCATTTTGTAAGTCAATGTGACTTCCTTTTGTATTTGAGCAGTGAGCTCTAGGCACTTGGCCTTCCTACATGTGCAAGCCCCTATTGTAATAGTAATATTCCCTTATTGGCCAATAAGTGAATATTGTGGGTCACAAATCCCACTGAGGTTTTTACCACAATGGGTTTCCTCATTAAACTACTATGTTATGGTGTGCTCTTCATGTGGTTATTGTTTTTCTTGTTTATTGCATTACTTTTGATTTACTGGTACACTGTATTGACATGCTTTACATGTTTTAATTCAAGTAAATTAATAAACTAGTTAGATACTAATTCACCCCCCCTTCTCAATATCTTTGGGAATCCTAACAATTGGTATCAGAGCTTGCTCCTCTATTTTCAGAAGTCTAACAGCTTGAGGAAGATCTTGACACTGGTAGAGATGAAAAACTTGAGAGAACAATTGAAAATAGCTCTTTCAGACTATGATGTAGAAAAGGTGAAGAATATCAAACTTGAAGATAATCTGAAGGCTTCTTAGGATATAATTCAAGAACTTCAAGAGAATTACACTCTAGCAAGGAATAAAAGAAGAGAACTTTGTGAAAAGATGCAGAAAGAGAGAGATGAAAAGGAACTCTTAATGATCTGCCAAACAAGCTAAGACAAGAGATCAATACAACACAGAATGAGATGCAGGATATGACTATGAGATTTTGTAAATAAATTGAAGATAGGAAGAAGAATGAAGAAGACTTGGCCAGAAGACTAAATGATGCTGGAAATGAGAACACAAGACTTAGTCATGAAAATGATATGTTGAAGACAGATTTAATGCACACACAAAATGACAAAACTGAACTCATAAGATAGAAAGGAATCTTGGAAAGTGAACTAATTGCTGCAAATAATCACAAAGAAAAATTCAAGAAAAGTTCAGAAGAACTTGGTGACATGCTGAAGAATCAGAAACCTAATGGTGACACAAATGGGCTTGGCTTTGAAGTTGGTGAAAGCTCCGGTACTGCAAACAATCATGACCATAGCAAACCGGTAAGACAACCTACTGCTTACAAATTTAATGGCAAATGATCTAACTATAACAAGTATGGTCATAGAGAAAATCAGTGTAGATATAGAAATTATTAGAACACTAATACACCCACCGGTAAATGTTCTAAGTGCAACAAAGTTGGTCAAAATTTAGAAAATTGCAGAATGAATGTAAGATGTTATGTTTGTGGAAGATTTGGACATTTATCTAATCAATGCAGAACACATACCAGCATAGGATATGGGAAAGCTATTTAGAAAAACAATGTGACTTGTTATGCCTGTAACAAGATTGGACACATTGCTAAATTTTGTAGAAGCAAGACCTCCCTGGCAAATAACAAAGGTCCTAGTTTGAAAGGAAAAGAAAAGGTTGAAGAGGTAAAGCAAAAATTCTCAAAACAATGGATTAGAAAGTCAGATCAGAATGTTGATGTGAATACTCCTCCACCGGCAGAAGACTCTTCATCTAACTGAAGGAAAATCCCTTGAGGGTTTAGCAACTAAATGAGAAACATGTTATTATTCCCTCAATTGATGGTAAGAAGTTGAAATTACTTCTATACTGGTAGAAAAGTTAAGTCATTACTTAACCATCAAGCATTAAATGTGGTAGTTGGAGAAAATGACATTATAAAGCAAGTGTTTTGGCTCCATTTTTCATTCACCGAGCATTCAAACTTTCGAAAGCGCAAAAATTTCTGAGCGAAGGCACCCTTAGCAAAGCAATTCATCAAGCAATCATTCCTTAAGGTAGATAAAGGTATTTATATCCATGGCTTCTTCATCTACTCCTGAATTCATTGCAAAACCTATTGTTGTTGAGGTAGTTAAGCGCCCTAGACCCATCTTCAAATTGGTTCCCGAAATTGCTAAGAAAGATGATAACATAGGTGCATTCTCCCAAATCCCTAAAGGAGTGGTTTATGTTGAAGACCCTAG
Source organism: Cryptomeria japonica (assembly GCF_030272615.1). Taxonomy (NCBI): domain Eukaryota; kingdom Viridiplantae; phylum Streptophyta; class Pinopsida; order Cupressales; family Cupressaceae; genus Cryptomeria; species Cryptomeria japonica. The sequence goes on from NC_081413.1 coordinate 648,987,774, forward strand.
AATATATATACATTGTCATATAGAGGAATTGGGTGATGGTGAAATCAAAAACATGTATAAATCTGTAATTTGTGATGAATCCAGAAATGTCAAAACTGAACACAAGATAATAGAAACCCTAGGTTTTACAAAAATTCTCAGTATCCCAGATTTTCCCAAGGATATCATAAGAATTATGCTAAGTAGGGTTCATGGTGAATTCTTTTGGTTAAACTCTATTCACAAGATTACTAAGGAAGTTGTCAAAGCAGTAATAGGGTTACCTTCCACTAGTAACAGACCTGAAAAAACCAAGAGAGTCTCAAATGACACAGTGATAGACCTAACTGGTGCAACATTCGACAAGAGATCACTGAGGGTAAATGATGTAACTGATATCAATGTCAAATTTATCAGTATGATCTTAGGCTACAAAACTACACATGCAAATAGGTTAAACTCAGTCTCTAGCCTATGCATTAAAAGTGCCTATGATATGGTAAATGATAATGCAAGGATAGACATATGTGAATGGCTTAAAGATGAACTGATTGATAATTTGGGAAAGATAAAGAAAGACAAAAATGGAACATTCAGATTTGGAAACCTACTTGTTTGTCTGATGTTGTACATAACCAAACAAGTACCTGGTATTGGTATTAAAATTTTTGGTGTTGATATACCGGTAGGCAAACAATTATTAGATTTACTGAACAACATGGGATAGAACAGGGAAAAGAACTTAAATGAGTATTTTCAGGCATTGAAGGCCCGAATGAAAACTAGAGTTAGATTGTCACAAGCAATTGTGGAAAAATATAAGGATGAAATATGTTTTGTGATAAAGAAGGATGGAATTTGGATGGAGGTAGTTATTCCTAGAACCATCTGGGTAACTGAAATGGGGTATGAAACTGATGACAATATAATAGAAACTTATGCAAAAGCCCTCCAAAGGAACCTGAAGAAGAAGTTTTTGGCAGTGCTGAAACAATAGAAAGCCAAATTCAATCAAGGAAAAGTGTTAAGAAGGTTGAGGCAACTGTTAGAAAAGGAACCTGACAGGCACAAGCTATCAAGGAAGATGTATTAAGACAAACCGGTATTAAGGAGAGTGAACTGGAAGAACTTCAACCAGAAATTCATCTGTCACTGGTTACAACTTCCTCTAAGAGTGACATACCGACTAAATACAAAAGAGTTGAAAGGAAGAGAAAAACTTCACCGGTACCCTCACCTTCTCCTATAAAAACAAGACAGAAGCAACAAGCAGTGAGGCCCCCAACAAAGAAATTGATTCCAAAGAAAAAGAAGATGACCCCTAAGAAAAAGAATCAACAAACTATTGCTCCCATTGATAAACTTCTTAATGAAATAACATGTATGGAAAGCTGAAAAATATTAACAAATTATATGACACATTATCGGCTGATGACAAGGAGAAAGTAGAGAACAGTGTAATCTTACACTTAGATATTTACAAGAAATTTTTGATGCAAGTTGTTAATGAGATACCGACAGATCTGTATAATAGACTAGAAGCTAGAAGACTAGCTATTGTTGAGCTTGATAAGAAAATAAAGATTGAAAAAATACTTGTTGTACATCCTGTCAACTCACTTGATGAGATAGATCAATTGATCTCTGAGGCTAACCGGTCAGTATTTTCAACTGCTCGCCGACATGTAGCACTGATGGTAGGTACAGTGAATGAGGTAACAAAAGAAATAGATGATGCATGGGATATATTCCTTGTAGAGAAGGAGAAACAGGAAGAGTATCAAAGCCCTAAACCCATCAAGGTATATCAAAAGGATAAGGGAAAAGGTAAGGTTGGTGGACCACCCAGTATAAAAATAACAGACAACTTGTCCCCACCACCTTTAGATACTCCACCGGTAGTTACTACTGACAATCAACCGGCTACTGAGAGTATGGACACATCACATGAGAATACAAATCCTGATTCTGAGGTGTTATATACAATGAACATTGACACTCAGAAAGTCAACATTGTGGTGGATAAAGAATCATCTGGGAAATCAAATGTGGCAACAGAGCCACCGGCAGAAAACATTACAGTGAAACTGGACACTAGAAAGGAAAAGACCACAGATGTACATAATGATTCATCTACTGAGCCACTGATAATAGGCAACATAGAAGAAAAACTCGCAATGGACAACACTGAGAAATAGGCAAAGAAACAGGCTCCCTCACAAGAACAGGTTCATGCAGAGACAGTTCCACTAACAACAGTTGAGAAATTCAAACCTTTGCTTAGAGAAATGCAAACACAAACTAACCTACCAGAGGTCACTACAAGCAAAGAAGTTACTCACACCGGCAGAATATAGATTGTTGGCTCTTCCATGGCAGAATTTAGACCAACAAATGTGACAGAAGTTCTATTGGATTCAATCAAGAAAATAACAAAGTGCAGTGCACAAGCATACAAAGCTATTGATGATGAAATCCCAATTTTGAAAATGATAGCACCCAAGTGTAATGTGGATAATAAAGATTCTTTGAATCAACTTGACACATTGTCCAAGTACATTACTGACAACATTGTGACAGTTGAACAAATAAATGAGGAAGCATTCAAAGATAAAATTGAGAAAGAAAAGCATAAATTCTTTGAAGAGGAAATAAAGAAGTGCATGAGACAATTTGACACTCTTTTACCAGCACTATGTAAAACATTAAAATAATTTAAAAAGTTGTACAGAGATACATGTAAACCAAACTTTTTGACAGTAGATATAGACAAAAATATCAGTATGGTATAGGAAGAAATAAATAAATTAGCTAATAATTTCATTAATTCATTTGAACCATTATCAGTTTTTGAGCAGAAAATAACAGGTTTTGAGGAGGAAAGTCAGAAATTTGAAAGAGAGAAGGAAAGAATAAAAGGAAAGGCAAAAGATCTGAAATGGAGACTTAGTCCAAAATTGGACTACCTTGCCTCCTTAAGAAAAGAGATATCTGAGGCATTAGTTCAAGGATAGAAGATACCGGAACAACAAATACAACACCTCATCGGTACAATTCAGAGGATAGAGGCCACAAAAAAAGATAGTGAACGGTTCACTGAGAGCCTGAATCTAGTATTAGAAGACCTTTTTCAGATTGTAACCAACCTGTTACAAGGATGAAGCTGGAAACCACACTCAGTTGACACCTTGACAACCTTTGTCATTGATGCCAAAGGGGGAGTAATGGAAATGAGAAAAATGATTAGCAGAAGACACCATCAGCTCAAGGGGAGCACATATGATTTGGCACACAGTTTCTAGTAAGACAATTTTGGCAGATTCTTTTTGGACGACACTTTTTGGATTTTTCTCATGAGTGTTGCCATCAATGCCAAAGGCGGAGATTGTTGGCAAATGCACACTCCAATGATAATTTGTAGGTGATTGACAGTTTTTGTCATTGATGGTAACCTTGCAATCATATGATACCGGCAAGACAATTATACAGGCACCAGAAATGACAAACTCTACACCGACACACAAAACACCGGCAATGAAAGGAAGCATACCGACACCCAGGCCGATAGGAATTTTGTTAATAATATATTTTGTAATTAATTATTAAATCATTGTAAACCAACATGGCGATTTGTAATATGACTCATATATGTATGAGATCATTGTAGAACATTTTGTAATAAGGAGATAGGCGAAATAATGCAGACCTAATATGGGAATTTTAGGTTAAGGGTTTATGTATGCAGTAGAGCTAAAACTGGTACTGGATCTAGCATAATAGATGCTATTTTGAAACAGTACAAGACATTGGATTATTATAATCCTTTTTGTAAGTCAGTGTGACTTCCTTTTGTATTTGAGCAGTGAGCTCTAGGCACTTGGCCTTCCTGCATGTGCAGGCCCCTATTCTAGCAGTAATATTCCCTTATTGGCCAGTAAGTGAATATTGTGGGTCACAAATCCCACTGAGGTTTTTCCCACACTGGGTTTCCTCGTTAAACTACTATTTTATGATGTGTTCTTCATGTGGTTATTGTTTTTCTTGTTTACTGTATTACTTTTGATTTATCGGTACACTGTATTGACATACTTTACATGTTTTAATTCAAGTAAATTAATAAACTGGTTAGATACTGATTCACCCCCCCTCTCAGTATCTTTGGGAATCCTAACAGTTCCAACTGGTTTAGAGTCACCTAATCCAAACTTCTTCAACAATTCCTTCACATACTTAGTTTAAGATATGAATATACCTTTTCAAGTCTGTGCAATCTACACACCTAAGAAAAATTTCATCTCACTAATAATAGACATCTCAAATTCCTTTTACATATCACCGACAAGCTTCATGCTCAAGTTATCATCACCACCAAAGATAATATCATCAATAAATACTCCAACAATCATGATGTTATCATTTTCTATCTTAAAGTATAGATTACTGTCATAAGCACCTTTACTAAATCCCAATTTCAACAAATATGTATCTAGTCTATCATACTAGGATCTAGGAGCTTGTTTCAATCCATAAAGAGCTTTCTTTAGCTTACAAACCATGTCTCCATCATCTGATAATGAAAATCCATCAAGTTTCTCAATGTATACTTCTTCCTCAAGATCACCATTAAAAAAGGCAGATTTGACATCCATCAAATATACCTTACAAATTTTATAAGCAACATAATCAAGCAACAGTCTAACAGCTTCAAGTCTGGCAACTAGAGAAAAAGTCTCCTCATAATCAATCCCTTCTTTCTATGAGTATCCTTTACAGACCAATCTATCTTTATTTCTGACAACTTCACCGACTTCATTCAATTTATTTCTGAATACCCATTTGGTACCAATAACAACCTTATCCTTAGGTCTAGGCACAAGTTCCCAAGTGTTATTATTTTCAATCTGATCTAGGTTTTCTTCCATAGATCTCATCCAACTTTCATCTTTATAGGCTTCAACAACATCTTTAGGTTCAATTTTGGAAATCAAGCATACTTCTTTAGTAGCTAGCATTTTTCTAGTCATCACACTTTTATTCTTATCACCAATAATCTAATTTTTCAAAATGATTCAAGCTTACATACCTTAGAGTCTTTTGATTGTTTTGATTCTCAAGTTCCTGCACTCCTTCACCAACAACATTCAGATTAATAGTCTCTACCGGATCATTTTGCTTAGTCTCTTTAAGCTGAATAGGGGCTAAAATAATATCATGTCCATCATCATAACCACATGCTCTGATTTATTTCCCAAGGTTCTCATTCACCTTCACATTTACAAATTCTACTATCTTTCCGAGTCTCTTATTGTAGCACCAGTAGGCCTTTCTCTTTTTTGAATATCCCAAGAAGATTCCTTCATCACTTCTATCATCAAACTTTCCTATATCCTCATCTCTCTTGAAATAAAATTTGCTACCAAATACTCTAAAATATCTCATAGTAGGAACATGACCAAACCAAAGCTCATAAGGGGTCTTACTAGTATCTCCTTTGATGTAAAATCTATCGAATGTGTAAACAATAGTACTAATAGCTTCTCTCTAGTAGATCTTTGGAACATTTCTTTCAATCAGCATAGTCCTTTCAACATCCAAAATAGTTATGTTCTTTCTCTCAACAAATCCATTTTGTTGAGGGGTTCTAGGAGCATATAATTGTCTTCTAATCCCATGAATCTCACAGAATGAATTGAACTCACTGGAACAAAATTCCCCACCTCTATCAAATCTCAGACACTTTACCTTCAATCCAAACTCAGTCTCAACCTTAGCTTTGATATCTTTAATTTATCAAATGCTTCTTATTTCTCTTTCAAAAAGATAACCCTCATCATCCTAGAATAATCATCAATTAGCACCATAAAATATCTATCACCCTGCACACTCCTAACATTTGTAGGTCCACATAGGTCAGTATGCACAATATCTAGTAGTCCATCAGATGTATATTGCTTTCTCTTGAAATAAATTCTTGTTTTCTTACCCAACTAACATTCCTTACATACCAGATTAGTAGGCTTAACAATCTTAGGCAAATCTCTAACAACATGTGTAGAACTGATCTTAATCATTAAATCAAAATTTACATGATACATTCTCCTATGCCATAACCAACTCTCATCAATTTGAGCAATCAAACAACTTTTCTCACCAGCATTCAAATGAAAAATGTTACCTTTAGTCTTAGTTCCAAATGCAATCTCTATAGCAGACACATTTAAGATCTTGCATTTACCATCCTTTAATTGTAGATAATAACCTTTATCAACCATATATCCAACACTCAAAAGATTATGTTTCAAACCTTCAATATACAAGACATCATCAATGTTATGCTTCCCATCAAAAGAAATACAACCTCTCTGATGGATCACACAAGCTTTGTCATCTCCAAATCTAACTATTCCACCATCATACCTTTCCATTCTCACAAATTTGCTTTTATCATCATTCATATGATGTGAACAACCACTGTCAATCACCGATTCATCTTTCTCTTCAACTTTAGGAGCTAATGATTTCTTCTCAATAGTACATCTATTGGAATCAATATGTATAGGTCCATCTTCCTTAATGGCAAGGAATATAACTTCATCTCCTTCTGATTCTTCATCTATAATACCTTCATCAGTAGCATAGTTACAGTTCTTCTAATTCCTATACTTTCGGTTAGACTTGTAGGGCTTGTCGTACTTCTCATGCTTGTCATATCTATTATTCCTATCATGCTTTTCAAACTTATCATGCCTGTCATACTTGGTCATTCTCTCTGGGCATCTAGAAGCAAAATATCCTATCTTATTACAAGAGAAACATTTCAAAGGCAACTTTCCATCATACTTACCAGCACCTTTAGGCAATCTCTGGGAAATTAGTGCTTCAAGTTCATCCATCTCCCTTTCTTGCTCTTCCATCTCTCTTCTCTCTCTTTCTCATCTAGATATCCTGCATTCATCAGGATCATATTTCTTCTTACCAGATACAGATGTAGATGCTCTAAATGTAGTCTCAGACTATCCATGTGATTCTCCAAATTCTCTCAGCTCAAATGCAGTAAGGTTTCCAGCCAGTATATCTCTTATCACTATAGTCACACTTTGGATCTCATCAATATCATCAACCTTATGTTTATAGGCAGGAGGCAAATATCTCAGTACCTTAGCAACAATTTCATCTTCCTCAATGGTTTCACTAGCACATCTGATACCTAGGACAAGGTCATTCACCTTAGCCATAAAAGTGTATGTTCTCATCATATCCCATCTCCAATGTCTCATACTGTCCTTTCAAACTCTGCAACTTAGCAACCTTCACTTGTGTATCACCTTCATACAGAACCTCAAGCTTCACCCAGATCTCATGTGTGGTCTAAAGTTCCATTACATTCGTCATCTTAGAATCAGTCAAGACACTAAGAAATTCTTCCTTCCCTCTAATATTGTATTTAGCTTCCTTGACCTCATCAGGAGTAGATGGTCCATTCTAAGGAACAACATAGACATTCTTTGTAATCTTCCAGGAATCTTCACCAAGATATTTCAAGTGCATTTCCATCCAGTCCTTCCATATAGAAAAGTTACTTCTATCAAATCTTGAATTGTCCTTCTTAAAGATAACACCTTCAGATACCATCACGGATCTCCTCAAGCGGTCAAGCTTGTACCAAAGGATCTGGCTCTGATACCAATTGTTAGCAGCAACCAAGAAGGAAGATTGAGAGAGGGGGGGTGAATCAGTCTTCATAGATATAACAAACTTAATCACAAAACACAGATATGATAAACTATAGTAATAAGATAGATATGAAAACTTAACAACACAACACACAACACCAAGATTTTGACATGGAAAACCCGACTAAGGGAAAAACCATGGTGGGAACCTACCCATAGTAAGATGATACTCTGCAATAGAATGTGAAAATTTTACAATGGGGCATGCACATGCATTCAGGAACACTGCCTAGAGCTCACTACTCAAATATATTGGCCCATAAGGCTACAACCCTCAGGGAAGTCTCACTGACTTACAATAAGATACAGACTACAATCTGGAAGAAATGAACTGAAAGAATAGCATCTTCAAATACCTGATTACAGTTCTAGTTAAGCACAGATGTCTTCCCTACAACACTAATCACACCTCAAACTCAACACCGAAGGATAAATAAATTGTTCACACACAAATCTCTCTCTGATAATTCAGACACAACATTGACACCCAAATTACACGACTATATCACCTATATATACAATTCATCAACCTTGACAGCAAGTTTGGCTAAACCCTCAACCCTCAATTATAAAATTAAATCACATGATACAAAGATCAACCACCGGATAAATATAATGGTTTATATAGAATAACATGGTCCTAAATGAAATTCCCAAATGCACAACACCATCGGAAATCACGCCAAGATCAACCGCAACATGCTACACCAGTAGGAAAACCGCATAACACAAAAATCATCACCGATTGATAGAAACCACCAAAAAATCACACAACAATCAATGTAGATAACCAAAACAAATAGGTCATGTCTAAGAAACATCAGAAAGCATGTTAGAATCATTAGGAACAAGTGCACCAACACCACTTTTCAAATCTTCATTGGTCAACGTCGGAAAGCTCAAGAACACAACCAATCGACAACTGTCATGAAGAAAGAAAACTTGTGGAGCACCAAATCATGATCCATCTCAAATGAAGATACACAAGACCATCCCAAGCAATGTCCCAAAAACTCACCACAAGATCTGATCACACCGGAATATACAAGAGGATATACTAAACTTTGCAAAACAGTAATCAACAAACCAACACTACAAACTGGATCATAAGATCTTCCCAATCTATCATCATGGGAACAAATAATAGGAATATGTTGACATCAATGACAACAACATATCCTAGAAGCATAAATGACCAACAATATCCAAAACCTTCTTCCATTGGGATGTTCATCATTGGATTCTCTTGCGTGGATGTGGATCTTTTATCTCTTTAGCTATGGGTGGATACTTGTAGCAGACTAATGTATATTATTCTTATGGCGTATGTATGTAATTGGATTCAAGATGTATTGGAAAGCTATGTTTATGGATTTAATGGATAATTTATTCATGTAAATGGTAGACAAGATATATTAGGAGAACTTAATGATGTAACATGAGTATCATAGATATTGGTATAAATGGAGTAATAGTATGGATTTATTGATATGTATTGAGGTATTATGTAAATAAATGGAAATGTGATAGATCATCTTGGGATTAGTTTATGATGTTAGAAATGTAAAAGTGATTGGGATTAGGAAAATTATGTATTGGTGTTTTAAAATGAACTTAAAAGGGGTTGGTTAATTATACATAGTAGATAGATGTACTCATAACAAAGTATAGTGAATTCTATATGTACTTGCATAGAAGGAATAAATAATGCTAGAGTTAGTATGTATTAGATGATGGTGGTAAATGTGTTATCATGCTTATGATGTTATGTTATTTCTTATGGTTAGTTTAGGTAATTGTGTTGAGATACCCTAGGGAATGCTTAGATGTATTGTGATTATTTCTTATTCTGTTATGTGTTTCTATGATTATGTTATGATGGTTAAAAGTTATTTGGTTAATGGATGTTTATTGCATGTGATTAGTTGGTTGTAATGGTTTCATTAGTAGATGTTTAAAAAAAATTAATCTCTATTTTCATGTTAGTTAGTGTATTTATCTAGGGTATTTTGGCAAGCATTACATATTGTATCAAAGCTCATGTTAATACACTAGTTACTCTGGTTTCATATGAGCCCATTGTGCATGTTAGCACTTCAGTGTGGAGTTAGCCACATGCTTATCCTTGGTAGTTGTTATCTTGCATATAGTTGCCCGAGATTTTTCATCTTATAGTATTTTGTGTCATGGTTAGACAAGATGCCTACTAGAGGTAGAGGTCATGGCCATATGGGTACTCGACAATTTTACTAGTAGCTCTTCTTGTAGGGATGGCTTCTATCCATTTGGTGAAATAATCAGTGGCCACTATGATCCATCCATGACCTCTCCCTGACTTCTCAATAATTTCTCCAATGAAATCAATGCCCCACTGGACAAAAGGAGCTTCTACAGAAACTGGATTTAGGGGTAAGGCTCCTTCATACTTAAGCTTGGAGGAAAATCTTTGACATGGATCACATCTCCGAACATATGCATGGGTATCTTTAAATAAAGTGGGCCAATAATACCCAGCCTGTATTATCTTACCAGCAGTAGTCTTAGCAGAATAATGACCTCCACATACTCCATCATGCATTTCAATCAACACCTGTTTAGCTTGAAATTCATCCAAACACATTAGTAACTCTCCATATCTTTTTCTCCAGAAAAGATCACCCTGAATGAGCACATACTTTTGGGACTTGAGTTTCAAAGTTCTTTTCTGATTGTATGTCATTTCTTCTGGGAGTACATCACCTCTCAACACTTGGATTATTTCTGTGTACCAGGGTTGCCTTTCTATACTTGTGACCAAAGTATCTCTAACCTCAACATTCTGTACCTCTACATTCATGAGATTTGACTCAGTCATGAGCTTAGCCAAACCTAACCCTCTCACCAATTTGGTGATCTTTATCTCCAAGTTGAACTCCTGAATCCTATTAATCCATCTGCATCTCTTCCCAGTAACCTCAGACTGAGACAAAATATCTTTAACTGTGGCATGTGGGACATAGGCAATAATGTTTACATTTACTAAATATGGCCTGAAAGCCTTAACAGCTTTAACTAGGGCATAAGCTTGTTTCTCCATGGTTTCATATTTTAGTTCTGCTGCCTGCAAAGATTTACTGTAGAATGCTATGGGATGTTCCTATCCTTCATTGTCCTTTTGTAGTAATATTGCAGCCACAGTGTGATATGAAGCAAAAGAAAACAGGGAAAAAGGCTTACTATAATCAGGGGACTTCAACACTGGTGCCTCCTAGATTGCCCTCTTAATCTCATCAAAAGCTTTTGAAGCTTCTTGATCCCAATGAAACTTTGTGTCTTTCTTAAGCAATTTGACAATAGGCTTCACTATCTCTGCGAAGTTTGCAATGAACCTCCTGACAAAATTTACTTTGCCTAAAAAGGATTGGATACCTTTCACATTTTTAAGTTCAGACACCTTATTGATTGCTTCAATTCTCTCAGGGTCTATTCTTACCCCTTCCTTAGAAACTATGTGTCCCAATAACTTTCCTTCAGTGACCCCAAAATGACATTTCTTGGGATTCAGTGACACACCAAATTCCAGGGCTTTATCGAACACCTTTTCTAGATGCCCACAATGATCATCAGCTTTCTTTGAAAAACAAGTTAAATCATCTTGGTAAACCACCATGATAATATTTATGAATTCCTTAAAAGCCACATCCATAGCTCTCTGAAACGTAGCTCGTGCATTTTTTAATCCAAATCGCATTCTCACATATACATAGGTTCCCCATGGAGTAGTGAAAGCTGTTTTAAATTGTTCAGACTCCTTTACCAACACTTGATTATATCCTGAGAAGCCATCCATCATAGATAAAAGATCACAACCTGTCACTCTTTGTAGCATTGCTTCCATATTTGGGGATGAATAATTATCTTTTAGGGAAGCAACATTCAGATTCCTAAAATCTACACACAATCTGATGTCTCCATTCTTCTTCCTTACTGGGACCAAATTGGAGACCCATGAAGAATGCCTTATTGGTTTGATAATTTCCCCTTCTCTCAATTTGGTCAACTCTTGTTGCATTTTTGTTTCTAATAAGGGGTTGATAGGTCTTTGTTTCTATCTGAAAGGCTTAGCATCTGGAAGTAAAGGGAATTCATGCTGGAAAAGATCTTGTCTATACGCCTTTAGGTCTTCATAAGACCTAGCAAAGACATGCTTATACCTTTCCAATAAATTGATAAGGTTAGTCCTAACATGAGGGGGTAATTTATTTCCGATATATACCAGCTTAGGAAATGATTCTGTCCCCAAGTTTACCTCTTCTAACTCTTCTAACTTAGTGGTAGATTGCTGGTGTAAATGACTATCATTGTAACTAAACATGCTCTCCAGCTCCACCAACCCTTTAGGTAAATCATTGGTTTCCAACTGGACAACATCATTTCCAAATACTATCTCTCTATTATCTACCACTTCCACCAATGCATTGCAATCAATCTTTTGTCCATCATAATCATCAACACATTGGATAAACCTAAGAATGTCTTCATCATCAACAAAAACTTGCCAATTATACACATTATCAGGGATAGCAGGTCTAGATTTTATCTCCACAGTGGAAATACCGGTTAGTGTTGCATCATCATTTTTCAAAGCAACATTAGCTAGGAAATCTGCCATAATATTTTTGGTTCGCTCTATCCAATTAATATAAAATGCATCAAAATGCTCAATAACATCCCAAACAGCATGCTTATACTGCTTCAATTTATCATTCTTGGATGCATATTTAGATCTCACCTGAGAGACAACCAATTCTGAATCTCCCATTACTTTCAACAGCTGGATTCCATGCTTTTTTGCAACCTCAAGTCCTAGTAACAGGGCTTCATACTCTGCAGTATTATTTGTGCACTGGAATGCCAATAAGAATGAGTACTTAAAAGTTATACCTGACGGGGACACAAAAAGAACCCCTGCTCCAGATCCTTCCTTGGAGAAAGCTCCATCAAAATACATCTGCCACAACCCATACTGCTGTGCTTGTAACTCAACTACAATTGGGTCAGTATTCTTCAATTGAGGTGAGATTGGTTGAAGTTTGAAGTTATCTAGATCTACATCAATCATACAATTAAGCATACTAGGGTCCACATTTTCAATTACCTTAGGAGCTCGCGGCTCTCCGTATAGTTTGACCTGGTTACCACCAATAGGGATAGTAGCATAAGATAAGTCCAGTTGAACATTTCCCCCTACTGCTGCTGCCCACTGCCTAGACAGTAACATACCATAGTGAGGTTTAGTATCAGTAACAATAACATCCATTTTGTAAGTGGCTTCAGGAAATGCTGCTATTTTTACTTCTACATCTCTCATTGTACCTATCACAGGCACTTCTCTGTTATCCATGGCGTAACATTTCCCATACACAGTGGTTACTGATAACCCCAATTCTTTCATAACACCATAAGGCATTACATTAGCAGCAGCTCCTGAGTCTATCATGCAGTTTTTAATCAACCGGTTATTGACTAACAAAGTAACATAGAAGGGATCTACTTGAGAAGGCTCCTGAGTGATAGTGGTTCCAACATAGACTTTTGGGGTTTGGAACTCTTGATCCTTTCCAACTTTAGCCAAACCAGTGGGTAATACTGTGTCACTATCAGATATACTAGAGAATAGAGACAAAGCTGCATCCTTATGTTCTTTAATCTTTAGCAATTCTATTAATGGAACAGTGACTTTCATTTGAGTTAAAGCTTGAGACATATCAAATGTAGAATTATTACATTTTTTAGCATTAACCTTAACCTTTTCTGTTTTGAATTGGCTTACCTTCTTCACTGTCTCTGCTCTTGGTACATCACCAACATTCTGGTCATCTATGCCTTTAGGTAAATCTTTAACTGGTTCGTCTTTTTCTTGACTGACCTTGGGAATAGTAGAAGCACTGCTTGATGCCCCCTTTTTAGTGACTTCTTTTACAAACATAGACCTTGGCTCACCCTGATCAGTATCTCTCTTGGTGCTTCTCAGATTGTAGTTGTGTTTTGCTTTGGCAATTGCAGCCTTAGTGAGATTTTTAACTTCTTCCTCACTAGGCCTCCTAAGATGAACTTCTTCATCTTCAATTGTTACCACATTCAATGTAGGATGCCAACCTAAGGCTAACTATCCTTGCACTAACCTTTCATTATCCAGCACATCATTGTATTCACTTTGCATAGATTCCTCATCACTTTATACGATGGTTTCAAACATATTAATGTTAGGCTCTACTTTTGGTCTCATAGATTCTTCCAGAGCTTGAGCCACTGCACACTGATGAGGAGAATGTGGTCCATCACAAGCAATACACCAAGGAGCATTTTCTATATTGTTAACATTTTTCCCCTTCAAAGGATCCGATGTGTCTTGACTTTGGGCAATTTTGGGCTTCTCAATTTGGGGTTTACCATCCTTCCAATTTGTATTATATGGCATATCATGTAATCTAGGAGGTCTATCTTGCCAGTTATAATGGGGCTTATCATTTTTGCTAACCTTGGCAGTCAAATCTTTCATAGCATTAACCAGTTTCTCCATTTTATCATCCTCTTTAGCAACTTTGTCAGGTTGCTGTTTGGTTTCATGCCATAATCTACCATCTGTCCTTCTTCCTAATTTTCCAGATGCTTTTCTATTACTTTCTACATTTATATTTATTCTAAAAGCATCCCTTAAGCTATGAGGATTTTTATCTCTCAAAATATAGGCCATTTTGGAATCAAATGCATTGTAGTATGTGTTAAGACACATGTTATCATCTAGCCTCATTACTTGATACAATCTGTACATAGCTTTCTGGAATCTAGCATTGAAATCAGTGACTATTTCATTTTCAGATTTTCTAATATTATTGAACTCATTTAGCATGAAACTCACATTAGTCTTATCACCATACTGCTCTTGAAAACAATTTTTAAAATCATCCCATGAACCTATGCTTTTTACTGGAAGACCTCTATACCAATCTCTTGCATCATCAACCAAAGATTGAACAAACAACTTCATAATAACATCTTCATCTGCTATCTCATAATCATTTATTAAATCCCCAAAAGATTTCAAATGTTCCTCAACACTAATTGCATTGTTCCCAGCAAACTTATGGAGTCTGTCTCTTAGCTCAGTAGGAACATGATTTGGGTATCCTGGGATCCCATCAAAAAACAATTGCCTATATTGTTCTAGATTGATTGGCCTTCTTTGAAAAGGGGCTATAGCACTATTATTTTCCATGGTCATTTTAGCTTTTGGAATTGGAGATTGAGGCACTTGGGTGTATTGTTTATTCGAGGGTATTTGACTTACTGAGGCAATATTAGCATGTACTGCAGGTTGAGTATTGACCTGAGGAAAAGAAATGTGTTGGGGATTAGGCTTGCTGAGATCTTCCGATGGGAATGTAATAGGGGGAGCCTTTAAGTAATTAATCTTTCTTTTAACTTCCTGATTCGCTGCTTCTAACTCAGCCTTTTCCAGTTCCATTTGGAGGTCTTCTTTTTCCTTCCTCATCCTTTCCATCTCTCTCTCATGCGCTAGAATCCTATGAGAAATCCCTTCTGTAGTTTTAGATTCTACTTCATCATCTACCCATTTCTATTTTTCTTTGTCTAAATTGGCTTTAGGAAGCTGGGAGTCATTAGATACTTCCCTAATTGGCTGGGCTACTGACTTAGAAGCTGTTCTAGTCTTAGGGATTAGGATCTCCCTAATCACTGGGCCTTCCTCATCACTTTTTTCTTTTTCCTTAGCAAGCACTTCAAGATCATCTATCTATCTAAGGAGCCTATCTCTTTCCATTAATTTGGCTTTAACTTCCTTTTCCTTATTTGCCTCCTTTTGGGCTCTTAGGGAGATTAAATGATGGACTCTTTTGTTTAAATCTTCAATCTCTAGAGACATCTTATCTTCATCAGGGTAGTTTTCTTCAGAGTCTGATGCATTAATTTGATCTATGTCAATTAGACTTATGTTCCCATCTATTGTCCTAGGCACTGAGTGCCTAATTGCATTTGAGCTGGTTCTGTCTTTTGCAGAAACACTAGCATGAGATAGATCTCGATTTAAAATAGGGGCATCATCAATATTTCCAAACAATCCTGAATGGAAACCTAAAATATCATGCTCTGAATCTCTAGAAGATGAATTTGACTTTGCATAAACAGGTCGATCAGGCATCTTACCAGTATTATTGCTTTTTTGCACCCACGCAGCATTTGATGGCTCATGCATCACAGATCTCTTCTGGCCTCTTCGTGACTATTCTGGTAGACCTTCTTGCAAGGTTTCACAAGGATGTTTCTTCATGAATGATCTTGTGTTCTTGTTTCCTTGCATCTCACTTGTCTTTCTTTTAGAAAATTAGTATCTCACAAGGACTGGTTCAATAATAATAGAGTCGCCACACACAAAACTATGGGAAAAATGAAAACAAGCAGTCTTACCCACAAACACAACAAATTTCTTTACAAATCTCGGCACAGATCAATATTTATATCTTTGTTATAACTATCCCCAGCAGAGTCGCCACTTTTGTTGTCTTCAAAATCTGATTCCCTTTAACATCCTCAAATTAATATGGTTTAAAGCTTGGTACAGAAGAGATATCAAAGATAAGGAAATTTTCAAGGCAACATATGACAAGGTTTGGATAGACCTCTACACTTCGGGCTTCCTCGGAGCCCAGGTGGGTATACCTTTGTGAATTAAATTCACACTTTCGAACATAAACCCACAGCAAACCAGTCCAAAAAACCAGTGGATTTATTCACCTTGAAATCAACTGAAAACAAAGGATAGAAATTGTACTTAATCTCAGTATTTCGATCAACAAAGCATGCAATAAACAACTTCAGTTAATACCAGTGCCTTATCCAAGGTCACAGAGTCATCTAAACTTAGATAAAACTCCTTAAACAACACATCTTTATATTACCCATCAGTTTGGTTTCTATTAATCCTTATATATGCCTAACACATACGAGAATTCAAACATTCCAAACTAAGCTATGGTCCTTAGAATTCAAAGTTCCTCCCAAAGAAATTACTGGTATGAGTGATCTTGCGTATTTAATTTCCCTCCTAAAGAGAAAAGCTAACAAGCACTTATACTAAAATTGCCTTGCAATTCCATTCAAACAAAACAACCCTTAATTATTCAGAATGAAAACAGTAAATAAAGTTATGAATAAACTTGAAGACAACACAAAGCTTTACTCAAAACCGATGGCCTGTATATTGATATTCAGTTCAAGAAAAATTACAATAAATTCTGATTCTCAATTAAACTTAGAAAAGCTCAGATAAATTTCTGCAGCATTTTCTTACAAATTTTTTGTGATCATCCTTTCCTTTAGTCCTGGTATCCATTTATAACCACATGGATGCACAAAGCTTCGGACCTTTTAGGAGAGTTTGTTACAAAATAAAAAAGTTACAAGCTTCTCGCAAAAGCTGTTACAAGCATTTTTCAGCCTCTGCAGTTATTTCAACCTGTTATTCTGTTGCAACCTCTTCTGTCTTTTCAGGGGCACTCTCCAACTGTTCCAGATCTTGGGTGGCATATTTAGTTGCCCACTCACTATATATTTCTTCTGTCGGCCATGAAAAATTAATCACATCATCTTTATTTTTAGTCAACCTTTTCCAAGAATTCCTCAGTTTGTTGACTTCTGAATTAAGAAAACCATAATGTGACTTAATTTTTTCTATCTCTTGTATTGTCACTACAAAGAAAGAAGTATCATCAAGGTAAATGATTCCTTTGACTCTTGCTGACAATTTGGCTTCTATCTCCTTAAGCCATATCTACTTGTCTTTTAACTGATCCGAATTAGCAAAAACTCCTGGGAGCAACTCACAAACTTGATCAGTGTATTCCTTCTTAAGCAATTCAACCCTTCTATCCACATTATCCACCTCTGTTGCCAATTGCATTAAGACCTTAGCAACATCAAAAGTGGATTTGATAATAGGATTAGCTCTTGCTTCATCACAGGATACACACATGAACTCTAGATCTTGCTCCCTAGGTCTCCATCTGTCAAAAAAGGGTGTCAAAATTGCCCTATCTCTTCTCAGCTCATTCCATATCTCCATAATTTTTCCCACATTGTTGTAAAGCAATGAGGCATTTATTGTCTCTGCAAAACTGGAGATTGTGGCCTTTACTTTCTCCTCATATTTCCTTGCATATAAGGCCTGAGCCTGCTTCAGGTTTTCTAGTTCTTGGGGTGCGATCTCAATCATTTGAGAAGTGGAGGGTGCTGGAGATGGTGGAAATTCAATAATAGGGCTAGTAGGTGGAGGTCTTGCAGGAGAAGAGGAAATCATCAATGTTGAAGACTCACCTTGTTGGTGTTGTCCCATCAGTTGGCTCTGCAACTTGGCAATGATGCTATCTTTGCCTCTTACCTCCTCCTTGGCACTGTTATAGGCCTTTAAAACTATTTCCAACTTAATTTGGAGGGCCTCCTTCTCTTTGGCTTCCTTCTCTGCCACTGCAACACTGAATTTTGCAGTTTCTAACATAGTACTTGCAGCCTCTACTACCCCTGTACTTTGCACTCTTTTTACCATCATTCCACCAAGGTAACTTGACCCTGGGGTGTCTTTGCCTTTCTTTCTCTCATTTATCTTGAGAGACCACATGACTAGTGCAGCATTATCCTTATTGAAGGTAACCCCTTCCATGGGTTTGGTCTCTTTCCTTACTGCATCTAGCACCAAGGCATCAACAATATCCCACTCTGGCAAGATAAGCACTCCAGCTTGTGCTACTAGATCTCTTCCCTGCTCAGGAGTGATGGTTTTGAATTCTTCCATCATCTCCTATTTTATTTCTTCCTCCACTGAGGCTAGATCTTTATTAGGCTGCTCAGCCTTTCTTGTCTCACATCTAGCATTATATCTATCTATATGCTGTTTCCAAATGAATTGCATAAATGCTTCCGATGTGACAAAGTTGTCATCAGCTAAAAAGGCACTACTTGCCTTTTTTATCTCTGGATCCCACTCTTGGCCTTTGAGTTCAGTGGAGGTAATATCCATTTCAGCATCAATGGGCTCTTCTGGCATCCCTTCCTCCACTTCATCATAGGTGTATGCAATTTCCCCTAAGCTTCCCAACTGCAAGAGGTGTTCAGCCGCTGCTTGTTCATCTCCTATATGGATAGGGGATTGGGATGGGGAATACACGGGTGTATCTGATTGCACTTCCTTCCCCACCCTTTGTCTCTTTGGGCTGTCTTGGATGTCAATGACATCTTGTATCTTCCTCTTTCCTTTGGATGTAGAGGGCTCCCCTGTTGTAGGCACCAACACACTGTAACCTGATTTCTTATGCAATGTGTAATCACCAGGAGGAATTGCCTTGCTGGAAGTTGACCTACTTAGGATCACTCTGGCCTTTTCAGGGTTGCTTTTAATCACAACTTCCCTCTTCTCCTTTAGTGTTTGCATTACATCTTCAAAGAAAACAATCAAAAACTTTATTTTTTCTTCCAATGGGAAGAAGCTAGATAATGGGTCATAGCTAGCATCAAATTGATGCACAAAATCCAAGGCTTTCTTGTAAGCCACTCACTTTTCTTTCCTTAATTCCTGCTCATCTAAATCAAATTCATTTTTGATGAGGTCTTCAGGAAATTGGAATTGATGAGGCCTACCTCTACATGCTACCTTCTTCCTGAACATACCGTTGAAGAAGTCCTCTGGATCAGCACACCTGGACACTGCAGTAGATAAATGGTAAGGTTTGAGGAAATCCTCAAAACAATTCCAGCCTCCCTTTGTTATTATGAATTGGTGGGCTATGGTAGCTGCAGGGAAAATAGTCCCTTTGCCTCTGCCTGTTAACTCTGCCTCTTGTAGGCTACCAATTTGCCTAAGGATCTCTGCTATTCCCACTTTGAGAGGGACCTGGTAAGGTAACAAAAATGGAGTACCCCTGAAACAAAAAACTCTGAAAACTGTGGAGACTGGATATAAATAAATGTCGCCCCAGTTATGAACAATCTTGATGTTCTCTGCGAATTCTTTTGGCCTTATGAATTCCAGAAGAACCTTGGGGACTCTTGGGTTATCAGAGCATAAGAGAGTTCTTATTTTGGATGCAAAATATTTGTCAAACTTCAAAAAGCTAGCATCCTCTCTGTCCCCTGACAACACAGTACTCCATAATTGTACTGGCATTTTTTCTCCTTCCTTTTCCTTAACTAGGTCTAGTCCACTGGCAAAATAATCACCACCTTTGAAGAGAAAAAGGTGCATTAAGAGTGAATACCATCTGAAAGGTCTGTCCACCTTTCCATTCTTTATTCCTATCAAGCCTCCATGGACAACATTGGCGATGAAGGAGGCATAATTAAATGTGATAGCAAGAGAAGGATTCAAAATTTGGGCAATCATTAGCAAGTAATGATTTGACATATTTGCTTCAACATCTTCTCCTAGGACCTGACAAAGTGCCCAATACATTCCTTTAGCCCTCAGGGTAAACATACTCAATGAGAAGGGCTCTTGTGTACTGGGTCCTACAACTGCTAACCCTCCTATTTTCACAAAAAGCTCCTTGAGAGGCCCATTCCTGAGATGACTTCTCTGTGCACTGTAAACTTGGGCTAATGATGTGAAATTTATGGGTTCTAGGAAGTTTGTGAACTCATTAAGCCCAAATGCTGTCCTTAATTCTTCAGCATTAATTTCCACAAGGGTTTTCCCATTTACATCTCGGATGCATCTTGTGACTGGATCATAATTCAATGCCATTTGGGTTAGCAGGTCTGTATCCATGAATACCCCTGGGACCACTAATTTCCCAACATCTAGTTCCCAAATACTGTTTTGAGGGGCAGGAGAATTTCTCATTCCAAATCCGACTTTAAAAAACCCCAACCCGGACAGTCCCACCTGTGGGTCTCTCAGCCAATTACCCTTGTCATACAATCCTTCTCCTATCTTCAGATGGGGAGCCCTGGGCACTAACTCTTTGGCCTTTGATGCCTGATTGGTTGATAACGTTAACTGCTCTAAA
This sequence comes from Cryptomeria japonica, assembly GCF_030272615.1. Classification (NCBI taxonomy): domain Eukaryota; kingdom Viridiplantae; phylum Streptophyta; class Pinopsida; order Cupressales; family Cupressaceae; genus Cryptomeria; species Cryptomeria japonica. Next base: position 649,008,541 of record NC_081413.1, read on the forward strand.
AAATCATCACATACACTTCTTTCTAAATAGTTAACCTTGCCGGAAAATTCCCTTTTAGGAGCCATTTTGAAAATGCATTGAAATGAATATCACTCTTAAACAATCCTGCAACAAAAGAATTCTTACTTAGAACACCACACAAGAATTGCTACAAAAATATGAGAGAACCTGATCTTTGCTTGAAGGAATTTTTTTTCTGCAACTGAACCGTCTTGCTCTGGATATGAAGGAGATAACTCTGCGTCTGCTCTTCTGCAAAATCTTTTAAAAGATATCTTCACTTGGTAGTTAGGAAATCAAATATTTGTACTCAGGGCTTTAACTGTAACATTGATTCCGCATGCTCTGGTTGTCCCTTCAAAATTGAATTCATATGAGAATTCATATTTTTCACTCCAACAGGTCACAACATTCCTGCAAGTGTTCCATTTTTCTCTTTCGCAACTTCGCGAAGCATAACCATCGGGCAGCTTAGTCATGCGAAATAGCGCCAACCGTTCGATCAAAAGAAACTTGATCAAGCGTTAGATTAATTGACGGCTCTGGCCTTTTTCTGGGTCCCGCTTTTCTATTTGCTACATAATACCATGTGGCATCGAATCATTGGCCGTGAAATCCCCTTTGCATTCCACTTGATATTGGCCGCGTGTCTTTTTATGCCGACGTTTCCACCTTGGCGGGCCCACACTTTCTTCTCAGACCACGTCATTATCATGACACGTGGACGGTTCTCGTTCATTCTCACTATTTCGTGGGTGTAAAGAGTGAGCATCTTACCCTTGCAAAATAGCGCCGACCGTCGGATCATCTTTGGAGTTGATCGGCATTTAATCCTTTGAAAAGGCTCTCAGGAATGGTGGGCCCATTGACTCATCACGAACACCTGGCATCCAGTCACCTGGGGTGCTGATTTGTCGCACTGTCATTCGCCAGAAGGAAACCACGTGGCTCCAGGTGTTATTAACAGCTATACCCGCTAGGTCATATCCACCTGCGGCCTGACTCACCTCTGGGGCCCGCCTTTTAACCTTTAACCCGGATCTGCTGACTGTTGTGATTTGTGCCACGTGCCACCATTTTACTCGCTGCTAACAACTAGCTGGATCATCCATGTGGCATGCCATGTGGTTTTCACTATTTTACGGGGTATAAAGTACGCGCAACTTCGCCTAGCGAAATAGCGCGAACCGTAGATCCATCTGCGAGATGCGCATTAGTTACTGGGCCTGACAACTTTAGAAGAAAAGCATACAAGGCATAAATTTTTTTCGAATAATCAATGTAACCGCCTAGGCAAATAACAAGGGGGGACACTTCCTATGACCCCACGACCCATAACTTAAGTGAATAAAGTAACGACAGATTAGAAACCAGAGGGTTTAAAACAAATAAGATAGGATCTAAAAATCAAAAACCCTTAAACCCCTAAGGTCTAGAACAAAGCTGAAGCACTTGGAATTACACCCTATTCGAAAAATTCAAAATACCATAGCCAATCATGAGAAAAGAAAAACCCAATTTTAATCAGTGATAACAGGATGGACGAACCTAAGACTATGGAGATAGTTGTGGAGAAGGCATGGTTCGCAGAGGAGAACCTAACTTTGGATTTAGGAGGTACACCCTATGTGTAGAGTGGTAGTGCTCAAGTTTCAAGATTAGATGTGAGAGGTGCGCAATCACAAGCATCAGGACATGCTAGGAGTGATCCTCCATCTTTCAGAGGTGAGCATTTTCAGCAGAAGGAGAGCTCTCATAATCAAAATTATTTCTGCAGACACTATCATAACCCTCTTTTCTGATCTTGATTAGACTTTCTATTATTATTATTATTATTAGTATTATAATCATCATCATCATCATCATCATCATCATCATCATCATTATTAATCTTATGAGTAATGTTAGTTAGAGATGAAAAATTGAATAAGGATGGAAATATTTTAAAAAGAAGAATCAATAAGTGGTGACTCGCACGTGAGGTCATAAATTATTTGGGAAATTATTTATTCTCTCAATATTCTAATTGAGCACATGGTGGTAGAAACAAATTCAAATTCAGATTTTAAATGCATGGTCAAATGTAACCGCCACTATGACAAGTTGTAAGAAATATGCCTTGCATGAAAGAATTTTAAAATTTAAATTTAATATGAATGTAACCCTCACTATGACAATTAATCATTTTGCATGGAATTATTTTGGGTAGTGGGAAATAGTTCTCTTTTTCTATATATTGACAACTAGATTTTCGAAGAAGGGGGAGTTCATTGTTTTTTGTAGTCTTTTGAATTCTCAAGAAAGGTTTTTTCTAGATCATGTTAGATGTAGGAGGAATGTTTTGGATATTTTGTATTGTGTGAGATAGGATTCTAGAAGTTTGGAGAAGATATTACCAGGTTACAAGATAAGGATTGAGGAAGGATAGTTGGGAGAACAAGGGTGAGTCAACAACAAGATTTTTGGTGCATCTTGCAAATCCATGTTTCCTCTTTCCATACTTGCATGTTTTTCTTCCAGAAAGGAGATTTTTTATTTGCATGCATGTTGTTTTTGAAAAATTAGGTAGTTTAAAGGAGAAAGATTTTTATTTTGTTTAAATCAGAAAAAGGGGAGTTCATTATTTTTTTGAAAAAAAAGTAGTCTTTGAATTCTTTATTTTGTTTTTCAAATCATGTTATTCGCAGGATAAGTTTTGTAGAAATTTTGCATGAGATAGGGTTATGGAGATTTTGGAGAATATTTCTTTTACTAGGTTACAGGAAGAGGAAGGAAGAAGGTTGGCTAAGAATACGAGAGTCGATTCAACTACAAGGTTTTCATTCATCGTCCAGATCCAGGTTCCTCCATTCTTACTTCCATGTTTTCTTTCAAAATAGGAAACGAGGGGAAATTTTAACTGCATGCATGTTTTTTTTCCTTGAATAATTTGTGTAGGTTAAAGGAAAAGAATTTGATATTTTGTTTAATTTAGAAATTGCATTCTCATCCCTCTTCAAGAAGTCTCTTTCATTGTTTTCATATTTTTGCATATACCCTACTTTGTTTCAAATTTTGACAAAGGAAATATGTGTGCATGTATGAATAGATGTGTATATCTTACTTTTCTATATAAATAAATAAGTAGCTTCCTTTCAAAATAAAATGTGCAAATGAATGTGAATATTAATTAATTCTATTTTTTCTCTTTAATCTTATTATTTCTCTTTATTTAATCTCATTACTTCTCCTTATATTTAAACATAAAATTGGTTCCTTAAATTTACATTCAAATTTTGAAGATGTTTGTACTACATATTTAATGTTATTATTGTGATGGGAAATTTGTATATTTATGCCAATTATTATTTATTTTTGGGTTTATTTTGATAGAGTGTCTTAACATAATTCTATATATATATATATATGAGACGTTTTTGTATAAGTTTGACTCATGACTCAATAATTTTCTTCTTCAATTCATTTTATGTTTATATATTTAATTTTATTGTATTTTATTGTATTTCATTATATTTATTCTAAAATATTGGTGCAATATATATATATATATATATATATATATATAATCAAATTATTAATAAAATAATTATAAATTAAATAGGACAAAAAAGTACCAAAACAAATAAACATAATAAACAATTTTAGTTTTTTTTACAAAAAGAGTTTAATTTTTTTGAATTTGGGCGACAGGAGTGTAACCCCCACCCCCTCTCTGCGACCACTACTTCAGTGACCACAAGGGGAACATGGGGCCATTGTTGGAAATTAACACTCATCTGGTGGCCTTTCATGATTGATTATTGGTATAGGGTTGTCACTGATGGCAACTCTTCATGAGATTCCCATCTGATAATCACGGATCTTGATTTCCAGAAGAGCATGTCAATCGGTAGCCAATTAACCAGTATTTCAGGATGAACAAAGAAATTTTGGTTTGGAAGCTTTCCAGTGATTGTGGAGCTATAAATCGTGTTTTAGATTATTGGGCTGACATAGAGACATAATTTTATCATTGTTTTGGTGATCTGGTCAAGCTGACATATGACTACATGTTACATTAGCAGACCAACCTGATAAATGATCTATTTTATGATTGTGGATATATAAGACCGGTGTAGATGATCTTTTGATGAATGGTATGATTATATGTGAGCGAGTGGTGATCGAGAATCCTTTGTAGTAAAATTTTACATGCGCATTCTTGATCCGGTAGTTGATTGAGACAGTGAACATGGAAGAACATAGAAGAACAACAAAGGTGATTTATTCAGTGTATTTGGCACCTAACCGGAACTCATCCAAGCATTATAGATTCTATTTTTGAGTTCATTTCTTGTAATTCATCATTTTAATTAAATCGGTAAGGCAGTGAGCCTTTTGGGGTTGTAGCCCTTATTGTATTTGAGTAGTGAGCTCTAGGCAGTGTGCCAGAATACTTGTGCATTCTCCATATTGTAATATTGTTTTGTGAGTGGCCATAGTGGAATAGTATTGTGGGTTCAAATCCCACCATGGTTTTTCCCATTTGAGTTTCCACGTAAAAATCCAGTGTTATGACTTGTGGTTGATTGTTTAATGTTCTTGCATTTCAGTTTCATGTTTATGCTTCCAATTGTTTAAAGTTAAGTCTGAAAATTGGCTAACTAGTAGATCACCGATTCACACCCCCCCCCACCTTTGAGTGATCCCTGATTCCAACAATTGGTATCAAATCTTAGTTCTTTTGAGGAAGCTTAACCGCTTGAGGAAGGTCAAGGTGATTAAATCAATGGATTCTGGTTTTCAGAGGAAGCTCAGTGTGGCACTTGAGGATCTTGATGCAACAAGAAATGAGATCAATTCCTTGAAAAGAAAATTGAATGTTGTTGATGATTTCATTAATGACTTTAAGGATCAAGTGAACACTTCAAGAGACAAGAGGAAAGAATTGATGAAAAATATAAAGGAGAAACAAGGTCAAATCATGCAAAATCAAGGTAAAGATGATGAAGTTGACATGCTTGAGAGAGAAAATGTTTCATTGAAGAATGAGATGCAATCCATTGTGATGAGGTTGACTAAGGAGATTGGGGACTAAAAGAAAAATGAAGAGAATCTGGTACAATCATTGAAGGAAAGAGTTGATGAATTCTTTAGTCTTACCTATGAGAATGATCAGTTGAAGCTTGAGTTGACACAGTCAAGGAATGATAGTCAAGAACTTGAAAGACAAATTGTTTCCTTAAGAGATGAAATTGCTACTACTAATGATTACAAAGAAAAATTCAAAGCTAGCTCAGCAAGGCTTGATGAGATGCTGGAAAGTTAGAGACAAGGAAAGGACATGTAAGGACTTGGATTTGAGAAAGGTGAACCCTACAAATCTGGACAAAGCAATGCAAAACCTAATTAAAAGAAGAGAAAGAATCCTCTGGTAAGACAACCTAATGCCCATAAATTCAATGGTACATTCTTTACTTGCAATAAATTTGGTCATATGACGAATCAATGCAGAAGTAGGATGAATAATGGAATGAACAACATGAATATTGTTCCTACCTTTACCGGTCAGCGTTTCATATGCAATAATTTTGGTCACAAGTCAAAGATGTGTAGACCAATAATGAATAACTTCCAAAACAAGAGGTGTTATGCTTGTGGGATGTTTGGACATATCTCTAACCAGTGCAAGATGAGACCAAATCAGATGAACTTCAAACCTACATAGAATGTTGTTTGTCATGAATGCAATAAAACCAGTCACATTACAAAGTAATGCAGAAGCAAGAATAGTGCTTCAGTAGACAAGAACAAATCAAATGAGAAGGGCAAGGCAAAGGTAGAAGAGATCGGAGACAAACGAGAGAAGATGTGGGTTAGAAAAAATAAATCTAACGCAGACAATGGATCTGCACCCAAATCCAGTGCAGGATCTTCATCTGGTAACTAGGGCTTTATGCCTTAGGGGGAAATTTTCATGCAAACTCTAAGAACCCCCTCTTAGGTGATCTAAAATCGATTCGAGAAGATTGCAGAAGGCTTAAATCATATATGCAAATGTTATCCAGAAGTTTAAGACAAGATTTGATGCTCTGGTAAGCGACTCTATGAAAATCAAGGTAACTGGTTGCAACATTTATTGTAATGAAGAATTAGGTTTTAAAAGGTTAAAAGGGCATTTCAAATCTTCATTCATCACAATGCAATCAAGAGAATAGTGCAGAGAAGGAGAGTAAATAAATTTGGTGATCTCAATAGTGATTTTAGTGATCCTAAAGAGAATTCTAGCGCTTGGTTGTGAATTATGGTATTTATCTATTTCATACTATCATTTTCCATAAACCCTAAGTTCAAAATGGCTTCAGCTTGTGGAATTGCTACCCTTCTTGTTGTGGAGATTAAGGATATATCTTGACCTATTTTTAAGAAACATCCTTTTAAATCTATCGAGGATGATCCTGAAGGTGCATTTTCCTCTGTACCCTATGGTGTACTTCATAATGAGGACATTAGGGCATACATCCACTGTGATCTTGATGAATTTGGAAGTGTAGACACGTTGAACCTGTATGATATGGCAGACAACTTGGGAAATCTCAAGCTAGAATATCAACATTTGTAGGTGAAGGGGTTTTCTCAATTCATGCATTTTCTGACTTTTGATGAGAAAGAATGGATCTGGTTTGTACTTAGCATAATCCATGATGAATTTATGTGGTTGGACAAGCCTCACAAGATTACCAAGCAAGCAATCTAGGTCGTAACTTGTCCAAGCTCATCTAGTGAAGTTCCTAGCTTGAGGAAGATATCAAACAACACCGTGATTGCCACCACTAGTTCCCAGTTTGACAGTAAAGCAATTACCATAAATGACATTCTGGAGAATGATGTGAAGTTTGCATCAATGGTGGTCAGATACAAGGTGTACCAGTCAACTAGACACAACTCTATCTCTAGTATAGCCATATACTCTGCCTATTTGATGTTGAAGGAAGACAAAAGGTATGACCTGTGTATTGTCCTTTTGAATGAGTTGCTAATCAATTTAAAGAAAATCAAACAAACAAGAAGCACACTTTTAAATTCGGTACCCTTATCATTTTTTTGGCTTTCTAATTCATGAATTAAATCCTCGGTGTTCAAGGAAAGGTCCAATGGGCCTATGACAGGCTGGTTGTTAGGAAAATCCAAGAAGGGATAATGGGGATTGGTGATGCCACAATGAGAATATCTTCTCTGTGGGGTTATTTCAAAAATTTACAAGCTACAATGAAAGAAGAGAAAGAATCCCATAGGAAATAGTGGAGAAATATGAGGAAACAATCTACTTCATGGTTGATAAGGACCAATGCTTGATGGAAGTAGTTGGCCCAAGATTGTGTGGATTCTTCCTATGGGGTATGAAGTTGATATTGCTACTTGATAATTCTATGCTCAACATCTGTTGAGTCAGCCAGTTGATGAGAAGGAGGAAATATATAGAACATTCAAGGAGAAAGACCTTGAATTGCACAAACAGTTCACTGCACCTGCTAGAAAAAGAAAAGTTTCAAAGATGGCTAAGGAATTGGTAGTGCAAATGGGATTCACCCAGGAGGAGGTGAAGTAGGCTAGAGAGAAATAGGCACATATGGAGGCCAAAGAGGAAACCAAAAAGCCTAAGGCCAACCCAATTCCCTCCAAGGCTAAACCAAAAGAGACCAAGTCTGTCCCTGCTCTGGTGGCACCATCTTCAAGATAGAGCCCATCCAAAAAGGGATTATTGAAGAAAAAGGATAAGTCTAAGTGGAATTATGTTGTTGTGTCTTTGGTGGCCTTTGAGATAGAATATGATTAGGAAGCATGCAAGGCTATGAAGAAATGTGAATTTGTAAGAATGGTGAGGAATCCACAGTTTGGTGGAGCCCAGCAAAGCAAGAAAGACAAATCTAAACCTGCCCCTACCGAAAGACCCAAAAGAGGAAGACAGGTTAGAACTCAACTTGACAAAGATCTTAAATCCATTGACCTACAAGGTAAATACACAATTGTTCCTCCACTGTCAACATACCAGCTAATAGATGAAATAGTTGTTGACGGAAACCTGAAGAATCTTGGAGCTTATTATGAACATCTAGATGAGGTAGATCAGAAGAAGATTGAAGAAGTTGTTGTTTTATACTTGCACAATTTTAGTAAATCATTGATTGAGCCGGAGAAGAGCATCCCTAAGGACCTATACAACAATATTGATGCAAGGAGACTAATTGCTATCACAATAGACAAGGAAATGAAAGAAAGAGAGTTGATAAATGTTTGCACCTGTATCACCTGAGATGAAGTCAAAAGGCTCATTGAGGAAGCTAATAAGAAACAATTCAAAAGAAAAAATAGGGTAAACAAATTTATGATTAGCAAGGTGGAAGAGGTAAGAAAGGAAACTGAAGATATATGGAGAAAATTAATTATGAATGATCCTTTGTATAAAGATGCATTTTGTCTTCTCAGTCAGGAGTAAAAGAAGTTGTTTTCAATGATTAGAAGGATGAAACTCAGACTAAGGGACATCCAGAAGATCAAGGGAACACAACTCTTGATGCTAAAACTGGTTATAATCCTCTGGTAGTAGATAGTTCAACAGCCCTTGAGATTCAAAAGGATGATACTGCACCAAGTGGAAACATCAATGTGCAAGATAAAGGGGATGGAGTAGAGAAAAAGGAACCTGAGAGAGCAGAGGTAAAGGTTGTTGAGGTGGGGAAGGGAAAAGGAGATGTTGATCTTGAAATTGACACTCCTGCAGTCACAAGGACCCCACCTCAAATCTGTATTAATCTAGATGGTCCTCTTAACCTTGGACAAATATCTCCTGCTGAGAAGCTAATGCTTACAGCAACTGTTCAAGCTCAGGCCAATCAAGATCTGGTAAAATTTGAGTCAAAATATTTTAAAATCTATTTCAATGCCTATCGATGTTTTTCACAAGGTGGCTCTAGGTGTACAGTTAGATTCTAATGCTATCCCCTCTGGTAAATTGTTACAATTGATTAATAATTTAAATACCAGTTTTGATTCTTTAGAAAAGTCTAATACTAAGAGAGTATTGGATAGATTTAATGAAGTAAGAATGTAGACATTCTGGAAGATGATTGAAGATGATAGAGTGACATTGAATAAAGGTCTACAGGATATTTCAGATGCATTAACAGAAGGTGGTAAATTGTATAAGTCTTGTCTAATTTTTCCCAAATTCATTGTAGATATAGACAAGAAAATAAGTGTTTGCTAGGGTAAACTTTTTGGTATTTCACAGTCTTTTGATCCCAATGTAGCTCTTACTAGAAGTGTTGAATGGAATATATTGGCTCTTAATGATGAGATCTCGAGCCTCAATGTGGACAAGGAAAAATTTTTGAGGAGAGCTGGTGAACTTCGGAACTTGATTGCCCCCTGATTGGACACCATGTTAAGCAATAAGGTAGATTGTATGAAGGCAATGGCTTAACCTGAGTCATCTAATCTGAAGGAAGTAGAGATTCATGCAAATGTATTTAGTGATTTCATTACATTTTTGGATAACTTGAAGAGTGGGTGGGACACTCACCTAGGATCTTTGAAGACCATTTTTGCTGACATTTTCAAGTATTTGTAAAGTCTCCAGCAGGTATCTCTGTATATAAATTTTGGACAGCACCCCATCTTTGGCATTGATGTCAAAGGGGGAGAGAAAAGGTGAAAAAAATATAGTATAGAAGAGTGTAATTATAGGTTTCAGAATTCTTTATCTAAGGGGGAGCCTTAGAAAAAGAAATTATCCGTCGTACAGTTCTCAACACAACCATTTTTCATGAATATTGCCATCAATGCCAAAGGGGGAGATTGTTGGCAATGAACACTCATCCGGTGGCTTTTTAATGATTGATTATAGGTTTAGGGTTGTCATTGATGGCAACTCTTCATGATATTCCCATCCTATAATCACAGATCTTGATTTTTGGAAGAGGATGTCAACCGGTAGCCAGTTAACTGGTATTTTAGGATGAACAAAGCAGTTTTGGTCCTGAAGCTTTCCATTGATTGTGGAGCTATAAATCATGTTTGGGATGATTGGGCTGACATAGAGACAACATTTTATCATTGTTTTGGTGATCCGGTCAAGCCGACATATGAATACACATTACATTAGTAGGTCGACTTGATAAATGATCTATTTTGTGATTGTGGATATATAAGACCGGTGTAGATGATCCTTTTGATGAATGGTATGATTATATACGAGTGAGAGGTGATTGAGAATCCTTTGTAGCACAATTTCATGTGTGCATTCTTGATTTGGTAGCTGAATGAGACAATGAATAGGGCAGAACAGAGTAGAACAACAGAGGTGATTCACTCAGTGTATTTGGCACCTAACCGGAACTCATCCAAGCATTTTAGATGCTATTTTGGAGTTCATTTGATGTAATTTATCATTATAATTAAATTAGTGAGGCAGTGAGCCTTCTCAGGTTGTAGCCCTTATTGTATTTGAGTAGTGAGCTCTAGGAAGTGTGCCTGAATGCTTGTGCATTCCCCATATTGTAATATTATTTTCCACTGGCCATAGTGGAATAATATTGTGGGTTCAAATCCCACTGTGGTTTTTCCCATTTGGGTTTCCACATAAAAATCTGGTGTTATGATTTTGTGGTTGATTATTTTATGTTCCTGTATTTTAGTTTCATGTTTATGCTTCCGATGGTTTAAAGTTAAGTCTGAAAATTGACTAACTGGTAGATCATTGTTTGATCCCCCCCCCCCCCCGCTCTCAGTGATCCTTGATTCCAACAGCTTCCCCTGCGGGTCCACAGGCCCACACATGCAGTGGAACCCACAGAGGAGTGGAGCCCATGGGAACCCCCCCCTATATATATATATATATATATATATATATATATATATATATATATATATATATATATATGATGTGTTAAAATGGTAAAAAATAACAATTAAAATTTATTTTATATGTTAAATAAACATAATCATATTTTAATATTAATTATCATTTTGGGTATTAATTATAAATTATTTTATTTAAAATATATTTTAAAATTTGTATTATGAAAAATTAATTCATAATTAAGTTAATGAACTAGTTGAAATATATTTTAGGTGATTCAAATAATTAAAATTTATTTGTATCTTAAAGCTAATTTGTATATTAATTAATTACTTGGAATAAACAATTTTAATAACGAAAATTTATTAAAGTAGAAAAAAAATTGAAAGTGATAATTAACCCCTTTAGGGAAAAGTGTAATGAATCTAACTCATGTAAATGATCCTCTTATTGGAGTTTTAATATTGAGATTAAGTTACAAATTTGGACTTTTCCTTTAAGGAGTATCTTATTGTAAAGTGTTTATTATCTCCTTAAAAGATGGGGAAAGAGCCTCTTTGGGTTTCAATTGGATAAGTGTTGTAGGAGGTCAGTGGTCAATCAACATGTATGGAATTCAGATGGGAAAAAAAACACTAAGAAACCCATTACCTTGGGATGTAGATATAATTCCCTTATTAATTAAATTAGTTTGATTTAAGAAAAACAAAGGAAAAGGGAAAATGATTTTTCATCAATGATACACTTATTCCATAGTATTGGTTCTTTTCATCAAATATCTCTCATTAATTCAAATAATTTCTAGTAGTAAATAAATCCCCTAATATATTCAAACATTTAAGATGCCCTTTCAGTATACTTCATTAAGTGACAAAAATTAAAGAATAAAAGGACTTGCTTCCTAAGTAAATGCATTTATATTCATAGTTTCTTTCCTTTGTGTATTTCACGCAATACGAATTAATGTTTAGTTAAAATTTTCCTCAATTTAAGAAGTTGAATGTTTGATTGTTTTCTCATGCAAGTTAGATTTCAAGATATAGAGAATACAAGGCTACTGAGTATAGTCAAATCTATTTGTATCTTCTAGCTTTTAAATAGAAGTTATATTTATATTTCAACTAATTAGTATAGATAATATTGATTAACATTCAAATTTAGAGGTGAATTTAAAATTCAAATATTCACACAATTTAAATGGTATAATCTATTAGTATTAATTAGGATGTAAAGAAATTTTATTTGAAACAGTCTTTAGCAAATGGAATGAAACGAAAGCTGAAATTGTTCTACGTGAGATTATTAAACTTGAATTACCTTGTGGATCTCAAATTAAATACTTATCTTTTGTTTTTAAATGTCTAATGAAACTTAGAGGAAATAAAATTAGAATTTCATTGTTCTAGATTATTGGATCCTTATCCTTATCAAGCAAATGAGTCTCAAGAAACCTATCCCATGATCACTTAGGGAGCTAAATAATAAAGTAATTTTTAGGAGCAAGCATTAGCTCACTTCTAAGAATTTTAAGAGGTTATTTGTAAGAAATATCTAAGGATAAGATTAAAGTTACTTCAAGTGGAAGGAATAGTTAGTTATCTCTTTATAATCTTGTGAAGGAATTGGCATTAATTCAAAAAGCAACTAGAAGTAGATTGATTAGAATTATTTAGGAGATTTATTTATATTGGTTAACTAGCAAGCAATTAGACTTTCTTCTAATCTTATTTTCAAACTTTGGTAATTAAAAGTAATGTGGTTATTTGAAAGCTTAAAAAGTTTTTCCCTTCAATCAAGTAAGTGTTAAATTCTTTTCCAAAGTCTTTCTATTTAATCATTTAATTTTCTTTCAAGCAATTTAGTACCTCTCAAGTATTAGGATTCATGCTTAAAGTGTAATGATCATTTTCATAAGCTATCTCCTATAAGTATCATAGTTTTCAAGTGATTAGTACTTTCATGTATTTAGTTCAAGTTTTAAAATTTTAATTATTATCATAGTTTTATTTCAAGAAAATACTATTTCCAAAGTGGTTGATTTGTTTAGCATGTAATACTTATATCTTAGTTTTTAATTTCAAGCAGTAATTCCTTGCATGTAATAGTTTCTTTTCATAGTTGTTTTAGTGTAATCTTTATTTATGATTTCATGAATTCCTTGTTAAATTCTTAGGTAGACAACTAAACAAGAGGAGTTGAAACCAAAAACCTTAGCAGTGTTTGGTATCTATGGTGCCTTTGGGGTGTGCTTATGGGTAATGTTGTCATGTTGAACTACTGCACTTAATGCCTAATAAAGCTGCAACAACGACGTATGTGGCGTCGTCCCTCTAAATTAGCGAGGAGAAATAAGGGTCATATGGAAGTTAAAATCCAAGGGGCAGAGAATCCCCCTTGGATAGATAATCTAATTTTTTTTTTTTAAATGAATCTACATCCATTTAGTTAAACCTTAGAAAAACCCCAATAGGGTTTGGTTGTGTGTGATGATTTTGAAAATTTATTTTATCTTATTGAATTTAGTGGATGATAACGGATTAAGGGTAATGTATTTAATAAGAAATAGGACCTAGTTGTTTAGGCCACAAGCATGAGGCCACCTTGAGCCTTTTTGCTACAAAGATACCATCATGGGTAGCAACCATAGAGAAAATATCTAGGATATTGACCCTAGAAAGGGTTGCGTACCTGTATTCGGGAAAAGCAGGTCGATAGAACTCAATATGTGAAAAATGGAGCTCTAGGGAGCCTTGCTCACACACTCACAAGACTTCTTGGTGCAAGCTATGGAGTAATGAAGTATCACTCAGCTTCCCAAGGTGGGTCCCATGGTTCTCTATCTTACACGATCCCTCAAACCAATATTTTTGCTCTCAGATCACTGAGCAAAATGGTTTAGGGATGACAAATGCAAGAACGAGGGATGCCTTGATAGATTTTAGAATGAAATGCATCCTAAGCTATGCATGATTCTAGAAATGCTATAAACTAACTATAAGATGACAAGGTTAGTAAACAAACTATCCTAGCATACTATATTAGTTCAATGATTTAAGCTAATGATAATAGAAAGTATTCTAAACATGCATATTCAGACTAATTCCTAGTTAAAAGAGAGGCTAAAATGATGAGCATATATGAAATGAAAGCTTGAATGTATTTGAGCATAAGTATGATACTACAAACTTTGATGGATCTATAAAAATGGAGGAATGAGAGCTCCATTTATAGCAAAAACAGGGCAATGGATGGTCAGGATTGAAAGAGTTGATCAAGGGTTGAGTTTGAAAGTTGGGAATCCATGTTTACAATTTGCACCAATGAAATGGTGACAAATGTCAACATAGGGTTGGATTGAGAGAAGGGGTTGGAGGCATTAAATGCCTGAGAAGACCTCATGGTCATCTAGAGATAAGGGTTAAGCTTAAGTTAGGCTTACCCATTGGATTAAGAGTTAATCCAAGGATAAACTCTTGTGCAAATGATTAAGGAATAACCATGGTCAAAGCAATGAATGCTTGATGAGACCCTTGGGTTACATGGAGGTTGAGTTAAAAGAAATTCTTTAACCATGTAAGAGGGTTTGAGTTAACCATTAATGGTTATGAAGACTTTGGGGAATTAAGTAGTTGAAGACTTGAAGCCTTTAATGGTTATCAAAGACTTTAAGGTTTTGAGAAGTGACCTCCCTTTGTTTAGGGATGTGACAAAGTTTAGGAGATGGGTTAGGCTAATTAGAAGCGATTAGAAGAGTCTAGAAGGGGGGTTAGGAATAGGGTTTAAGAAGCAAGTGGGAGATGTAGGATTTTGCAAGTGGATGGAGGGATAATAGGATTTAATTGAAATAAAGTTAATTTAATTCAATTTGGTTGCAATTTGGGGAAATTAAATAAATTAGATTTATTCAATTTAGGATAGCTATTTAATTTAATTTGAATTTAATTAAAAGTGGATAGAAGGGATTTAATTGAATAAAATGATTTATTCATTAAATGGGTATAGTGAATTTAATTGAGTAATTTACTTAATTAAATAGAGGAATACGAGTATTTTAATTAAAATAGAGAAATGAACATAAAATATTCATTTAAGAATATGGTCATTTTTATACGTCTACATTTTGCCCCTCTTTGAAGTGACATGTGTGCACATGTTATTTCAAAGAAAATGATGCGTTATCATGATTTATGATCAAATGAAATATTTGTATCGCTTTTATGATTCGCAAGTTGTGCCCCGGATTTGATTTGATGCGTGATGCCTCCTCGGGAGATGAATCAATATTTTGAAAATTTTGATTTTTATGTGGTGATTGGTGTTTAGTGTGTATGATTTTGTCTATGTGAAATGCTTAAATTGATTCATCTCCCGATAATTTACAGATTTTTAGGGCATAAGGGAGACCATGAGCAAATTACATGCCCGGTTCCCTAACCCTAATTTCATTTTCCTCCTATAAAAGGGGAAAAGGGCTTTGATTTGATTCATTTGAGCATTCTTGACTTTGGAGAAAGAGAATTTGGAGATAAGTCAAAATGCCTATTCCGTATTCCAGGCATCGTTTCGAGCGCGTTCGGAGGTACCAGAGACCTGCCACATATGGACCACCAATAAGTCAACACTTTTGATCCTTTTTTGATTTTTGATTTTGTTGTTTTTGGTCATTTTTTGATTTTTAAAATTCGGTTTTAGCGTTTTAGCGTGTCAAAGTCGTAAATTAGCGCATACAAAAATTTAGGTAGCGCATGAAGCTTAATTTTACGGCTGCATCCGAAACAAAATATCGTAGCACATAGAAAGTCTAGGTTAGCACAGGGAGTGAAAATAGTGCATGCCGAATGTAGGATAGCGTGTGAGGTCAACAGGGTAGCGTGTAGGGTAGACCTAGCGCATAGGGGTCACAGGGGTTCGCATGGGTAAGGAGTTTTAGCACATAGGGTCAAATAGGTAGCGCCAGTAAGGTATAGGTTAGCGCATAGATAGGTTTTAGTGCATAGGGTAGGTTAGGTGGCGCATGGTGGGAAAAGATTAGCGCGTATGAAAAACAGCTTAGCACATGGGTAGATTTTAGCACGTAGACAACCTGTTTTAGCGCATCCAAAAATTTTTTGTGAGATGAGGTGATTTGTGAAATTGTTGTGTTTTGTTGTCATGGTTTTTATTGATTTGTCCAATATGAGTGTCGATATAACTTGTTTTGATTGGCGATATTTCAAGTTATGAATAGATATCAATGTGTTGTGTTGATCAAAATATGATTTGTTTTTGCACTTTGTTTCAAGTTCAATGTGTGAAGCCTGATTTATGTTACAAGCCGATATGGGTTGAAAACTTGAGTTGTTTTTCAAGCTAATATGGGTGGGAAACTTGAGTTGTTTTACAAGTTTATGTGATTTGGAGACTTGAGTTGTGTTACAAGTTTTGATATGGTTTTTGGTAACTTGAGTTGTTTTACAAGTTGATATGAAATGATAGGATTTTGAACTTGATGTAGATGAGCAAATTGTCTCATGTTGTTGATGTGAGTTTGATTTTTTTGATATCTTTGTTTTGATGTGGAAACTGATATTGGACTTGTTTTGCTGGTTGACAGGAGCGATTGGGCGTGGTACAGTCACGTGAGCGATTTCCTAGGCCTTGGACTCTGATACCACGGTTGACACAGGCCAACCTGGACATTATTGAGAGATGCTGGTTGACATCCCTATTGGATATGCCTCGGTTCATTGTGAACCGGGGGCTACTTATAGCACTCGCAGAGAGATGGCACAATGACACGAACACCTTCCATTTTGCCACAGGTGAGATGACAGTCACACCAGAGGACTAGTACAGGATTCTATGCATACCAGTAGTAGGTGCACTACTACCATATGAGCAGTCGAAGGAGGGTGGTACAAAGGCACTTCGCTGCATTTTATATGATGAGACAGTATGCGGATATGAGATCCTATGGTAGGAGTTCCTAGACCTGGATTATGCACCGCTTCCATCAGTACTAGCAGGGTTTATCGGTGGATTCCTTTGTCCTGATCGTAGGTCAAAGGGATTCTCTGTGGGATGGGGGCTGGTGTTAGAGGACATGGTTACACAGGGCTATAGGTTCACGTGGTGATCGGCTATGCTAGCCCATTTGTATAGGGACTTGCACGAGGTGGTATACCTAGGTTACGACAGTTTGTTAGCTGGCGTGACACTCTTACAGGTATGGTGCTGGGAGCACATTCCAGCCGCTAGGCCATTAGTAGACAGAGATAGGCCCGTTGGATGTGCCTATGCTTACGGATACAGGGGTCTAGTTGTCCAGTGGAAGTTGGGCAAACTAGAGCATTGGAGGAGAGTTTTGGATGACATCGATACGGTCACATGGCGACCATATACAGGGTGCGAGGTGTGGGCGGAGGACGGGCTAGAGATGCCCTACATGTTTATGATGAGATAACTGATTGGGAGGACCCCATTTGTTATTGAGAGGTTTGTGGTGACCAGAGTTTTGTGATAGTTTGGTCGACAGTAGGGTATACCTCAAGGGGCCTATTTATATGCACAGCGGAGGCAGGACATATCAGATTGGGGCCTGACCATTGATAGTGCGGTGGTGATGGAGGAGTTTGTCAGTTTGGTGGGCCAGATATGGGATTATGCCTCAGAGATTTTGGATGCGAGTATGACTGATGAGTTCACGAGATTGTTTGCCGCGCGGGCAGTGGCTAGGATATCGGATTCTGAGGAGGTGTGGCCAGCATTTGATGAGGGAGAGGGAGATGATGAGGATGATGGATATTGTGGAGGAGGACGACGAGGGAGAGGAGTTAGAGGGAGGAGGGGAGATAGAGGGAGGAGAGGAGATAGAGGTTTGGAGAGAGCAGTCAGATGGGTGGTGATAGACAGGGGGAGAGGTGGATTGGCTATTGGAGCCGGTGGAGAGGGGAGGGTGGGGGAGGTTCTAGCTGCAGTGGGGGGTACTGACGAGCTGATACAACTAGCCCAGAGGAGGAGGACGGATGCGCTCCCACCTCCAGCACCGAGGACAAGCAGAGTGAGAGGGGATGTCCCTGCACAGGTACCGCTATGGGTTTAGATCCCCACTCATGTGGACGATGCACAGATTCGGACCTTGCAGGTGACTATACAGTAGCTGCAAGCACAGGTTTTGACATATCAGCGACAGATTGCATAGTTGACCACTGAGCGGGACATAGAGATAGAGTGGAGGGGGCGAGCGGAGGAGCTTGTAGCTAGCGTTCAGAGAGCAACGACGGGTGGTCCAATGAGAGACACCCTAAGAGAGCTATCTTTGAGAGCTCAGGAGGTGGAGTACTACCATCGGCACTATGAGGCTGCGGTACCTAGGGATCACCGAGTACAGAGCTTCACACAGTCGAGATCCAGTTGATCACGAGATACTGGGTCGTGGTCCGAGAGTCGAGGTGTGACAAGGCCATCGAGACAGGATCCCCTTGGAGATCCAAGGGTGGGGACATCTGGAGCTAGACCATCTCCGTCAGGGGATAGCCATACTTGAGAAACGTGGTCTTTGTTGTATTTTAGATCATTGTATTCTTTGTACTGGACACAGAGATGATAGATTTTGTACATTTTGATCATTTTTTTGGAGATATATATATACGACATCATTATCTTTGATCATGTGGTGGGTTATATGGATGCATGTGCTTATGTGTTCTTTACATTACATTATGATGATGCAATGCATAAATATATAATGTATGATGCAATGAGATGTATGCTTTTAATATGTGTGTGAGATGTATCTTGAAAATGAGATGTATGATAATGATATGTAACTAAGTGTAAAATGATATGCAACTAATTGTAAAATGATATGCAACTATATAGCTAATTGTAAAATGATATGCAACTAACTGTAAACTAATATACAACTATTGTAAAATGATATGCAACTATTTGTTTTTGAGCATCCTCATTCTGCATTTGTCATCCCTATATAACCACATGTTGTTTGCTTTCAATAGATATATCATCATTGAGCATTTATTGATCTTCGGATATGTTGAAAATTTATACAAGCACAATGGTATAATTGAACCATAATGACCTAAGAAAAATTTATATGATATTTGATTTTGCAAGATAGCACAAGCATCAAGGTATAATTGAACTTGGATGACCTGAGTACGTATTGCATAAATAGACAAGATTAAATCATTTGTATGCATGAAGTGGAATCAGACCTTCAGTGATATTCGATGTATCATGTTTCAAGGTAAGTATTCACATAGTACAAGTGATCACCTCCCAGACAAAAGACTATGAAAATATTGGAAGTTCCCTATGATCTCTAACTTTGAAGCATTTAGTGAGAAAAGGAAGAGAATCCAATAATTTAAAAAGTTCAAAATGCAAAAATAGTCAAGATTTGTATGCGATAATGCAACATTCAGTACTTTAGAAAATCAGCCATCCTTGGTATTTCTGTGATGATTTTTTTTTGTTTTGTAATGAAGCGTAGTTTTGGTTGTTGGATGCCATGCTTCTGGGTTTTGTAAATAGTTTTGATGTCGTGAATGTTTGTAAGTTTTTGACGATTTATTGCCCCTAGCTGAGTGTGCCTCTTGTTGTGACTATGTACAGTGATTTCCAAGCCATGGTGGAATGTGTTAAGAGGATATATATGGATAAACCAGGATAGTGACTACACTAAATATGTCCTGAATGGATATGTGCTAAGTGTCGGGTGATGGTCGATAGTGTTTTTAAAGATACGGATAAAATGGTATGGAGATAGATAGAGGAGCCATTCTTTCACAAGAGCACCTATTTACCAGGTTTTCACCATTTGTTTTTATTGTACTTTTTCTTTTTCTTTTTCTCTAGATTTTTTGATTTTTTTGCTTGTTTTGGCTTTTTCCGTGCACTAGGCTACTTAAGTGTAGTACTTCTTCAGATGGATGTTGTTAGTTGGTTCGTCGAGCACATATCCTTCTGAAGTTGTTAGCTGATAGGCACCTGATCCATAGACTGATATGATGACATAGGGACCCAACTAGTTAGGTTCAAACTTCCCTTTCTTTTCTCGATCTTGCTGATTTCTTGGATTTTCTTTGAGGACTAGGTCACCAACTTTGAAGTTGTGAGGGATGACTTTGTGATTATAGCTCCTACACATGCATTGTTGATATGATTTGAGATGAGTGTAAGCATGCTGACATCTTTCATCTAATAGTTCGAGTTCTTGCAGTCGGTTAACTCGATACTCTTCATCCAAGATTAAACCTTTCAAAGAGACTCTGAGAGATGGGATTTCTACTTCCAGGGGTAAAATGGCCTCTGATCATATACCAATGAGTATGGTGTTGCTCCTGTAGGTGTGTGGATGCTAGTTCTGTATGCCCAAAGTGCTAGATTGAGTTGGACGTGCCAATCTTTGCCTACATCATTCACTATTTTCTATAGGATTTTTAGTATTGTCTTGTTAGATGCTTCTGCTTGACCATTTCCCTATGGGTAGTATGGTGTAGAGAACCGATGTTGGATTTTGAATTTTTCACATAGATCTTGTACATCTTGGTTTTTGAAAGGCCATCCATTATATGTGATGATTGAACTTGGAATACCATATCTATAGATCAAATAATTTAGGATAAAAGAGGCAATTTGTTTCTCAGTCACTATGGTCATGGGAACTGCTTCTATCCATTTGGTAAAGTATTCTATTGCCGTTATAATAAACTTGTGTCCATTTGAAGATGAAGGATGAATTTTGCCAACTAAGTCTAGTCCCCACCGACAAAAGGGCCAGAATGTTGTAAATGGCTGCAGTTCCTATGCTGGTGCATATATCAGATTACCATGGATCTGGCATTTAAGACATTTCTTGGCGAAGTGATATGAGTCTTTCTCCATTGTAGGCTAGTAGTATCCCATCCTTAGAAGTTTTTTAGCAAGAGTAGTAGCACTTGAATGTGTGCCACAAATACCTTCATGAAGCTTGTGTAAAGCGGAATCAGAATCATTACGATCAAGGCAACAAAGAAGAGTACCATTGAGACCTCGACGATACAAAGTATCAGCGGTAAGGGTATAACGGGCAGCTTGCCAGATAAAGTTACGTTTTTGGTTACGGGATTGGTCAATTGGTAAGATATTGTTCTTGAGGTAGTCATATATTGGTCCATATAACAGAGAATCTGAACCAGTCAAGGCATAGATAACATGGGATTCAGAGTGGTCATAAGCTGGGGAGAACAGTTGCTCTACCAGAAACTCATAACGACTCTGTTGCTCTAGAATTTGTAGTAATGAAGTGATAGTAGCCATTGCATCAGTTGCTTTGTTGTTCAACCTTGGTATTTGCTCGAAGGTGATGTGCACAAAATACTGTTTGAAGTCATCCACCATTCGCTTGTAGGGTAGCAGCTTGTCATCCTTTGTCTGATAGTCATTGTTGATTTGATTGATGACTAGTTGTGAGTCTCCATAGACCTTTAACTCTATGATTTTCCATTCTACAACCATTTTGATGCCTATAACCAATGCCTCATATTCAGCCACATTATTTGTGCATGGGAACATAAGCCTATATGATTTTGGTATAGTGTGTCCTTCAGGAGTGATGAATAGAATGCCAGCACCTAAACCATGTTGTGTGTAGGATCCGACAAAGTATAGGGTCGATTGTTTGGTAGAAAGAGCAAGAACGTCCCTATCTAGAAATTCAATCTCCATGGTTTGTTTTCCTGGTAGCGGTGCTTTAGTAAGCTGATCTGCAATTGCTTGTCCTTTGATGGCTCATCTTTCTGTGTATTGAATGTCGAATTCACTGAGAATCATGACCCATTTAGCCAATCGGCTTGTAAGAGCTGCCTTGCTGAGTAGATATTTGAGAGGATCAATTTTTGCGACTAGCTTAATGGTGTGTGCTAGCATATAATGTCGGAACTTCTGAGATGCAAAGACCACTATTAGGCAAGCCTTTTCAATGAATGTATAGTTGAGTTCGTAGCCATTCAATGTCCTACTGATATAATATATGGCTCATTCCTTTCCTTGTTGATCTTCTTGTGCCAATAGTGCCCCCAGCAATATATCTGTTGTTGAGATGTATAGGATAAGTGGCTTTCCTACGACTAGTGGTACTAGAATTGGTGGATTCATCAGGTATTGTTTGATTTGGTAAAAAGATTCTGCGCACTTGGTCTTCCATCTGAATGGTGCGTTTTTGTGTAGTAAATGGTTAAATGGTAGACTTTTATCTGCTAGTTGAGCGATGAATTGCCTAATTGATTGAAGTCGTCCTTGTAGAGATCTGAGTTGACTGATGTTCTTTGGTGGTGGCATTTCCATAATGGCTTGTACCTTTGATGGATCTACTTTGATACCTTTGGCTGAGACTATGTAGCCTAGTAACTTGCCTGATGTAACCCCAAAGACACACTTCTTAGGGTTGAGCCTGACTTGGAATTTCTGCAATCGATCAAAGATCTTTGTTAAGATGCTTAGATGTTCTACTCTGGTGAATGACTTAGCTAGTAAATCATCTACGTAATCTTCCATAAATGTGTGCATCATATCATGAAAGATTATTGTCATTGCTCTTTGATAAGTGGCTTCTGTATTCTTTAAGCCAAAAGGCATAACATTCCAACAGTACATTCCCCAAGGACAGGTGAATGCGGTTTTATCTTGATCTTCTGGGGCTATTTTGATTTGATTATAGCCTGAGAAATTGTCCATTAGTGAGAGCATTGCATGGCCGACTATGAGATCTACAATTATGTCGATACTAGGCAGAGGAAAGTCGTCTTTTGGACAAGCTTTGTTGACATCTCTGAAGTCAATGTATATTCTGATACTACCATCTAGTTTTGATACTGGAATGATATTGGAAATCCATTCTGCATAGTCAATGGGTTGGATGAATCCGACATCTAATAGTTTCTTTAGTTCAGTTTTGACTATGAGTGCTACCTGTGGATTCATCTTTCATAGCTTTTGCTTGACTGGTTTAACTTCTGGAGAGATGGACAAGTGATGCATGATTAAGTGTGGATCCACTCTGAGCATATCAGCATATGACCAAGCAAAGTTAATTTGTTGTTCTTTAAAGAAAATGATGAATGTTGATCTTTCTTCCTTTGTCAGAGATTCTGCCAGGTGTATGTTTCTGATTACTTCTGTGGTACCAATGTTGATTGATTGAGTGGGCTCAATCAATATGGGTGATCACTCATGGAAGTGCTCAGGAAGAGTGTCAAGTCTCCCATCGTTAGGTTCCTTAAAAAGATTTTCACCCTTAGATGCATCCTTTATTTTTATTTTTTTGTGATCTAGAGCTACCATTGACTGGTTTTCAGCATCAGATCTTTTATTTGGTTTATTTTTGCGACTGAGAGACTTGGCACTCCCTGATTGGTAGACATCATTACTTTGTTCACTGGTAGAGCTTGTTTCTGGATTTATGGTACATAGGTAATGGATAATAGATTTATCATCTGGGAAAATTGGTATATCATAGATTTCAGGTTCATCCCAGTCAATGAGGTTTGGAAAGACAAGTGGTAAGGAATCGTTTGGTGGATTAAGGTCTGCTACTGTAAGTGTCAAGACAATGGTTTCATCGTCATTGTTCTTGGTTGCAAAGGAGTCCAGGATTTCATTGAGGTCTTTGATGGTATTATCTTCTGTATAGACTCGTTCATAATGTTTCTGTTCGCTTTCCTTGGCGTCATAGATATTCGGCGGTCCAAATTCAAGAGGTCTATCTTCTGCGTTATGTTCTTTGTGAGAAAGGGATATGGAATCAGTATCATTAGGGATATCTGTAGTAGCATTGGAGCAGGTACCCCATTTATATTCATTGGAATCAGTCTCAAAGGCATCATCCCAGATTCTATCAGTGTTGTAAACTGGTATGTTGTATGGTGAAAATAAATCTTTGATGATGGATACCATTTTGATAGTTGTGGTTGATTCGGTGTCAGATCCTGCTTCTACTTTTTGTATTTGTTCATAGACTGTGCCTCCTTGGGGAGAAATAAAGGTATCCGGAGATGATTTTATTGGTTCTTGAAATAGTGGATTCTGAACATGAGCTATTGCTGCCGATATGGCCCTTTTGTGGCTTAGAAGTTTGTCCTTATGTAACTTTTGGTCTTGACGTTCCTGTGCCTTGTGGATTGTTTCTGCTGATTCAAAGAGTGCTTTCTGCTAGGATTCTTCTTTGTACTTCTTCTTTGCTTTCCATTGAGGTTTTGCAGTTATGCAGGGCGGCTTTCTTAATAGGAAAGTGAGCTCACAACCCAATCTTGTTTTGTCTCTACTGGGTTGTGAAGGAAGATCTATAGGTTCAGTGACTCCTTCTTTGTGTTTCCCAATAGGTCCTTTACTATCATATCCCATTTGTTGCATGATTAAGTATCCTTTGCCATATAGGTGTGTTGGTAGAACAATGTCCAGAGCAGCTGCTCTATTATCTTCTTCCTCATCTTTGTATAACTAGCTAAGAATATCCTTGTCTTCTGATTCATGTGCTAGAGTGCCCAATTGGATGAAGGTACCATCAAATTTGGTGATGGGCTGAGTGACTAGATGTGTTGATGTAGTAGGCAATTCATGAGATCTAGGTGATGTTGGAAATTTGGCCAAACATAAGGGCTCCAAAGAGTATTCTCCCATTCCTTGGTCTTTGATTTGCATTTTCTGTTTGAAATCTCCAAATAAGGAGTTGGGCTTTGTTGTTTGTAGATTTGATGTTGAAGATCGCTGCTTTTCTCTATTATGAGGAACCAAACTATCTTGGGCTGCCCCCATTGCGTTGCAATGTTGAAATGGATTGTGATCAGCAGATATGGAGATTTCTTGTCCATCATAAGGAAATTTGACACACTGGTGATACGTAGAAGGTACTGATTGCATTTCATGTATCCAGGGTCACCCTAACAAAATATTGTAGGTGAGATCTATGTCTAAGACTTGACACATAGTATCCTTTTACATTGGTCCCACTTGAATAGGTAACATCACGATTCCTTTAGAGGACCTTTCCTCATCATCATATGCCTTTATGGTAATCTTCCTGTAGGGATCAATAGACTCTTCGGAGAAGCCTAATGCATGGATAAGCTTTAAAGTACATATATTAAGTCCGGCTCCTCCATCTATTAAGACTCTTTTTACTCGGTGTTTGCAAACAATGACTTTGATATGGAGAGGAGTGTTATGTGGATGACTCAAGGAAGCATTGTCATGCCCTAAGAAGGTGAGGTTATGAGGTCCTGTCATATGGGCGACCATGGCTTGAAATCTATCTGTATCCAGATTTTGAGTTACATTGGTTTCCAATAGCGCTTGTTCCAATATGTCTTTGTGCTTTGGTGATAGTTTCAGCAATTCAAGTATAGATATCTGAGCTGGAGTTTTGTATAGTTGGTTAACCAAGTCATATTGGATTTTTGGTGTAGTAGATGTAGGTGCAATATGTCCTTTTAAGACATATTTCTGAGTTTGGGTTGTTACATTGACAGATTCATGATCACGCTGATCTCGGATGTTGATGACATTTACTTGATGATCTTCAGCTAATATGTGATTTATGGTGTTGTTGTAGATATGGTTGATACGAGCCCTGTGTGTATCATCCGAGGTTGAAGCTCCATCTTTGTTGTAATTTGGGAGATGATTTTTAAAGGTTATGTGGTCACCATTTGTTTTGAGACCATCTACCATTAAGTCACCTTGATCAATCATGTCCTACACCATGTGTTTCAATCTCATGCAATCCTTCATCCGATGACCCTTGTTACGATGGAAATTACAATAGTGTGAATCATTCCACCAAGGTGGTTTGATTTGGGGTTCATAGTTGCTGATTGCAGGCAAGGAGAGAATTTTGTTTGCCAGAAGTTCTCTGAATGCTGATTCTAGTGATTGCCCCAGTGGTGTGAAGATACGCTTTTGGAAATTTTTTGTGTTGTTGCGTGAATTGTTGTTAGATCCCGAATTCATGTTTTTTCTTTGAGTATCATTGGTGTTGTTTGTGTTGATTTGTCCTTGATCAGTGTTTGGTGCATATGTGTTAGCATTTGGATTAGCATTTTTAGGATTTTTCGTATTTTGAGGATTTCTAGATAATGCAAGCACTGGTTGCTTAGATTTGGGATCATGTGATTCATTGTTGCCTTCATTTTTGTTTCAAGTCCAAAATCGAGATTTGTCTAGGTTGGTGTTGTTTTGATTATTGTAGTTTGATGAGTTTGTTCCTTCCTTGTAGAATTTGAGTGTTACCTTTTTGACACATGCTTCCTCTACTTGAATGCCATTTTCAATTAATTTAGCGAAAGATGGTATACATTGAAGTTTTAGCCTGTAACTCATTTCACCATTCAAATTGTCAATGAAGATTTCCATTTTCTCCTTTTCAGGAATATCTCGAGGATATCTGGAGACCATACGCCGCCAGCGTTGAAGGAATATCATGAATGTTTCATTGTTCTTTTGTTTGGTGTTGCAAACATCTAGCATGGTTATGGCATGTTGGATGTTATAGGAGTATTGGGTTATGAATTTGTTAACCAATTCATCAAATGATCTAACAGGTGGTGTAGTTTTGGATAACCATTCCATTGTTTGCCCTCCCAGGCTTCTTGGGAATAACCTCATTAGATAGGTGTCATCATGAGCAAATTCAAGACTCATTGTGCAAAATTCTCGAACATGATCTCGGGGATCACTTTTTCCATCATATTTATCAAATTTGGGAACGTCTGAATTTGGAGGAAAAGGCACCATGTTCAATCTTCTGTCAAATGGATAAGGACAGATTTCGTTTAAAGAGTACCGCACTGTGGTCCCTTGTTGCATGTCATGTATTTGTCTTTGTAACATTTGCATTTGTTGAGTAAGAGCAACCAAAGGCGCATTATTTTTCCGAGGAAGAAACTCTTCCCTTGTATTAGTTCTCAGCTGAAAAGGTGTCTTAAATGGTATATTTTGCTCTGGAGTTTCTAACTCGGGTATACGCATTTCTGGTATACATTGTTCTGGAATGTGTTGCTCAAGTATGTGTTGTTCAAGGTTACAAGTTTCTTCTTCTCTTTGTTGTTCTTGATATGCATATTGTCAAGATCCAGTTCTAAAGATGTTTGTGTCTAAATCTTTGGGAAGTTTAATGCCTTTACTTGTGAGCATGAGCAGATACTTTTCTTTGTCATTTTCCATAAGCCTTTCTACAAGTTTTTGGAATGAAGAGTTTTCCTAACATTCCTGAAGAAGTGCTTCAGAAATTTTAGTCTCTTCTAAGTGTGGAACTTCAAAGGATTTGACAACCTTCAATTCATACTAGACTCTACGTGTGTCTCGCTAATGTTGGTTTCTTTGAGAGCGAGTAACATACATTTTAGTAGAAACTTTCAGTGACAAAGGGGACAAAATCCTCGTTGATATGTTGCTCAGGGGTGGGTGGTTCTGGTCGAGATGTGTTATAAGTGATACACTTGTCAGGCAAGAATGTCAGATTGATTTTTCGTCCGCGGTTTATGATTTGATTAAAAGAAGACTTTTGACAGTAGGCTCTTGTTTTTAAGGGTTCTCTATCAAATTCATTGGATTTGTTTTGGATATAACATTTGACATGATGAAGGAATACCTGATGAGATTTGAAGAGTTGATGATTGATGTATAAAAACTTATTTCTTTTGATGAACTTGGAAAAACTAGGCTGTTGTTTCTTCAACATGATGTTACAATAAAGGTTCTTTCTTCTCAGAATATGGGAATTAGTCATGCATGAGTGATCAATGGTTTCCTTTGATTTGTTTGGATTCAGTTGATCTTGTTTGTAAAATTTCAAGTCTTGCTCTATCAAAATGAAGGTTTAGATGCCCCTTCATGACAAAGCGTGTCAAATGATATGAATAAAAGCTTCCCGATATGGAGACTTGATTTGGCAACATGAAATTTTTAAACAAGTGTTTTTGAAATGAAATAAGATGGTAAAGGATTCTGTTGATACTGATGATGAGGTTTCCGGTTTTATGATAAGATAGATATGTTTTATCGTGCAATCAGTTTAGGATTTTTACAACACTTGTTTTGACACAAATTTAGCTCAAGAAATAGTTTTAACGGTTTGTTTTTGCTACTTCGCTTTGAAGAAAAATGTTGTTGATAATGAGAGGCTTTTGAAAATGTTTTCAAAATTTTTAAAATTCCTCACTATTTTGCCCTCTGTCTATATGTTTTTGATCATGCACTAAAACATGGATGATATGCGCTACCAAAATTACTCCACGCGCTAAAATAATGACCACACGCACTAGGCTGCCCCTAGACACGCGCTAAGGTTTTGACTATTCAAAAATTTTCTTTCTACCTGTTTAAAAGTCATGCGCTAGCCTGGGCCTGTGACGCACTAACTTTTGAACCTGATGTGCTAATATTTGGTTTCCATGTGCTAAGCTGATGCTTCCATGCGCTAGACTATTTTTCTGATGCGCTAAATGTTTTAACACTATTTTGATTTTGAGATAAAATGCTACTATTTGGAACAGACGCACTAACTTCATGGTTGGATGTGCTAAAAAAAGTACCCTATGCGCTAAGAAGTTGCTCTTATGCACTAAACTGCCCTGATTTTTCCTTTGGTTGGTTTTTTTGTGAATTTTTTAGGTTTGATGGATGATTTTCTGAAGTAGTAAATGCAAGCACGACACAAAAAGTACAACCATTTTGCCTAATCTAACAAAAAGTGTATGTTCTGTGAGGATGTGTTCAAATCCCCAATGTTTTAATAGGTTTGGATATGAATAATACACTTCAGAAAGACTCTTTATTCAAAGGTCATAAATAACATCATAGCCCACTAGTTGAGTAGTTATCTTGGACGATATATGGTGAGTAATCTTGGGGGTGGATTCTTCCCCACCCTTGCACTATGATGTTATAAATGTCTGGTTACTGACTCGGTTCAAAGCTTCTATTTCTATGGTTCGTAATCAGGCTTCCCGTTCGGCCATCAGTGATAAACTCCCTTAGGAGGCTTCCCAACCTTTAGAACAAAGGCTTTACATATTTCGAGGATACTGGGGGAAGGCTAATCGTTGCACGCAACCATTGAAAAGGACTTTCGTCACTTTTCACTTTTGATTAAAGTGGGTTGGAATACTTGGCATCAAAGCTGTTTCCCACTTAGGTCATTCCCTTCACACTGGCCATAAACGGCTTTAAGAGTTGATTTCAACTCCTCGGGAAGGCAGGCCTGCTAAAGGATGTAAAATGCTTTTGAAGGAAAGAAAGCTTTTTAAGAGAGGTCTGGTTTTTTTGGATCACCCAGTTAAGGGGAGAGCATATACCTTCCTCTTTCGATTCAAGGCAATCACAAATTCTTTTTAAACCTTCAATTCAGTGATTTTCTAATCTCTACTAGGAGATGTTGTTCCAAGAAAAGCATGGTGTTAATTTTACTTCCTCAAAGCAATGATTATTTAATCTAAGGAAATAACCGCATTTAACAAAGCAAAAGGTTCGATTTGGTCAACAAATAAAAATTGGTAAACAAAAGGGGAATAACTTCCCTCTTTAATTGCAACAAAGCTTTTTAAGGTGAGGTTCTTTCCTTTACAAAACTTCAAAAGTGAATCCTTTTATGCACCAAAGGATGGTGAGGTTCTTTTTAAGCTCGTTACAAAAGAAAAAAACAAAATTTTGTGTTGTTCTTTTTAGAGCCCAAAGTGAGAAATTTTCTCCTAGAAAAGCAAGAAAAGATTTTGATTTGTTGTTCATTTTATTTCCCCAAAATAAAAGTGATTTCAATTTTATTTAAACAAGAAAAGAAAGAAATTTGAACTTTGGCTAACTTAGAAAAGTTAGTAAAAATTTAAACTACTGTAATTCTAGCCTAAATAGAATGGATTCAAAACCTCCAGCCAACTGTCAGTAACCTGCAGAAAACCAGTCAATTTCTTAGCAAAAAGGCAAATTCCGTGGACTTCCACAAGTCTAAATTTTAGTTTTTGTTACAAATTAGTTTTCTCCTTTTTGTCCATGATGTGCTACAGAACAAACTGTACGTGCTACAATATAACAGAGATGCGCTAAAGGATGGATATGATGCGCTACACTGTTTTCGGGATGCGCTACGCTGTGTGCCGAAAGTGCTGCTCTATTTTTCTTCCACGCCGAGACCTACAGGAAAAATTAGTAATCTTATGTGCTAACAAATGGACTTTACGCGCTAGATGATGGACTCCATGCGCTGAACAGTAAACCTCATGCGCTAGGTTGTTAACCGGATGCGCTAAACAATTAACTTAATGCGCTAATTTATTTTTCTCACATGCCTGCAAAAGGGGACATATTTCAAAACCGATTAGATATATGGGGTTGAGCCCCACGGTGGGCGCTAGAAATGTATGCGGGAAAAGCAGGTCGATAGAACTCAATATGTGAAAAATGGAGCTCTAGGGAGCCTTGCTCACACACTCATAGGACTTCTTGGTGCAAGCTATGGAGTAATGAAGTATCACTCAGCTTCCCAAGGTGGGTCCCATGGTTCTCTATCTTACACGATCCCTCAAACCAATGTTTTTGCTCTCAGATCACTGAGCAAAATGGTTTAGGGATGGCAAATGGAAGAACGAGGGATGCTTTGATAGATTTTAGAATGAAATGCATCCTAAGCTATGCATGATTCTAGAAATGCTATAAACTAACTATAAGATGACAAGGTTAGTAAACAAACTATCCTAGCATACTATATTAGTTCAATGATTTGAGCTAATGATAATAGAAAGTATTCTAAACATGCATATTCAGACTAATTCCTAGTTAAAAGAGAGGCTAAAATGATGAGCATATATGAAATGAAAGCTTGAATATATTTGAGCATAAGTATGATACTACAAACTTTGATGGATCTGTAAAAATGGAGGAATGAGAGCTCCATTTATAGCAAAAACAGGGCAATGGATGGTCAGGATTGAAAGAGTTGATCAAGGGTTGAGTTTGAAAGTTGGGAATCCATGTTTACAATTTGCACCAATGAAATGGTGACAAATGTCAACATAGGGTTGGGTTGAGAGAAGGGGTTGGAGGCATTAAATGCCTAAGAAGACCTCATGGTCATCTAGAGATAAGGGTTAAGCTTAAGTTAGGCTTACCCATTGGATTAAGAGTTAATCCAAGGATAAACTCTTGTGCAAATGATTAAGGAATAACCATGGTCAAAGCAATGAATGCTTGATGAGACCCTTGGGTTACATGGAGGTTGAGTTAAAAGAAATTCTTTAACCATGTAAGAGGGTTTGAGTTAACCATTAATGGTTATGAAGATTTTGGGGAATTAAGTAGTTGAAGACTTGAAGCCTTTAATGGTTATCAAAGACTTTAAGGTTTTGAGAAGTGACCTCCCTTTGTTTAGGGATGTGACAAAGTTTAGGAGATGGGTTAGGCTAATAAGAAGCGATTAGAAGAGTCTAGGAGGGGGGTTAGGAATAGGGTTTAAGAAGCAAGTGGGAGATGTAGGCTTTTACAAGTGGATGGAGGGATAATAGGATTTAATTGAAATAAAGTTAATTTAATTCAATTTGGTTGCAATTTGGAGAAATTAAATAAATTAGATTTATTCAATTTAGGATAACTATTTAATTAAGTTTGAATTTAATTAAAAGTGGATAGAAGGGATTTAATTGAATAAAATGATTTATTCATTAAATGGGTATAGTGAATTTAATTGAGTAATTTACTTAATTAAATAGAGGAATACGGGTATTTTAATTAAAATAGGGAAATGAACATAAAATATTCATTTAGGAATATGGTCATTTTTATACATCTACAGTACCCATCATAAAGTTTACATTAAACCATAGTTAGAAACCAAAACTACACACTTTATGCCTTGATCTCATTCTGAAATGGGTATGTAGGTAGTCTAGGGACAGAGTTGTCCCTTGTACTCATACGTTTGGGGATGGGGATTAGATTTTGGTTATGGGCGAGTTGATGGTTTTTCAAAGTTACTTAAGTTCCCCAGTCAAAGGGTGTAGATAATGCTAATTGTAAAGTTAAAATTAATTCAATGCATACTCAAAAGGAATCCTATATGGATTTGCTTGACTTCCCAAGGCTTTAGGCCAAATTTTGAGGCAGAACTCAAGCTTGTTTATATAATAATTTTTATATACTCCTAAAGACGGCAACCTCGGTGCATTCCTAGTAGGGGAGTGTAGTCTTTAGAGAGTGACTCAGGACTTGGATGGTCTTGACGATTCTAAAGTGTCTAGCCAGAGCATATCCTATTCTTATGAATAGATGTCTACCCCATTTGGGTAGATGCCTATCCCAGATTTGATAGATGAAACTGTTAGGTCTCGGGGACAACTGAGAGGGGGGGTGAATCAGTTGTCAAATAAATTCAAACCAAAACAACTTAACCAACTTTAATGCTTAATACCGGTAGATAGTTTTATCAGTTAATTACAGTACTGGTAAAGATTAATGCATGAAATAGAAACACAATAACATCAAACAACACATAACACCAATATTTGTATGTGGAAACCCTGTAAGGGGAAAAACCACGATGGGAAACCTTACCCACAATCAGATGATACTACTGTAGATAGTATGTGTATACAAATGGGGTCTGCACATGCAGAAAGGCCAAGCGCCTAGAGCTCACTGCTCAAACACAAATAGGAGTCACATTGACTACAATTGGATGGTTAAATCCAATAAGAATTTACTGCTCAAAATAACATCTTACTATGTTGGAATCAATACCAGTGTAGTTTTGATTGACTTTACAAAAACCTTGCTTCACCTTAAAATGATGTCTGCATGTAAAGCTCTGCTTATTCTCGCATATACCGAATTATTTCTTCCTTCGCATTCCACACTTGATCTTATAAATAAGATTTTACATTTATATCATAACCTAAGACCAATTTTAGTAGGTC
This sequence comes from Cryptomeria japonica, assembly GCF_030272615.1. Lineage (NCBI taxonomy): Eukaryota > Viridiplantae > Streptophyta > Pinopsida > Cupressales > Cupressaceae > Cryptomeria > Cryptomeria japonica. The sequence goes on from NC_081413.1 coordinate 649,041,319, forward strand.
GGCTCTAAAGGATATTACAATAAAATCAATTTACAAATAAAACAATATCCGATGCAATAACCGATTCAACATGTTGGCTTGATGCATTTACAACAATAACAAAACATCTCCATAGTGTGCCTTGCTGATTTGGAATAGATAAGCTTGTCGGTGTATAACCTAGACCTATTTGCTGGTAACAACAAATATGTAAATATGAATATGCCAATGAACAAATCTCCAAGACAAAGTGTCCAAACGATTTCTTCGACATAACCAGGTGTTTTCCATATCATTCCAAGTGTCGGAACATTATATCATGTTGGTGTACTAGATACCAGTGACTGTGCATAAGTCACTTGCTTGCCAATGAACATTTCCAATTCTTCAAAGTGCCAGAGTTGATAAGTGATAGTAGGTGTTGACATCAATGACAAAACCATACCAAAATACCAACAATCTTCCCCTTTGGCATTGATGGCAAAATAAGATGGAAAAACCATCAAAGTGCCAAAACATAAATGCCAAATACCAAAAACCAAGAATCTCCCAAAAAAAGATCATAAACAGAAATCAAAATGTAGTTACAGAGAGTAATCAGTTTCTCTCAAAATAACAATCTCTCCCCAAATGAATAATCTCTCTCCAAGAGATAAAGTGTTTTTTCCATAGATATCTCTCCCCCTTTGACATCAAATAGCACTTGTTCCAATATGTCTTTGTGTTTTGGCGATAGTTTCAGCAATTCTAGTATAGATATTTGAGCAGGAGTTTTACGTAGTTGGCTGACTAAATCATATTGGATTCTTGGTGTAGTGGTTGTTGTTGTTGTGTGGCCCTTCAAGACATATTTCTGAGCTCTGGTTGTTGCATTGATATATTCATGATTATGCTGGTCTCGGATTGTGATGACATTTACATGATGGTCTTCAGCTGATATGTGATTGATGGTGTTATTATAGATGTGGTTGATACGAGATCCATGTGTATCATTTGAGGTTGAAACTCCATCTTTGTTGTAGTTTGGAAGAGGATTTTTAAAGGCTCAGTGGTCACCATTTGTTTTGAGACCATCCACCGTTAAATCACCTCGATCAATCATGTCCTGAACAATGTTTTTCAATCTCATGCAATCGTTCGTTCGATGACCTTTGTTGCGATGAAAATCACAAAAATGTCAGTCGTTCCACCAAGGTGGTTTGACTTGGGGTTCATAGTTGCTGATGGCGGGCAAAGAGATAATCTTGTTTGCTAGGAGTTCTCTGAATGCTGACTCCAGTGATTGTCCCAGTGGTGTGAAGACACATTTTTGGAAATTGTTGGTGTCATCTCGCGAATTGTTATTAGGTCCTTGATTTGTGGTTTTGTTTTGAGTATCGTTGGTGTTGTTTGTGTTGGGTTGACCTTGATTGGTATTCGGTGCGTAGGTATTAGCATCTAGGTTAGCACCTTTTATGAATTTTCGTAGCTTGAGGATTTCCAGATAATGCGAGCACTGGTTGTTTAGATTTTGGATCATGTGATTCATTGCTACCTTCATTTTTGTTTCAAGTCTAGAATCTAGACTTGTCTAGGTTGTTGTTGTTTTGGTTATTGTAGTTTGATGAATTTGTTCCTTCTTTGAAGAATTTGAGCGTTCCCTTTTTGACACATGCCTCTTCTACTTGAATGTCATTTTCAATCAATTTAGCGAAAGACGATATGCATTGGAGTTTGAGCCTGTAACTCATCTCACCATTCAAGTTGTCAATGAAAATTTCCATTTTCTCCTTTTCAGGAATGTCTCGAGGATATCGTGAAACTATACGTCGCCAACGTTGAAGGAATATCATAAATGTTTCATTGTTTTTTTGTTTGGTGTTGCAGACGTCTAGCATGTTTATAGGATGTTGAATGTTATAGGACTATTGTGTTATGAATTTGTTGACCAATTCATCAAATGATCTGATAGGAGGTGTAATTTTGGATAACCATTCCATTGTTTTCCCTCCCAAGCTTCTTGGGAATAACCTCATCAGATAGGTGTCATCATGAGCAAATTTGAGACTCATGGTACAGAATTCTCTGACATGATCATGGGGATCACTTTTTCCATCGTACTTGTCAAATTTAGGTACGTCTGAGTTTGGAGGAAAAGGGATCATATGCAATCTTCTATCAAAGGGATAAGGACAAATTTTGTTTAATGAGTACCGCACTGTCATCCCTTGTTGCATGTCTTGCATTTGTCTTTGTAACATTTGCATTTGTTGAGTAAGGGCAACCAAAGGTGAATTGTTTTGCCGAGGGAAGATTTCTTCCCTTGCATTGATCTTGGGTTGAAATGGTGTATGGAATGGTATGTTTTGCTCGGGGATGCCTTGCTCAGGGATGTTTTGCCCTGGTGTATGTTGTTTTGGTATGTTTTGCTTAGGGATATCTTTTTTAGGGTTGCATGCTTCCCCTTCACGTTGTCGTTCTTGATATTCATAATTTTGAGGTCTCGTCCTAAACACGTCTGTGTCAAAGTATTCAGGGAGTTTGACCCCTTTGCTTGTGAGCATGAGCAAGTATTTTTCCTTGTCATTTTCCATGAGTCTTTCCACAAGTTTTTGGAATGAAGCACTTTCTTGGCATTCCTGAAGAAGTTCTTCAGAAATTTCAATATCCTCTAGATGTGGACCTTCAAAAGGATTTGATAACCTTCGATTCATACATGATTTTGCTTGTGCCTCGCTTTGTTTGTTTTGTTGAAAGCGAGTAACATGCATTTTAGTAGAAACTTTCTATGACGAAGGGGACAAAATCCTCTTCGATATGTTGTTCGGGAGTTGGTGGTTCAAGTCGGGGTGTGTTGTAAGTGATGCACTCATTGGGCAAGAATGTCGGATTGATCTTTCCTCCACGATTTATGATTTGATTAAATGCGGATTTTTGACAATATGCCCTAGTCTTTAAAGGCTCTTTATCAAATTCATTGGATTTGTTTTGGATATAAAGTTTGACGTGATGAAGGAATGTTCGATGAGATTTGAACAGTTGACGATTGATGTATAAAAATTTGTTTCTTTTGCTAAATTTGGAAAAACTTGGTTTTTGTTTCTTCAACGTGGTGTTACGATAAATATTCTTTCCTCTCAGAATATGGGGATTAGTCATGCATAAATGATCAATGGTTTCCTTTGAATTGTTTTGGATTCAATTGGTCTTGCTTTGAAAACTCAAGTTTTACTTTATCAAAGTGAAGGTTTAGATGCCCCCTCACGACAAAGCGTATCAAATGATATGGATAAAGTTTCCCGATATGGAAACTTGATTTGACAACCTGAGGTTTTAAACAAGTTTTTTTTTTGACATAAAATCTGCGAGATGATAAAGGACCCTTTTGTCACTTGCGATGACATTTCCTGATTTTGATAGGATAGATATATTTTATTGTGCAACCAGTTTTGAATTTTTACAACTTTTGTTTGACACAAATTTTTCTCAAGAAATAGTTTTTTAAAGCTCTATTTTCGATACTCTGTTTTGACAAAAAATGATGCTGATGAAAAGAGGTTTCCAAATATGTCTTCTAAGTTTTCAAAATTCTTCACTGCTTTGCCCCTTGTTTTTTTGGATTCGGTCACGCGCTAAAACAGAGATGGGATGTGCTACAGGAATTTCTTACCGCGCTAAGTAAAAGACCACAGGTGCTAAGCTACCCCCGGCCATGTGCTAACTGTTTTAGACTACTAAAATTTGTTTTCTATTTTGCTCAAAAAGTTATGTGCTAATATGGGTCTGCTATGCACTAACTGTTAAACCCTACGCGCTATTGTTTAACTCCTATGCACTGAGCTGATGTTTCAATGTGCTAGGCTATTTTTTGAATGCGCTAACTGTTTAATGCTATTTTGAAATTTTGGTAGAACGCTACTGTTTCAACCGGACGCGCTAACTTGATGTTCTGATGCGCTAACAAATGTACCACACACGCTAAGAAATTGCTCTCATGCGCTAGACTATTTTGATATTTTCCTTTGGTTGGTTTTTTGCAATTTTTGGATTTTTGTTATGAGTTTTTCAGTGTTGAAAGATGATTTTCTGAAGTAATAAATGCAAACATAGCACCAAAGAGACAACCATTTTGCTTAATCTAACAAAAGGTGTATATTCTGTGAGGATGTGTTCAAATCCCCAATGTTTTAATAGGTTTGGATACAAATAATACACTTCAAGAAGACTCTTTATTCAAAGGTCATAAGTAACATCATAGCCCACTAGTCTTGATATTCCATCTGCTCAAACAGCCATGTCACCCCCTAGAGGGTGCCCATTTTTTTGCCCTTCGCCAGAAATTAACTCAAAGTGAATTGCTTCACAATTGAGTAGTTATCTTGGGAGATATATGGTGAGCGATCTTGGGGGTGGATTCTTCCCCACCCTTGCACTATGATATTACAAATGTCTGGTTACTGACTCGGCTAAAGGTTTCTATTTTTATGGTTCGTAATTAGGCTTCCTGTTCGACTGTCAATGATAAACTCCCTTAGGAGGCTTCCCAACCTTTAGTACAAAGGCTTTACGTATCTCAAGGATACTAGGAGAAGACTAATCACTGCATGCAACTATTGAAAAGGAAAAACTGTACGTGCTATAGAATGGGTGAGATGCGCTATTAAATAGACCCGATGCGCTAAGCTATTTTCCAAAAGCACAAAACTGATTTTCGGATGTGCCATGCTATTTTTCTTCCACGCTGAGACCTACAGGAAAATATTAGAAATATAATGCACTAAGAAAAAGACTTTACACACTACAAGATGGACCCAACACGCTGAACAGTAGGCGGGATGCGCTAGATTGCTAACCAGATGCACTAGGGAATGTTTCCCACACGCTAATTCTTGTTTCCCGCTGACCTGCAAAAGTGGTTAATTCAAAAATCAATTTGATATATGGGGTGATGCCCCATAGTGGGCGCTAGAAATGTATGCGGGAAAAGCGGGTAGATAGAACTTGAAATGTGAAAAATGGAGTTCTAGGGAGCCTTGCTCACACACCCATGGGACTTCTTGGTGCAAGCTACGGAGTCATGAAGTATGGCTTAGTTTCCCAAGGTTGGTTCCATGGTTCTCTATCTCACAAGGTCCCTCAAACCAATTTCTCTGCTCTCAGATCACTGAGCAAAGTGGTTTAGGGATGACAAATGCAAGAACGAGGGATGCTTTTGTTGATTTTAAGATGAAATGCATCGTAAGTTATACATGATCCTATAAATGCAATAAACTAGTTATAAGATGACAAGATTAGTAACAAGACTATCCTAGCATGATATACTAGTCTATGATTAAGCTAGATGATAAGGAAAATACTCTAAACATGCATATTTAGATTAATTCCTATTGAAAAGAGAGGCTAAATGATGAGCACAAATGATATATTAAAGCTTGGATGGATTTTAGTATAAGTATGATGCTAAAGAATTGGATCTATGAAAATGGAGGAATGAGAGCTCTATTTATAACAAAAATAGGGCAATGGATGGTCAGGATTGAAAGAGTTAATCAAGGGCTAAGTTTGAAAGTTGGGAATCCATGTTTACAATTGGCACCAATGAAATGGTGACAATTGTCAACATAAGGTTGGTTGAGAGGAGATGTAAGAAGCATTAAATGTTTGGGAATACCTCATGATTACCCTAGGGGTTAAGGGTTAAGGTTAAGTTAAGATTACCCATTGGATAAAGCTTTTATCCAAAGGATAAATTCTTGTGCAAAGGATTAAGGATAACCATGGTCAAAGCAATAAATGCTTGATGAGACCCTTGGGTTACATGGAGGTTGAGTTTAGGGAAATTATTTAACCATGCTAGAGGGTTGAGTTAACCATTAATGGTTATGAAGACTTTGGGGACAAATTTGTAAGAGTCCTTTCAAATTTAGGGGTATTCAACAAGTTAGCTTGTTGAATGGATAAAGGCTTTAATACTTTTAGAAGACTTTGCTCCAAATTTGAGAAGTGACCTCCTCAAATTTAGGGAAAGGGGATAATGAATGGGTTTGGGTTAATTGATTAGGATTAGATGGATTCTAGAAGAAATTAGGAAGAGGGTTAGGATGCAAGTGGGAGATGTAGGATTTTGCAAGTGGATGAAGGGATAATGGGTTTTAATTGAATTTAATTCAATTTGGTTGCAATTAAATAAATTAGATTTATTCAATTTAGGATAACTATTTGAATTAAATTTGAATTTAATTAAAAAGTGGATAGGGGCTTTAATTGAATAAAATGAATTTATTCTATTAAATGGTAAAAGAGGTAGAGTGAATTTAATTGAGTAATTTACTTAATTAAATAGAGGAATGCAGGTAATTTAATTAAATTGAGAAATGAACATAAAATATTCATTTAGAAATATGGTCATTTTTATACGTCTACACTATCTATTGTGATAACACTATAGCAATTGATATATTTAAGAATCCAATATTACATTCTAAAAGCAAACATGTTTCTATCAAACTGAATTTTCTAAGGGAAAATGTTGAAGCAAAAGAAATTAAACTGGTTTATGTGAATACTAAAGAATAGATTGTAGATATTTTCACTAAACCTCTGCCTAAGGAGACTTTTGAATATCTTAGAGACCAGCTTGGGCTCATACCCCCATCGGTAGAAACTTAGACAGTTGATGATAGTCATCAACCGACAAAATTAACAGAGAAATCTTTTACTCTGACTTTGATGAGAAAGCTACTTCTCAGGGGGAGTAGTTGGTACAGTGAATTGGTTAGTATTTTGTATCTGAAAAATGGTCTTTATATTGCTTTGGAATTTGATGTCAAAGGGGGAGAGATTGGTATGGAAAAACACAAGAAAAACACATGTCACTCCCAGGGGGAGAGATTGTTACTTTGGGGAGATTGTTGGTTTTTGGTATTTGGCATTTCTGTTTTGGCACTTTGATGGTTTTTCCATCTTGTGTTGCCATCAATGCCAAAGGGGGAGATTGTTGGTATTTTGATATGGTTTTGTCATTGATTTCAACACCTACTAACACTTATCAACTCTAGCACTTTGGAGAATCAACAACATTCACCGACAAGCAAGTGACTTATGCACAGTCACTGGTATCTAGTACACCGACAAGATATAATGTTCACCGACACTTGGAATAGCATGGAAAACAACTAGTTATGTCGAAAACATTGTTTGGACACTTTGTCTTGGAGATTTGTTCATTGGCATATTTCGTATTTGCATATTTGTTGTTACCGGCAAATAGGTCCAAGTTATACACCGACAGATTTATCTTTTCCAGATGAGCACGACACGCTATGGAGATGTCTTATTATTGTTGTAAATACATCAAGCTAACATGTTGAATTGGTTACTGCATTGGACATTGTTTTATTTGTAAATTTATTTTATTGTAATATCCTTTAGAGCCGACCTACTAAAATTGGTCTTAGGTTATGATATAAATGTAAGATCCTATTTGTAAGATCGGATGTGGAATGAAAAAAGGAATTGTGTGAAGGTATATGCGAGAATAAGAAGAGATATACACATAGACATCGTTTGAAGGTTGAAGGAGGGTTTTTGTGAAGACAATCAGAACTACACCGGTACTGAATCCAACATAGAAAGATGCTAATTTGAGCAATACATCCTTATTGGATTTAACCATCCAATTGTAGTCAGTGTGACTCCTATTTGTGTTTGAGCAGTGAGCTCTAGGTGCTTGGCCTTTCTGCATATGCACACCCCATTTGTATACACATACTCTCTGCAGTAGTATCATCAGATTGTGGGTAAGGTTTCCCACCGTGGTTTTTCCCCTTACAGGGTTTCCACGTACAAACATTAGTGTTATGTGTTGTGGATGTTATTGTATTTCTATTTCATGCGTTAATCTTTACCAGTACTATAATTAACTGATAAAACTGTCTACTAGCATAAAAGACTGGTTTACCGGTATTAATCATTAAAGTTGGTTAAGTTGTTTTTGGTTTGAATTTGTTGGACAACTGATTCACCCCCCTCTCAGTTGTCTCCGGGACCTAACAAAACCATCTTCTCCAAAGATTATATCATCAACAAAAACTTCTATAACCAAGATGTCATTATTAGTCACTTTATAGTATACATTGCTATCAGCATTACCTTTTGAAAAAACAATCTTCAAAAGATACTTATCTAATCTTGCATACCAAGCTCTTGGGGCTTGCTTCAACCCATACAAAGCTTTTCTTAACCTGCAAACCATATATTTATTATCTGTCAAAGAAAACCCATCAGGTTTTTCAATGTAAACTTCTTCTTCAAGATCTCCATTCAAAAATGCACATTTAATATCCATTTGATATACTTTGTAGTTCTTGTGTGCTGCAAAAGTCAAGAATAATCCGACTGCCTCAATTCTAGCTACTGGTGCAAAGGTTTCATTATAATCAATTCCTTCTTTCTAAGAATATCCTTTACACACTAGTCTTTCTTTATTTCTGATAACCTTACCATCTTCATTAAGTTTGTTTCTGAATACCCACTTTGTTCCAATCACATTTTTGTCTTTAGGCCCGGGAACTAATGTCCATGTGTTATTCTTATCAATTTTCTCTAATTCTTCTTCCATAGCTTTAATCCAGTGTTCATCTTCACATGCCTCATTAATTGATGATGGTTCAATTTGAGAAATAAGGCATACCTCTTCATTTGCAAATATTCCTCTTGTCATAACTCCTTTATACTTGTTTCTAATTATTTGATCTTCAGAGTGATTCAGTCTTACATATCGGGGTGTCTTCAATTGTTATTGTTCCTCAGTTACTGTGGAATTTTCAGATGATACCGCTGTAGCTGGATCTTCATTCTGTACCGATGGGTTCAATGTAGGTTCATTTGTTAGAATCTATGCTGTCAGTTCAGAGTCTATGTACCTTGGAGTTTCTCTAAATTGTTCATCAATCTTCACATTTGTACTCTCAACAATTTTCTGCAATCTTTTGTTAAAACATCTATATGTCTTTCTCTTAGATGAATAACCAAGAAATATTCCTTCATCACTTCTAGGATCAAATTTACCAATATATTTATCCCTTCTAATATAGCATTTACTTCCAAATATTCTGAAATATTTAAGAGTAGGAGTAATACCAAACCATAGTTCATGAGGGGTCTTACTGGTTTCACCTTTGATGTGAAATTTGTTGAATGTATAGACCGTTGTACTTATTGCCTCTCTCCAATACACATGTGGTATATTTGCTTTAGATAACATACTTCTTGTTGCATCCAAGATAGTTCTGTTTTTCTTTTCAACAACTCCATTCTGTTGTGGTGTCCAGGGTGCTGATAATTGTCTTCTAATTCCATTCACTTCATAGAATGAATTAAATTCCTTAGATGTAAATTCTCCTCCTTTATTTGATCTCAAACATTTGATTTTCTTATCAGTTTCATTCTCTACCATTGCTTTGAATAGTTTGAACTTTCCAAGTGCTTCTGATTTTTCTCTGAGAAAAGTAACCCAACACATTCTAGAGTAGTCATCAATGATTAGCATGAAATATATATCACCTTGTAAACTTTTAGTTCTAGATGGACCACATAAATCAGTATGAATTAAGTCAAGAGAATTATTGGATTTTTCTGGAATACTTTTAAAAGATGCTCTAGCTTGTTTTCCAAATTGACATTCCTTACATACTGGATTTTGAGGTTTAACAATCTTAGGTAAATCTCTAACTGCCTTAGTATTACTGATTTTTACCATGCAATCAAAATTTACATGACAGAGTCTCTTATGCCATAACCAACTTTCATCAATATGTGCAATCAAGCATGTCTTTTCACTGTTATTCAAATGAAAGATATTACCTCTAGTTTGATTACCGGTTGCAATTTCCAAACCAGTTCTATTCATAATTTTGCATTTACCAGTTTTGAATTGTAATTGAAATCCTTTCTCAACTAATTGACCAACACTCAAAAGATTATGCTTTAAACCTTCCACATAGTAAACATTATCAGTATTATGCTTACCATAAAGAGATATTGTACCTTTACCATTGATCAAGCAAGCTTTATCATCTATTGGGATTACATTAAGTTTGTTGGTATGATGATATTGAGAAGGTTGTTGGAGATTGATGATATAATTGATAAAGGATGATTGCTGTCTTAATAATATTATTTTGTCATTGATGTCAAGCAATTGATTTTCTGATTCAGTATGATGTTGCAATATCTTAAAGCATATTTTTTGATGAGTATAAAGATGTCGGTAAGTGACATAAAAAGAATGTGAAAATGAAAGGGAGTAATAAGTTATTCAATGGGAAACTATTACCAAGTTAGACAGTGATGAGATTATATTATGTTGATTGTTTTGATATCCTATATATGTGTATTAGAAGACTAAACAAGAAGGTGAAAATATGTCATGCAATAGAATGAGTAAAGGTTTGATACTATTCTATTTTATCGAGCAAGGAGCTAGTCGGTAAACACAAGGGTTATCAGTGTCGGTTAAAGAAGAAATAAGTTACTGAGTAAAGTTTTATATTTACCGAGTATCAACCGAGCAGTAATAGAATGCATTGGATGAATAAATACATTATTAAATGAAGGATGCCAATGAGTTGGAGATATATAGAAGATTGGAATGTCGTGCAAGAAGTTTGTTAAGGATCAACGGCAATGAAAATTCAAGAGTTGGATCTACAGCATAGATTGAACGGTCATAACCGAGTACAAGTACCAAGGAAGGTATACAAGTTTCAAGGCAAGATAAAATCTTTTTCAGTTCGAAGGATTCAATGAACCTAGTCAAGTTTGAAGATTTGATGGCTAAGATTAATCATAGGAAATGTGATTAAGGAGATTAAGCGGTTAGGAATTGCTTATAAATAAGGAATAGTTGATGAACAAAGTATACAGGCAAATAGAAGAGCAGTGATACTATAGAGGTGATTACTGAGTACAGAAGATTGAAGATTTGATTGAAGAACAAATTGAGAAGCCCAGCAAGGAGGAAGATAAATCTTATGACAAGATTATTTTGAGCACATAGAGTCTACTTTACCATTTCAGATGTGAAGTTGCAGATATATTTTATTACTGTTATTTATTTTGTAAGTGACACAAAATCTCTTAAGTGAGTGGACCTAACAGTCTTATTTGTAAATCCTCTAGCAAGGTAACATTCTGAATAAATGTTTGAAATCTTTTGATAAGGTCACTTCTAACAAAGTGCAAGATTCTGATAGATCTAAGGGAAATCCCTTGACCAGGTCACATCTAGCAATGTGTTTATGTAATCTTTAACAGGATTGGCTTTTAACTGAGCATACTCTAGAAGAGTATATTTTCTTAGTGGGTCCGAAATCCCATAGTGGTTTTTCCCTATTTGGGTTTCCACGTTAAATCTGGTGTTAAATGTGTTTTGTTTTTTCAAGTTTATCAGTTTATGAGTTTGAATGATTTACAGTCATAGTTGCATATCAAGTAAGTTCTACCGAGGTTGAATCTAATGAATATTTGGAATTGTGAGTTTATATGATTCACCCCCCTCTCATCTAACTAACATCATCTCCAAATCTTACTAGACCTCCATTATATTCCTAAAAGTTCAAGAATCTACCTGTATCACCAGTCATATGATGTGAGCATCCTGAATCAATGATCCATTCATCCTTAACTTCAACTTTAGCTACCAAGGTCTGCTCTATCGGTTGAACAGTAGGTGCCGGTAGATCTTCTGTTATAGCAACAAAAACCCATACATTGTCTACCAGACCTTCATCAGAATCATCAGTGACTCCTTCATTAGCAAGATAACAAGATTTATCTTTATTCTTATTAAATTCGTATCTCTGATATTCAGGGTTAGGCTTGTATGTTCTCCTAGCTTCTTCTATTAGTCTAACATGTCTATCAAGGCATCTAGAAGCCATATGACCAATCTTATTATAGTTAAAGCATTTAAAGGGTGCTTTACCTTCATACTTACTTCCTACTGGACCTTTAGGCATTTTCCTTGCAAATAGTGCTTCAAGTTCTTCATTTTCTGTCTTGCTTTCTTCAAGTTTTGTTGCATAAAAGGCTTTCCAATCAGACTTGTCAAATGACGGTGTAGATGATGTTGATGCCTTAAAAGCTAAATCTTTCTTTATAGTAGCAATAGGACCAAATTCCTCAATTTCAAAAGCTGAAAGTTTTCCAATCAATGTATCCCTAGTTACTGATGTATTAGACATTGTTCTTAACTCATTTATAGCAGTAACCTTCATTTTATATGCCGATGGCAATCCTCTTAAAACTTTTGAAACAATTTCATCTTCACTTAAGGTTCCTCCACAACATTTCATACCCAAAACAATCTCATTAAATCTTTCCATAAAAGTAGAAATCCTTTCATCTTCTTCCATTTTCAGATTTTCATACCTGACCCGGAAGCTTTCAAGTTGTACAATTTTGACTGTGGAATCTCCTTAATTCAATGTTTCCAAGTGATCCCAAATAGCTTTAGTAGTTGATCTATCTGATAATCCCATGATTTGCTAATCTGATAATGTGCTCAAAAGTGCTTCTCTAGCTTTGCAATCATTTTCCTCATCTTTTCCTAAGGTAGGTGGATTAGGCTGACTGAGAGTAGAAGTAGTATAGCCATTCTTTGTAACTTCCCAGATGTGCTTTCCAATGCAATTCAAATGTGTCTCTATCTTGATCTTCCATATGCCATAGTTGGTTCCATCAAGTTTAGGACTGTCCTTCCTGAAAAAAGTTAGTAGACATTGGATCTCCTCAAGCTGTTAAACTTCTGCAAAAAGAGGACTACTCTGTGATACTAATTGTTAGGTCCTAGGGACAACTGAGAGGGGGGGGGTGAATGAGTTGTCAAATAAATTCAAACCAAAACAACTTAACCAACTTTAATGCTTAATACCGGTAGACAGTTTTATCAGTTACTTACAATACCGGTAAAGATTAATGCATGAAATAGAAACACAATAACATCCACAACACATAACACCAATATTTGTATGCGGAAACCCTGTAAAGGGAAAAACCATGATGGGAAACCTTATTCACAATCAGATGATACTACTGCAGATAGTATGTGTATACAAATGGGGTCTACACATGCAGAAAGGCCAAGCACCTAGAGTTCACTGCTCAAACACAAATAGGAGTCACACTGACTACAATTGGATGGTTAAATCCAATAAGAATGTACTGCTCAAAATAGCATCTTACTATGCTAGATTCAATATTGGTGTAGTTTTGATTGACTTCACAAAAACCTTGCTTCACCTTAAAATGATGTCTGCATGTAAAGTTGTGCTTATTCTTGCATATACCAAATTATTTCTTCCTTCGCATTCCACACTTGATCTTACAAATAAAATCTTACATTTATATCATTAGCTAAGACCAATTTTAGTAGGTCAGCTCTAAAGGATATTACAATAAAATCAATTTACAAATAAAACAATATCTGATGCAATAACTGATTCAACATGTCGGCTTGATGCATTTACAACAATAACAAAACATCTCCATAGCATGCCGTGCTGATCTGGACTAGATAAGCCTGGTGGTGTATAGCCTAGACCTATTTTTCGGTAACAACAAATATGAAAATACGAATATGCCAATGAGTAAATCTCCAAGAAAAAGTGTCCAAACAATATCTTCGACATAACCAAGTGTTTTCCATATCATTCCAAGTGTCGGTGAACATTATATCCTATCGGTGTACCAGATACCGGTGACTGTGCATAAGTCACTTGCTTGCCGGTGAACATTTCCAATTCTTCAAAGTGTCAGGGTTGATAAGTGATAGTGGGTGTTGAAATCAATGACAAAACCATACCAAAATACCAACAGAAACCTCTTGTCCTGCATGGATAGATGCCTAACCCATATGGTTAGATGCCTAACCCATATGGTTAGATTCCCATCCCAGTTGGATGGATTCTCATCCCAGTTGGATGGATGTACCTAAGTATGTGATTGAATCAAGCACAATTAAGAATAATTAAGAATAAGAAATCAATATTCATATATTAAAAAAAAAATCAGTTGAGATTTTTGGATTAAGTTAAGTGGGTTATTATAGACATAAATCACAAGGTGATAGAGAGTGTAGTAGGTAGCGTAGTATTCACTTTTAGGCTTCACAGAAAGCATAAAGTTCTCAGCAGAACTGTAGTAGATGCAGGTTTCAGCGGTCTAGTGTACCTTCAGTCATTTATGGTTTGACTAGAGGGAGTTGTTTCACTTGTGGTCAGCAAGGATATTATGCAGCGAGTTATCCTCAATGATCTACTCATGTATCTGTTCAGCGGCCTGCAATTTCAGAACCCATAGTTAGTGATGCAGGGAGGTCTCATCATATTTATGCAACGGTGGATAACTATCAGGGTGACCATTAGAGAGTAGTTGGAGAGTCTTTAGATCATTGGCCAACAAATTTAAATGGTGACCATGCACATTTTCTAGCATTAGGATTTGATCCTCAGGGGTCACGACATGGAGCATGAAAGGGTCCAATGGGACCTAAGTGATGATTCATCGGTATTTGGGGAGGATGTCATGTGTTGAGAGAGTCATTTTTCTACTTGTTCCAGGCTTCGAGGAGTAAGTCTGGGACAAGGGGGGAGGATGTAGTGCCCCTCCATAATTCATCTTTCCTTTTTGTGTATCGTTAGATTGCATTGGCATAGCTTAGACTATTTTGTCATGTTTCGATTAGATGCTATGGATTTATCTTATGATTTAGATGCTTCATTATGGATATTAGACACATTATATTGCCTGGACATCATGATTACATGTGGATGATGACATATCTAGATTATTGTAATGATGGATTACTCTTTGATGATTGATATGTGTGTTTCATGTTTTCTCTATATTGATTTGATGACATTATACTATGTACTAACCCTATTTTATGATGATGATGACTATGATAATACTTGTTGATTGCAAGTTTCTTCTATTGTGTTCATCATAAGGGATGATGTCATACCACTCATTCATGAACATGATATGACATTACGATTTCCTTTCACTTGTCTGTTTATTTCATGATATATTATTGTTTTTATTCTTGTATATGTGTTAGTGATGACAAGTTAGCAGGTACTAGACATCAAATTCACCTGCCTTCATAGGTCTAAGCCTATCTTATCCCAATGGAAAGTTGATCGGAGTTGACATGAAATCCCATTCTATACTCTAGGTTTAAGTTGATCACCCTTGTCGATTTAGTGTCTTGGTGTGAGTTGTTGTTTAGCATCTAGTGATTCCTTAGGTTATCCTATGTTGGATTTCTTTGTGAAGTGTTGTGATTATTGATCAGTTTAATTATTAATTAATTGATTAAATTGATTTATATAGTTTAATAATGTTAAATTAAATTAATAGATTAATATAGTTTATAATAATAAATTAAATAAATAGCTGATATAAATATTTAAGTGTTATAGCATGATTATTATTATTATGTATCCTCTGGGTTTATATTAGAATAATGATTTAATATCATTATGGTTTATCAAGGATTAATTAGTTAATTATTATTTATTTGATTATTTGTGGGTATTTATTTATATACCTTTCATTATTTAATTATTGGGCTTTTGTGATTATTTATGCCCATGGTTTTATTACATTGGTTGATTATATTATACTATTTTATTTCCTTTTTAACCTCTTGGTTATTTAATTAATTGGTTATTCTACCTACCCTATTTTTTCATTGGTTGGGAGCTTGGTAAGTTAGATAAATATTATTTTATATTATTTGTGCATTGATATATAGTATGGTAGGTTGGAAATATATTATTTTGCATTATTTCTATTGGCCAACATTTTGTATAGTTTGGGGTTTGATTTTCTATTTAATTAATTTCCTGTGCATTCACCTTGGTTGGTCCTCGGGAAGGATTTTTGCATGTTCGGTTGTTGATTGGATTTGGATTTGGATTTGCTTGGCTTGGCTGGAGTGTTGGATTGTTCTTCATCAAATTCCTTTTGGCCATAACTTCTATTGTTCCGGGTTGGAGATTTTTGCATGTGTTCTTCGTATTTGGTTTTCAAAAGATTGTTTGCTCAATGTCTATGATATTTGCTCAGGTTGGATGAAATGGAAATGCATTTTAATAGTATTATACATTGGAATAAATTAAAATAAGGGGGATTTGATTTTTATATATTGGTTTCACCATGAGAGGCTTTCTATATTTGTTATAGTGAATTTCCTGTGTCTTCTTTGTGTGTTTCATATTTTCAACTCCCTACTATTTAGTTGGATTTAATAGCCTGGAATGGTGCTTTGATCTCTTTTATTATCACATTATTGCATCTCTTTATTATTGTGAAATCTAAGAATCCTTTTGTGCACTTCTTGGTGTGTATGAGACTGCATATTGATGTTGGATTCTCTCAGTGAGTTTGTAAATCCTTATTTAAGAGTTTTCCCTGTGATTTTTTAGCATCCTGCACCTCCTAGGAGTGATACTTAGTCAATTTGCAAGCCTAGGAACCAAACTAGATATTTTCGTCAAATTTTGAGTCATTTTTGTGTCATTTTTCCTCTTTGCTTCAAATGTGCTATTTCAGGAGTCATATGCACTAATCTATGAATCATATGCATGAATCTAGGTTTTGGTTGCGCCAAACTACCCTTTCGCTAGTTTATCTTCTCAATTGGTTTTTCCAATTTTGTTATTGTACAAGAGGCTTTTGTGACTAATTTGAAGATCTCAATTATGTCTTGTTATTTGGTATTAATCATTTCATGTTTGATTTGAGCTCCGATGAGATGGTTTGTGCCTTACCATTGAGGGTTGTGCTTATGTGATGCTTAGCTCTAGCAAGAGGGAGAATGCCTTGTTGTTGAGGGATATATTTTGAGAGATCTAATTGGAGGATTGTGCCTCACTGTTGAGGATTTATTTGGTTCTATTTGAGTAAGAGGATTTCATTCCTTACTCATGTTTATTTTTATTCTTTGATTGGTGAAGGATCTTTCTTTATGTATTAGCTTTATGGTTCATATGTGCATTAGTTGTATCAGTGATGTTGTGTTGATAGATTCACTCCATGTTTATCCTTCATGATGTTATTTTGATGTCATTATGTTATGTTTTTCCCTAAAGTTATAGGTGCATGCTACAGGGGATTGGGCTTCCAAATGAGTGACTATGATTGCAAGGGGGTAGAGAGCCAGGTTACCCGGAGTCTAGATCGCCAAATGTCTCATTGAGAGTTTGACATTGTAATCAAATAATAACTTAATATAATAATTTTTGGGGGTTGGGTAGCATAGTTCATTTTAATAAGATAAGAATTGGTTGTTATCCCCTTTTCCTTGCCTAGAGGTAGTGATCTAGGATAGGATTGGGAAGGCCTTGGCAACCTAGGTTAGCTAAACTCCCTTAATCCATTAATATTGATATGGCCCTGCATGTGCATCTAGGATGGTCAGGACAAGTTCCCAGGTTCCCATTTGTCGTATGTGATGGCACTCTTTTCCCTACATGTAGGTCCTAGTGCTTTGAGCCTTGTGTTTGATGTGTTGCCTCTAGAGGTTTCGCATTGAAGGTTTTATGATTTGTATTCATGCACTTGTTTTGTATCTATCTTTCCTTTGGTTGTTAGGTGTTAGCCTAGATCTAGAGTGTGAGTGGGATCTTATGTCATCTCCTAGCACGGGGGATGGTTCTTGTAATACCCTAAAAATTATCATCTAAACCATGGGCCCCTAATATTGACTACATCACCAAGGTCCTAACCAAAGGAAATTAAATCAATATTGAGCATCTAATTAATTGATTCCTCAATCATCAATGTCACATAGCAAATAAATCATTTTTTATTAATTAAATGTTTATTTAATTAATTAATCATTCCAAGTAAATCATTTTAATCAATTATCATATTTATTTAATTAAATATCCTAGCATATTTAATTAATAAATAAATTTGCCATTAAATCATCAAAAAAGAATTAATTTGGAAAAAAAGGGAATTAAATTGAGAAAAGAAATCAACTTGAGATATTTCTTTTTCTAATTTGAGATAACTTGAGAAATCTTAGAAAAGAAAGAAAATAAATTAAATTGAATAAATCATTTTCTCTAAATTTAAAACTTAAAGCAATCTTGAGGAAAAGGATTCAGTTGCATTAAAATGGCTTTTTCTAATAAAACAAATCTTGAGAAAATTAAAAAAATATGCATGGAATTAACTAATTTTTATCTCAAACGCATGAAATTAACTCTTTTAATTGATTTTATCTCTAATGCAAACTCAAACTTATAATCCAAATGCATTAAATCAAGCTTTATTGAATTTATCTCAAGATCAACTCAATCTTATCTCCTCTAAAACTGAATCAAAGCACCCAATCATTTCAATTCACCTGGATTGTGCTTTCTCTTGAGGAATCTCAACCACTCATCATTAATCAATCTTGACTGTTGGTCTCTCTTTGGATTCTCTATAAATTCAGGCTTTCATCTCTCAATCAAAAAAGACCCTAGAGATTTATTATTATTATGATGCTTTTTCTGTAGAGTCATTAAGAATATTATGCATTGATATTATTGCATCTCATATTTTTGCATATTAGTTTAATGATGTTAGTTTGATTAGAATCTTATAGCTTGATAATCATTGCTTGCATCCATCTAGCTTAATTTGCTTAATCTTACATCCATTTAGCTTAATTTTGCATTCATATAGATTAAATCCTCCATCTTGGTGTAGTCTAGTCACTAGTATTGCTTAGATAAATGTAAGAGCAAGTCTATACTCGCATCTTTTAGGAGGAAATAGGTCGATTTGTTATGGTTTTTACATTCATTGATTATATCTATCTAACCATGCATGAAATGACTTATTGAAGTGTTTGTGTCTTACAGCTTAAAGGATTACCACTTTTCACACACACAGTTCCTTATGGTTTGACATGGTCGGGTGGTTTGATGCCTTCTTCCAATGGGATGTTCATCATTGGATTCTCTTGCATGGATGTGGATCTTTTATCTCTTAGGCTATGGATGGATACTTGTAGTAGATTAATGTATATGATTCTAATGGCATATGAATGTAATTAGATTCAAGATGTATTGGCAAGCTATGTTCATGGATGTAATGGATAATTTATTCATGTAAATGGTATACAATATATATGAGGAGAACTTAATGATGTAAGATTAGTATCATGGATATTGGTATTAATGGAGTAATAGTATGGATTTATTGATGTGTATTGGGGTATTATGTAAAGCAATGGAAATGTGATAGATCATCTTGGGATTAGTTTATGATGTTAGAAATGTATAAGTGATTGGGATTAGAAAAATTTGGTATTGGTGTTTTAAAAGGAACTTAAAAGGGGTTGGTTAATGTATGCATAGTAGATAGATGTACTCATTACAAAGTATAGTGAATGTTATATGTACTTGCATAGAAGGAATAAATAATGCTAGAGGTAGTATGTATTAGATCATGGAGGTAAATATGTTATCATGTTTATGATGTTACGTTATTGCTTATGGTTAGTCTAGGTAATGGAATTGAGATACCCTAAGGAATGCTTAGATGTATTGTGATTATTTCTGCTTACACTATGTGTTTCTATGATTATGTTACAATGGTTAAATGTTATTTGGTTAATGGATGTTTATTGTGCATGAGTAGTTGGTTGTAAGTGTTGCATTAGTAGATATTTAAAAAAAAATTATCTCTATTTTCATGTTAGTTAGTATATTTCACAAGGGTATTTTGGCGGGCATTACAAGGCCACTTTTTGTTCAAATATTCATGCTTTCATATTCAACAAAATGATTGATTGTTATTTTTAACATTATGTCAAATATATTTATCAGTATTATCAAAAAATTATTCTAAAAAAAATAAACCTTTAAGAATATTATTTCCTTTCAATTAAATTATTTTTTCATCACCAATATTAGAACAATTATTTTTTCCTACAATCTTCTCATTATGATCAAAAGAACTACCTCCAAAGTAAAAATTGTAAAAAGTTCTCAACTTCTCTAAAAGTAATATGATTTTTTTATTTTCTTCAAATACTTGCTAGTTGTTAACATTATTAGGAATGCTATGTCTATAAAGGATCTTCACTAAATAGGTAATATATTTAAACTCTAGGTGTAGAAGGAGAAAGGAAGCTAAGACAATTAGTGAATCTTCTTTTGAAAAATTTCTCCCTTGAAAAATATTCAATAGAGAAGGCATCAAAATATTCTATACAATCTCATATTCTACGCTTGTGATGCTTCAACCTATCATTTTTTACTATAAATACATTTCTCACATGTTTAACAATTATTTTGATATCTTCTAGTGCTCTCAATTATTTTATTACCTTTCATTCTGCTTTAGTTGAACCAAGAAACACAAATGTGTATTTTAAAGTACTAATTTTACTATTTAATTCAAAATTATAAGAAAACAAATTATAATTATTAGGTGAGATAAGCACCACATAGGCCCATGAACTAGAAAAACAACTACCATAAAAATCTAGTATCATAATTTAGAAGATATATCATTTTTAACCAAAACAAAAGTATTCATATGAGAGGTAGAAGAAAACATATATGTTCCAAGGCTAGTTTCAATGCAAAGGATGTTTGGCATTGGATTACAATATTTTAGGATGGTGAATTTGGCCTTTGGTTTAGGATCAAGTATTACCCTTCTCCCATCTATAGTGATAAGTTCATGAGACCAATCTAGCTATATTTCCCCTCCAGGTATTCATTAAAGATATGACTCAAGAGCATACATAATTGAATGGCATATATTTTCGCCATTTGGAGGAATTGATTATGTGTTGCATTGATGTTTTGTCATTGATGTCAACGCTAGCTATTTTGGATTCCTTACCTACACCCTTCTTGTCTTAGTAGGATGTATGGTTTCTGGTTGGTTTGGATTCGGCACGATCTGGTATGCTCCGGTATGATTTGGCTATGGAATTGGCTTATTCATGATACTCATGTTCATATTTAGTCAGTTGGTTTTGGTCTGGTGATTGGATGCTATCTTGTTTGCTTGGAAGCTTGGCTTGTGGTACCGATGAGGGTTTTACCAGCAGAGCTTTGATGGAGATCTTTGATGATATGCCTAACTGGTGTTGGTGCAGCTTCTGGTATGGACTCGGGATGTTGATGATAATCATATTTGAGACTTGGCAGATGGAGATCATTGCTTTAGCGTGTGGACCTATTTTGGGTCCTGTTTGATCTAGGTTATGGACCGACTTAATGTAACATGTGGATTAGACCTCTCAATGTGTTTTTGGGATGTCTTATGTGTTGGATATTATTTGTTTGATCTTTGGCTGACATGTTTTGTAATTATGTAATTGGTTTATTGTCTGGTGGCTGACCTGATTGTTTATGGTCGAGGGTTTGTATATATATGATGCAAGATCTTATTGTAGATCATCATAGGAATTAGATCATAGGCATAAGGTCAAGGAATGGGATATGGATGTGTGATGTACAAATAATGAAATATCATTCAGGTAGAGGATTTGGTCAATCAGTGGAGATCAAATTGGTTTTATGCAAGAGGATTTAGTCCTCTGGTATTGAGCTTAACTAGAATTGTACTCAGGCATAGGAGATTTTATCTCTGTAGTTCATTCCTTCTTCTGGATTGTAGTATGGATTTCTATGTAGTCAGTGAGACTCCTTCTTTGATGAGCAGTGCGCTCTAGGTCGTTGGCCTTCCTGCAAGTGTAGGCTCCTCAATTGTAATCACATACTTACTGCAGAAGTATTATCTGACTATGGGTAGGCTTCCCACCATGTTTTTTCCCTTTACAAGGATTTCCACGTACAAATCTTGGTGTCATGTGAATGGTATTTATTCTCTGATTATTGTTTATGCTTAATTGATTTAACTGCTATTCTGGTATTTGGTTTAAGTATTCTGATATTAATGTTTTGGGTTCCGGTATTAAAGTTTCAATTGCTAAATGTTATGGTAATTTGTGACAATTGATTCACCCCCCCCCCCTCTCAGCTGTCTTCTGGTTATTTGAATTGTCTAACAATTGGTATCAGAGCTTTGGTCCTCTCTGCAAAAATCTTAACCACTTGAGGAAGATCCTATGGCGACTAACAGTTCAAGTTCATCCAGTTCATCTGGAGCTATCTTTCAGAGAGAAATTCCTAGTCTTGATGGACCAAATTACATAGTATGGAAGATTCAGATGGAGACTCATCTGATATGTCTTGGCAAGGAGATTTGGGAGATCAAACAGAATGATGTCA
Organism: Cryptomeria japonica; assembly: GCF_030272615.1. Lineage (NCBI taxonomy): Eukaryota > Viridiplantae > Streptophyta > Pinopsida > Cupressales > Cupressaceae > Cryptomeria > Cryptomeria japonica. The sequence goes on from NC_081413.1 coordinate 649,063,596, forward strand.
CACCTTATAATCTAGCATCTAGAAATCCTCCTCCAGAAAACTTGGATAAGGAGCTTGAGAATGATTGTGGGGCAAGAGAAGCCCTCTTGTGTGCACTTTCTGATCAACAAATAATGGGATTAACTGACAAATCATCTAGAAAGGCTATATGGGATAAGTTGGAGACTCTTAATAAAGGTGACCCTACTATGAAGATTGCTAAACTTGATGGTTACCGGGTGAGATATGAAAACCTGAAGATGGAAGAAGATGAAAGGATTACTGCATTCATGGAAAGGGTAAATGAGATTGTTATGGGAACTCAATGTTGTGGTGGAACTTTGAGTGAACATGAAATTATTTCTAAAGTTCCGAGAGCCCTACCATAGACTTAAAAGATGAAGACTACTTCTATTAATGAGTTGATAACAATGGCTAATACATTTGTCAATAGAGATACCTTGGTTGGGAAACTATCTTCTTTTGAGCTTCAAGAATTAGGACCTTATGGAGTTGTGAAGTCTGAACCGGCTTTTCATGCAGCTCCAACATCAATCAGTAAGCAATATTAGAAAGCTTTATATGAAAAGGAATTGGATGATATGAAAAGAGAAGATGATGAGTTTGAGCAACTTGAAGCCCTATTTGCTAGAAGAGTACCTAAAGGATCGGTAGGAAGTAAGTATGAAGGAAAAGCACCTTTTAAATGTTTTGCATGTAATAAGATTGGTCATTTTGCATCTACATGTCCTGAAAGGAATTCAAGATTTGAAGAAAGAGTTAGAATATCATTTAAGCCTAATCCTGGATATCAAAACAAGTATAAGTATAGGAAAAACAGAGACAAATCATGCTCCATAGCGGATGAGGAAGGAATTACTAATTCTGATGATGAACCGGCAGAAGATTTTTGCTAGTGGTTCTGGCAATGGAAAGGAATGGGTGTTCTTGGCTATCAAGGAAGATGTTTCAGCACTGGAAGAGAATGTACCTGAAGAGAAGGCACTTGCTGCTAAAATTGAAGACAAGGATGAATTGGTAATTGAAAGTGGTTGTTCACATCATATGACTAGAGATAAAGGGAATTTTCTATCTTTGCAAGAGTTTGATGGCGGTCTGGTTAGATTTGGAGATGACAAAGCATGTATGATCAAAGGAAAATGAACTATATTATTGAATGGTAAGAACAATACTAGTAATGTTTATTTTGTTGAAGGTTTGAAGCATAATCTTTTGAGTGTAGGACAATTGGTGGATAAGGGATTTCAATTACAGTTCAAGGATGGAAAATGCAAAATCATTAACAGATCTAGTTTGGAGATTGCAACCAGTACACAGACAAAAGGTAATATATTTCATTTGAATTCCGGTGAGAAGACATGTTTGATTGCAAAAATTGATGAGAGTTGGCTATGGCATAAAAGGCTATGTCATGTGAATTTTGATTGCATTGTAAAGATCAATTCAACTAAGGTAGTTAGAGATATACCTAAGATTGTGAAGCCCTATAATCCGGTAGGTAAAGAATGTCAAATGTGTAAACATGTTAGAACCTCTTTTAGGAGTATACAAGATAAATCTAATGATGATCTTGATCTTATTCATACTGATCTGTGTGGCCCTGATAGAGTTAAAAAATTTAAGGTGATAAATATTTCATGTTAACCATTGATGATTATTTTAGAATCATGTGGGTTACTTTTCTAAGGGAGAAATCTGAGGCTTTTGAAAAGTTTAAAATCTTTAAGGCTAAAGTGGAAACTGAGACAAGATTGAAGATTAAATGTTTGAGGTTAGATAATGGTGGAGAATTCACATCCAGTGAGTTTAATAACTTTTGTGAGAAGCATGGTATAAGAAGACAATTTTCTGCTCCCCGGACACCTCAGCAAAATGGAGTTGTGGAAAGGAAGAACAAACTATCTTGGATGCTGCTAGAACAATGATGGTGGAAGTTAGTCTACCTCATAGCTATTGGAGAGAAGCTATGAGCATAGCGGTTTATGCATTCAATAGAATACATATCAAAGGATAAACCGGTAAGACACCTTATGAATTATGGTTTGCCAATACACCTATAGTTAAATATTTCAGAATCTTTGGTAGTAAATGTTATATCAGGAGAGATGATATCATTGGCAAATTTGATCCTAGATGTGATGAAGGAATACTGCTTGGTTATTCTAATGAAAGAAAACTATATAGATGTTATAATAAGAGATTGCAAAGAATTGTGGAGAGTGCTAATGTCAAGGTGGATGAGTTGAATAGAGGTCAAATTAGAGTTTGTGAGAAGGAACCGGTGGTGGAAATGATTATATCTGAACTGGTAGCACCTTTACTAGAACATAGTGTTGAACCAGTTACTCCAGCAGTATCAGAAAATTCTATAGTAACTGAAGAACTAGGAAGAGGAACAAAGAGTCAGAAGACTGCTTGGTATGTGAGATTGAATCATTCAAAAGATCAGATCATTGGGGATAATAACAATGGAGTGATGACAAGAAGAAGACTAGCAAGTAATGAGGTATGTTTAATTTCTCAAGTTGAACTAGTATCTATAATTGAGGCATGTAAAGATAAATGTTGGTTGAAAGCTATGGAAGAAGAATTAGATCAGATTGAGAAGAATAACACATGGACTTTAGTTCCCTAGTCTAAAAAAAAGAATGCTATTGGAACTAAATGGGTTTTAGGAATAAATTGAATGAGGATGGTCAAGTTATAAGAAATAAGGCTAGATTAGTTTGTAAAGGATATTTTCAAAAGGAAGGAATTGATTATGGTGAGACTTTTGCACCTATAGCTAGGATTGAAGCTAGAAGATTATTTCTTGCCTATGCTGCCCATAAGAACTACAAGGTTCATCAGATGGATGTTAAGTGTGCATTTCTGAATGGGGATCTTGATGAGGAAGTTTATATTGAGCAACCTGATAGTTTTTCACTTTCAGATGATACAAACATGGTTTGCAGGTTAAGGAAAGCTTTATATGGATTGAAATAGGCACCTAGAGCTTGGTATGCAAGGTTGGATAAATATCTTTTGAAGCTTGGTTTTACTAAGGGTAATGCTGACAGTAATTTATATTATAAAATCATTGATGATGATATACTGATTATTGAAGTATTTGTTGATGACATCATTTTTGGAGGTGAAGATAAGTTATGCATTGAATTTTCTAAGAACATGGAGAAAGAATTTGAAATGTCTATGATTGGGGAAATGAAATTTTTCTTAGGTTTACAAATTACTCAGAGTGACAAAGGTATTTTCATCTGTCAAACTAAGTATTCTAGGGAATGATTGAATAAATTTGGTATGGGATATTCTAATCCGGTAAGTACTCCTATGATTACAAGTGATAAATTGACAAGAAAAGATGTTTTTGCACTGATAAATCCTACAAGATACAAATCTATTATTGGAGGTATGCTTTATTTGACTCAGACTAGGCTTGACATAATGAATTGCATCTAGATTTCAGAGTGATCCTAGAGAAAATCATGAGATGGCGGTGAAAAGGATTTTTAGATACTTGCAAGGTACATCAGAATATGGTTTGTGGTACCCTAAGGATGATGACTTTACTTTATGTGCATATATAGATGTTGATTGGGCTGGAGATGCTGATGACCGAAAGAGCACATATGGTGGAGCTTTCTTTCTTGGAAAGAAGTTGGTTTCATGGATCAGTAAGAAATAGTCATGTACTTCTTTATCTGTTGTTGTTGCTACTAACTATACACAAGTTCTATGGATGAAGCAAATGCTGAAGGATATAAAGGTGGATTGTAATGAACCAGTAGTTATTCACTGTGATAACTCTGCTGCTATTGATATATCAAAGAATCTAGTATTTTATTCTAAGACAAAGAACATATCTATCAAGTACAACTTTTTGAAGGAAAAGGTGGAAGCAAATGAAGTTAGACTGGTTTATGTGAATACTTAAGAGAAGATTGTAGATATTTTTACTAAACCTTTGCCTAAAGAACCATTTGAGTACCTGAGAAACAGGTTAGGGGTTTCTGCCCCTCTGGCAAAAAATTGATTAATGCTTTTTGACATTAGTCCAGTATGTATTAGTAGAGATACCATTCATTTTGGCACTAATGTGGGGATGCTACTGCTCAGGGGGAGTAGTTAGCTTTGTGTTTCAGTGGTTTATGTTTTTGCTTTGATATTTATGTCAGATTTATGGGATTGATGTCAAAGGGGGAGAGATATTGATGTGAAAAAGATAAAAGGGAGTTGTATACATTAGGGGGAGAGATATATGTGTAATTCAGAGCTTTTACAGGGGGAGTTTGGTCTTTGTTTCAGAACTTCATAGTCGGAGATTGTTGGTTGTCTTCCATTGGGGGAGACTTGTTTGGCATTTCTTGGTACTAAGATGTTTTTCACATCTAGTGTTGCCATCAATGCCAAAGAGGGAGATTGTTAACCATTTGGAGGAATTGATTATGTGTTGCATTGATGTTTTGTCATGGATGTCAACACTAGATGTTTTGGATTCTTTACTGACACCCTTCTGGTCCCGGTAGGATGTATGGTTTCTGGTTGGTTTGGATCCGACATGATCCAGTATTCTCTGGTATGATTTGGTTATGGAAATGTCTTATTCATGATACTCATGTTCATATTCAGTTAGGTGGTGTTGGTCTGGTGATCGAATGCTATGCTATTTTCCTGGAAGCTTGGTTTGTGGTACCGGTGAGGGTTTCACCGATAGAGATTTGATGGAGATCTTTGATGATATGCATAAGTGGTGTTGGTGCAACTTCTAGTATGGACTTAGGATGTTGATGATAATCATATTCAAGACTTGGCGGATGGAGATCATTGCTTTAGTGCGTGGACCTATATTGGGTCCCGGTTGATCTAGGTTATGGAGTGACTTAATGTAATGTGTGGATTGGACATCACGATGTATTTTTGGGATGTCTTATGTGTTGATTTGTTTGATCTTTGGCCGACATATTTTATAATTATGTAATTGTTTTATTATTTGGTGGCCAACCTGATTGTTTATGGTCGAGGTTTTGTATATATATGATGTAAGATCTCATTGTAGATCATCATGGGAATTAGATCATAGGCATAAGGTCAAGGAATAGGACATGGATGTGTGATGTGTGAATAATGTAATATCATTCAGGTAGAGGATTTGGTCGATCATTGGAGATTGAATTGGGTTTATGTAAGAGGATTTAGTCCTCTGGTATTGAGCTTAACCGGAATTGTACTCAAGCATAGGAGATGTTATCTTTAGAGTTCATTCCTTCTTCTGGATTGTAGTCTAGATTTCTATGTAGTCAGTGAGACTCCTTTTGTGATGAGCAGTGTGCTCTAGGCTGTTGGACTTCTTGCAAGTGTAAGCCCCTCAATTGTTATCACATACTTACAACAGAAGTATTATCTAACTATGGGTAGCCTTCCCACTGTGGTTTTTCTCTTTGTCGAGTTTTCCACATATAAATCTTGGTGTCATGTGGATGGTATTTATTCTCTGATTATTGTTTATGTTTAATTGATTTAACTGCTATTTTGGTATTTGGTTTAATAATTCCATTATTAATGTTTTGGGTTTCGGTATTAAATTTTTAATTGCTAAATGTTCTGGTAATTTGTGACAACTGATTCATCCCCCCCTCTCAGTTGTCTTCCAGACATTTGAACTGTCTAACAATATATACCAAAGTAATAGTAAACTTAAGTCTTTATTAGGGTATGTGGCCAGATTTAATCATGCATATTCAATTTAACCTTCCAAGGGGACTTTCTTGGAACCCATTGAAAAATATTTCTCATAAGTTTTGGTGGGGGAAAGACCTAAAGTATTAGTTGACAAGTAGGAATAACATCATCTGATACCCAAAACCTATAATGCTATTTATCAACTTGTATCTAGAAATAAATAAGGAAACATAACATGTTCTTGGTTTATCAACTAAAATTGGGACACCTTAGATTCCGAAGATGAATTAGCAAAAACTTCTTTAATATCACAAATATTGTTAGACACCTGATCCTTTTTATCAAAAGGAGTAAGAGACTATTGCTTAGCATATTTTACAAGCCTATCTAATTCTTGACCACCAACATATGGATCTAACTCTTGAATATCAGAAGCATGCTCTTCTTGATCGAAGGAGAAAATTAGAGGAAACCCAACCAATACAATCTCCACCCACCTTACTATTAGGGAAAGGGATTTCAGTCTTAAGAATAAATAGAATACAATCCAAGTGGGATATTAGTATATATATATTCCCCTCTATTTGAGTTAGATTTACACTCAAGGAAATTCACATTTTCATCCCAAAAATAATCCAAGCTCTCTTCCTCAATAATAGTTTCTTCCACATTCTCCTTCATAGCTAACATTTCTATGTACCTACTAATTTCAAGATAAGATGCTCCACCATGATTTGTTGTTAACTAAAAATTATATACCATAATATGGTTACCTTTTCCACTAATAGAAATATCTTTGATTGCTAACCTCTGAGTTGGGATAGTTAAAACCAAAGACTTATTATTATTATTTTTTCCCCTATACCCCTTTCTAGGTATTTCTTAGTAGAATGTTTGTTGTTGACATTTAGGAATTTTCCTCTTTAAAGCAATCAAATCATTTTGTAGACTTTGAATGACAATATTAGTAGAGGTACATACTAGAATTTATTTTTTAAGCTTCTCCTTTTACTTCCCTATTGTTAGAAGATCATAATCAATTGAGACAATTCTTTCTTTTACTATTTTAGGTTTGTTATTCCCTCTCTTTTTAGATGAAAGATAACATTAGGACGAAGAGAATTAATGAAAAAAAACTCTAATTTTTTTTGAATTAAGATGCAAATAGGAGATTTTATTAGCAATAATATTAAAATTTGCTACAAACTCTATCATGAGTTTGTGTATATCCTTTTTAAGAGAAGTTAATTAGGCTAGCATTGTGTGTTCATTTTTTATACTCTTGAATTTATTTTTGAATTCAAACATCATTTCATCCACTAGTTTATGGATCCAGTAGCCAAATGGTAGAGCCATTTTTTAGTAGCGTTAATTTAATGATGCAATAATTGATCTCACAAATAAGTTTTCATGTTGTACTCCCAATAATAAATAGGTGACTAGAAGGTATTAATATGTTCATCTAAAGAGACTTACCTATCACCTTTATGTTGGCATTTTTTATGATTGATGTTGTGATTGTCATTGATGGACACACACTTGATTTGAGATCACTTTCTGTATGTATGAGTTAAAGCTCAACCGCTATTTGTTCCAACCAGTATAATGTATTATAGTCTTTAGACTATCGGTGTTTTGCAAAAATTGTTTACCGGTCTCAAGCGGTATGAAGACCCCAAGCGGTTCGAGGATCTCAAGTGGTAAGAAGGAACGAAGTGGCACAACTCATATTTCCAAGTTTTCATTTTGTCAAACCGGCAACTGGTATTTTTCTTAAACCAGTATTTTGTATGAACCGGTAATACTTTGTGATGAGTTACCAACCAACATTTTGTGATGAGTTACCATCCACCGATTGTTTTACGGTGCCGACACTTTGGTGGTGCTTTTTGTGTTGTGTTACCAAATATGTCTAGATGCACTAAACCTAGAAAATTGTATTGTAAACCTATTGGACCGACATGAAATCAGATTCCTTTATAGGGACATCATGTCTAGGTTTTTAGGGTGTTTCTAGGGTTTATGGTGGTTGATGAGTTTTTGTAAGTGTGATTATAGAAGAGAAGTTCAGGTCTGTGAGAGAAGGTAGAGTGTGAATGTGTTGAAGACTGAAGTAATGTTGGAATGCATTAGGAATGAGCTATCAAGGATCTAACCAAGCAATCTATGCTATTTGATAGATCACTCACTTGTTGATTACTCACATCTTCGACAAGTCTAAAGCCCTTAACTGGGTAGGCCCAAAAAGCCTTTTGTAAATCCTCTAACAAGGTGGTTCACATCTGTGGATCTAAAATCCTCTAGCAAGGTAGTCTTTAATTGGACTTATCTCCTAATAGAGATTGAGATTCCTAATAGGATCTATTCTGGTAAAGAACACTGTATGACCTTAACCGGTCTGACCTTAACCAGTCTGGTTCCTATTCTACAGATAGTTACTTGTGAGTTTCATCTCACCGTGGTTTTTTCCCATTTGGGTTTCCACGTCAAAATCTCTTGTGTTATGGTGATTGTGCTTCTGTGGGTGAATGCATTATTTTCTATTTGGTTTACATGTGTGCTAACCGGTTTGTTTGCTAAAGTTTACTGCTAGACTAGTAAAGTGTTTAAGTACAATAATTTTTGGCATACTAATTCACCCCCCCCCCTCTTAGTATTCATCAATTGGTATCAGAGCCTACCTTTCTATAAGTCTAACCACTTGGAAAGAGATATGGGGGAATACACTATGAGGGAACTTACTCATCAACTCACTCAGTCTGAGCATGCCTATGATGAACTTATGGTCAAATATAAGGCCTCTCAGGCAAAAAGGAGAGAACATGCTGAAAAACTGATGGAGCTAACTGAAAACAGTTCCTCTGATGAAGCGGACATGGAAGCCCTAATTCAAGAAGTAGAAAAGCTGAATGAATCCAATTCCAACCTAAGAAAGGAGTTGGAAGAACTGACTATCCGAATGTGTCAAGAGCTTGAGAACCGGAGGAAAGTTGAAGATCTTTTAAAAGACAGAGATCATGAGATCTCCAAGTTAAAACAAGAAATCAGTGCCCTAACCGCTCAACTCCATGCGAGCAAAGTGGAAAAGGAAGACATGCAAGGAGAACTGAACATAGCCATCTCCGAGAATGCAAACTTGATGGAAACAAATGCTGCTATTTCCAAAGAACTCTCTGAGTCAAAGGAAATACTTGCTAAGTTCAACAAGAGTACTGTTAAGCTAGAGCAAAATCTTGAATCGGCCAAACCTCTCAAGAATACTGATGGACTTGGTTACTTCGAGCATGAGGAAGGTGAGACCTCTGGTGCAAATGCTAAAGCATCGAAGAAGCAACTGACATTCAAAGGTAAAGATAAGAAAAAGTTCAAACCTGTTTGCTTTAACTGTCTTAAAGAAGGACATACTGCTAATGTGTGTAGGAGAAAAGCCTACAATAATTTTCCTTACTTTATAAACAATGTACCTAGATCCAATAAGTTCAATGGTAATTGTTATGCATGCAATAAGTTTGGGCATAGAGCATATGAATGTAGGTCTGTTATGAACAACACTGGAAGATATCCTCAGAGGATTCAAGGAGTTGGTCAGGAACCTTTTTTGAACTGGAATCCCAACCGGTTTAATACCTTTAATCATTAGTCAGGTAGCGGTGGCTATCAAGTGACAACTGGATGGAGAACAAACTGTTTGATTTGTCATTGTCATGGTCACACTACTACAACATGCAGGAGGAAGAATGGTAACATGAATAATGGACAATGGAGAGCACCTGGAATGGTCTTCTATCATTGTAACAAACTGGGTCACATTGCCAGATTCTGCAGAACAAGAAAGAACATATCAGATGAGATACCAGTCACTACGGAAGGAAAGATGGATATTGAAACTGCTCAAGAGGATATGAACAAAACCTGAAAAAAGAAACCAGGAGTGTTGCAAGAAGAACCGGTTTCTACACCTAGTGTGGAAATTTCGGAACCAACAAACTAAGCTACAAAAAGCTTAGGGGGAGAAAATGGTGAAATATCTTGAACCCTCGGTTGACACCGATAAAAGCCCTTAACCGGTATGAGATACCTGTCAGTTAGTAGAAGACCGAAAATGATAAAAGGAAAATTAGGGTTTACGCTCTAATAGTGGAGCATTTATTATGGTAGGTGGAGAACTAGTTTAAAAGGAATTTTCAAATCATTTCTCACTTATCATTTTTTGAGCAAAGAAGTTTTTCAAGTTTAGAGTGAAGAAAAATGATTTACATTGCGATTCAAAGAATTCATCAAAATCCTGAAGAAGAATTTGAGGCAATCATTTGTTGGAAAAGTGTAGAATGCGAAGCGGTATTTCAGCAACCAAAGGAGTGAAGCGTAGTTCAAATTGCGAAGCCCTAAATTTTGATCTACGAAGGTATTTTTCAAAATTCCTTTTTTATCGTGGCTTCGGCATCACATGCTAGCTCTACTGCACCCATTGATTCTATGGACTTCATTCAACGAAAGTCTAAATACAATGCCCTATCTCAAATACCCATTGGTGTTATAGTAGAAGAAGGCATTTCCGATTACATAGACTATAAAATCAAAGACCTAGGGTCTCTTGTGATCCACTCCTAGTTAATTTTGTTCTGTGGGAAGGATAAGAAGATTAAACCATAATTCAACATTCTAGAAAAGAAGAAACTTCACAAACGCAGTCTATTTTCTTGAAGAATTTTTGGATGATCACATTTGCATTATTCTAAGCAAGGTACACGATGATAAGATGTACTTAGAATAGATGCATGATATCACACCAGAAGTGATTCATGCCATCACTAGTTTCTGTAACACAGGGGAAGTGCCAGCCCTAAGGAAGGTCAAGAAGACTAAAATGTCCAAGCTCACCAGTTCAGTGAGCAACTCACGTGGAATGACCGTCAACTCAATCAAGGATGATCTGGTCAAGTATGCCTGTATGGTGATAGGTTACCAGATGTTCTCTTCTAGCAGAATTAATTTTGTCTTTGTTGTAGCGATAAATGTCACTTATAGGATGATCAAGGAAGATGCATCATTTGATCTGTGCACTTGTATGCAAAGACAACTTCTGTTGAATCTTAAATCGATCAAACAGGACAATGCACTGAGATTTAAGTTTAGACAACTACTGGTTGGGTTGTTCTTTTACTTCCAAGGCTACTTTCTAGGAGTAGGTGACATTCAGTGGTCTGCTGACCAACCGGTGACAAAGAAAATCAAGGAAAGTCTACAAGCTGTTAGAACCGGCTATCCGGAAGTACTGAACAAATACTTTGATGAGTTTAGATGCAAGATGAGCCAAAGGATAAGATTATCTAGTGATATAGTCAAAAAGTATGAGGAAGACATCTGCTTCACCATCAAAGTGGATGAATGCATAATGGAGGTCGTTGAGCCTAGACAGGAAGAAGTGGAGCCTATGGGTTATGAGGTAATGTATGATATGCTGGATGGGTATGCTTCTACCCTAATCTCCTCACCCCTTGATCCTAAGGTAAAGAGAACTGACACCTATTTGGAAAGGGTTACACTAGTTGTAGAACCCTCAGTAAAGAAAGGAAAGGCAGTGCCTTCAGCATCGGCACTGGTTACTGTAGCCAGTCCCAAAGTGATCAAGCTATCACCAGCTAAGAAGAAACCGGAAGTGGCACCTGCCAAAGTCTTTGAGAGGAAGCGGGAGACAAAAAGCTATACACTGGACTCAAAAGAAACTGTGTCAGAAGAACCGCCTAAGAAGACTAGGCAAATGAAGAAAAAGACAAAGAATGAACCGATAACATTTGCACCAGTAAATATTGATATTTATTCTTACAAACCTTTGACACATTGTCAAAGAGCTATAAAGAATACTAGGAGAAAATTGCTGAATGATTTAATTGATTGTTTTGATGACTTCAATGATGATGAAAAGGAAGAAGTTGAATAGGAAATCATTAAGTATTTGTGTGTTAATGACCGGTTGCCTTCAGAAATTAGATCTAAGACACTGAATTCTTTGTATAATTCTTTAGACAATAAATGGCGCATTTCCATAGAGAAGGAATAGGAAATAAGGGAGAAATTATTTGCCCAATACTTTCCTGACCTATCCAATTCTGAGCTATTTGAAGTCATTAACCAAAACAAAGGACTCTTCTTCACTAGAAGGAGAAGACTCTGGTTATTAGAAGGGAGAATTGATGATGTTGAAAAAGACACTCATCTTCATATGACGACTATTGTACATACTCATGAAATGTGTCAAGCCAACAAGAAGGCTGAGCAAGAACCAGAAATATCAAAACCTGATGAAGTATATGATAGTGAAGGGGAACCGGTCATTGAACAAATGGAACCCCTTGACATTGACGCCTTAGATGGTGAAAAAGTTACTCAGGGTACACCATCAGAAGGAATAGGATAGGAGAAGTAGACAGAAGAAGAAAAGAAGCAACATGAAGCAGAAAAGAAGAAATAGGCATATGAAGAGGATAAGAGAAAAGAGGAGAAAAAGAAGAAAGAGGAAGAGGATAAGAGAAAAGAGGACGAAAAGAGGAAGGAGGAAGAGGATAAGAGAAAAGAGGAGAAAAAGAGGAAAGAGGAAGAGGGTAAGAGAAAAGAAGAGGAGAAGAAGAGAAGAGAAGAGGAAAATAAGAAACAAGAGGAAGAGAAGAAGAAGAAGGAAGAGGAAAAGAAAGAAGAGGAGAAGTAGAAAGAGGAAGAGAAGAAATAGGAAGAGGAGAAGAGGAAGAAGGAAGAGGAGAATAAGAAGGATGAAGAAGAGATGAAGCAAAAAGATGAAGAGAAGAGACAAGGAGAAGAGAAAAGAAAGAAAGAAGAAGAGGAGCAGAGGAAGGCTCAAGAAGATAAGAAAAAAGCCAAGGACAAGGAAGAAGCGGTAAAGAGCACACAGGTGGAGACCCCAATGGCAACCGGTAGTCAGGCTAAACTGGCTGACATTACTAGTCCCATTGACCTCCAGTCCTCAAATGAATCAGAGTTGCTGCAGAGTATTAAGGTTGATCAAGAACGCCTGGAAGTGATAAGGAGGAAAAAGGAGAAAGATGTGATCCAAGCTACGGTGGACACTCTTACCAGTTTGATACCCAGTAAGAACCTTCCCAGTACCGATTCCTCACTTGCACAATTGAAGCTCCTATGCACAGTTGTAGAAGACTAGGTGCAAAGCCTGGAAGAGGTTGCAGAAGAAAATGCCAAGAAGGAACATCAAAAGGCTCTGGACACTGCCTTGGTGAGAAAGTTAATAGAGCTCCAGTCTGATCTTTAGAAGGCACAAAAGGACATTAGAGATGCAATAGATGAGGGCAATCTACTACTCAACAAGATTTGTCAACCTCATTTATTATGTGATGATGTGCTCACTCAGAAGGACAAACCTCATTTATTAGCACATTCAAGATGCCATATGACTCCTTCTCCACATATGAACCTAGAAAATTGTATTGTAAGCCTATTGGACCGACATGAAATCAGATTCCTTTATAAGGAGATCATGTCTATGGTTTTAGGGTGTTTCTAGGGTTTAAGGTGGTTGATGAGTTTTTGTAAGTGTGATTATAGAAGAGAAGTTCAGGTCTGTGAGAGAAGGTAGAGTGTGAATGTGTTGAAGACTGAAGTAATGTTGGAATACATTAGGAATGAGCTATCAAGGATCTAACCAAGCAATCTGTGCTATTTGATAGATCACTCACTTGTTGATTACTCACATCTTCGACAAGTCTGAAGCCCTTAACCGAGTAGGCCCAAAAAGCCTTTTGTAAATCCTCTAACAAGGTGGTTCACATCTGTGGATCTAAAATCCTCTAGCAAGGTAGTCTTTAATTGGACTTATCTCCTAACAGAGATTGAGATTCCTAACAGGATCTATTCTAGTAAAGAACATTGTATGACCTTAACCAGTCTAGTTCCTATTCTACAGATAGTTACTTGTGTGTTTCATCTCACCGTGGTTTTTCCCATTTAGGTTTCCACATAAAAATCTCTTGTGTTATAGTGATTGTGCTTTTGTGGGTGAATGCATTATTTTCTATTTAGTTTGCATGTGTGCTAACCAATTTGTTTGCTAAATTGTTTTACCGGTTTACTACTAGACTAGTAAAGTGTTTAAGTATAGTAATTTTTGGCATACTAATTCAACCCCCCCCCCCTCTTAGTATTCATCACTTTAAAATTAGGCAAAAAAAAGGAGATCCATGAGCTAAATCGTGAAGTTGATTTCGTAAAGCCAAGGGGTCAATGTGAACACTCTAAGGCATTAGAAATTGTCGCTCTATATTATGTATTGGATGGAATTGGAAATTAACAATAATAGGAAATATAATTACTATGAAAAACTAAAGCTTGATAGATAGGAAATGATAATCCTTTTATTGTAGAAAATGATCTACTAGATTATTTAACTTTTCTTTTGGTGGGGAAGGTAGAAAATTTAACTACATATAATAACTCAAACTCAATATCAAAAATACCTTTCTCATATTCTTTCTTAATGTATATCTTAGAAGCCAATATTTAATATACTTAGAAGTGAACTTCTAAATAGAGTCACCAAAGATCTGTTATTGATTATTTTAATGATTTTTTTGATGAATATTTTGAGCCATACACACAAGAATAGGTCTATTTCTTCTTCTCTTTGATACTAATACAATTTCTTTAATCATATTTTACAATCTAACATGATTCACCTAATCTTATTTCTTTTTGTATGATATATGTTACCAATTTCTTCTTATTTATTAACTTGGCGAAGTCGTTGGTTGCTTCTTCTATATCGCAAAGCTAACTCAAGTAAGTTAGTTATAATATCTTCTTGTTCCATGTTCAAAAAATTAATATTTGGTTGTAAAAAATATCCAAAATGGAATTTAAAACTATACTTATGGTTGAGGTTGATTATTACTTCTTTGTTGAGGTCGATTAGTCCTTCTTTGTTGAGGTCTTCAGGTATGGGTTTGGTTAATCAGATCAATCAAATCCCTATTTTTTCTTGAATAATGGCTTTGACTTCATCTTGTATTTCTTGATGAAGATTTTCTACTTGGTTAATCACTTGTTCAAATTCATGATATTGATCCCTTGACACCTTATTCCTCTAGGAAATGACTTTGAAATTGGTGACTATATCTTCATATTACCACCCAAACATGTCCCACCAAGTTGTAATACATTGAGTTTGATTAGACTACAATACCATGTATATTTATTTGAATTTCTAATTGTATTAAAATAAGGAAACTATCTAATGATAATGTAATCTTTAATTTTAATTTCTCTAATAGAGTCACCAAAAATTTGTTAGTAAAAATTTTTTGTTACTAGTTTTTTTGCATGACTTCCCCAAAGGTAGCAACAAACCAAATAACAATTGGATAGGTTGTGAATAGAAAAACATCATTCCTTTATGTTTAAAAGGGACAATTCCCTTATAAGATAAAACATGAAAATAGAATAGATATTCTCTTAGCTTGAAAGTGGGAAAGGTATTTTTTGAAAATAAATTGATCTAAAAATGAGCACAAAGTATCACATTTACTAATTACCACACTAAGAATAAAACTAAAAATTTCAAATTTTATATCTATACAAATATGATCATAAGAAAATAATTATTTGAATAGTAAACAATCTTATGCATAAGAGTAGACAATATTCCATATAATTCATTAATCCATTTAAGTAATCACAAATTTAACATAGAAGAAAATATGATTCCAAAACATAATATCCCAAAGTTCACGAACTTCAATATTCATCTCCTCAAATAAAGAGCTCAAAGTTTCATACATTTAGTGCATATAATCTATATCAAGAAATATCTTCAAACCCCCCAAATTATAAAATTATATCTAATACAAATCAATTGCCAACTGACATTTTCAAGAAAAGATATCTATTACATTGCTTGATAGTCTATTTATAAGACACAAAATGAAATTGTTTCATTTATAATAATTTCTTGAAATAGGAAAATGAAGCAAATTTATATTAAAGTAATTTAATAATATTTTTTTCTATGAGTCTCATTATTTCATCTTTAGTAGAAGACTAACTTAAGAAGGTTCAACCTTCATTTTTAATTTTAGAATCTAGTGAGATGGTCTTCTCATTTATAATTATGGTATTATTGAAATGGGCTTTCCACGTGGAAATAACATTACCTACATCATCATCTCTCTTCTAAAAATCATCTATCTCCTTCTTGAAGGTTTCAAGGCGGGATGATAAATTACAGTCTTTCCATTGTATCTTCGTCAATAGATTTTAGATTAGCCAATTCTTCAACTATCTATTTATTGAACTCCTTTTCCATGACCTCAACATTGGTAGCACTTGATCCACTTTCATCAAGAATCAAGAATCTTAGAACTCAAACTTAGATAATTTTCTTTGAGGTCCAATAGTATCGAGTTATAAATCTCTATCGCTTTATTTAATTCAATCAAAAATATTTTTATTATTAAGTTCTTCCACCCAACAACACTTAGTCATTACCTACTTCTCCCTCTTCTACTATTAACATATTTAGATATTAAAATCTTAAAGTCAAATTTAACTATCTCTTCCAAATCCTTTATTATGATTGTGAGTATAGTATCTTCTTTTTGTGTAACATGAATATCAAAATTCACTTTATCTTGCTTGACTTGAATATTTGCATATAACCCAATTGCCTTAATGATATAGAGTGAAATATTCAATGACCAATTTGTTGGACACAATGGATCACTGAGAGGAGGGTGAATCAGTGATTTAAACAATTTTCACTTAATCAAATCTATATCGGTTTGATATGAAATAAACAAAATGCAGACCAATTACCAAAACTATGCAAACAAGGTGTATAGGAGAAATATCTAAAGGATTAATACACTGCACACATGGAGATGCAACACACAAAACCCAATTTGAGAAAAACCTCGGTGAGAATAGCTGATGGAGATCTTCTGCCCCAATCCAACCTCACAATGAAAAGATATGATTACAAATTTTAGGGCACCAACCCAAGGAGCCCCAACCCTTGATTTATGAGCTTCAACTCAAAGGAGCACCTGATAGTTCTGATACTTAAAGATAAGTACAGATGCCAAGCTAATAAGATGAGAGGGGGGGTTGAATCATACAAACTTAATCTTCCATAAAAACATCAGATTCAACCTTGGTAACATATATTTCAGTAATATAACCAAAACTGCTAAACATGCAAACTCAAAAGCATATAAACATCATAATACTCATAACACCAGATTTAATGTGGAAACCCAAATAGGGAAAAACTACTATGGGATTTCAAACCCACTAAGAAATATACTCTTCTAGAGTATGCTCGGTTAAAAGCAAATCCTGTTAAAGATTACAAACACATTGCTAGATGTGACCCAGTTAAGGGATTTCCCTCAAATCTGTTAGGATCTTCACCTTGTTAGAAGTGACCTTGTTAAAGGATTTCAAACACTCAATCAGAATGTCACCTTGCTAGAGGGTTTTACAAATAAGACTGTTAAGTCCATTCGGTTAAGAGATTTTCTATCACTTCACAAAATAATAGTAATAAAGATCTATCTACAACTTCACATCTAAAATGCTAAAGAAGATTCTTATTTGCTCAATACAATTTAGACATAGAACTAATCTTGTCCATCTTCTGGGCTCTATACTCTGTTATTCAAAATAGGTCTTCAAGCTTTTGTGCTCGGTAATCACTATGTAGCATCCCTATGCATACACTTGTCCACATACATTGTTTATCAACAGTTCCCTATTTATAAACAATTCACCAACCGCTTAATCTCCTTGATCACATTTCCCATGATCAATCATAGCCATTAGATCTTCAAACATAGACCAGGTTCAATGTATCCTTCGATCTGAAAATGTTTTACCCTGCCTTGTAACTTGCATACATTTCTTGGAACTTGTGCTAGGGTATTGCGGTTCAATTTGACCTGTAGATCTTCCTGCCAATTTTCCTTTGCCATAGATTCTTTAACAAACTTCATTCATGGCATACCAATCATTTAATCATAGCCAGCTCATCAGCTTCCTTCATTAAATAATGCATGTAATCATTTAATGAATTCTATTATTACTCGGTTGCAACTTAGTAAATACTAAACTTCACTCAGTAGACATTCTGCCTTCATTAACCGATAGTGATAACCTTAGGGTTTACCGAATAGGTTCTTTAGGGTTTACCGACTAGGTTCTTTTGTCGGTAACATAGTATAGTATTAACCTTTCAATCAATAACATATGTATGATATCAAAACAATCTAAACATCATGATCTCATCATTGTCTAACTCGATAATAGTTGCCCATTGAATAACTTATTCCTCCCCTTATTCATCATATTCTTTCTATGTCTTTTACCGACATCTTTATACTCATCAAATCATACTTCTCAAGATATGGCAACATCATACTGAATTAGAAAATCAATTTCTTGACATCAATGACAAAATAATAATATTAAGACAGTAAACATCCTTGATCAGTTATATCCATAATCATCAACAACCTTCTCAATATCCTTATTGAAATGCCAACAATCTCTTATTGTATGTTATAATGTCAAATGCCAACAGCACCAACCCCTACATAATTTATAGGCTAAAACCTAAAGGAGCTACAACCCCTGCACTAAGCACCCACTCAATGTATAAAATATGAAAGATTCGGATATACAAATGAGATCCTTGCTGCAAATGAAGTTTTGCAACCTTTCAAAGCTTTGCACTGTCGGTTTCTATCTCACTGGTTTGTATCAACTCATCACACAATACAACTTAGCCTTCCTGCTAGTTCTAAATCTCCTTAATCTTCTCTCCCTCTATTTTTTCTGAATTCGAATCACACTTGGTTTCTCTCTATCAGGCACTGATTCTTTCATTTTGTCACCTCTGCATTCTATGCTCACTCTGAAGGTTTACCCTTCTTCTCCTTACCGGTACAATCTTCACTCACAAAAACTTCAAGTTTTTTTCTCTTCAACTCTTAGACAACAATTTCACTCTTTACCAACAACATTATCTATCTTAGATCACAATATTTAAACTGAAGCTTTCCAGCCAAAAACAAATTCAAATAGAGGGTGGCTAGGGTTTCCTTCTACCGACCAAATCTACATCCAATCTGATCCAATCCGCCTTGGATCACACACCTGCATTGGAGGAATAAGCCATCATGTGTTTTCCATCTATCCAAAGTGTGCCAAAAATAGCAAACTCGACCATAATTTATGGCTTTGAAATCTGTCAACTCATTTATGAATTAGCTATTTCCTTCTTGAGGTCCTCTTGCAATCCAATTTCCTTGCTTCAATCTAGGTGCCAACAACTCCTTGATCTTTCTCTGTCATTCATTCTTCCCCAAGCCACATTTATCTCTTATCAACCCGTGATTTGTGGTTGTTTCATTTAATATCAACTAACTACTCCAACAACCATGTTGATAGAGACTTCACCGACTTCTGCATGCTTGCCACCTTAGCTCCATGTGGCATCACATTGACATACACTTAGCTCAATGACAAAAGTTTGGTTTAAACTCGAACATACAACAAACTCATACTGGCACAAGCCCTTACCAATGAGACCTTCTGCTTCTACTAACTGATAGTGCACACTACACTGGTAGCACAACTTCACCTCTGATGGTTTGTGATGTCTTTTTCATTCTACCTCTTTATCACAAACATTATCACAAGCAAACAACTAGCCTTTATACCTGTTACAACTGGTCATGCCAGCACACAACTTCATATCACCTTTTCCCAGTGATGTCACAAACAGTGCCAATACCTACTTATCTTCCATCATAATGGTTTTTAAGCCTTCATGTCATTCTTCCTTATGTCAGTTGAATCTTCTTCATACCGGGTTGACAAATCCTACTGGTAGCCTATAATACTAGTTGACATCAATGACAACTCAATGCCAAAAATCTCCCCCTTTGGCATTGATGTCAACATTATTTGTTTTGGTTTCTCTCCCCCTTTGACAGCAATGGCAAAGGTAACCTTAGTCCGACACCAATAATCTCTCCCTTGTCTACATCCAGTTAGAACACATTATCCCCCTGTGTCCATGCTTCATGATTCAAGAGTCATAAGATAGTAATAGGTGTTGACTCCCCTTGAACCATACATCCTCCTACACATTTAAGTGATGTTGGATGGTGGGACTAATCCCATCTTCTACCTTAAGTACTCAAATGGGCCCAAAGGAAGTGGCTTGGTAAATATGTCAGCAATCTGCTCACTAGTGGGAACATATTCAACAATGATCTCCTTGTTAGCTACCTTCTCCCTCAAGAAGTGATACTTGATTGCAATGTGCTTTATTCTTGAGTGCATTACTGGATTCTTGGAGATGTTGATTGCACTTGAGTTATCACACTGGATTGGAATAGGATCTGGTATCTCCACCTGTATGTCCTTCAATGTCTGCTTCATAGCACTTGTGAGAAACAAGTAACAACAGCTATATATTTGGCCTCAGCAATGGATAATGACACTGAGTCTTGCTTCTTGTTGTGCCATGATACTAATCAGTCTCCTAAGTAGAAAGCACCTCCACTTGTGCTTTTCTAGTCATCAATATTTCATGCCCAATCTACATCAGTATAAGCCTTCAAAGAGAAGTCTTCTTTCTTTGGATACCATAGGCCATAACTGATAGTTACTTGTAGATACTTGAAGATTCTTCTAATTGCATTTAGGTAACACTATCTAGGAGCAACTTGGAATATTGCTACCATGCAAACAACTTGTATAATATCTGGTCTAGATGATGTTAAATATAATAGACTACTAATCATAAACCTATACAGTGTTTGCTCAACTTCCAGTGACTCATCTAGTTTGCTCAAATTACAACTGGTAACCATGGGAGTACCTACTGGTTTGCTGTCCTCCATTTGAAATTTCTTTAGCATGTCTTTCACATACTTGGTTTGCGAGATGAAAATTCCTTTCTCCTGCTGTGAGATCTGCAAACCAAGAAAATAGGACAACTCACCTAGCATGGACATCTCAAATTTTGTCTTCATCTGATCTACAAATTATTTGCACATGATGTCCTTGTCTCCACCAAAGATAATATCATTCACATATACAACCACTATAATCATGTGATCTCCATTTACCTTGACATACAAGTTACTATCTGCATTCCCTTTGTGAAATCATTGCTCCTTCAAGTATTTATCCAACTAGGAATACCATTCTTTGGGAGCTTTCTTCAAACCATACAAAGCTTTCTTCAACCGGCATACAAAACTCTCATTATCATGTAAAAGATAACCTTCTGGTTGTTCCATATATACCTCCTCTTCAAGGTTACCATTTCAAAAAGGCATATTTGACATCCATTTGGTAAACTTTGTAGCCTTTATAGGCAGAGAAAGCTAAAAACATTCTTACTGCCTCTAACCTAGCAATTGGTGCAAAGGTTTCTTCAAAGTCAATATCTTCCACTTGAGCATACCCTTTGCAAACTAAGCTTTCTTTATGTTGGATTATCTTGCCTTCTTCATTCATCTTATTCCAGAAGACCCACTTGGTACCTATGACATTCTTGTCTGCCGGTCTAGGAACAAGTTCTCATGTTTGATTCTTCTCAATTTGTGTCAACTCTTCATCCATGACATCTACCCATTTCTCACTTTTTCTAGTTTTTACAAGCTAGGGTTGCCGTTGCACCAAAAGATCGACCTGTCAATGCTTGATACAACCACTAGACTTATAGAATCCATAGGAGGCTATTAAACCATGTCGTAAATCCCTATGAGGGATACTAGCCCACTACCAACAATCCCCCTCCCAATATCACTCATCGCGACCTACGTGATTCAAACCTATGACCAAGCTCTGATACCACTTGTTATAAGCTAGGGTTGTCGTTGCACCAAAAGATCGACCTATCAATTCCTGATACAACCACTAGACTTATAGAATCCACAAGAGGCTATTAAACCATATCGTGAATCTTTGCGAGGGATGCTGGCCCACTGCCAACAGTAGCTTCATCAAAGGTTTTGGGTTCAAGTTTTTTCATGAGTCAGAATTTACCTGCTCATCATTCTGGGCTATCTTCTTCTAATTTGCACACCTTCATTTTTATCTCCTATGATATGTTCTTCTGGATGGTTCTTCTACATATCAGTTGGAGTTATTGCTTGGTGCTTCCTCTACTAGTCCATTTTTAGATTGATCTTAATGCTTATCATCTGAAACATCAATATAGGGTGTCGCTGCAGATTCTTTCTTATGTAGGTCTTCATCTATTCTCACATTTATATATCAACCATTTGTCTCAAATTCTTGTTGTAGCATTTGTCGGCTTTGCTCTTGGTTGAGTAGCCCAAGAAGATTCCTTCATCACTTTTGGAATCAAAGCTTCCTAATCCATCTGCATCTCTCTTGATGAAGCACTTACTTCCAAACACTCTAAAATTCTTGAGTGATGGTTTCTGGTTGTACCATAACTCATAGGGAGTCATTCTACTATTCACTCTTAGTTGTACCCAATTTAATGTATAGACGACAGTATGAATTGCTTCCGTCTAGTATGTATTTGGTAGGCTACCCTCATTCAACATTGTTCTAGCCATTTCTTTTACTGTCCTATTGTTCCTTTCTGCCACACCAATCTGTTGTGGTGTTCTTGCTACTTAATACTGTCTCTAGATTTTATGTTTCTCACAGTAGTCAATAAGCTCATTTGAAGAATATTCTCCACCCCGATCTGATCTTAAACACTTTAACCAGTGTCCACTGTCATTTTCACCCATCCTTCTAAAAATATTGAATCTTTCAAATGCCTGTGATTTTTTATGCAAAAATGTCACCCAAGTCATCCTTGAGTAGTCATCAATGAACAACATGAAGGATCTCTCACCGATCAGAGCCCTTATCCTTGATGGCCCACATAAATCTGTTTGTACTAATTCTAGAGGTCTTGTGGTATTGTACTCTTTTATTTTGCAACTTAATTTGATTTTCTTGCCTCTAATACGTTCATCACAAAAAGTACTTGCTGGTTTTGTCTTTTTTGGAATGTTTCTTACATACCTGTTCTTTCTTATCTTCACCAAATTGTCAAAGTTCACATGACCTAATCTTTGGCGCCACAACTAGCTTTCATAAACTTGTCCCATCATGCATTGGGACTCATAGCATTCCTTCATATTGTAGACATTACCATATGTTCTCTTTCCTTCTACCACAACCTGACTGGTACTCTGCTTTCTTATCTGACAACTGGTAGAGTCAAATGTGAACATGTACCCTTTGTCACACATATGACTTACACTCAACAAATTATGCTTCAGTCCTTCCATGTAGTAAACATCACGAGCCTTAAGATTGTCATCAATATTCAATATACCATGACCTTTAATCTTGAAGGAGGAGTGGTCACCAAAATGGACAGAACTACCATTCCAATCATCAAGCTTGATAAAAAAATTTCTCATCTCCAATCATATGATTTGAGCAGTCACTATCAACTACCCATAAATTCTTCCTTTCACCATGTAGGGTAGTCTATACAATCAAGCTTGACATAATCTTATTCTTCTCCTTCTCCATCCAAACATGTTTCTCTTCTTTCTTCTCATCTTCTGTCATCTTGTGTTCCGGTTTAGTCTCTATCTTTTGATCTGGTACTATTTTCTTTTTCTCACTAGTTCTCAACTTATAATGCCTTTCTATATGACCAAAATTTTGACACTTGTAACATTTTATATTAGCATTGAAAGATGTATCCAAAGCATTCGTGTAAGACATCTGCACACTTCTCCTACACTCATAACTCTTATGACCAAACTCATTGCAATTATAGCAAGTGACATTTATACCTTGTAAAAAACAAAATGAGTATCTACTCTCAAAACTAGGATTTACATTC
This sequence comes from Cryptomeria japonica, assembly GCF_030272615.1. NCBI lineage: Eukaryota > Viridiplantae > Streptophyta > Pinopsida > Cupressales > Cupressaceae > Cryptomeria > Cryptomeria japonica. The sequence continues at coordinate 649,087,201 of NC_081413.1, forward strand.
ATTTTCCTGTAGTCTTCCTTTCTATGATCGAATTTATTACATTGGTGACAATAACCATAAAAGTTTTGAACATACTGGTTAGATTGTCTTGGTCTTGCAAATGACTGCCTCACTGGGGATCTTCCTTTCATGTTGCTGACTTTGGTGAATCCTTCATGATCAGCTCTTAAATTTCTCCTTGGATATACATGTCGGTGCATTTATTATGGTCTCCAGTTCATTGATTGTGTATATCGGTTTATGTGATGATTCTTGACATCATCTGCATATGTCTTCTTCTCTTCACCTTCATTTGAAGAAGTAAATAGTATATCCTTGTCGTATTTGTCTTTGCTATTAGAACTTTGACCCTCTCCAAATCCTAAGCAACTGGTATCCCTAGATTTCTTTTGTTTGCTCAACATCTTGTCTAAAGCTTTGGTCACTAATAAATTTGGCCTAAAATTCCGATGGAGGTTTCTGACGGAGAAGGTATATTGTGATCAAATTTGATTTTTTTCGAAAAAATGCCCGATTTCGTTGGAATTCCGATGATAATACAACATTTGGTTTTGACGGAGAAGGAATTGGTAATGAAATTTGGGTTTTTTTAGAAAAAGTGCCTGTGTTCATCGAACTTCCGATGACCGTGTGCATTACTTCAAAAAAAAAGAAAAGACCAAGTCATTTCATAAATCCCGCATCTTCATCCTACCTCTACCATTACAAAATCCTGCCTCTGCAGGGAACCAGCTGTGGAATGAAGTGGAGCTGCAGGAGCAGCTATACCAGGACACCAGCCGACGAGAAACTTTCCAGCTTTATTGTAGGAATTTTGTTATGTTTTTGTGTTTGTTGTCTGTTTAGGGGCATTTTCAAGTCTGGGCATTATTTAATGTAATAAGGGCATGTTTTGGGCCCATTTGTAAGCCATTTGGCATTTTGTTAGGGGTGTATGGATTTAGGATTTAAACCGATAATGAGGGAGAACAATCCAATGATAATGAAGGCCTACCCACACCCCCTTGTAATATTACTCTCCAATAAAATTGTTTCTCGTTTGTTTAGCTTCCTTCCAAGCATTGGTTGAACTACCCAACCTCTCCGATTAGTCTACTGTTACCATCCAAATTAGTTAGGTATGAAGGATAGCCTCACCCCCGGTAATGAGAGAGAAAAATTCAGTGGGGTAATGAAATAGAATTAAATGGGGTTCCCTAAGAGCCTCCCTCCCTTCAACTAGGGATGAACTACCTCCATCCTTTGGACCGGCTTCAATCCCTCTTCCCCGGGATGGAGCGTAACAACTTTGGATCGATCCTCCAACTAGAAAAAAATCAGATGGAATATATCTTCTTCCACTATAGAATAGTAGGGGGCCCAGCATAACCCCTCTCTCCATTTATCATTGTTCTCACAGACATGACTGTAGAAGCGACCAACATCCATTTAGCTAATAAACCATCGATCAATTGATCATTTTTCTCGCAGACATAACTAGTGAAGTGACCAAAATCAATGAGCCTAACCTACACCGCACATTGAATGAAGGTTATCCTAGAATTTGAAGCACTGAAGGTGAGCCTCCATCTAGAACGGTGAACCCCTGCAAGGAGAGGTGTTAGTTGTTCCTCACTACTTCCCTTCATCCGGTAGAGGCAACAAAGAAAGCATCCTTGGTGATAGATCCATCTCGTGATCCTATGGGCAACTACTACTATAGTTGTCCTTCACTGCTCTATGCTCTGATATCTACTACTACTCAAATTAAGGTGAATATGTACAATGGTTTCAGGGGCAGCCTTGACTAGGGAATGATTAGTGGCTTGTTTGTTGGACCTTGATGGCACGGAGGACCTGAACTTCGAATACACAACTATTGTGAGAAGCAAAGTGGCTACTAAACTATCCATCAGTGAGTACCCACTACTTTCTAATTATGTGATTATATGTGTGCGATTTTCACACTTTTACCACCTGTGCGTGATTGCTTTTTTTGACCTTATACTTTACCAACTATAGAAGATGGGCCATCTTTCAGACCAATCAACAAATTCACCTCTCTCTTTATCCTACTAATATAGCCTAGGCATAGCTATATTTTGGCATACAAGTACTACACCGGGTTCCGCAATCCTATACCCTTGAGTGATCCACACAAAAAACCCCACTACATTTTACTACAAACTGGCACAAATACCCTCACCAATGACACCTTAAGATCCCCCATCAATGCTTTCTTCCAGCATAGATAATTCCAAAACACATTCCCCATAGGTGGAATTTTATGGGCCACCGTCACTACTTCTAGACTCAGCAAGGCTTTCTATAGTTCCTGACCTGCAGTGGGATTAGACACTTCTTATTCCCACCCCAGCTCACCCAATCCATTGCTTTCCCGCCTACCTGGCCCAGATCGTATCATTTTAGGATGGGATCAATCATAACCCCATCCCCTCCCTTGTGTTTGCTACTCATTGCTAGCCGCAACCCTTCCCACCTCCCTTGCTTTCCCCCCATCTCTAATCACTGGGCAAGGAGGGGAGTTGATGTCGCTGATTAAGCCATTGATTCGACACTAGCATATCCCATCCAAAACCACCTAACAAGTAGCAGATTCATCTCCATACCCAGCTGAGACACTAAATCCTTGTTTATAAGTATATAATGTTTAAACCTTCCCAGAGTTATTCTCATCAATGGAGTAGGAGTAGGAAATCTCTTACCTCCACGGTTGACTATTCGCATGCCTCCCATACAGCTATAGTTGTGCCATCAATGTCGTATTCCCTCCAAATCGATTGGGGACGTGGGTTGGAGGAATTGAATAGTTGAGTAAATATGCCTCATGCTTGCATGTCTACCATGTGAAGTGGTCTAAATGTGGTAGAGTGCGGGCACGAAGAATGTACATTATCATTCTCATGGTCATTTGCAAGAACGAGCCATGGGTAGAAGAAGCACGTGTGTGGTAGGGCAGCATCTCTATGTGCTTGTCATGAGAGTGCATATGAACGGGAGTTATGTGGGAATGAGTTCAGGATTGGAGATTGAAGTTTGATAGATTGTGTCTACCCCAACTATAATGACAATAATAATACCTCTAACTGAAATCTCAATCCAAAGTTTGAACATTTATATGGTAGAGTTTACTATTCTCATGGCTGGTGTTCATTTAGCTGTCAATCCAGGAACGTAAAACTTGAAATGGGTCTGCAATATATATGCACTAAGCTCCTTAAATGATTATTCTAAATTACTGTAGGAAAGGTAGGAATGGAAATCATAAAAGGCTAAATGAAAGCTTTACAAAACTCTACTGAAATGATCTAATAAAAATAACAGGAATCACACCATTCTGCCTTGGCTACAGGAATAGTCAAAGGATCTATTTCTAGTGGCTATAGGAACAATCCAGTCATGAACTTCTACTGCAACTAAGTAGAAACTAACTTCAATAATCATAAACATGGGATCACTCACCAAGTGGGCCCCCTTGGATGAGTGATATCAAATTCTCAGCATAGAACTATTAATAGATCAGAATAACATATTCTTATTCATTTCTTCCTGAAAGATGATTACATAAAGAAAATTCAGAATGCTTGACAAAAACTCTGCTTAATCCCTTTCCATTCTGTCTAACTCTTAGAAAAGAAGAAAGAGCTTATTATAAAGAAAAAATAAACTACAATGGACAACTCCAGTTACGCCCAGAAGAAGAGGCAGATAGCTGTCAGATGAAGGGGATGACAGAGAGCTTGGTTGCAGGAACTGTGGATCTGAAACCGAACCACAGTCTTTGCATGCCAAAGCGATATTTTGCAAATTAAACATGCACCAGAGTTAAAATCCCATGGTGAAGTACAAATGCTCTGATTATTCCATACATTGCACTCACTTGAATCTCCTTCAGTTTGACCTCCAACTATCTGAGCGTGATTCTCCAGTCCTTAGGCACGAAAGAAAATCCTCCACCGTAGCATCAATTATTATCTGCACTAAAACAGAAACAACATACAAGGACATGCATATGTATCTTACTTAACTAATACATTCATTAACTCACATATGAAATCATCTTAAATAATCCGCATATCATAGGGACAAACCATTTGGTTGCAGGAATTAACCGACAAAGTTCAAACATGATTTCTTAAATTCAGTTTTAAAACATGGATTACATATAGTCAATTCACAATATTTAACTATCACAATGCAACCCATAAGATACCAAAAACCTAAGAGTCCTGATAAAAAAATATGTCAATACACCGACTTATCATGCCCTCAACTTTAAGGGTTTGCTACTCCTGCAACAAAAGGAAAATTTCTAATTTTTGCTCAAACTCTGAAATCACCAACAGTGTCCTGTCTGGTTCCCTTTGAAGGCAAATTCCACTTAAATCCTTTCATTTTCTCCAACCTGGACCATCTAGTTGTTTCTTCCACAACTACATCATAATTCTATTCTGTTGGTTGGCATGCCAAAAGTGGCCACATAAGGATCGGAGGCTCAAAGATTAATGGCAACTAGTTATTGGATTTTTCCCTGCCTAGCTATATGTACCTGGAGGCTCTCTGTATAGCTGGATGAAAATTCTATAATGAGTAGGGTTCTCCTAGTTTTAAATGATCTGGTAGATGATTCTAGCATTGAGTTACCCCTTCTAGTGTTGTTGTCATGTGGGTCTGAACCAATTGCTCATACGCTTGATAGACTTTCTCTCTCATTGGAAGTACTATCTTACTAACATCATCTCTTAATAGCAACTTTTGCCAATCATAATACAGAACCCTGGGTGCTTCTGATTCCCTCCTAAATGGCAATGGATAGTCAAGTTCTAAATTTTCAAACTCCCTGGCTTGTGGTCCTATAATCATCTCATTTTGTATCCAAGACATTAGAGCTTTGAGATGGATATCCCCAATGTACAACAGAGGATTCCATTCTCTGTCCTGGGGTATAGCATAGTTATGTAAATATAATTCACATAACAGATTCCTTACAGCATGTGGGGAGGTTTGATAAGCATGATAGAATTCCTCAGCTATTTCCAAGGATGGATTAAGGTCCCTTATAATGCGGTTTAATCTGAAATTCAGATACCGTTGTTTCAAGTGCACTACATAAATTCTTGGGGGAGCCCTACACTGCATTATCTCAGGAACCATACCATAAATCTCTTCTACCTTAGCCTCCAATTCTTTAATTCTATTATCTTTCTTCTCAATCTCTTTTTGCTGCTAATTAATTATTGTAGGATTTTGCCAAGATCAAGGGCACAATGAAAAGCATAAAAGAGACAATAGAATGACAAGAACAAATTGTATTCTCATCAATATGCAAAATGATCAACTGGATTAACCAATACAATGAATATAGGCCTGCTTATATAGGCAAGGCCATATGGATGTATGAGCACACAAATATGACATGTGGCTCAATGAGAAACAAGGGTAGGTAAGAAATACTAAGGGTAGGTAGGAGAAATAATATAATATTCCACAAGAGGTGGATGACCCACCGAATGTGGAGTGTAATAGCAAAATAAGACTACAAAAGGTGGAATTTCTCCTACAAGCTCTATCCCTATGTGCACACTTCCCTAAGTGTCTCAAATCCAAACAATGAAGAGATGCATTATCCTAAGTTAACTTAAGTAAGTGTAATAATATCCAAAATGAATATTTATTTACACTAACACCCCCCCTTAAGTGCAACTTAGGGGAATGAAGACTCAAGTCAACAATGCAAGATGGGTCCCAGCTACGAGGCCTTGATAGGTACCCATGTACAATATGCAAATGCAAGCAAAACTATGCAATGCAATCTCTCACAAATGGAGAAAGGGAGAAAACCCAATGGGAAAAAACTCCCCCCCAAAAGAGAGATGAATGTACAAAAGATTCTCAAAGAAGAAGGACAAAACCTCAAAGAGGAAAAAGTCCCCCCCATAAGAGAGGAAGAAGAAGTTAGCTGACCCCTCCTAATGACACATCCCACACCCCCAAGAGAGCTTGCAACTGTTGGAACTTACTCTCAGTGAAAGGTTTGGTGAATATGTCAGCAACCTGCTCTGCTATAGGACAATACTGCAAATCAATGACCTGCTCCTGGATGAGCTCTCAGATATAGTGCATATGAATCTCGATGTGTTTGGTCCATTGGTGTTGGACTGGGTTCTTTAAGATCGCAATAGCACTCTAATTGTCACAATGTAGAACTATCAGCCGTGGAGTGGTGAATCCAAACTCTGTGAGGATTTGCTGGAGCCAAATGGTCTCAGTCGCTGCGTTAATAGCACCTCGATACTCAGCCTCAATCGAAGAGAGAGCAATAGCATGTTGCTTCTTTCTCTACCAACAAATGGGGCCCAAACCAAGGTGAAAACTGTAACCAGAAGTAGACTTACGATCATCAAGATCGCCAGCCCAATCAAAGTCTATGTAACCAACCAAGTGAAGTCCTGTGCCTGCTGCATAGTGAATCCCATAGTGATGTGTACCCTGGATGTAATGAAGGATGTGTTTGGTGGCTTTCCAATGAAGCTCATGTGGTTCTTGCATGAAGCGGGAAACCATGCCAACTGCAAATGAAATATCAGGGCATGTATGAGTCAAGTAGATGAGACTACCCACAAGTTGACGATACAAAGTGGCATCAACTGGTGGAGAACAACACTGAGCCTCAAGCTTGACTCCTGAAAGAAAGGGAGTTGGGGTAGGCTTACAATCAGCCATATGAAAGCATGCAAGTAGATCAAGAGCATACTTGGGCTGCGATAGCGTAATCCCGAAAGGTGACTGTGAAATCTCTATCCCGAGAAAGTAGTGCAAAAGACCCAAGTTAGTCATAGCAAATCTATCATGCAAAGCAAATTTGACCCTGCTAATGATGGATGAAGTACTCCCTGTAATGATCAAGTCATCAACATAGAGCACAAGTATCAAGTGAGAGTCATCCTATCGCAAAATGTAGACATTCAGATTGGAATGACACCTGGTGAACCCTACGGAGAGAAGAAAGGAATCCATCTTGGCGTACCAAGCCCTAGGGGCCTGCTTAAGGCCATAGAGAGATTTCCTTAGTCTGCAAACCAAGGAAGTATCCTAGATGAAACCCTGTGGTTGCTCCATATAAATCTCCTCATCAAGATCACCATGAAGAAAAGCACTCTTCACATCCATCTGATGTACAACCCAACCATGAGCTGCAGCAATAGCAAGTGTCAAACGAATGGAGTTCATCTTGGCTATGGGTGCAAAGGTCTCAGTATAGTCAACACCTGCAACCTGCGAGAAACCTTTCACAACAAGCCGAGCCTTATACTTATCCACACTACCATCCGCTGCAAACTTGGTCCGATAGATCCACTTACATCGAACCATCTTTCTCCCCTTAGGGAGATGGACTAGATCCCATGTGTTGTTCCTCATCAAGGAACTATACTCTTCCTCCATAGCTTGGTCCCACTCAGGAACCCCTGATGCTTCCCTAAATGTCTATGGATCGGAAGCAGTAGCAATGAATGCATGTGGAAGATCCTAATGTTGTGATCGAGTTCTCCATGTATCCGAAGGATCCCCAACAAGAGAACCCACAGACTCAAGTGTTTGTCGAGCCCAATGAGGTCTAGGTGGAGGTGGAGAATGAGGCTCCTCAACTGCAAGTGGACCCTGCGGAGGTGTAACCCTACGAGTCAGAGTTGAAGGAGTCTCATCATCTGAATCACTAACATCACTATCCACAATGGAGGAGGGTGGAGGAGGTAGAGAGGCTAAGCTAGGAGAGCTTTCCTCAAAGTGAACACTCCTCTCAATGAACACCTCATGTGTCTCTGGATCCATCAATCTGTATGCCTTAACACCCTCAGGATATCCAACAAATATGCAAGACTGACTCTGAGGTTCCAATACCTTGCGTTTCTACGGAGGTATGCGAGCCCATGCTGGACACCCAAAGACTCTGAAATGTCTCACAATCAGTTTCCTACCAGCCCAAGCCTCAAAATGAGTAATACCTTGCAAAGCTTTGTGAGGAACCCGATTCTGGATGTGTGTGGCACAACTGATAGCCTCTGCCCAAAAGGTGAGATCAAGAGAACGTGCACGTATCATACAGCTAGCCATTTCTTTGAGAGTTCTATTCTTGCATTCTGCAACCCCGTTCTACTATGGAGTGTATGCTATAGAATGCTGAAGATCAATCCCCTCAAATGTACAAAAATCCTCAAGTCTTTTGTTCACATATTCTCTTCCATTATCTGTGCGAAGAATCTTGACCACTTTCCCTGATTGCTTCTCCACATGAGTCTTGAAGTCTTGAAGTCCTGAAATCTATCAAATACTTCACTCTTATGAATGAGAAAGTAGACCCAAGTGAAGCGGGAGTAGTCATCAATGAAGGTAAGAACATAGCGGGCCTTACTAAATGAAAGTGCTGGAAATGGACCTGCTACATCACTGTGAACAAGTTGAAGAACTTCCAAAGCTCTCCAAGTTTTCCCTTTATCAAACTTCTCTTCGGGATGCTTGCCCATGGAACAACCTAAACATACACCCTCTGAAAAACTGATTCGAGGTAGACCTGTGACCATGTCTTTAGTGCTTAGCTGCTGAAGATAACAGTAGTTGAGGTGACCAAACTGCTCATGCCATAGCTTACTTTCTAAATTTGAATGAGTAAGCAAGGCCCTAGAAGGTGAACTTGGCACAAAGTGGGAGAATGAATAAAGCCTTGAGTTGTCATTGACTTGTCCCACTGCTACCAAGGCATCATCATCAAGTTCCTTTACCACAACTGAATCTGGTGTAAACTCAACCTTTTTCCCATTCCCATAGTGAGTGATTTGGTAGATGGAGAGAAGGTTGGTAGACAAGTTAGGAACATAGAGAACATTCTCAAATGTTCCATCATCCATGTCAACTGAACCTTTCCCTTCAACCTCTACTTGTGTGTCATCACCTATGTAAATGTGAGGTACCTTAGATGGCTCCAATGAAGAAAACTGCTCCTTTGTAGAACCCATGTGATATGAGGCACCCAAGTCAAGTATCCATTACTGTGAAGAACCTATTGTAGCCACAAATGCTTGCCCTTTTCCCTTAGACTGTGAGGAAGAGGAAGGAGATGAATCCTTCTTTGTGTAGGTGGATGGCAAGTTGATGTTGTTTTTCTTGAGAAGATTGGTTAACTCATCAACTTGTTTTGCATGGCATCGATGCTCATCATGACCATACTTCTTGCAATATTCACAAGTTGGTTTATCCTTCTTAGGTGGTGTCCCCTTCTTGGAAGAGGATAAAAAATCACCTTGTGATGGAGAGGATGATTGTCCTTTTTCCTGGTGTGGCTTAGACTTAGATTGCTTCTTCTTCTTGTTGGAATCTTTGCCTTGACTTCCTTGATTCCCTTGATTAGCCACCAAAGCCTTGGACTTTGAAGACTTGAGAAACCCCATGTTCAACAACTTAGATTGTTCCAATATTAACATTTCTGTGAAAGCATCAAATGAAGGCATAACATAAGAACTCCCCACTGTCAAACGATGAGTTTGGAAGCTAGATACAAATGCTGCATATTCTGGTGCAAGCTTATCCAACAAGTTGAATATCAATTGAGCATCCTTTTTTTCAATTCCATAATCCTTAAGCTTTTCTCTTAGCTCATTTGCTTTGGTGACATAATCTTGGATTGTATCAAAACTCTTGGGATCCAAGTTGGTGAGCTCATTGTCAATCTGATAGCCTCTGATTTCATCAACTTGTCCATACAACTTTTGAAACATATCCCAAGCCTCTTTGATTGTTTTACACTTCTCAATGTGAAAAATGAGGTCATCTGATACATACTTGCATAAAGTTCCAAGAGCCATGCAATTCTTTGTGAGCCATTCTAATTGAGCATTTGGATCAACCTTAGGATCAGGTGGTGCTATTATTGTTCCATCTATGTAATGTATGAGACCCTTTTCCATTAATTTACTCCATATTTTAATTTTCCATGATGCATAATTATGTGGAGTTAAAGGTGGAAATTTATTAGGACTCATTGCAACAAAAATGGAAAGAGCACAAAGAGAGGCACAATCACACAAGACACCCCCCCAAATGTGATGGTTTTGGCACTTTATAAGTAGTGCGTATACAATGGGCCACTTGCAAAAATTGGCAAAGTGGACTTCTGATTTACAATTTTACAATTGCCTCAATAAGGCCAAAAGAGTCTGAAACTGATAATGCAAGAGATCTAACTAAGATCCAAGCAATTTACAAGTACCTAATAGGCCAAAAAAGACCAATATCTGAAAGTACAATTTCCACTCAAAATCTCTGAAATCTTATCATAGATTATGAAAGTAGATGAAAAAATAAGCACTTTCAAAAAAAACGGCACTTGAAAAAGAGGTTGTATGAGCTCAAACGAGGCCTTTGAAGTTGCAGAATTGAGGATTAGACAGGTATAGCTGAGAGAATCTAAAATTTTTGAAAAACATGTGCACCAAAATTAGAAAATAACCACACCACTGCGAAGATCATGAAATTTTAACCTATTTCAAAAAAAATTGCACCAAAAAAGGAGCAAAAATGAGCAAGATATGGCCTTTCAAAGTTGGACTACAAAACTGAAAAGCTCAATGGAGAGGGGTCGAAAAAATTTCAAAAAATGCTGATGTGGTGCTGACATCAGAAATTCACTATGTTAAATTTGACGGCCATATGACCTTTGCAAAAACTTCGCCTCCTTGCTGACTGGGCATCCGTACTATAAGGACAAGCTGATGTGGCAGATGACTGTGCAGTTCTACTGATAGGGCATATGGATCTGACGTGGCTGTGCAGGGTGTACGGTTTAACTCATGGGCCAGTGGCCGACTACCACGTGGCGGGCGCGGTTTCCGCCTAGTTTAGTGTCTGCCGGCGGAAGGAGGCGCTGCCGGAGAGGAAGATCTCGGCGGGTCGGGAGCCGAGGTCGCCGGGAGCTGAGAGAAGCTGGCGGCAAAGACCAGCGGGAGGATGGTCGGTGGCGGGAGCTCTTTGACGGTGGCGGGGGGTTCCCGGGACTCAACGGCATGGGGAAACTCTACGGTGAGCGGGGCGTCGACGCAGGTCTTGGCGGCGACGACGGGACTCGGCGGCGGCGCAGGTACATGGGCGTAGAGACCGATAGGTATGGGTGGCAGAGCAAGTACAGCTTGCAACACCTGCGACACGCAAGTACGGGGTACGGGGGGGTCTACGGACCCCCCAAATACTAGCAAAGTTTTTTTTTGTTTTGATTTTTTTTTTTTTTTGCTTTGTTTTTCAACTTTTTTTTCGAAATTTTTTATTTTTTCGAAAATTTTTCAGACAATATGAATTTTTTTTTTTCCGAAAAATTAATAAAAAAATTTTGAAATCCGTATGATAATAGTCAAAATGGGGAAAAAAAAATTTCTCACCAAAATAGGTCGACTTTATAGTCGAAATTTATGGAAACGGCCTCTCGAATTCAACGGTGATGTCCAAATCGCTGTATGATGCCCCCAAAAAATGAAGATCCCCAAATCCGAAAATAGAATCCTTCCATGATGTCTCCAAAAACCAATCAATGAAGCCCCAATAGCTCTGATACCATGTAGGATTTTGCCAAGATCAAGGGCACAATGAAAAGCATAAAAGAGATAATAGAATGACAAGAACAAATTGTATTCTCATCAATATGCAAAATAATCAACTGGATTAACCAATACAATGAATATAGGCCTGCTTATATAGGCAAGGCCATATGGATGTATGAGCACACAAATATGACATGTGGCTCAATGAGAAACAAGGGTAGGTAAGAAATACTAAGGGTAGGTAGGAGAAATAATATAATATTCCACAAGAGGTGGATGACCCGCCAAATGTGGAGTGTAATAGCAAAATAAGACCACAAAAGGTAGAATTTCTCCTACAAGCTCTATCCCTATGTGCACACTTCCCTAAGTGTCTCAAATCCAAACTACGAAGAGATGCATTATCCTAAGTTAACTTAAGTAAGTGTAATAATATCTAAAATGAATATTTATTTACACCAACAATTATCCCTTGCAACCTATCCTTCTCTATTTCCCATTGCCTAAAAAATGTTAAAGCAATTGATAAACTAGTTAGGGATGAAGGAGTTCTTATAGGTCCTACCTTAGACTGTGGGATTTCTTCAATAAATTCCTCATTCTGGATTGGCATATCTCCCACATTTTCTTCAGGTTGTTGTGGAACATCATCAATAATCTCCTCAAATTGCAATGCCACTGAAGCCAGATTTGCAATCTTATCTATTACAATTTCTTCTTGAATTTCTTCTTAGATTTCTTCTTCCACAGGGTTTTCTTGAATTTCCTCTTTTGCAGGGTTTTCTTGCATTTCCTCTTCTGTAGGGTTTTCTTGCATTTCCTTCTCTGCAACATCTTCTTCTTCCAAAGTTTCTACTGCAATCACCTCTATTGGATTACTCACTGGTTGAGTCTTCTGTGTCGTCCTTCTTGTTCTCCTTACATACACTTTTGATACAAGAAATTTGGGACATTAACTCGCCGGTCATGATGCAGATGACTAAGTAACTTGAAGTGAGGTGAATCAAGATTTGAATACCATCCTTCACATGTAATATATTTCATAATATACAGAGCTACTTGAGGCCAATGTGCTGGCAAAGAAATCCTTCTAGTCCCTTGCCTATCCACCATTAAGGGTCTGTCAGTAGAAATTGTGAACTCTGCCCTGGCACTCCTTGCATCCTTCGATTCTGGAAAGAGTTCTCCTTCCTGCAGCAACCCTGTGAGCTCTCCAATTCACTGCTTTATAGAAATTACCCTCAACCCTTTAACTGTAGCTTCTCCTTCGTCAAAAGAATGCATAAATTCTGCAGCTATTTCGTCATTGAAATCCCTAATTCTCAAGAAATAATCCAACTAGCCATGGTTTTGGAAATAATGCACACAGACAACATCCTATGGCAACCCTTCATGGATAGTTGGTTCATGGCGAATCAAATCACCACCCATCTTTTACTCTGATACTTCCACAGCTGCACAAAAATGTTTGACAGATTCACAAAAGCTAAAATCTACATATCTTAAATTTGGAGGCAGAACTTATTATTCACTCGCGTGAAATAATAATCATCATAAGTAATGTCAGTTAGGAAATCAATTCGAGATAATAAATCTTACTGGGAAAAAGGACCATAAAGTACCTCCCCCCCAACTTAACCTAGCACGTGTCCACACAGGCTGATGAGATTTCGGGTTTGGAGCGGATTAAAACAGGATTAAAATCATAATGACCTAATAAATGCATAATTAAAATAAAGTACAATATACACGTACTTGCAATTGGCAAAAATGATGGTGAAATGAAATGAAATGACAGGTAAGAAAGTGGGATGGAATGTAGTGGATGGAACTTTATGTACGGAGAATAATATTTCTCATGGAAATATTTTATTTTGATACAGTAAATAAGTTCACTGCAGAGGCTGTAGGAACATCACCTTTATCAACATGCTGAAGTGCAACAGGAAGCTCATGAATTGTTACCGAATAATTGGTAGTTGCTGTAGGAACATTACCATTTGCTGCAGGAACTTGTATTTCATTTTGAGGAGCAAACTGCTGTAGGAACTCTTCTCTAGTAGCTGGCTTGTGATAAAGTTGTAGTCGGTGTCCATTCAATAAGAGTTTAAATCGAACAGGATCTCTTGTGGACAACCAAATTGCTCCATTCTGAAAAAATTCTTCTACCTCATAAGGACCTAACCACCTTGTTTGGAGTTTTCCCATAGCATCTTTATATCAGAAATCATACAGGAATGCCCAATCACCAACTTTGAATTTTTTTTCTCTGATATATTTATCATGCCATATGGCTCTTTGGTTTTGAATCAATTATGTTTGTTGAACAACTATCTTTCTCCATTCATCAAGAGCATTTAATTGTTGAATGTGTTCCTTCTATGCTTCAGACAATGTCATATTCAGTTGTAGAGCTGTTCTCAAGGTTTTATGCTTAAATTCAATAAGCATCATTGTTGTTTTTCCATAAACCATCTCAAAAGGTGTGAATCCAATTGGTGTTTTCCATGTTGTTCTATATGCCCAAATTGCCTCTAAAAGCCGATGAGACCAATCTTTCTTGTGGATAGACACTATTTTTGTAAGAATAGCCTCAAGCTCTTTGTTGGTAACTTATACTTGGCCATTAGACTATGGATGGTATGGAGTAGATTTCCTGTGTCTTATATTGTATTCATTGACCAAAGCTTTTATCAATTTTGATGTAAATTGAGGTCCCTGATCTGAGACAATTTCCCTGGGTACTCCATACCTTGTAAATATTTCTTCATAGAGAAACTCTGCTACCTCATTATCTCTTGCATGTTGCATAACTCTAGCTTCTACCCATTTTGTCACATAGTCTGTACATACCAAGATATAAGATTTGCCATTAGAAGGTGGATCAATGGGGCCAACAAAATCTAATCCCCACTTGTCAAATGGTGTAACAGATATTTGAGGATATAATGACATCTCATCAGATTTTGTAGGTCTGACCATTCATTGACATCTGTCACACTTCCTTGTAAACTGAGCTGGATCCTTGTGTAGTGTAGGCCAATAATAACCAGTATTGAGTATTTTCAGTGCTGTCCTTTTGGCAGCAAAATGACCTCCACATGGCTCATCATGACATGCATGCAAGATGTCATATGTTTCATCCTCTCTGACACATCTTCGCATGACTTGATCAGGTCTAGTATAAAATAGACAATCATCAATCCATGAAAAGTTAAAACTTTTTTCAAGTAGCAACCTTCTTTCCTTAGGAGAAAAAGAAATTGGCATCTTAGCTGCAACTAAATAGTTGGCAATATCAGCATACCAAGGAGTATGAGCCTGTATGAGAAACAAATGCTCATCTGGAAAAGTGTCATCTATCATTGTAGAGGCTTCCTGCAATTGAAGACATGAAAGATAATCTGCAACAACATTAGACTTCCCTAGCTTATCAACAACTGTGATATCAAATTCCTACATCAACAATAACCAGCGAGCCAGTCTACCGGTGATTGATGGCTTATTCATGAGATATCTAATTGCAGTATGATCTGTATGCACAAATATGGGATACACTGTAATATAGTGTCTAAACTTGTTAAGGGCATATATGACAGCTAGCATTTCCTTTTCAGTAACTGTATAATTCAATTCAGGTCCTTGCAAATTTTTGCTAATATAATATATTGCATTTTCCAAATTATCAACTTTTTGTCCCAGCACTGCTCCTATAGCATAATCAGATGCATCAGTATGGATTTGAAATGGTAGAGACCAATTAGGTCCTTTTAGAATTGGTGCTTGAGTCAAAGCATGCTTAAGCTTTAAAAAGCTTCATTGTATGCTAAGGTCCATTTAAATTATGCATCTTTAGTAAGCAGTGTATATAAGAGACTTGCAATTTTACTAAAATCTTTGATAAACCTTCTATAGTATCCAGCATGGCCAAGAAAAATTCTCATATCTTTCTACTTCAAGGTAGGATTGACTCTTTTTTGAGGTTGTCTAAGGGGGAAACACTCATCCTTTATGTAAATGTGATGAGTACAAACTGTTGGATCAATTCCATTCATATCCTTGTAATCCCATGCAAAGGCATTTTTATGGAGTTTTAGCAAGTCCACTAGGCTATCCTTCTGAGTATCTACTATATTCTTATTGATGTTCAAATATTTATTCATTTCAACCTCTATCTTGATAGTAAGATCAATCTGATTTATATCAGAAACATGAGAATATGACAATTCCTGCGGCAACAAGGTATGCAAGATATCAGTGGCTGCAGGACAGTTCAACCTTGCAATATTCAGAACCAATTCCTGCAATTCTTGGTCTTCTATTAATTCATTTATCAAGACCTTATAAAGGATTGATTCTTCATCATATAACTGCATGAGTGGCATTCCATTAATCATCATAAGGTGATTAATAGAGTCAATTTCTTCAGATTCCTCTCCCAAAATACGCCAAACAGCCTATTGCTACTCAAGCTGAGGTTGTGCAGGGGAATACAAGGGTAATGTTTTTGTGGAACTGCCATTTGAAATAGTCATATCTCTTGATCTACACCCAATATATGCATTAGCTGTGGCAAGCCATGGTCTTCCCAAAATGACTGGATATCCCCCCAATGTTGCTTTTGGGGATAAAATCATAAAGTCTACAAGATATTCCCAAGAATCTAGAATGACCACTATATCTTCTATCATACCATCAGGTCTTACTGCAGAGCCATCAGAAAGTTGGAGAACTGTGCATGTGGCCCTTAAACTATCTATCTCTAGATGTTTCATTACTTCCCTTGTCATTACATTAATGGTTGCCCCTAGATCAACTAAAACATTTTTTATTTGACTGCCATTAATGACTATACTCACAACTGGACTACCTAGATCAGAATACTTTGGAATAACAATTTTTCCTAACATAATATCAGCCAATTGACCCATAACATGAACTGTTTGTGGATCCTTTTTCTTTTTGCCAGGTTTCTTTAGGCATGCCTCTCTCAATGCTTTACTATATATTGGAACATCCTTTATTTCTTGCAGCAATGAAATTTTAACACAAATGTGCTTCAGTTGATCAAGAATATCAAAACTTTGTTGTTGATCAGTGGAAACTTCTTTGTCTTTCAATCTATGGGGAAATGGTGGTAATATTTGATTATGAGGTATTACATCTTTAGGATTAGATATTGGCTGCTCTTCTTGTACCTTAGTAATAACTGGTTGAGAGGGATTAGGTAGTGTTGTGCCAGATCGAAAGTGAATATCATCTAGTGATAAAGAATAGGCTGGGTATTGATTAGCATCAGCTGAATAAGCTTGTTGTTGTTGCTAAGATTTGATATTTGGATTAGGCAACGGTTGAGTAGGCAGTTGTGTTGGCTTGGGAGGTGGTGCTGTGGCTACAAGAGGTGGCATTAAAGCAGGAGGTTGTGGCCGCTGAGCAGGGGGCTGATATCCAAAAGATTGGGATGACCATGATGGGTTTCCCCTCCATTGAGAGGTAGGTTTCCATTTCCCTTGAAACTGGTTCCCTACACCCTGAGGTGGATACCACTTTCCCTGTGGCTTCTGCCACTAGGGGATTTGATTAGCAAATTGTTGTCCTTGGCCTTGTGATCCATACCAATGTGAATAATTACCAAAATTTTGAGAATATTGTGGTTGCCATTGGTTATTTGGTACATAAGAATTACCACTATAACTAGAAAAGGAAAGTGGATCAGGTGGCATACCTTGTCTCTAAAAATTTGGTCTTCTTTGAGAAACATAGAAGACTTGTTCATCCTCCCCTTGAATTGGTTTGAAATCAAGTACTTCAACATTTGCAACCATCTTACATCTACAATCTTTCTTCCGCCGCTTACAATGAGGACATAATTTTGTAAGAAATGCATCAGCTTCCTCATGCTTCTTCTTAGCTGCCAATGTATCCAACTAAGTAGCCATATTGTTTATAATGTCCTTTTTGAAATCTTTTAACAAATGGTTAAGTTCCAACCTAGAAACTCCAGTTCCAGATGATGATGATGGTGCTCCTAGCTTAAATCTCCTATTCTTCTTAGAAGTAGATCTGGAATACTTCTTGCAAATTTGTCCTATTTCAGACCAAGTAGATTATGTAATGTCACCTCCCCCCATTAAATCTAAGGAATCAGTGCATTCACCACTGATACCCCTCAAGAATATCAATTTCAAGGAATCTTCATTCAGAGTACTATGCTTGGACTTCTTGACACTAAACAAAAACCTTTCCAGATAATCCTCAAGGCTCTCATCTTTAGTTTGTGTCATTCTAAAGATATCATCTCCATGACGATCAATGTCTCTACAATAATATTTGTATTTTGCAAGAAACAACCATTTCATCTCATCCCATGTATTGATTGTGCTACTACCCAAGCTTATAAACCATCTCAAGGATGACTCCTTCAAAGTGGCTGGAAATTTTTTGAGTCTATGGGCATCTGTAGTATAGTCAAAACTCCTATAGAGAACATCAAACTCAAATAGAAATGTATCTGGATCCTCTGTCACCAACCCATAGAATTTAGGAAGTGAAGATGCTGGAATGTTCTTGAGGTTAGCATTATCATGTTGGTCAAAGATGGGAAACTCAAATGTTGGACCAGGTGGTGGTGGTGGATTATTTCCAGTAGGAGGTGGGTTCCCTTACATTGGACTTGTGGGGGTTATTACAACAGGCAATTCTTCTTCTTGTGGACCAAAAAGGAACTGAAGACTACCTTCTAGAAATTCAAACTCAGGGTGTTTCAAATTTTGTGGGACTTGATACAACTCAGAAAAAGGGTTTATATCTGGAAAAATATCTTCTGCATGAGTAGTATGAGTGGGTAAAAATCTACCTCTAGCATCTCTTCTTCTATTATGCATGCAGATTCATGAAATTTCAAACAATTAACTAGAAACTAAAATAATCATAAAAGGCTCTTAGCTTGACACCATCCCTGGCAACGGTGCCAAAAATGTCTACCCCAACTATAATGACAATAATAATACCTCTAATTGAAATCTCAATCCGAAGTTTGAACATTCATATGGTAGAGTTTACTATTCTCATGGCTGGTGTTCATTTAGTTGTCAATCCAGGAATGTAAAACTTGAAATGGGTCTGCAATATATATGCACTAAGCTCCTTAAATGATTATTCTAAATTATTGTAGGAAAGGTAGGAATGGAAATCATAAAAGGCTAAATGAAAGCTTTACAAAACTCTACTGAAATGATCTAATGAAAATAACAGGAATCACATCGTTCTGCCTTGGCTACAGGAACAGTCAAAGGATCTATTTCCAGTGGCTGCAGGAATAATTCAGTCATGAACTTCTACTGCAACTAAGTAAAAACTAACTTCAATAATAATAAACACAAGATCACTCACCAAGTGGGCCCCCTTGGATGAGTGATATCAAATTCTCAGCACAGAACTATTAATAGATCAAAATAACATATTCTTATTCATTTCTTCCTGAAAGATGATTACATAAAGAAAATTCAGAATGCTTGACAAAAACTCTGCTCAATCCCTTTCCATTCTGTCTAACTCTCAGAAAAGAAGGAAGAGCTTATTATAAAGAAAAAATAAACTACAATGGACAACTCTAGTTATGCCTAGAAAAAGAGGCGGATAGTTGTCAAATGAAGGGGATGACGGAGAGCTTGGCTGCAGGAACTGTGGATTTGAAACTAAACCATAGTCTTTGCATGCCAAAGTGATATTTTGCAAATTAAACATGAACCAGAGTTAAACTCCCATGGTGAAGTACAACTGCTCCGATTATGCCATACATTGTGCTTGCTTGAATCTCCTTCAGTTTGACCTCTAGCTATCTGAACGTGATTCTCCAGTCCTTAGGTGTGAAATAAAATCCTCCACCGCAGCATCAATTATTATCTGCACTAAAATAGAAACAACATACAAGGACATGCATATGTATCTTACTTAACTAATACATTCATTAACTCACATATGAAATCATCCTAAATAATCTGCATATCACAGGGACAAACCATTTGGCTGCAGGAATAAATTGGCATGGCTGAAGGAATTAACTGACAAAGTTCAAACATGATTTCTTAAGTTCGGTTTTAAAATATGGATTACATATAGTCAATTCACAATATTTTACTATCACAATGCAACCCAAAAGATACCAAAACCTAAGAGTCCTGATAAAAAAACATGTCAATACACCGACTTATCAGATTGTAGAGTTATTGTGTCAGTCTAAATTTTTTGCTCAACAACACCATGTCATCCTAGTAGGATCCCTGTTCATTTTCCCTCACATCTCATTGTGTGTTTCAGTCCTCTTGAAGCCTCCTCATCAAGTGGTTCCTCCCATGCCAATTCCAGTGAAAGAATTCGGGTCGATTACGCGCTCAAGAAACCATTGCTCAAGAGGTATAGACTATAGTAAGCACATATCATGAGCCAAAGAATCATATTCAAGAGTTTCTTCATCTCCAATCCTCTACATTTTTAAGATCCATAAATGGGGTTAAGGTTAAGTCCTGGTTACTAAGCTTGGACTTATGCTTTGGGTTGCATCTCTATGTGAGCAACTTAAAGGCATATTTTCAATGCAATTTTTGAGAGGACTTGATTCCACCTTGTGGTATTGGGAGGATAAAATGCACCAACTCACATTGGAAACCCTCTCCAGATACCATTTTGGAGTGCTTCAAAGTGTGTTCTATTTCAAAATATTTTTGACAGAGATGCATAGATGAGTTTCACAATTTACATAATAAGGTTTCATAGTGGCTCAACATGAGAGTTAGTTTTTGGAGTTCTTGTAGTTTGTATATTACATTCAAGACAAGTTACTTGTCAATTATTTCATTAGGGGTGGAAAGCCCAAATTTTCAGTTTTCCTACACATGGCCAATCCAAATGACTTTAGGGTTGCTATGGAAAAGTCTCTTATGGAAAAGGAGGTACATGGGAGGACACAAGAGGCATGAGAGAATTTTGTAATCAGCTATGGCAAAGTCTCTCATTTTAGGTATGAGAGACTATAGGGCTATCAAGCTAGGCCTTCTATGACTCAACAACCTTTTAGGGGAGAATCTAGTGTTTTTAGTAATTAGGATCTTCTAATTATGGTGGGGCCTAGCCAACATAGGGTTATATGAGAGGCACATGTTATGTATATGTTAGTATTAGATAGAAAGTGCCCACAAGGTTTTAGAGTAGGTGGACACCATCCCAGGAAGTCAAAGTAGATAGTTGATATGTGGGTCTTTACCCTCCCAACCACTCAACATATACCACCATAGGTCTTTACCCTCCCAAATATACAAAGGTAAAAGGAAGATTCACTACTGCAACACTCGCTTTTTGTGATAGTTTCAAGCACTTAGGACAGTCACTCCTTTCGTGGCCATTCTTCTTCACACAACACTCTCTAACATTAATTATGATAATAGTGTACCTCCTTAAACCTTCCACCAACACCTAACTCAATACCAAACTCTTTCCCAATCTCGCTAATGGACTAATTAACTCAACTCACTGTGAAATTACGATAGTCAATGCAAGGTTTAGGACAGTAGTAATTAGGATCTTCTAATTATTGTGGGGCCTAGCCAACATAGGGTTATATGAGACAGGGGTAAGTTCAATAGTGATTTCTCCTTCGATTCTTGATGACTGCTTCATAGCCTGTTCACTTGGAATTGAATTGATTTTATAATTAAGAGATCACTTGAATTGTAGGTAAACTCCTTCAAATGATAGGGTAGGCTTCCTTTTATACCTAATATGTCTTGAAAGCATTTTATCCTGATGGCTTTAAATTAAAGTACTTTCTCTTCTATCTGGTATTGGTGGAGCAGAGGTTGCATTGCATCGACTTGGCCTGCCACCTATCGAGGGAGTAGAGGTATTGCATTGCATTGCATTGCAGAGGTTGTTTGACATGCTTGGAAAATGTGGAAGTATAGACAAAGGGCATGAACTATTTGGTCAGATGCTTCAAAGAAATGTGGTCTAATGAAATGCTATGATTGCAGGATATAAAGTTCCAATGAAATCTGATCGGTGGGTATAAAGTTAGACCCTACAACGGCCAGCAACCTTTACCCTCTACAACCTTTGCCAACATTCTTCCAGTCTATGCGAAAATGAAAGCTTGACAACATTCTTTCACTTTTAGCTAGCTAAATTTTTCAAGAATTTTATCTCTAGATTTAATATTTCTTTTCTTGCATGAATCTATTAATTTTGAGATAATAGATCTTGCCTTCATGAATTGATCCTAGTTTACCCCTTTAACCCCGATTGATTTATTTAGAGTGTTTAGTTCCATTTTAATCCTTTCTTTTACAATTAAATATTATTAAAAAATTGTTCCAAATTTTGTGGATATTTAGGACTACAAAATTTTTACTAGAGCACGCTTCTTGGTACTTCTTACTTTTAGAAGCTCACTCCTCTAATGTTTGATAAGATAGATATGAATTATTGACCTTAAACTACAAGTTTTTAAAGATGAAGGTACATTCGGGGTTTAGATGATCTTCCATGACCAAGTCAAAGGAAAGTGATATAAACCTATTTTAAAAATTATATTATCATTATACTCAAGCCATTTGGAAAATATTAAAAAATATATCCAATCTCTTAACTATTTTTCTCAAACCTAGCATTTTGTTTGCCCATGTGAGTGCTCCATTCCTAGAACTAATAAATAAAGAGTGTATTCATGTAGATAAATGAATTAAAATCAATTTGTGATAGTAAACATTCACATAGCATGCATAATTAATTTATTAATGATGGACTTTTAAATGTAATAAATTATCTCCTATAGTTATCTCCTAAAGGTGGGGCAATTAGGTCCATATATGATGAAAATCAAAATAAATAGTTTGAAGATAATATTAGTTACCTAAAGGATAGTCCACTTGATTATTTGGTATATCATAACTATTTTGACAAATTTTGAAACCATTAGAGGTACCTTTTGCTTCTGTAGATGAGGCATTCATTCACGTTGAAGTTGTGATAGCTTATTTGCCTCTTTATAGACAACAAATTATCCATACAAATTATCATATATACTTGTAACTTCCATCCCAAACCACCTATTTCACTCTTCTTCCTTTGTGTACCTCTTTTCTTCTTCCATTACCTCTTTGCTTACCTAAATTCAATCCAAAAAATAGTGTATATAGCATCAAAAAAAATCCATATTTGATTAATATTATCCACAACATATCGAAAAGACAAATACCACACTTACTGTATCATCAACCAAAAATAATTTACCTACATATTCAAAGAGTTCAATAATGGAGAAACATCCATGCGGTGCTCTACACATGTCCTCGAAGGTTCAAGAAATACTTAGCCTCTATTGGTCCAAACTTTAAATCACTTTCATGCATGAAAATAATTGCAACGATACACAATTTCCCACCCAATAGATTCTCTCAAACTAGTTTACTATCTTAACATAGGGTCAAGGAAAAGTGGGCCAAAATAGGAATCCAAGTGTCTTAAAAGCCTTCAAGACCATAGTGGTGAGGATTGAATTTCTTTCTTTAGTGGCATCTTTCTCTAGATTAATTCGTTGGGGAATCTATTAGGACCTTTTCGTAATAAAAAAAAATATATAAAGATTACATCCCTAAATATTGCTTTCATAATAGAATAAATTTCTGCAATATTGAGACTAAATTCATAATAGATTTATAGTGATGAATAAAGAAATATTTAATATTCTCAAAAATTTGATGTTTTCTTTCTCCCAACTATCATTGGATATTGGGTGATCTTTGAGGCATTATGTCAAACAACTCATGTGCCTTATCTAAGCTTACACATTTTGCATGCATGTGTACCTGGGCAGTTGCACTACAACATCTATACTCACCAATCACATTTGGTTGGAAGTTTCTAAATCCATTTCAAACACATTTTGTGCATATCCTGCAATCATATCATTCCATTAGATCATGTTTCTTTGAAGCATCTCACCAAATAGTTCATGCGCTTTCATGTCTATACTTCCACATTTTCCAAACATGTCAAACAGAGCATTTCCAACCACAAGCATATGATATTAATTTCCCTTACCTTATGCTTTGATGGAAGCCCACACTCTATTCCAAAGCTCCCATTTTGGCATAGGTAGAGAGTACATTGGCAAATAAAACTGATCGAAATGGAAAACTATTTATTGCATTGACTGCATTGTGAGGACGCTTATGTCTTTCATCGACAACATAAAGTAGGAAAGGACATGAGAATATCTCCTTAGGGAGGTATTCTATGACAGCTGCGAGGTAGATGAGAGTTTCTTATGCCATTTGCTTTGTTCTATGCAGTCAAACACGGGAACACTGTTTGAATTCAAATGCTAACAGTGATTGTCTTTTTAATGAAAACGGACAGGAAGGGACATCAAGGAAAGGAATGGGCCCACAGCACACCTAAGTAGTCAAAGCTTAGTGTGTGTTGTTTAAGGATGCCCCCTTAAGACATCATAATTGATTGGCTCTTCACTCCTAAGACCTTCAAAAGTCTTTAATGGATTCATTGAGTCCTTTGGTCTTCCAAATGCACCTGCACCAACTTGAATTCTCCTTCAATGCTTGATTGCCTATTCACTTGGAATTGAATTGATTTTATAATTAAGAGATCACTTGAATTGTAGGTAGACCCCTTCAAATGACAAGGTAGGCTTCCTTTTATACCTAATATATGTCTTGAAAGCATTTTATCCTGATGGCTTTAAATAAAAGTACTTTCTCTTCTATTTGGTATTGGTGGAGCAGAGGTTGCATTGCATCATCCTAGGATACATTTTTCTGCCACAAGTTAAATGTATCCCAGGTCGATGCAAAGCAACCTCTGCTCCAGAGATCACTAGAAAATAGAGAAAGAACTTTAATTTAGTGCCATCAGTATAAAAGTCTTTAATCAAGACAGATAAATGGTATGCAACTGGAGCTATTTGGAATGCATTACCCAAACACCACAATCGATCAGTCACCTTTGAAAAGAAAGTGGTATGATGAAATATTTAGGCATAAAATAGATGAAATGCACTCCATACTACTACTGCACAATATTTTGGTTGATGATATTTTTAAAATAGTAAAGGAAGGTGTATGGAACAACCAAATTCTTATCATTATAAACAATGAATATTTTAAGATCCTTTTATGATGTGTAAGTTGAGAATATTTTATGAAAGGTCCCTAAATGAATACACTTTAAACTGATTTTAATATACCTTGAAGTGTGCAATATGGAAGGTTTGTATTCTTGATCTCCTGCCCATTTCTTAATTTAAAAGATGATATCTTTATTAAATATATCCTCTATTAAATATCTTTATTAACTTGATTTCTCCTTCAATTCTTGATGAATGCTTGATTGCCTATTCACTTGGAATTGAATTGATTTTATAATTAAGAGATCATTTGAATTGTAGGTAAACCCCTTCAAATGACAGGGTAGGCTTCCTTTTATACCTAATATATGTCTTGAAAGCATTTTATCCTGATGGCTTTAAATTAAAGTACTTTCTCTTCTATTTGGTATTGGTGGAGCAGAGGTTGCATTGCATCATCCTAGGATACATATTTCCACAGATACAACACAAGTTAAATGTATCCTAGGTCGATGCAAAGCAACCTCTACTCCAAAGATCACCAGAAAATAGAGAAATAACTTTAATTTAATGCCATCAGGATAAAAGGCTTTCAAGACAGATAAAATTTGAGTTTGATTATCATCATTTACTTTGCCAAATTCTTCACACGTAACTCCTGAATCAATTTCCTACTCACAAAAATTTTATTAAGTCTCAAATATAGGGAAATAGAAGGCTTCAAATAGAAAACTTGTACATGCAACTAAATCCATTGACTAATCCGAAAAACAAAATTAAGAAACAGTTTGATCATCTAAGAGATGTTGTAGACTTGCAACTCACCAGCTACTTAGTTTTTGCGGGTAAGCATTTTTTTTGTTTTAGTTATGGTTGTGGTGTTTGTAGGGAGACATTTACAAATTTATATCTATTTTTACTATTTAATGGTTTATGGGTTTGTAATGGTAATTTAATGTTCTTTCATATTTTTGTATATATTCTTTATAATAGCCTATTATATTGATTTGTTCTATTATGGATAATGGTGTGAGTCAGACAGCTTTGCCATCGGTGCATGAAAGAATTGAACGAGTTCTACTTTTAAAAATTGCATGAAACATTTTTAATTTATTTGATTCAGTGTTATTTGCAAAAAATGATTATCAATGATGTTTCCTTTCTCCAAGAATTGTCTAGGATCTTTCCATCCGATAATATGTAACATTGAATGACTAAATGTTTTCGTTACAAATGATTATTTTATTTAATTATTATCTGAGCGTGAATTAAAATTTATATCTATATGGAAGCAGAACAAACAAGATGAAGAGTCATGTGCAAGCAAATTTCATAAAAGAAAGCAAGAAGGCATTATCTTGAATGACATGGAAACAAGCTCATTAGTTGCCTAGAAGAGAGCAATTGGAGAAAATAAGAGGAAAGTGTTAAAGGGTGATAAATAGATAGAGAGTATGCAATACAAACAAACAATGTCTAGAGTGTCTGATGTGATGTCTCTAATTTATGTCCAGAGAGACTAACTAGTTTTGGAGTTCCTATGAAACCTATTGGGCCACGCTTGGAGGAAATCAATGTGTTCATGCAAGGAGCACCTTTTTTCTATTATGAGAATGATGCGTTTGTACCAAAGGATATTTGGAAGTCAATATCCAAAAATTTCTATAGTGTGGAACCAGAGTTGGCAGACTCGAAGTAATTTTCAGCTTTCAGAAGACCAAGAGGTTATGTACACAATCTCCTAATAGAAGGGCGATTTCAAGAATTACCTCTCCCCCCCATGACTATTCAAGAAGCACTTCCTCAGACAAAGGACTATTGGCCTCCATGGGATCAAAGAAAAAAATTGAAGCATAGACTCTAGACGATGTGGTGGTGTCCTTCATGAAGAACTCTGCACTATAATTGAAAATTCATTAGGGAAACTACAAGATAGTGAAGAGAAATAAAATCTTGAAAAGTGGGAATAATGGATCTTGGTTTGGGTGGGGCCAAGTCAGGTGGCTCCTCTAGAGGTTGACAAGATAAAAATCATATTAGGATTTGAAAAAGATCACAATCGTGGAACTTTGTGTGCGAGTGACCGATTGCGGTGTTTGGGTAATGCATTCCAAATAGATACAATTGCATTCCAAATGGGTAATGTATTGATTAAAGACTTTTATCTTGATGGCATGCAACTGTATCTATTTGGAATGCATTACCCAAGCACTGCAATCGATCACTCACACACGAAGTTCCGCAAGTGTGATCTTTTTCAAATCCTAATATGATTTCTATCTCATCAACCTCTAGAGGAGCCACTTGACTTGGACCCACCCAAACCAAGACCCATTATTCCCACTTTTCAAGATTGTATTTCTCTTCACTATCTTGCAGTTTCCCTCGTGAATTTTCAATTATAGTGTAGAGTTCTTCACAAAGGACACCACCACATCATCTAGAGTCTATGCTTCAATTTTTTTCTTTGATCCCATGGAGGCCAATAGTCCTTTGTTTGAGGAAGTGCTTCCTGACTAGTCATGGGGGGGAGAGGTAATGCTTGAAATCACCCTTCTATTGGGAGATTGTGTACATAACCTCTTGGTCTTCTGAAAGCTGAAAATTACTTCGAGTCGGCCAACTCTGGTTCCACACTATAGAAATTTTTGGATATTGACTTCCAAATATCCTTTGGTGCAAAAGCATCATTCTCATAATAGAAAAAAGGTGCTCCTTGCATGAACACATTGATTTCCTCCAAAGCGTGGCCCAATAGGTTTCGCAGGAACTCCAAAACCAGTTAGTCCCTCGGGACATAAATTAGAGATGTCACATCAGACACTCCTAACATTGTTTGTTTGTATTGCATACTCTCTATCTATTTATCACCCTTTAACACTTTCCTATGCTTTTCTCCAATTGCTCTCTTCTAGGCAGCTGATGAGCTTGTTTCCATGTCATTCAAGATAATGCCTGCTTGCTTTCTTTTATAAAATTTGCTTGCACATGAATCTTCAGCTTGTGTGTTCTGCTTCTGTACAGATATAAATTTTAATTCACGCTCACATAATAATTAAATAAAATAAGCATTTGTAAAGAAAAGATTTAGTCATTCGACGTTACATATTATCTGACAAAAATATCCTAGACAATTCTTGGAGAAAGGAAACATCATTGATAATCATTTTTTGCAAATAACACTGAATCAAATAAATAATAAATGTTTAATGCAAATTTTAAAAATAGAACTCATTCAATGCTTTCATTCACCGACGGCAAAGCCGTTTGACCCACATCATCTCTCATCATCGGAAGTCCGATGACAACTAATGAAATGTTCAACAAGGATGTTGTATATCCGACGTCACTTCCATGTCGAATGGTCATCGAGGAACAATCATAACATCCGTTAGAAATCCAACAGAAATCCATCGATAGTTGTGGTGAGGGGTGCAAATATAGCCGTTGTTGGAGGAGTTCATAACATCATCAGACTACCAACGCAAATGGCATCATTGAGAAGCCAGATGATGAGTTTTCGATGGTAAAGATGGTCAAAAGTCTGACATTTGGTCATCACAAATCTGACAATTAGCTATCAGAAATTAGGCCCAAATGTACTAGTGGGTGCTGCCTTCATATTTCCTTCTCATTTTCATTTCTTCCTTACTTTTCTCTAATTTCTTCCGGAGCTTGACAATTTCTTCCTTCTCATTTTCATTTCTTCTCATTTTCATTTCTTCCTTACTTTTCTCTAATTTCTTCCGGAGCTTGACAATTTCTTCTTCTAGGTTCTGATGCTCCTTCTCCTTTTTACTTGAACCTATGCTAGTAACTTCATAGATCCTCTTGGCTTCTTCCAATTGAAGTTTTAGATCAGCAATTATTTTCTTGGACTCTTCAAGATATTTCTCCAACATCTCTTGTTCTTCAGTTGTAGCCTTTTTCACCTTCTTCAAATCTCTTCTTGTTTTCTTCAGCTCTTCCAAGGCACTGATGAACTCTGCTTCAAGATCTACTTCTCCTTCTTGCTCTTCCTCTTCTCCTTCTTCAGGTATCAGAACCTCTTGGGCCATGAAAAGGGTTGCACTGACATCATCTTCACTGCAACAGTCATCTGAGACACTCTCCTCATCGGTGGTATCATTTTCATGTGTGAAAAGACTGTTCTTCTTCTGGTTGACTCTTCTACCATA
This sequence comes from Cryptomeria japonica, assembly GCF_030272615.1. Taxonomy (NCBI): domain Eukaryota; kingdom Viridiplantae; phylum Streptophyta; class Pinopsida; order Cupressales; family Cupressaceae; genus Cryptomeria; species Cryptomeria japonica. Next base: position 649,116,099 of record NC_081413.1, read on the forward strand.
CTAGTAGACATTCTTGTCTTTACCATATGATCTGCTACCACTTGATTGATCATCTTCCTTCTTATCACCATAGAAACATTTGACAAAAAAATGTCCAATCTTTCCACAGTTGAAACATTTCACGGGCATCTTGCCTTTGTATTTGCTTGAACCCATCTTGAGTCTTCTGACAAAGTTTGCCATGTTATCATCAAAGTCTTCACTGGTTCCATCATGAGAAGACTCTTGTTTTCCTTTTCTTGATGTTTTGAATGCCACTTCTTTCTTCACAACCTCAGTACCAGTAGTCCTCATTTCATAAGTAGTTAGTAAACCATATAATTCATCCATTGTAAAGACTTTCAGATCTTTTGCTTCTATTGCAGAAGCCTTTGTATCATACTTAGGTGTAAGGGATCTAAGTACTTTCTTCACTACCACCTCAGCTTTTATTTCTTCTCCAAGCTCTCTAATGGTGTTTGTCATTTCATCAATCCTTTGGAGATAGTCAAAAATCTTCTCTTCATCTCTCATCTCCAAACCCTCAAGTTGTGCTCGCAATGTCTGTAACTTGGCTTCCTTGACTTTAGAATCACCTTCAAATATTTTCTACAACTTATCCCAAGTTGCTTTGGTAGATGAGCAATGCATGACCTTAACAAACTCATTATCAAATAACCCACTAAGAATAGCATTCTTTGCCTTAGCATTATTCTCATATTCCTTCTTAGCATCTAGATAGGTAGGAGGGTTATTAGGGACAGTATACCTATTCACAACTATCCATACATCACAAACTAGAGAGGACAAATAGGTTTCCATTCTTCTACTCCAAAAGCCATAGTTGACACCATCAAACATAGGGGCTTTTCAGGAGGTTGATTCATTTCTTGCCATTGTGAACACTTAACAAGATCTACCCAAGCTAGAGAATGCTTTGACAAAATAGGCTACCTAGGCTCTGATACCAATTATTGGATATAATGGATCACTAAGAGGGGGGTGAATCAGTTATTTAAACAATTTTCACTTAATTAGCACTATACCGGTTTGATATGAAATAAACAAAATGCAGACCATGTACCAAAACTATGCAAACAAGGTGTGTAGGAGAAATGTTTGAAGGATTAATACACTACACACATGGAGATGCAACACACAAAACCAAATGTACGAGGAAAGCTCAATATGGGAAAAACCTCGATGAGAATAACTTCTAGAGATCTTTTGCCCCAATCCAGCCTCACAATGACAAGATCTGATTATAAATTTTACGACACCAACCCAAGGAGAACCAACCCCTGATTTATGAGCTTCAACTCAAAGGAGCACCAACCCCTATACAATTTATAGGCTACAACCTAAAGGAGCTACAACCCCTACACTAAGCACCTAATTAGTGTATATAATATGAAAGATTCAGATATACAAATGAGATCCTTGCTACAAATAAATTTTTGCAACCTTTGAAAGCTTTGCACTATCGATTTCTATCTTTCCAGTTTGTATCAACTCAACGCACACTGCAACTTATCCTTCCTGCTGGTTCTAACTCTTCTTAATCTTCTCTCCCTCTATTTTGTTGAATTCAAATCACACTTGGTCGCTCTCTCTTAGGTACTGCTTCTTTTAGTTTGTCACCTTTGCATTCTATGCTCACTTTGTTGGTTTATTCCTTATGCTGGTACAATATTTACTCACAAAAACTTCAAGTGTTTTTCTCTTCGTCTTTCGGACAGCGATTTCACTCTTTAGCAACAACACTATCCATCTTAGGTCACAATATTTAAATTGAAACTTTCCTACCAAAAACCAATTCAAATAGAGGGTGGCTAGGGTTTCCTTCTATTGACCAAATCTGCATCCAATCTGATCTGATCTGCCTTTGATCGCACACTTTCATTAGAGGAATAAGGCTTCATGTGTTTTCCATCTATCCAAAGTGTGTTTGCCAAAAATAGAAAACTCGACCATGATTTTTGGCTTTGGAATCCTGTTGACTCATTTATGACCTAGTTGTTTCCTTCTTGAGGTCCTCTTGCAATCCGATTTCCTTGCTTTGATCCAGGCACCAACAACTCCCTGATCTTTCTCTATCATTCATTTTTCCTCGAGCCACATTTATCTCTTATCAACCCATGATTTGTGGTTGTTTCGTTTAATATCAACTAACTACTCTAACAACTATGTCAATAGACACTTCACCGACTTTTGCATGCTTGCCACCTCAGCTCCATGTGGCATCACATTGGCATACACACAGCTCACCAACAAAAGGTCGGTTTAAACTTAAACATACAACAAACTCATATCAACACATGCCCTTACCAGTGAGACCTTCTCCTTCTGCTAACCGGTAGTGCACACTATACCAATAGTACAACTTCACCTCTGATGGTTTGTGATCTCTTTGTCATTCTACCTCTTTATCACAAACATTATCACAAGCAAACAACCAACCTTTATACCAATTTCAACTGGTCATGCCAACACACAACTTCATTGATAGTCCCAATACCTACTTATCTTCCACCATATCGATTGACAAGCCTTCATGTCAGTCTTCCTTATGCCGGTTCAATCTTCTTCATACTGGGTTGACAAACCCTAGTGGTAGCCTGCAATATTGGTTGACATCAATGACAACTCAATGCCAACACAATTTTTCCACACCTCTATGACCTTGCCTATGGTTGTGTATTTACTAATTTTATCCATAACATTAGAGCTAACCCCTTTTTGATTCATTTTAATAGGATTTTTGACTGAAGTATTAAAAGGCTAAGAATCAACATCAACAATCAATTTCATGTAAGAAGTTAAAACTTTGACTTGCTCCTACAATCAACTTCTTTTAACCCTTTTTGAAGGAATCTTCATAGGAGTTTCAACTGAGGTATTGAGAGGCTAATAATCAACAACAACAATTGATTTTATGTAAGAAGTTATAACTTTGACTTGATCCTCCTATCAACATCTCTCTTTTTTCTTCTCTTAATATTTTAGCTAAGATATGAATAGACAATTTGGAATCATGAATGTCTCCCTCTCCTAAGTCAATCTTATCAATGTCATATTTTTGTTTACCGAAATCTTCTTCATTCTTATCATTCATTGATTATGCAATTTCCAAGAATTGGTGTCCAAAGCTAGAAACTATCACAATTATAGATCTTATTTTAGCCTTCTTAGGTCAATGGTTAGTTTGAAGCAGTTTGGCTATATCATCAAAGTATGGATAAATCAATTATGTATATTTTCTTCTCTTTCCAACCTCTTATCTTAACAAAATTGATGGCAAAATAGATTTAGTTTTAATTACTCTAGGTGGCACATCACTATTTTGTAATAATATGTAAAATTGCTTACTTTTGGGAAGAAGAATCATTACCTTGATTTATTGGAAACTATGAAGGGGGTACATTATCTTGACAAAGAAAAGTATTATAGATACCTTGACATATTTACTATTGCTCTTCACTAGTTCTATGGATTTTAGTGGAGTCAACTTTGAGTGCCCTTTTTACATCTAATTTATTTCTTATTTTCTTAATGTCTTCTTCACATTGATCCTTCAATTTATTTATTTTCTTTAGGTCATCTCCATAATCTCCTTTTGTGATTCAAAGAGACTTAGATCTAGTGGTATACACATTATTAGATGTCATTTGTGGGATAGATTTACCACTTGATTTATGCTCTTCGAAATATTGTTCCTTTCATGGAGCTTTGGTTATAGTGTGGTCAGTGATCATGGTCTCTAAACACCTCTTACTTTTTTCAAGTATAAAGGACGATCTTGAAAATATGATAGTGATTTATTTTTCTGACCATCTAATTTTGGGAAAAGATTTTGAATACACAATATAGTATTCATCATCAATCATAATAGAGATATCATCAATCATGTTAGGAATATCAAAATTAAATTTGAAAACTATCATTTGATCTATTGATAGTTGAATATGACCTCTCCTTCTCACTTCATGTTCATTAATACAATTCTACCAATAATATTTAAGATGATATTGATGTGAATACCATACACTAGAATACACATTATTTTTCACAATTTTTTTTCTATCAAATGAAGGTATTGTATCAAATGTGTGAAAATTAAATTTGAAAATAATTCCTATTAATTTTTTTGGTATCTTTACAATTCTTGCATGTGTTATAAATTAATTGCATAGGGAAGGTATATCATGTCTTCTTATGATCAATTAAACTTCAAATTACAATTAACTCATTACTACAATTATAAAACATGAAAGCACAAAAACACATGAACGCCAAATTTACATGAAAAACCCTAAATAAGGAGAAACCATGGTTAGAATCACACTCACAATATGCATAACTGATTACAATGTTTAGGCTCAAGGCCAAGGAGCTTAGTGCCCTTGAATGGAATTTTCTTGGCACACAACCTTAGGGAAAGATATAAATGACTTGCATTACTAAGACTCATTGTCTCAAGATAATATACAAATGAATGCACTAACTACCAAAAGGAACACACCTTCCAACAAGTGATGAGGATTAATGAATTTAAATAAACAAGATCTCCTAATCATGAATTATCCTTGAAACACTATGTCAAGTGATTGATATCATGGCAAACATATGTAACCTCAAACACTATCTCAAAGGTCTTCAAAAATTATCTTTTAGACTTCTTCGATACAAAATTTGCTTGCACATCAATTCACATACATCACATACTCAACTCATACATCCACACTTATATATATACGAGATAATTCATTTAAACCCTAGTTGAGGGTCGGCCACATATAGAATAAATAATATTAAATAAATTCAGCCACCTAGACCTATATCATCAATTGTGGTCCACTCTTGGAGATAAAGGGAGACCCAAACACATCACAACACATCCTTCATAGTAGATTTCAATGAACCACACACACTAACACATCCTCCAAAGTTGGTATCAAATGAAACGTGTAGATAAATAATGTAGCATGCCAACCAATAAGCCCAAGAATATTATCCAATGCACAAAACTCAATGTAAATCTACACAGGCCATGGTGAGACCCATATCAACATGGAAACTCATCCAGAAAAGCATATACAAACCAAAGGACATGATCCAAATAGGATACACCTTAGTCAACTAAAAACCAACCCAACTAATAGCATAGATCTCAAAACACCATATATTCACTTGCCAATCAAGCCATCACTAGAAAACTAAACTCTTACACTACACAAACCAAATGAACATGTCATCCAAGCCACAACACTGAAAAACCACATATTAGAGAACCACCAACAATTCTTTGGACTAGTTCTGACAGACACCCCATTGTTAGAAATAATAACAACTAACTCTACCATCTAATCAATAAAGGACCTATAAACTTGATAGTACAACATACATAGATCATAAAAATTATATCCAAAACCACACTCCATAATCTTCACATATTGGAGGAATGTAAAGCATTATTCCACTAGGACATTAAAACTCTTTCCTACATAAATATTGTTTCATGCATATTGAAACTTCCATTACACCAACCTTTTGGAAACACCTCAAAATTTCTCAAAATCACTACCAAATCACTCAAAAAATTAGAACATTCACTTTTGGACCATTTTCAACATCCATAAAATGCACAGTGACATCAATGACAACACAACACAATAACTCAAGTTTCCAAATTTCTCCCTCTTTGTCATTGATGGTAACACTTGTACCACCAACAACAAAGAAAATTGAACTCACAATTGATCTCTCTCCCCCTTTGACATCAAGGACAAATGGCACTCTATTTAACTATCTCCCCCTTTCTAATAAACTCTGATAACTACAACACTCACTGCTCCCCCTGAGAGAAGCCACCACATCAATCCAGGAGAAAAAGATGAACTTTAGAACTCACCCTGGACAGATGCACCATCTAAATGTATATAGCTTAAAAGAGGGGAAATAACCCCCAACTTCTGCCAAAGATACTCAAACCTATCCTTCATTAAAGTCTTAATAAAGATATCAACAATCTATTATTTGGTAGGTACATACTCCAATATTATTTCCTTCTTTGCAACCTTCTCTTTTAAGAAGTGACACTAGATTGCAATGTGTTTAGTCCTTGAATACAATACCAGATTCTTTAAAATGTTAATTGCATTTGTATTATCACACATAATAGGAATTGTCTCATCGTAATTCACCTTAATATCACTAAGAGTTTGCTTCATCCACATAACCTGAGTACAACAAGATGTTGCTCCAATGTACTCTACTTTTGTAGTAGATAATAACATAAATCTTGCTTCTTGCTCGACCAAGAGACCAATATGTCTCCCAAGAAAAATGATCTACCACCTATACTTCTCCTATCATTAGCACATCTAGACCAATCAACATAATTTGTATATGTTTTCAGAGTGAAATCATTATCCTTCTTATACCATAGCCTATAATCCATAGTGCCTTTCATATATTAACATCCTTTTCACTGCTTGATCATGAGATTGTTTACGATTAGCTTTATATCTAGAAACCAAACAAACAACTTGCATAATATTCTCCCTTGAAGGAGTCAAACACAATAATACTCCAATCATAGATCTATATTGTTAGGATAATCGATGAACAACTGAGAGGGGGGGAGAATCAATTGTTAACAAATTATATCAATCAAACCACTTAATAACCTTTAACTAGAGCAAATAAACATTGAATACGAGAATAGCAAAAACAAATACTGGTAAGCAATAAAACTTAAGAATGAAATAGAGAATTAACACAATGCAACCATACCACATAAAACCATGATTTGTACGTGGAAAACCCAATAAAGGGAAAAACCACGGTGTGAATCCTACCCACAGTTAGATGATACTTCTATAGAAAGTATGTGATACAATGAGGGGCATGCACATGCAGGAAGGCACACTTCCTAGAGCGTACTGCTCATTACAAAAGAGTCTCGCTGACTACAGAGAGGTTATAACTGTTGGGATCCAAGAACATTGAGAGGGGGGGTGAATCAGTGTTTTGCTGGTAAGATATAATTTTACCCTTTTATAACATACACATATAAACTAGTAAATGAAGAAACATATAAGTTGAAGCAAATAAACCATCCACATAAATGAACACCATAACACAAATAATTTATACGTGGAAAACCTCAAAGAGGAAAAACCATGGTGGGATTTGTGACCCATAATATCAGTTCACTGGCCATATGAAAGGATATTACATAAAATGGGAGCCTGCACATGCAGGAACGCACACTGCCTAGAGCATGTTGCTCATCACAAAAAGAGTCTCACTAACTACAAGCTTCTGCTGAAATAAAACAATAATAATGAACTCACAAAATGCATCTGCTATGCCAAAAAGAGTTTTCGGTTATAGTTCTGCTCTGTACTAGTTCATAAACCTTGAACACTTCTACCAGTATCTTCTTCCCTCCAAGAATGCTTTCCAAAATATCTACATATCATTGCATTATATAACATCCACATACAAATGATCTACATTCATATACTTCACATTACACAATCTCCTATATCCTTATTACAATCTCTCTCATCTATATGTATAATGACCTTAACAAACTGACCTATATACCCTTCACAAACAATATGCCTTATGTTAGCTTACAATGCATTATAAAAGATATACAATGTCGGCCTTATACAATAATTACAAATAAAACTTCCTTCGGGTCCAAGCTTGATGTCGGCTCCATTGAAGTGTTGGTGCTGATGTAACCCTAGATTCTCTAATGTCAGTGAATGCCTCCTAGTGTCGATGTATGCCAGTGTATGGTTCCTTATGAATCTTTTTGCAAAGCTACCATGTTTCCATGTTGCCATGTTGCCATCAATGACAACATATGAATCCAATGAGTGTCAATTTCCAACAATCTCCCCCTTTGGCATTGATCGCAACACTCATGTGAAAAATGGATTCCTTGCCAATTCAACCTGAAATATGCTCCCCCTAAGAAATACACTCCTTGATATTCTTCCCATTTTTTTCTGTCTGATATTTTTCACATTATATACACTCCCCCTTTGGCATCAATGCCAAAGATTGTTGAAAGAATTGAAAGAATTTGGTGCAGAAAAAGAATGAATAAATACAGATTACTTTACCAGAGCTTAACCAATTTCAAAATTTCCGGGCAAGCCTTGTCTAGCAACTGTAAATATGTATCCTAGCCGGTTTTGAAGGTATCAGATATGGATAAAAGTCCACTCAATAAGTTTGCAAATGTTTCCTTCTCTTTAACTTCTTCTGGTGTGGGTTTAGCAATCATATCCATACATTGCCTCTTATGTACACCGAGTGAATCCAACCTTGGACTCACCAATCCTCTAAGACTCCTTGCTCTCCGAATGATCTCATCTCTTTCCTTTTCAAAAGAAAAAATTTGGTTCTCCAAAGACAAATTTGTCCATCAATGGATGTTGTTAGTGAGGTTAATCCATTAAAACAATTTGCAATTTTAGCAACCTTATCATGTAAATCCTTTAATCTGATATCTACATTTGTTGTAAGAGTTTCTATGTTACAACAGACCCTGTAGATATTTGTACACTATTTCAAACAGTTCTCAATAAGAATTAATTTTCCTTGAATTTTCTTCTTCTCTATTTCAATAAGCTGATCAAAAGTGGCTCTCTTAGCCATAGTAAATCTCTCAAGTGCCTGTCGGTCTGAAATTTTCTGCAAAGATTGAAAATTGTTAGATATATGCTCAATTAATGCCTTAAGCTTGTTGAAAGGGCTTGCTTCATTTTCAATCTTACAATCAGCAATTAGTCTATGCAAAACTGTGATTGAGTTATCTATTATTCCTTTATCTTCAAATCCCTCCTTTATTAGTTTCTGAGTAGCCATCATCATTAACTCAGTGGGACTCATCTCAATGATTGATTTCTTCTCAACTTGAGAAGTGTCAATTGCCAAAACCTTTGTCGGGGAATCAATATTAATTGTCGGTATAGTCTCAGTTTCCTTTACCTTATCCTCCTTAGCACTGGTGGCTTCACCACTTGGTGTAGTATCTATTACTATCAGTGGAGTATTATTCATAATATTGTCAGTACCTTGTACATTGTTTTGTTCAAAAGTTGTCTCTGTCGGTATTGACTGTACACTCCCCTTTACTACCAGTTTATTCAAAATTGGAGTTGAACTATCCAAGATACCTTTCCCTTTAGATCTGTCTAAGATGGTGGAAGTTGTTGCTTTTACAAATTCTTCTTGGAAGGTGATAAAATCAAGATTCTTTTGGAAGAATTTGGTCCAACCATATTTGGTCTCATTTACTACCTCATTTACCCTGCCCATCATTAGGCTTATTTTTTGGGATTTGCTACTAAATATTATTTTGCTTGCAAAATCAATGCATCATTTCATTTCCTCATTGTGTATTGAACCACACATACCCAAAAGTTCTACTTCTTTAATTTATCTATCCCTCTTGACTGCATCAAGTCTTCTAGCATCTAATTTATTTTATAGTGATAGAGGGATTTCCTGCAAAATTTCTACTAATACTTTCTTATATATATCTATGTGTAACAAAATTGCCTCTTCAATCTCATTCTGCTCATTATCCTCTAAATCTTCTTAACGAATGGATACATTCTTCAAAATTCCATCCTTGGTTATTTCATCAATCAATTCAACGCAGGTCATTATAGCCTTATCAGATTCAGTATCACCATAACTCTTCTTCTTCTTGTTGTGGGTTGTTGGAGTGGATGTGACTAGTTTCCTCTTCTGAATAAGTTTCCTTGCTAGAGGTGGGGGTGCAGTAGGTTTTGTTACTTTTCTCACAAGCTTCCTCCCTGGCTCCACCTTCTTCTCCTCTACCGGGGGCTAGTCAGTTTTCTTTCTTTGTACCCTTTTGAATGCTAGAGGTTTATTATCCTCTGGATCAGAGTCAAAAGTGACAGAAGAAATGAAAGTTTCAGGCCTCTTTGCCAAAAGAGCACTAACCATTGCTGGTTCCTTTGTTGGTTTGGATCTAGAACACAGTTGAGTGTCTATCTTATGGATTACATCTTGTATATATGCAGACATCTTATCTATTTTCTTCTCTCTTCTTTTCTTTTTGAAGCCAATCTTGACTTCAAGAGCCTTTTCTTCAGTAGTACCAAAGTATTCTGTCTTATCATCTAATGGAGCTTCAAGCAACATTTTTGCATAAAGTTCAAAAATGCTATCATCCACTTCATATCCAAGCTCAATGATCCATATGGTCCTAGGTTCTACTACCTCCATAAGAGTTTCACCAGTTTTCACCATAAAATAGATATCAGTGGAGTATTTGTCCACAATGTGCTTTGATATTCTTTCCCTTTGTCTCATATTTTCTTGAAATGTTTTGAAATAATGCCAAATCTTTTCATCCCTGCCAATACCAAGACCGGTGATTGCTTCTTTGATTTGCATACCTATTGGTATGTCATGTGCCCAGCTCTTCTTCCCTAGACCGGGTAGCTCATTCATGAAGTAAAGTATTAAACAAACAATGATATTTCCGAACCTAAAAGCTCCTTTCTTGACACTCTTAATCTTTCCAATATTCAACATTAGTTCAGTTCTCAGCCATTCACATAAATCATACTTCTCATTATTCTTTAACATCTGATAAGCAACATGGATGTAGGAACTAACAATAGAGTTTAGCCGACTAGATTGAGTTACCTTATAGTCGATTATCATGCTGACAAATTTCACATCTATGTCCTAGATTGTGCTAACCCTCATAGATCTTCTATCATGGGTTGCACCGGTGAGCTTCTCAACTACACTGGAGGAAATATTCTTGCCAGGTTCTTTTCAAACTTTGGGTAAGCTGGTGACTGCTTGAATTGCTTCCTTTATGATTATGTAGGGTCAATCCAGCCAGATGAACTCATTGTGAACCCTGCTCAGAACATATCTAATCACCTCATCTTTGAATTCTGGTATGTACAAAATATCAGATAACCCTAGATCCTCAATGATCTTATATTTTGACTTGATTGTTCCGGAGTCTCCCAGTATCATAGATTGATGCATGCCCTTTATCTCTTTTGTAGATCCTCCAAGGTGCAGTGAATATATGCCCTTACATCTTCAACATACATCACATCGTCAGAACCCTAGAGAATGTGCCCGCGGAGTTTTCTTTCTTAGCTATCCGAGGAACTTCCTGAAAAATGGGTCTCAGCCTATCCTTAACTTCAACAACTGTGGGATTTCCAATGAAAGTTGGTGCAGATGATCCGGATGCCATTTTGAAGAAATACCTAAAAAATGATCGCCAGTGTAAAGATTTGATTACTTCTTTGATGATTGCTGGAAATCCTCTCAGAATGCCTTTTCTTTCTCTTAATCACCTAAAATTCTCCTTTCCTTTACTATGGATTTCTTGAATGTTGGGTGAGTGAAAATGAATTCACTTTCCCCTTTTATCAGCAAGTAAACCCTAATCCTTCACTAACATAAATGCTTCACGATGTACCCTATTGGATGTTGGTTTCACAGTCTCATGTCGAGTAAACCTTCATCAATAGTTAAGACAACTCTCCATATCTCTTTTAGATCTCCTCCAAGGAATATGCAAGATTTTCAATAGATTTTCCAACCCTTAAGCCATATGCCTCAGTTACCGGTGGAACTTCCTACCGGTGTAGGAATGCTTTATTCTACCGGTGGAGTTACTGGTGTAGATCCATCTCCACTTGGTTCTTCAGACTTTCTAACCCATCTCTTGGTGTGATGTTGTTTTATTTCATCTACCTTCTACTTTCCTTTCTCATTTGCCTTATCATTTCTAACCAATTGAGTCTTTCTTCTACAGTACTTAGCAATATGACCTATTTTGTTGCATGCATAACATTTAACATTGTTCTTTTAAATTACTTTAACATGTCCTGTGTCATTCCTTGACCTACTTTGATTAGCCAAATGACCAAACTTTCCACATGCATGATATTTGACATTCATTCTATAATCTTCTGATTTATGACCATATTTCTTGCAATTTGTGCATTGACTGGGAACAAAATTGTAGTTTCGATTTTCTCTATTTCTACATTGTTTAGCTGTGTGTGGGAAAAGTGGACCTGTATCTATATCTGGAATACACAACACTTCAATTAAGTCATTAGATGCATGGTTAGTAAATCAATAATCAATGAATAATAAACCATTACAAAGCGACCCATTTCCTTCTAGTAGATGCGAGTTTAGATTGCTCTCAAATTGCTAAGCTATCCAGTGACTAAACAACACCTAAACGAAGGATTTTTAAATCTATATGAGCATGAATATGAGCTAAATGGATGCAAGATTTAAGCTAGATATGCAAGATTAATCTAACATGATTTAAGCAATATATAAATATTTAAGCTAAATAATTTAAGCAATATGAAATAACTAATATGCAATATCTCAATGCAAATTGTCAATGAACCTAGAGCAAAAACAACATAATAACAATATATTCTCCATGATCTTTGATGAGAGATGAGAGCTTGAATTTATAGAAAATTTAGAAAGAAATCAAAGGCTGAGATCAAATGATGATGAGCGGTCAAGATTTTCCAAGAGGAAGCACAATCGAGGTGAATTGATGTGATTGGATGCTTTTCTCAGTTTTAAAGGAAATTGAACTAAAATTAAGATAAAATCAAGGAAAAACTAATTTATTCTCTATTTCATTCAATTTTAATATTTAATTGTTTTAATTGCTTTCTTTGAGATTATCTATCAATTTTTAATTTGTTTTTTCAAGATTATCTCCAATTGATTTATTTTCTCAATTTTTAATTCTTGTTTTGTCAATTAATTCCTTTTTTGATTTATTTCATTTTTTGAAGATTTGTGCTCATAATTTTCAATTCCTCTTTCTTGATTTGTTTCCTTTTTTGAAGATTTATGGCAATTTTTATTTAGTTTTCAAATTAATTCCTCTTTTTGATGATTTAATGGCAAATTAATTTATTTAATTAAATATGCAATGATATTTAATAAAATAAATAAGATAATTGTTTAAAATGATTTACTTGGAATTATTTAATTAATTAAATAAATATTTAATTAATATTGGTTGATTAATTTTTCCATGTGACATTTGATGATTAAAGAATTAATTGTATGCTCAAGATTTACTTAATTGCCTTTGGTTAGGACCTTGGTGACATTGTTGAGATTAGGGGCTCATGGTTTAGATGACCATTTTTAGGGTATTACATTTGCCCCTCTTTGAATTAATGTGCGAGCAGTGCGTTGGTTCAAAGAAAATTTGATGTCTAGGAGATACCAGTTCTGAACTTGATTGATCATGAACCAGATGAAGAGCGAGGTATTCAGCTTGTTTTGAAGCAATGAAGCTGAACATAGTTGATTAAAGCGGAACCGATCCCAAACTTGATTGAACTAGGACTGATGAAGAGCAAAGATACTGAACTTGATTGATCAAGAAGTGGATCTTACTGATCTAGAACTTGATTGAACTAGACACAGTGAGCGAAGATAAAATCGATCTTGAACATGATGGATCAAGACACGATGAGCGAAGATAAACTGTCCAGCTTGATTTGAAGCGATGAAACTGAACACCTACTTAGATTGAGTGTGATCAAAGATACTCTTTAAACCCTCGATTGAGTTTAAATGAATAATCAGCTCAATGAAAAGCGATGAAACTGATTAACGTTAAGAGATTGATTCAGACAAAGACAAATATCAGCTTGATATGAAGCGATGAAACTCATATGCCCCTAGCGATTGATTCAATTTAGCTAATCGAGAGATCTCAACTTTATATAAAGCAATGAAGTTGAGATGCCCCTAGCGATGAGGTATTGTTTGATGTTTAGAAAAGATTAGCTACTCGACTTGCAACAAAGATTTTTGAAAGAAATTCTTGACTTTGAGGTCATGAGTATGCCCCCTCAGGAGCAAAATCGAAAGATAGCGAGGGTTGCGTAGTGATTGTAGGCAATTTTGTTTTGTAGAGATGATAAGTTATTTGAGCACAAAGATTAATGTTGAAGATTAAAATTAGAGTTAATGTGAGAATTCAATTGAGATTTAGTGTTGATTAATGAGAAATCGAGCATAAATTGAAGAAGAGAATGAGCAGTTGATGAAAGTGCTAAGTAGTCAACATCGTGAAATTTTGATGAGAGAATTGATGTCAGATTTCGATTTCGATCCCGAAAATGGACTCAAGACAGCCGATTTACGAGTTCTTGATTTGAATTCATTGTACTTGTGTTGATTGATTATGAGATGTTGTTCTATATGATTTATTCTATATGTATGCATATCTTTTCAGTATAGATGAATGAATGCAAATGGAATATGGATGTTTATTTTTGTTTCTTTTTATGCAAATAAAATGGATGAAAATGAGTAATAAGTAGTGCAAATTAAAAATTCATTTTTTTATGTAATAAGATGAATGCAAATGAATGATAATGAATGTATGAATCTAAATAAAATGCCTATGTATGCAGCTAACATCTCAATACAAAAGTACTCGATTAGAGAAATGATGATGAAAAGAGATCACTTAGCTAAGAAATGATGATGCTTCAAACTCTCATTCAAAAGATAAAGAGATCATTGTTATCATGCTGAAGTCACTCGAAATGCATAAAATTTAGAATGAATGCAGCCTAAACCTAGTCTCTAGATTTGGAATGCTTAATTTTCATCACTGAGCATTTTACAACCACAATAGGAAAATTAGAGTTCCTTTCTTTTCATGTGCAATATTAATTATCTTGTCCACAATGACCCTTTTTTCATTCATATCCTTGGACAAATTTCGCAGGGACCTGGATTGCATGATAAAGAAATTCCCTCAAAATGGACAAAGAAATGATGGCAACCTCCCTGTAGCATTCAAATAAGCGGAGTCGAGGTATGTGTGGTGATTTCACCTTAATGTGAAGGCACTTATCACAGACACCCAGCTAATTAGATGTTTTCAAATCATCAGAATCATTCCTACAAGCAAAAAACAAAGAAAATAGTATGCCCCCGATCCTTGCTCCTCTTAGTCAAGATAGACTTCCTCGAGTTACTCAGAGGGATAATAATTGAAAACCAATATAAAAGGCAACACACAAAGAAAATTTCATGCATAGCTCAAATTGTTTAGTGATTGTTTTCAGTAAGTGTTATTTTTCTTGTGTACTCAATGATAAAACTCTTTAGTAGTCAGGAGATAGGTGACTGACTCGGAGTGGATGACCAGGTTTCATTGATGTAAAGATGACTTGGTCGATATTGCTTCAGAAATGTAAATTGCTCTGTCGATTAACCTAAGACTAGGACATTATTCAGTTTCAAGCCATGAGGGTTCCAAAGAACCAAGATGTCACAAAAGTGACTGAAATATGTACAAGCAAAAGAAAAGATGCAGGAAAATGGGAATGTAAATAGGAAATGCCAATGTTGTGTTGATAGATGGAGCACTTGAGTACAAGAGGCGCCTGTTTGCTAGGTTTTCACCTACTTGGAAAAGATTTCCCTTTTTTTTTCAGGACATTTTCTGATTTTTAGGGTTTCTTCAAGACATTTTTTTATTTTTAGAATTTTGTTAGGACATTTTTTATTTTTAGAATTTTTTTCAGGACATTTTATGATTTTTTAGGATTTTGATGTTTGCTCCTAGTGTCTAGAAAGGAAAAATGGATTTTGAGTACATGAATGGATAAGCAAATGATGGTGGACTCTTTCAAGGACTATCTCACAATGTTAATCCAAGCATAGGGTCTAGATATAGTAATGTAAAGCAAGGATATAGCGTAACAAAGCCATATGGTCCAAAGAAGTGGCCATGTCAAGAGGTTTGTGGAAAACATGTTTTTGCATTTTGTCCATAGTGTTGATCAAGATCTAGATAGGGGACAAATAGTTTAATCAAGATCAAAGGTGGTAATGAAGGATGCAAGCAAGCAATGGATAGGAGCTAAAGGGTGTGGATCATGTGCAATATATAGGACATACAAAACTTGTAAAGATCCTTAACCTTGTCAAGATCAAAGGTGGAAAAGAGATATGAATGTAGATAGAGCGAATGAGGGATAATGGAGGATGAAGGATAATGGAGGAAGAAGGATAATAGATGGATGTACATGGATGCAACTTGCCCCCAGTGTAAAGTGAAAAAGGATAATGGATTACGCATGGCATCCATTTGCCAGTTTTTCATCATGGTACTTTCCCAAGGCACCACAAGAAGTGGTTTTCACTCGTGGATGAAGTTATTTCTCTTTACTTCTTTTTAAAAAAAAAATTCTCTTTTTTTTTCACCTTTTCATCATTTTTCTTTTTCTTTTTGGAAGATAATGGAGGCACGGTAGGGGATGGAAGAAGGACCCCAATGTCTCACTTCTTTGGATGGTACCCTTAGAATATGAGTTGCAATAGACCATGGCTATGAAGGTATGCTCAAAGATATTGGTAGGATAATGAAATGAAACTAGGGAAAGGATTTATGCAAAGGATTCGATAAGAGGGATGGAAGGGTGAAAAAGAGGTGTTGGATAATGGATGGGATATTGGAAGAATTTTGTATGGATAGATGGAAATGCTAGAAAGATCAATATTGGCACACACCTTGAGGGATTGTGGACATATCGTAGAGAAGTGAATCTCAGATTTTGAGATTTGGATGGAGGAAAGGTTACAGATTTTGGGGCATAAGAACCCAAAATGGATGAAGGAGGTGATGGAGGAACAACAATTTGGATGCCAATTTTGATTTTTCTTTAGACCGTTCTACTTCAAGAAGCCACTTAGGGATCCACATGATTTTTGATTTTTCATGCTTTTGTAGTTCCCTAGAGCACATTGCTTGTACAAGTGCCTTAGGAACCCATTTAACTTTTGACTTTTCTTCTTTCTTTGTGGGCCTTTGTGGTGTTTTGTATTTTTCTTTTTCTTTTTGGATCATATTTTTTTTTGTTTTGACATGTCGATTAGATGGGACATGTTGATCCATGAATAAATGTGGATTACTTGACTTATGACTTTTATGCTTGGCCTCCAAATTTATTGGAGAAGGAAAAGAATGTATGAATGGATAGGAATGATATGGAGGCATTTTAGATGGATGGAAGGTACTCGAAGATGCGTGCCTTTGTTGATCCCACATAAGGGATGGAGGGAAATAGGGACCTAGAATGAATGGAAGTGATGATGGGGAAAGTGTATATTTGGATTTAACTAGAGAAATGTAGGATTTATGAGAGATACCAACATCTTGAGAAATGTCCCTGAGGCAATGACCTTTAACATTTTCTTTAATAAGGAGGGGTTCTTGCTTGTGGAGATTTACCCCTTTGCCTTTATAAATATTTTGACTTGTAGGATACACTTCTCTTTGGAAAGAAGGCGTGAGTCCATTATGAGATGGAGGTGGAATGTAGGGAATGATAGAATCATGATAGGGATTTTTAGGCATGTTGGATCCTTGAGGGAGGATTATGACAAGGAGACGAAGGGATACTTTGATCTTGACATGGAAGAGGACCATTGGATAGAGTAGGAAGGGTGTTTGACTCTTCATTTTGAATAGGATCATTTGAAAAAGTGGAAGAGACAACATGATCTTTCTTAGGAAGTGGATTAGGAATGGGATATGGAAGGATGGTTTTCTCTTGAGATGGAAGGGGGTCATCTTGGAAGAAATGGAAAGGTATAAGGGGATCATCTTGGGATTCTAGGGAGGTAGGATCTTTTCAACCATTGGATGGGATTGGAGAGTTTTGGTGCCTTGATCTTGATTTATGATAGGACTTATTTCTTCATTTTTCAGATTATCCTCTTGACATGGAGTCACTTCTAAGGAAGGGGTAGTGTTTTTCATAGGCATAGGGGATTCTTGGAAGGTCTCCATATTTTGGCATGATGGGGAAGCATTTTGAGTGGGACTCTCTAGAGTGGGTACGTTTGGAATTGAAGTGTATGATGTCATAGGATCTGGGATTTTTAAATCTTTATAGGAAGTTGTATCAATATTGGCATTAACTTGGATTTCCATAGGAGATAGCCCTTGAAGGTAAAAAAGAGAAGTTTCATTGTTTGAAGGAGATGAAGACATCATGGAAGGGATGGAGGCTACATATGGAGCCTTGCTAGACATAGGTTCATGATTTTGATCATTCTTAGAAATAGTTCCTTCTTTTTTTTTAGGTGAGTCATTAGGATATTTAATTTCAATGACACCATTATCAATGACATCTTGAATCTTATGTTTTAATTCCATGCAATTTGAAGTCTTATGTTTAGTTTGTCTATGATATGCACAATAATTACTCACAAATTCACATCCCCATGTGGTCTTTTTAGGCAATATGATAAGATTATGCTCAAGAAACTCTTTCAAAGTTGACTCAATAGATTGCCCAAAAGGTGTAAACTATCTATCTAGAGGATATTTGGAGGAAATGTCTTTATGTCTTGGTGAAGGTGTCTTGTGAGCTTGTTTGAGATTTGGCTTTTGATAGTCAATTATTTGTTGGCTTTTGATTGTCAAATCATATAATCATTTTAGCATTCCTTGAAGTTTCTCACTCTTGATATCATGCATTTGTTTTTCAAATGGAGTCATTGATTTATTTTGTTGGATTTTCATGTCACATATTTCCTTCTTGATATCTTGAAGCATTTGAGCCAAGGTAGCCATGGGAATTGGAGCTAAGGTATCCATGAGATTCTTACTTTTGTCAAAAAATTTAGAAGAGCTTTTGGTTTGAACATGCATTTACAGCCGACGGGACCGAGAGCTATATGTGTTGCAGAAGTCAAGATCAAATTGGAGCTAGTTGTTGGTTTAACAGTGATTTGAGAGAAGAAACTAAGATCTGGTTTGGTTTCAGCAATGATCTATCCTGTGTAAGACATTATTTAAGTTAACTTAGGTTTGATAAGATGTTGTTTGAACTAGTTGAGAGATGATGACAAAATCATGCAACGCAATGACAGGGGTACACTATCAAGATTGTTTATGCTCAGAAGGATGATGTCCAATTTTATGCTCTCTGTAGACTGGTTTAGGCAATTTTGACTGTTCAAGACTGATAAAATCAGGAATTCGTACGACTGAGGATTGGACAGAGATGAGATTTTGACAAACAGAGTTTCAATGATTGACAAAGACCAGTTTTTGATAAGGGCTGATGTTTCGATGACTGACAGAGACTAGTTTGGACACGGATAGAGTTTATCACCAAATTGTTTGATTTGTTTTTTGCAGTTTCTATATTTCAATTTTAGTTTCAAAGGTGAAAACACAGAAAACATGCAAGATGTAAAATAATTCCAATCATAGCACTCTAACCCTACGAAAGTTGGCTTAGAGAAGAAAATATTTTCTTGCTAACTTAGGTACACACCCAATAGCTAATTAGAATACGCCCACTGAGTCTCATGCAATGGATTCTCAGCACCGTATTAGCCAACTCCAAATGCTAATGGGGGCATGGTATGGCAAGTGTCTTGGGAGAGTTACTATCTCTCTTGCACTAAGATTATCCCCATTTCAGAGGTGAATCAGGTAGCCTCTATCTTATAGTTTTTAGTAAGGAATTCTGTTTGAAATTACCCCTTGAAATCACGCAAGCATGATTGAGGCTTCTAGCCCGACAAGGTACCAAAACAAGTTGTAGTCACGTAAACGTGATTGAGACTGTGAGGCCCTACAAAATGCTTGATATGAGAGATCTCAAAGAGAAAACTCAAATAATCCCATCCTCTGAGACTTTAATCACCAGAGGCCTATTTATTATAGTGAGTTGGAATGCTCGGGTCCAGCTATACTCACTTGGGTTTTTCTCACAAGGTGATTAGTTTTTCCCACTGTGACAAGCCCACTAAAGGTACACAAATCTCAAAACTTAGAAAAAAGCTTCGAGGGTCTAGATTTTTGATTGTTTGTAAAAGACAAGAGCATACTCTCCTACCTCTCATATTTTTCTGAAAACACAAAAGACAGATTTGTTCTTTAACTAGATAGCAATTTAAGTGCCTAAAAAATAATTTAAAGAATACACGATGTTTGGTCGATTCTCTTTAGGCAACCTGCAAAATCAACGCATCAGTAGTCATGTTGTTTTTTTATTCTTTGACAGGCGTATGTTTGATTGATAAATTATTTGTCAAGCAGACCTACAAATATTAAAAGCCCAAAATTAGTTGTCAAAATAACATTAAAAAATCATCAAAAGAAAATTCTAGAATGCAAACTGTAAATTAAACCAATCTAACAAGAATTTCCATTTTGTATGACTATCCTAGTTATGACAATTTTGATAGTACTACACTATCATTTATAACTTTTCGACTAGAGATAAGTTGGAAAATCTCTTCAGTGGAAATGTAGAAAACTTGGTTTTACAGAACATATTAAACTTTTGTTTAGATCCAACAGTTAAATAAAATGTTATGCCCTCTGAACAGAGACCATTTTTTATTGTCACAGAAGAATAAGTAAAATGATAGTACTGCACTCTGTCATTCCTAACTTTCAAACTAGAAATTATTAGGAACATCGCTTCAGTGAAACTGTAGAAAACTTGGTTTTCAACAGCATATCAAAAATTGGTTTAGATCCACCAGTTCAATAAAAAGTTATGCCTTGCAAAAAGAGACCATTTTTTATTGTCACAGAAGAACAAGCAAAAAGAAAGATTTTTATTTGCAAATTTAACACATGTTTATTAGTTATAAAAACCAACATTAAATTTGTTCAAGAAACATTAGAAATTTTGTAGTCGTGGGTTTGAGCCCCATGGTTGGCACCAAAAATGTGTGTGTGAAAATTGGACCTGTATCTGTATCTGGAATACACAACACTTCAATTAAGTCATTAGATGCATGGTTAGTAAATCAATAATCAATGAATAATAAACCATTACAAAGCAACCCATTGCCTTCTAGTAGATGTGAGTTTAGATTTCTCTAAGATTGCTAAGCTATCCAATGACTAGACAACACCTAAACGAAGGATTTTTAAATCTATATGAGCATGAATATGAGCTAAATGGATGCAAGATTTAAGCTAGATATGCAAGATTAATCTAACATGATTTAAGCAATATATGAATATTTAAGCTAAATGATTTAAGCCATATGAAATAACTAATATAAAATATATCAATGCAAATTCTCAATGAACCTAGAGCAAAAACAACATAATAACAATATATTCTCCAGGATCTTTGAATGAGAGATGAGAGCTGAATTAATAGAAAATTCAGAAAGAAACCAAAGGCTGAGATCAAATGATGATGAGTGGTCAAGATTTTCCAAGAGGAAGCACAATCGAGGTGAATTGATGTGATTGGATGCTTTTCTCGGTTTTAAAGGAAATTGAACTAAAATTAAGATAAAATCAAGAAAAAACTAATTTATTCTCTACTTCATTCAATTTCAATATTTAATTGTTTTAATTGTTTTCTTTGAGATTATCTATCAATTTTTAATTTGTTTTTTCAAGATTATCTCCAATTGATTTCTTTTCTCAAATTTTAATTCTTTTTTTGTCAATTGATTCCTTTTTTGATTTATTTCCTTTTTTGAAGATTTATGGCAATTTTTATTTATTTTTCAAATTAATTCCTCTTTTTGATGATTTAATGACAAATTGATTTATTTAATTAAATATGCAAGGATATTTATTAAAATAAATAAGATAATTGTTTAAAATGATTTACTTGGAATGATTTAATTAATTAAATAAATATTTAGTTAATATTGGTTGATTAATTTTGCCATGTGACATTTGATGATTAAAGAATTAATTGTGTGCTCAAGATTTATTTAATTGCCTTTGGTTAGGACCTTGGTGACGTTGTCGAGATTAGGGGCTCATGGTGTAGATGACCATTGTTAGGGTATTACATTAGCCATATGCCCAAATTTATTACAAACAAATCATATACCATTGAATTTATAAGCATTAGATTGCCTTACTAGTTTCCTCAAGTCTGATGAGTTCTGCATACCGGTTGTCTGATCTCCATTTGCAGTATTGGAGCTCTCACCTTGTACAAATCCAAGTCCTCTAGAATCATCATTCTACCTTTGTCTTTTCAATAAGTCATCCAACTATGCAACACTAATCCTGAATTTTTCTTTATACTCACTTGCAGTAGTCAGATCATCTCTCAGAGTAGCTATTTTTCTTTTAAGCTCTTGTTCATTATTCCGGGAGTGTGCCAAATAAGTTCTCAATAGATTAATCTCATGATTCAATCTGACACTTTCATCAAATTTGTTCTTCAGAGATATAACAAGATTTTCTTCCTTTTTATTTCTATCCTCAATATCTTTTGATAACCTCATAGCCAGGTCTTGCATTTCATTCTTCATGAGTATGTTTGCTTCACTCAGCTTCTTACATTGTTCCTTAAGTGCATTTTTCTCTTCATCATACTGGTTTTGCAAAAGTTCCTTTTCTCTTAGCTTGAGAAGATGATAACCTTTCTTGTAGGACAAGAATGAATTCATTAGTAGAATTCAATTCATCTTACACTTTTAAATTCTTCATCCTTTCAGCATCATAATCCTCAAGATCCATCTCAAGTTGCTTCTCCATAGCCATGTTCAATTATTCCAGTTTCAGGATCTTCCTCAAGCTATTAAACTTCTTCCAAAGAACTAGGCTCTAATACCAATTGTTGGGATCCAAGAACACTAAGAGGGGGGGTGAATTATTGTTGTGTCGGTACGATATAATTTTACCCTTTTATAACACACACATATAAACCAGTAAATGAAGAAACATATAACTTGAAGCAAATAAACCATCCACATAAATGAAAACCATAACACACATAATTTATACGTGGAAAACCTCAAAGAGGGAAAACCACGGTGAGATTTGTGACCCACAATATCAGTTCACTGGCCATATGAAAGGATATTACATAAAATGGAGGCCTACACATGCAGGAAGGCACACTGCTCATCACAAAAAGAGGTTCATTGACTACAAGCTTTTCCTGAAATAAAACAGTAATAATGAACTCACAAAATGCATCTGCTATGCCAAAAAGAGTTCCAGTTATAGTTTTGCTCTGTACTGGTTCATAAACCATGAACACTTCTACCAGTATTTTCTTCCCTCCAAGAATGCTTTCCAAACTATCTATAGATCATTGCATGATATAACATTCTCATACAAATGATCTACATACATATACTTCACATTACATAGTCTCTTATATCCTTATTACAATCTCTCTCATCTATATGTATAATGACCTTAACAAACTAACTTATATAGCCTTCACAAACAATATGGCATATGTTGGCTTACAATGCATTACAAAAGTTATACAATGTCGGCCTTATACAATAATTACAAATAAAACTTCCTTTAGGTCCAAGCCTAATGTCGGCTTCATTGAAGTGTTGGATGTCCGTGTCGGTGTCGGTGTAACCCTGGATTCTCCAATGTCGGTGTTTGTTGGTGTATATCAGTGTATGCTTCCTTATGAATCTTGTTGCCAAGTTACCATGTTACCATGATGCCATCGATGACAACATATGAATCCAATGAGTGTCAATTACCAAGAATAACCACCTCAAGATAATTGGACAACAATCCATAATAATGAACTGCCAGAGATAGCATCTACCATACTTGAGTATAGTATTGGTTAAGCTCAATACCGGATGCCTTTTACCTCTTACTTAAACCCAATTCAATCACCTATGATCGACCAAATCTCCTTCGCATATGATATTGCATTGCATGACCATGATTATTGCATTTCCATTCCCATACCATTCCATGATCTACAATGAGATCTTACATCAATTTACAAAAACTCTAAGCCCTAAACAAATTAGGTCGGCCACCTAAAAGATATTACAATAAGATCATTACCTACATCCATATTACAATGATATGCCATGTCATCTTTAGACCAAAACAACAATAACCAATCCATAAATCATCCTGGTAACATGTAGAGAACACATTAACATGATACTGGTCTATAACCTAGCTAGGTACCAAACCTAATATAAGGCATCAAGGAACTCATACAAAGACATATGAAGAAGGAAACAATTATGATAGTCTCATTAAAGATGACTCTATGGTTAATAAAGATTATAGATAGGAAGACACAAATAAATATGGACAACAATACATGCTTATAGCCAATCCATGAGAATAGATGTACAAGTTTAATATTGACCAAACATATGAATAAGATATCACAATCATTCTCTTATACACATCCTTCCAAAGGCTATCTATATCAATTTAATAGTCAACCAATTATTATGATACTAATATGTAGCATTGTTGAGACATGGAGCCTTGTATTATAATGGAGGATGGAAGATACATCGTTGTAGACACCTAAAAATGGTCAATGCTTGCGTAGTCATACTTTAACATTTGCACATTGCCTTATTTTAGGGTTTTTGCATCGCATTAACATTTCTCCTATGATTCACACTTGGTCTTTATCATTTGCGAGCATCGAGTCCTTCTTCTGCATTCCTCATTTATCTTGCTCTCAAATTTGGTCTTGTCGACAATAATCTTCAGTCATGATTTTGGTCAATCTTATCCTGACGCATCTATGTGCGTATTCATTTGTCATCATTTTGGACATCGTCAATCCTAATTAGGGTTTTGTCCTCTTATCAATCTTGTCATCATGCGATCGATTTGTCATCGATTCTTGTCTTTTGATCAATTTGTCATCAATCTTGTCGTCTTGTGATCGATTTGTCATCGATCATTGTCCTCTTATCAATCTTGTCATTTTGCAATCTATTTTGTCATCGATCCTTGTCTTCTTGTCAATTTTGTCATTTTGCAATCGATTTGTCATCGATCATCATCTTTCTCAATTATGTCAATTTGGATCAATTAGTCATTGTCCCTCGTCAATTGGTGCATTTATCAATCACATCATTTATCAGCATTGGTCTTTTATCAAGTCAAAATCATGATCAAATCGAATCGATATCAATTATCCTTTGTCAAGACCTAATTGTCATCCTTGCATTTCTAATTCATCTTTTAGGGTTTCATGATTTTATTCATTTAACTCTGTTTGTCATTTCTCCCTCTAGGTTAAATAATTTATTTATTTATCCTAGGTCTTCGTGTCACAATTAAATGTTTAATTTAATTGGCTAACTAATTATTCCTCTTTTTGTGAATTAATTAATAAATGACAAATTATTAATTGATTTACCTAATTTCTCCTAATTCCTAATTTCCTAATTTTTCATCAATTTCTAATTCCTAATTTCTAATTTCTGATTTCCTAATTTCTATTTCATCTATTTTTCAATTCTCTCCTATTTTTCTCCTAATTTCATGGGAATGACATTTCAATTTGTCATAATTTGTCATAATTGACAATCAATCAATTTTGATATAGAAAGTTGTCATAATTTGTCATAATTGACAATCAATCAATTTTGACATAGAAATTTGTCATAATTTTGTCATAAATTATCAATCAATTAATCTTGCATAGAAAGTGCAAATTTGTCAAAATTTGTCATAATTGACATTCTTGATTTGCAATTTCAATTTGAATCTCTTCATGCTAATTTGATCTTTTCTCCAATTTGTCTATAAATTGGATGATTTTCTTCAATCCCAACTAATCACTTTTTCGAATCACTACCTGGTCAAATCAATCACACTTCGAGTATTCTTGCGCTATCATCTTGTCTACTTGCTTTCACATCATGCTCATGCACTAGTAGGTGAGATCCACAACAAAGCTATTTGAAGGAGAAAGAAGGACAATGGAGCCACATGAAGGAGACATCCAAGTCTGCATTTGGTTTGCTTAGTTTTCAATCTTGAATGTCTTGTTTTCATGTCTTTATTGAGTGTGTTTAGAATTGATCATTGCATTTGAGCTTTCGTGATTGAGCTAGATTATTAATACTACTTTCTTTGATGATTTCCACATTTCCTAGCTACATTAATTGGTGAACCCGACGTGAACTAACCACTTAACCATGCTTTTGAGTTTATTTGCAGGTTAAAAACCCAAGAAACAAGGTAATGCAGGGTTTTCTGGGAACTTCTACGCCTGTGTCAAGCATTCTACGCCTGTGTCAAGCATTCTACGCCTATGTCAAGCATTCTACACTTGTGTCAAGGACAATCTATGCCTGTGTGAGACAATCTGCACCTATGTCAAGCATTCTGCGCCTGTGTAGGGACAGAAACAGAGGTAAAAAATAGTGTTTTTTACTTGCAAATTGTTTTTGTTTTGCATTCTGTTTCTGCTTTTTGTTTTTTTTGGTACTGATTCTCTGTGCAGAACCTTGGCATATGCATGACAAAGACAATAAATGAAACTACTAACATGTTTTATGCAGGTTCAATAGTCAAAGACTAAACATATCAAACTTCTAACTTGGGTTTTGAAGGTTGCCTTGGACTACAACTAAAATTTGTGTTTGTAATTAATATTTAGGCACCTAGTATGATTTCTAAATAGGATGGAATGAATATATGTTTGCTTTGACTGATGAGTTTGACATTGGAGTAGGAGAGTATGTTCTCATCATTCTTAGGGTGATCAGAAATCCAGATCTTTGATACCATGCTCATGTTTTTGATTGTGTGTCACCTTTAGAGGGCCTGCCTTCCCGACCATTTGCTTTTGCAAGCAAGTGACAATCGTGAGAAGGGAACGACCCAAAGTGAGTATGGCTAGAATACCTTGGCATTCTAACTCACTATAAACAAATACCTGATGGGCGAAAGCTTTGAAGGAAGGGTTACGTGGGAATTGCAATTACTTGGGAAGTGATGACCCTTGAACTCTTTCTCATATCAACATCTAAGTAGGACCTCACAGTCTAAATCATGCTTGTGTGACTACATTTGTTTGGTATCTTGGTGGGATTAATGTCTCAATCACGCTTGCGTGACACCAAGGAGTAACACTTAACAAAAATCCTTACTAAACACCTTGTATTTAGAGGCCAAAAATCCTTCTAGTTGCTTGAGAAGGACAAGTTCGGATACTTGGAAGAGATACTAAGTTTGCCATGGGGAGATTTCCATGGGGACTGATGCTTGGCTGCCCTGAGAAGTGAGTGCCATGGAGGGCAGCCTGTGGGATCAAGCATCTATGTATTCTCCTTGAATCTCATAACGAGTCTACCTCTCAAGTACCTAATGTCCTTGCCATCCATAAGAAATGTGTGAATGAGCATGTTTGTATTGAGTCTAAGTTGAAATATCTTGTCTTCTTTTCTTGTCAAAAGTTGAATTGCATCTCATTTCAAAAACAAGACAAATTGATTCAAAACAAGGTTAAACACAAGAACATTTCATTCAACAAACTTCAAAACACATTCAAACATGGTTGTCAAACATTTTTCAAAATCTTGTCTCAACATTCATGTCACTTAGATTTAGGTTCATCCTAGGTTTGCATTTTGCAAAGTCATTGTCAACTACCAAGGTTAGGTTTCATCTAAGTCATACTCCTTTGCATATCAATAAGGGTCATCCATTTGCATGTGTCCTCTTGCATTAGAGTAATACCATTTCATAATTCAACCTAAGCTTAGGTCATTATCATATCATATTAGGGTCATTTGCATAGTAATTGTTCCTTTGCATATAGTGTCAAAACTAGGTTTTGTCATACTTGAGTAATCCAAATCTTTGATAAAACCCTAAGTCATTGTTAGGAAGTCTAGACCTTATCAAACCTTTTCTCTTTATGTCATTATTGTCATTTGGTCAAACCTAGCTTAGTATCCAAGCATATAGGGGAGACATTGTCATTTGTCCTTTTGTCACTTGGTCCTTTTGTCCTTGAGGTCTAGACATCATTTCAATTTTCTAAGGGTCTCTTTTAGATTTGCATTCCAAAAAGTTTGTCAAAATCTTGAAAAATAACCAAAAACATAGGTTGCATTCTTGCCATAGATTGCATTCTCATTTATTTAGTTTGCATTTAGTTGCATATCATATATTGTCCTTGAAAATTTCCAAAAATATTGCATTTGCATAAGTGACATTCCTGTTGAAACAAGGTCAAAATCTAAGAAGATGGGCGAACCAACGTATCAACCCATTGACAACATATCAAATTCACAATTTCAAACTAGTCAAACAGTACAAATTGAAGGTTTATCAAACACATCACTACCACCATATGGAATGGTTCAACTTGGACCACCTCCATTATATGAACCAGTGTTTGTACCTATGAAACTAGGACATGGGAGTGTTCCACCAACTCCAAGAGGAAATGCACCTTTCGATTGGAATCAACCAAACCTGCAACATGAAATTCAAACATTACATGAGGAACAAACTCTTTCACAAGGATTTGGTTCAGATCAAGGCATTCAACAAGAAATGAATCTAAATGTCCAACCGGATTCTTCATCAGATTCCAATGCTTCTGATGATGTTGATATGTTCCTTCAAGATCCAAAGTTGACAAAAAAGATGGATAAATTCTTGAATAAGGTCTTTAAGATGTTCCCACAAAAATATCTTAACATGATGAGTAATGTGACCTCCTCAAGTGAGCAAATCAATGTGCAAAAACAACAAGGCAGTGAGCTGTTAAGTTTCTCTCCACATCCAAATGAAGAAAATATGCGACAAGAAACTCAATCTACCTTGATGAGTAAACGTGCTTCAAAGGCATTGACAGTGACTATTCCTCAAAAGTCACCATTTGAGATAATAAATAATCCAATATTCAACACAACACCTGTAACACAAGATCAAATGAAGACCACGCAAATATTGACAACTATCCCTCAACAAGAAGTGGTTCCTTACATGCATAAAATTGGATCAAAATCTAAGATGCAAGAAAGCTTCATGACTGGAATGCTTGATATCACCAATGTCCAAAACAATTCCATGATGCAACAAAGTTCTTATGTCCCGTTAAGCTCAATATATTTGCCAAACACTATAGCAATAGATCCTTCGATAATGGTGACACAAAGAGCTACGGATAGTGGTTTACACCAACAACAATTGTTGCAACAATTGAGTAATACACAAAAGGTACAATCGAATGTGCAAACAAGCAATGTACAACAACAACAATATTACATTCGACAACAAATTGCAGTGCCTTCTGTCCCATTACAAGTTAATGCAAACTTGCAACCATCACAATGGATTGGACAAACAACACAGCAAGTTAATGCAAGTGCCATACCCCATCTTAAGGAGAAACA
This sequence comes from Cryptomeria japonica, assembly GCF_030272615.1. Classification (NCBI taxonomy): domain Eukaryota; kingdom Viridiplantae; phylum Streptophyta; class Pinopsida; order Cupressales; family Cupressaceae; genus Cryptomeria; species Cryptomeria japonica. The sequence goes on from NC_081413.1 coordinate 649,145,319, forward strand.
ACAAAAACCACCCAAACAAAGTTTTTTGCAAATGATGGGATTTACACTACGACACCAATTGGCACAAAGTCAGCAAATTCTGATTCGTCAGCATCAACAACAACATGTGCCTCAATATGTGCCAAGACAAACAAGCTATCATACTTCACAACTGCAATTGGCTCCTGTGCAATATCAACAAAACCCTCAATTGCAATATCAACCTAGGCTACAAGAAGCACAACAACAAAGTCAATATCAAGGCATGGCACAACCACAACATCAAGAGATGTACCAAGAACATTATATGCCGGAGACACCAAAAATGGCCATTTCAGAGCATCAACAACTGATCGGAAACATGATGTATCGACAAAGAGTACCCACCAGGATTAATGATGGACCTCCAAAATCTGATACAATTGCGCAACAGCTTGAGAAGTTGCAATGACAAGTTGACGCATTAGAAACTAAAGGAACAAAGAAGTTGTATACAGATCAATATTTATGTCCTAATCCATTTGACAAGAGCTTATACATGCCTCCATTCCCTAAGCATTTTGAAGCACCTAATTTTGAGAAATATAAAGGGAATGGCAATCCAAAAGATCACATTCGAGCATTTTTTTGCGGCATGTACTGAAGTGAGTTATGAGGAAACATATTTAATGCGCTTATTTGTACGAAGTCTCACGGGACAAGCCATGGATTGGTATTCGCATCTGCCAAGAAATATAAAGACTTGGTCGGAACTGGCTCAAAAGTTTATATCTCACTTCGCATTCAACATCGACTGTGACGTGACCATGTCAGATTTATGCAACACCAAGCAAAAGCAAGGTGAACCATTAGTGACTTTCTTGCAATGATGGCAAAGCTTGTATAGTCGTTCTTCCCTAGATATACCTGAAGAACAAGAAGTGAATCTGTTTATCCAAAATTTGGTCCTAGAAATGATGTATGAACTAAAATTGAAAAGTCCCAGTTCTATAGAGAAACTCATTAAGAAAGGGATGAACATTGAAACTGCTCTTGTAGCCAAGGGAATCATTAAGCTTAACAAAGACAGTGACAACATGAACAATTCAGGGGACAGAAATAGATTTTGGTATAAGAACAAGAATGTCACTAATGATGGAGTTGTTGATGCAAGAGTGGTGAATGCAAATCAACCCCCGTTCACAATCAAGAAATTGAGTGTTCCTAATATGTCAACTATGGAACAAAATCAAACACCAGTGAGCAATGTTACTCAACAGCCACAATACCAACAGCATCTTCAACAATATAATCAACAACAAGGTCAGCAACAAAACTAGCAACACAAACCTTTCTGATCGAGGGATGGGCCTCCTCAATAATTTACGCCATTGGGAGAGCCTATTGGGTCAGTAATGAAACAATTAATACAAGCAAAATTTATTAAGCTACCAGATATCAAGGCAGAACCAATGGTAAAACCGCATTGGTGGAATGATAATGCATACTGTGAGTACCATCGGTCAAAAGGACATAAAACCGCGTCATGTTTTCAATTGAAACATATGATTCAAGACTTGTTAGAGCAAGGAGTAATTGAGGTAGATCCGCCCAACGCAACCTCTAACATTGATCATACCATTTTCAAAACTCCTTTGCTTGATCATGACAAGGGTAAAGCGTCTTCTTCAAACTCTACCCAAACAACAAATTATGCAAATACTGGTTATAACAATGTCATCAATTGTTTCTGAGCATCAAATGAGTATGTTTCCACCCTAACAATAAAGGAACAAGATCCTTCTTGTACGGTCACCACTCGTCGATCCAAAATAGTCTTGAAAGGAGCTCCTGCAGCTCCTCCCAAACCAACTCCTGCAAGTTAGTATAATCTCTTGGATCATCTAGGAAAGACACCTGCACAAATACCAATCCTTGAGTTGTTGAAAATGTCCCCCATGCATTGTGCAGTCTTAGATAAAGCTTTAATTGAGTCCATTGTCTCGATAGACATTGATGTTGACCAAATTTAAGCCCGAATTGGACATCTAGCTTTTTCCCAAAATGTTGCATTTTCTAATAATGATATCTCACCTGATAAGCTCCCTCATAATGATCCTTTACATCTTGAAGTCTTTGTCCATAATTGCAAAATCCAACGAGTCTTGATAGATAGCGGAGCGGGTCTTAATATTTGTACCTTGAGAGTGGTCATTGGCCTTGGTTATACAGAAAATGACATTGATGCTTCCAGAAGAATAACAATCAAAGCATATGATGATGTTAAGCACCCATCTAAAGGGATAATTACATTGCCTATCAGAGTTAGTCTAGTGACAAAAAACACTTTCCTGCAGGTCCTAGACCTCGATCTCCCTTACAATATGATTCTTGGTCATCCGTGGATCCACGCAATGAAAGTAGTTCCATCCACTTATCATCAATGTTTAAAATACCCTTACAATGGAACTGAGATAACAATTCCAAGAGATCCTAATCCATTTCAATTCTATGCTGCCCTAAAGGATTCTTCACAGCAGCAAGTCCTAGTCAATAGAGAGGCCAAATCACATAGTTATGTGGATCCTAATGAATTATTAGATGCTGTCAAAGGAAAATTGAAGATACAGGACCAAGGATGCGGATAATATTCAATGGATCAAACATTCCTCATCAGGAATTTACCAATATCTCCAAAATCATATGGCAAACCACATTTGTTGCAAAAGGAACCTAAGGTAGTTATTCAATATCGGCCTCCCACTACATTTACAAGATGGGGTGAACTTGACAAAGAAACTTTAGATGATGATGTCATAGATTGGCTTTATAAGGATCCAACTGAGACCCCACCTGTCAGGTTGCCAGTGGAACAGTACGACAAAGGATTTACTATGATGCAAAAGAAAGGATATGATGGCTGCAGTGGCTTAGGCCTGAACAAGAATGGAAGGCTAGAACCTGTTATACCCAAGATGCGACCTCCAAATTTAGGGTTAGGTTTTGCACCATTGCGAATTGGATCCTCATCTACCAAGGTGACCCCATGTGGAAAAGGGCGTGACTCTGATGATGAAATAACACCTGAGGATACCCGACCCAAAACTGATTCCAATGAATGGGAGTGGAGTTCTTTTTCTTCTAGCTCCTATGCCCTTGACAATATTTTCCTTGACCCTGATGATTTGCCTATGGAAGACAAACATGAAATAACTCCCCCTCCTAAAACATGTCCTAATGCTTGGATAGAGTTATTCTAGGATCCAAGCTCTGAATCAGATACAAGCAGTTCAGACAGTGATACCACAGATGTTTACATCTTTACCATCTCAATCCTCTCTCTCCTTAAAACCAATGATGACATGCCCCTCGTCTATCCCCAGCTTATCCAACATGACCAACAAGAACCACTCACATTGGACTATTTTCAAAATGATGAAGCAATTGCAGAATTCCTTGGATTACGGGAAGGCATACCACAAGGTGATCATAAGGCAGGATTTGCTATTGACCTAGATTCCACAACATATTTTGGGGAGTCAACTCCATCTTCTAGTCATCAAAATGAAAAAAGAAAAGAAAAAGTAAAGAATCAAAAGAATAGGTCTTTGAGTGAAAACCGTAAGGCACTCTCTGATCATACAAAAGTAAAAATAAAAGACGTACCTACGGGTGAAAACCTCTCTAAGGCGCCCAAAGGTGGAAGAGTGGACATACCCCTATCAAGTCAGGATAAATCAACATTGCTTGTGGAAATGACCAAGGAAATCAATTTGGGTACACCTGACAACCCTAAGGTCATTCATTTTGCTGCTTCTTTATCAAAATAGGAAAAGATAGATTTTGTCAATTTCTTTCTTAAGAAGAAGATCAGCTTTGCATGGTCCTATGCAGATATGCCTAGCCTCGATCTAGAATTAGTCCTTCATCACTTGCCATTAAAAGCAGATGCTAAGCCTGTTAAATAGAAACTTAGAAAGATGCATCCACAGGTGGCTCTTTTGGTCAAGGTAGAACTGAAAAAATTACTGGATGTGGGCTTTATCAGACCCATCGATTATGCAGACTGGATTTCAAATTTAGTACCAGTTAGCAAAGTAACTAGGGGCATCAGAATCTGTACAAATTTTAGGGATCTCAATAAAGCATGCCCTAAAGATGATTTTCCACTGCCAAATATCGACATCATAGTTGACATGACTGTTGGATATGAGATGCTCTCATTGATGGATGGTTTCTCCGACTATAACCAAATTCATATTGCTCCTGAAGACCAACATAAGACCGCATTCACATGTGCTTGGGGTACCTACTATTGGAATGTGATGCCCTTCGGTCTTAAAAATGCAAGCACAACATATCAAAGAGCGATGACGATTATTTTCCATGATTTCATGCATACTTTGATGGAGGACTATGTTGATGACTTATTATGCAAATCTATCACAAGAGATAGTCATTTAGCCATCCTGGGCCCAATCTTTGACCGAATGGAGACCTACAAGCTCAAAATCAATCCAAAGAAGTGTGTCTTTGGTGTCACAGCTGGCAAATTACTAGGGTACATTGTTTCTCACAGAGGCATTGAAGTCGACCCTGCCAAGGTTAAAGCAATAATGGATATGCCTCCTCCTTCTAATCTCTATCAACTAAGAAGTCTGCAAGGAAAGCTACAGTCAATCCCCTGCTTCATAGCTTAGTTGGCAGACAAATGTCATCCATTCCAGCATCTATTGCATAAAGGAGTCACTTTTAAATGGACTGAGCAATTTCAATCAGCCTTTCAAGCTCTCAAGGACTATTAGCTATCGCCGCCTATTCTAATGCCTCCTATAGAAGGAAAGCCATTTATATTGTATATTTCTGCAACTGAAATGGCACTAGGAGTTCTCTTGGCCCAACAGGATGAGAATGACAAAGAGCGAGCTATTTATTATATCAGCCAGACACTAGTAGGCTATGAGCTGAATTATTCAACTATTGAACGGGCATGCTTAGCAGTGGTATTTGCAACACAGAAGCTCTGACACTATATGTTAAATCACCAAACATTGCTGGTTGCAAAAATTGATCCCCTAAAATACTTGCTTAGCAGAGCAGCTTTGACGGGTAGCCTAGCAAAGTGGGTTATGATCCTCAGTGAATTTGATATTGAGTATATGGAGCGCAAGGTGATAAAAGGACAAGTCATAGCCGATCAACTTGCAGAGGCTCCTATTTATGATGATCATCCCATGTTGACCAATTTTCTAGATGAATCAGTCTTTGCTCTCACATCTTCTAATGAATGGAAGTTATACTTTGATGGATCCCATACCAAGTTCAGGTCTGGAGCAGGCATCTTGTTTGTCACCCCTCAAGGTGATGCTATTCCCAAGTCCTACAGGATAACTTTTCATTGTACCAATAACATTGCCGAGTATGAAGCACTGGTCATAGGACTCCGAGTAGCGGTCCACTAGAACATCATGCATTTACAAGTCTATGGAGATTCTCAATTAGTCATCTGACAAGTGAATGATGACTACGAAACAAAAGATGAAAAGCTTATTCCCTACAAGCACATGGTAGATTTCTTCAAGACAAAATTCATGGCTATCCATTTCAGTCAAGTTCCAAGAATGCAAAACAAGTCGGCAGATGCGTTGGCTATGATCGCTTCCATGTTAAATATGCCAAACAATATGGACAAATGTGAATTTTTGGTCGAATAGTTGCTTGTCCCTTCTTTTGACATTCTGACAGTAGATGTGATCTGCATTCTTGTTGGTCCCAACTCCCCGTGGTACAATGACGTATATCAATATTTGAAATCCCAAACCTTACCACCTAACCTTTCCGCTAACCAACGTCGAGCCTTCATCCGACAGATAGCCAAATATGTCATCATTGCCGACACCCTTTACCATCGTTCCTTTGACCATACCCTCCTCAGGTGTTTGGATTCTAACAAAGCACAAACGACGTTACATGAGGTTCACGATGGTATATGTGGGGGCCATTTCAATGGTCTGAGCTTAGCCAAAAAGTTGATTCGTGCTGGGTATTATTGGCCCACTCTAGAAAAGGATGTTCATGATTTTGTTAAGAAATGCTACAAATGCCAAATCCATGGAAACTATATTCATGCACCAGCCCAAGACCTTCATTCTGTCATATCTTCGTGGCCCTTTTCTCAATGGGGATTAGATCTTATTGGCAAGATTCACCCGACATCTACAAATGGACACAAGTTCATCATTACAGCCACAGAGTATTTTACAAAATGGATCGAGGCTATCCCCATGACCTATATCATTGGTGTGCAAATTTCAAAATTCCTATTGAATTATATCATATGCCAGTATGGGAATCCCCTTGCCATAGTCACAGATAATGGTCGTCCCTTCAAGAATAAAGATGTCAAGGAACTCTGTGAAAAGTTTCATATCCAACACCATTTCTCCAGTCCATACTATCCACAGGGTAATGGTCAAGCCGAAGCATCAAATAAAACCATTATCAAGATCCTGAAAAAGGTTGTCAATGACACTGGTCGAGATTGGAATGTACAGTTGAATCCAGCACTATGGGCCTATCGCACTTCTATCTGCACACCTACTGGCGCAACACCTTATTCCTTGGTGTATGATGCGGAAGCCATTTTACCCTTGGAAGTGGAGATTCCTTCCTTGCGTGTTTCCTTGCAACATCTGATTGATGATGAGATGCACAGAGTCTCTCAGTTGCATCAACTTGAGATGTTAGATGAGAAACGTCAGACAGCCCTAACACATTTGCAAGCATATGAAAACCGTCTCCGTCGCTCTTATAATAAGAAGGTCAAAGGGCGACACTTCGAAGTGGGAGATTTGGTTTTAAAGGTAAACCCCAAGAATGCACAATCTACTAACATCATCAAAGGCATGTTTGAACCTAATTGGGTTGGGCCTTTCATAGTGACTGCAGCATATTGCTCGGGGGATATCAGCTTGCCACTCCAGAAGGTGAACCTTTGTCTGATCCTGTAAATAGCATGCACCTTCACAAGTACTGGGCATAATTTTCTATCAGCACTTCTTCAAGTATGATCCTGAAAAAATACAAAAAAATCAAAAAGCAAAAAAGAAGTGAAAAACAAAGAAAAAGAACAAAAAAAAGTAAAGAAAAATGATTCACCCTCTAGTGAAAACCTAGCAAATAGGCGCTTTGGGCAAGTACCATGGTGAAAACCTAGCAATCAGGTGCCATGTGTAAATGAGATCATTGCTCCGTCATCTATCATGACCTCTAGCTATGCTTTCTCTTGGCCGGTTTATCATGTCTATCTTTGTCTTGACCCAATGTTCTATTCCAGGCCTGTGATTGGTCAACATCATTGTCTTGCATACTCTGGTTTCTTGTACATATGTCTTTCAAATGTGTATTGGGTGCGTTCCCCTTGTCATGATCAATCACTGGAACTTTCAAAAAAATTGAAAAATGTCCTGAAATAAATCAAAAAAAAATTGAAAAATGTCCTGAAATAATTCAAAAAAATTGAAAAATGTCCTGAAATAAGTCAAAAAAATTGAAAAATGTCCTGAAATAATTCAAAAAAATTGAAAAATGTCCTGAAATAATCCAAGAAAATCAAAAAATGTCCTGAAAAAATCCCTAAAAAGTCAAATAAAGTCCTGAAAAAACTAAACACAAAAAAAATATACATCCAACGACTCGCAATCCAATGTTGCGCTTTAATGCAATCATGCATTAATAGATAAACTTTTTCACTCAAACCAGACATTCAAACTGATCGCACTTGTCATATCAATCAACTGCAAATTTATTTGTCCTTGTCACTACTATCATGGGTCTTATACAGGGTGTGGTATACTCGAAACCAGACTGTGTCCTATCTTAGACGGGGTACCGCATTCCCTGAAACTAGACAGCATGATCATCTTATCAACACTTTCAACTTTTGACAATGAAGATCAAGATGTTTGTTTGACTTGTTGGAATTTGTGCATCTTATCTTTTTACTGATTTATCTTTGGCTTCAATCATGTTCCTATGTTGCTCGATGATGTCACTGAGTGATTTAGAGTGACCGGGATGGTTCATGGTCCCTTTCTTTTTTGTTGTGATTATTTTTTGTCTGTGATGTGTCTATCTTTTGCAAAAAGGGTTGCATTTCAGCTCTGGCCTTCAATGCCATGATGCTACGCATCCGTTTTGCTACATTAAAATAAAGGTTCTCACCTACAAAGTGCATTAGTGAAAGCAGGTTTTTCTTTGTCTCTAACTTTCCTTTGTCTCATTTTCTTCTTACTAACATTTCTTCCATCCATTCGGATAGTCAGTTTGGTCTAGTGCTCTGATTTCCCCAAACACATATGCTACATCTTGCATTCATTGGTTAGTACATTTGCATCACATCGAGCATCACATCACGCATTTTATCCATTTCATATTATAAATGTATCAAAAACACATAAAAATGCATCCATACATGTTCCACAATAAACAGTGCATAAGTCATCCATACATGGAAAATAACATAAGTCATAACACATTGCATCCCATCATATCGATGCATATCATATCACATATCACAATAATATCAGAGTACAAAAATTGGACTGTCTGTCCTAAGTATGGCCCGCAGGCTGACTACATAATGTCAAACTACATCTATCTTTGTCCTAAGGAGTATGTGCCTCTGTCACTAGGTGCTCCCTCTATCCTCCTCATCCCTTCCATGTCTCAAGGATGATGTCCCTCCTGGTCTTGGCTGTGGTGGTCTGATAGGTCCACTCATCCCCATGCTACTCAATGACCTCCGAGAGCATGCCCTGCTCTCTGTCCTCGATCGTGCCTGATATGAAGCTGCTCTCTACTCTGGTGGGATTGCACTCTCATATAGTGTCCTCTAATGGCATATCTCCTCTCCGATCTCTATCGGCATCTGTGCCATCTCACATGCACTGGCATCCCTAATCGACCCAATATACTCAGTGACTCTCTGTTCTTCTCGCTATGCCTGAGCTACTGTTGTATCTTGAACCACTGTAAGTCTGGCTATCTCCGCTCTGAACTGATCCTTCTTTGTCCTCAAGATGGAATTCTGTCTCTCTAATGTTGCAATATGATCATGCCGACTCGCTATGGTAGCCCTGCACATCTCCATCTCCTCTATGCTAGCTGTCTCTGGCTCTATGGGTATATCCTGCAATGCCTCCTGCTCACCTGAATCTGGCTCATCCTCATCATCCCCATCCTCATCTTCATCCTCATCATCCCCCTCATCCTCATCACCACCCTCATCCTCCTCATCTTCATCATCTCCCTCCTCCTCTCCTGTGAGTGGGAAGTCCTCTTGTCTCCTCGGTACCGGAATATTAGGATCTGTCAATGGCACTGGCTGTCATCGTGCAAACCATCTCTCATACTCCTTTGTCATCCCTGTGTCCTCCACATTTGATCTCCAATCCCACTGTCTCTATTGTAGCTGTGTGAAGTTAGCATATGCTATGTGTGGCTGAATCATACTCCCCCACTGACTCATCTCTCTGTGAGATCAGGCAAAGTGTGCAATCCTCCTAGGTACATCCTGCCTCTCTCCAAACTGTCATATGACTCTCTCTGGAAGGTACATCTTAATCACTCTTTGGCGATTCACTGGTCACCCAATCAGGTACCTCTCCTATCTACAATACGGTAGCTCATCACTATCATCTGACCATCCAGGGCAATCACGATATGGCCTCCATGTGAACTCTCTCAATATGTCTAGCTCATGTTGCCAATACAATATGTATCCAAAAAGACCCTGTCTCAGTGCTCCTCCATAGCAATACACATATGGTCAATGTGGTAATACCTATCTCTTTGCAATCGATTGACATATGGCTATGTGCTCAAATGCCCATACCTGTAACAGTGTGACTCCACAGCTCAAAGTCTTAACCCCCTGATATGTTATCTGATGCAACTGAAAATATAGCATAGCAAGTACACATGGTCCCCATGCATACACTGTACCCTCTGTCACCATCTTCTCTAGAAGTCTTCCCCATCCAATCGAGAATCCATGTCCTTGTCTGTCCCCTGCTAGTAGGCATGCTATCACCACCGCTATCACCACATATCGTCGATCATACTCTGATGCCATGGTCTCCCAGCCAATCTCCCTCTCTATGATATCCAGATCATCTACATCGCACTCAAATAATCTACACAACGCATCTCTCCCTATCACTGGGTCATACTCTACCATCTCCCCATGAATCGGAATGCGGAGGATACGCCATACATCCTCCAGTGTCACAGTCGCCTCTCCAGTCGCCAGATGGAATGAGGTCTCCGAATGCCATCGCTCTGCCAATGCGGTAAGTAGTACTATGTTTTCCCTAATCTCGAGCATGAATGTAATATAGTATATCCCAAGTCCTGCTAATGTATCTCTGTCTGTGCTCCTGAGTCTATGTCATAACATGAAGCAGTCTGGTCGGTTCTCTCGCGTGATCAATGGATACTGTCGACTCTACATCACAATTGGGGCACATTTTGTCAATTTTAGGGTTTGCTCCTACGGGATGCATTTCCTTGTTTCATGTCCAAATCAGGGTGTTTTTACTCTATTTTGACCTATCCTATTCTCATCCCCCTTTTTCGGGATCATTCGCATGCCAATTTTGACCAAATTAGGGTTGCCAATGCACAACTGCGCATGTGTGCTCACTCTTGCACCTATGTAACAAAACCTACGCCTGTGTCCCCTACACAAGTGTTGAAGACCCTACACCAGCATAGGATTCACCCTACACAAGTGTAGAAGTCACTTTCTGCATTTTCTGTGGGCCCCGCAATGTCCCGCAAGCAAGTCAAATACATAAAATTGAAAATATGGGTTTTTGAGACACATACCGCTGCTCCCACGTCATCCAATCATCTGTACGTGCATACACATTCCCCAAGGTGATCTACCATTGGAATGTTCACCATCTCTCTTCACGTGTCCTTTTCCAGAGCAACAAATCCTCCTCTTTGGCTAGTGCAAATGAGCAATTTTCACTCTCTTTGTCTCATTTATAGATCTTTGTCAGTGCATAGATGGACATGCACTCTCACCATCTCATTTTGGTCGCAATCTTTTGCACCTTCAATTGCTTGTCCTTCATGTATCTAATCTCCGATTGTCAGTCCATTTGCTCCTATCATGTTCTATCATTATTATCGATCAATTGGCCTCTTTTCTGCATGTTTCCGGCCAATTCCTCGAGGGGGCATGCATATGTCATTGTCAGTGTCTGGGGCATTTTCATTATTATTCTTTGAAACAATGCTTAAAATTGCATTGTCTCAAAGAGGGGCAAAATGTAGACACCTAAAAATGGTCAACGCTTGCAGAGTCATACTTTAACATTTGCGCATTGCCTTATTTTAGGGTTTTTGCGTCACATTAACATTTCTCCTATGATTCGCACTTGGTCTTTATCATTTGCGAGCATCAAGTCGTTCTTCTGCATTCCTCATTTATCTCACTCTTGAATTTGGTCTTGTCGACAATAATCTTCAGTCATGATTTTGGTCAATCTTATCCTGACGCATCTATGTGTGTATTCATTTGTCATCATTTTGGACATCGTCAATCCTAATTAGGGTTTTGTCCTCTTATCAATCTTGTCATCATGCGATCGATTTGTCATCAGTTCTTGTCTTTTGATCAATTTGTCATCAATCTTGTCGTCTTGTGATTGATTTGTCATCGATCATTGTCCTCTTATCAATCTTGTTGTTTTACAATCTATTTTGTCATCGATCCTTGTCTTCTTGTCAATTTTGTCATTTTGCGATCGATTTGTCATCGATCATCGTCTTTCTCAATTATGTCAATTTGGATCAATTAGTCATTGTCCCTCGTCAATTGGCACATTTATCAATCACATCATTTATCAGCATTGGTCTTTTATCAAGTCAGAATCATGATCAAATCGAATCGATATCAATTATCCTTTTTCAAGACCTAATTGTCATCCTTGCATTTCTAATTCATCTTTTAGGGTTTCATGATTTTATTCATTTAACCCTGTTTGTCAATTCTCCCTCTAGGTTAAATAATTTATTTATTTATCCTAGGTCTTCATGTCACAATTAAATGTTTAATTTAATTGGCTAACTAATTATTCCTCTTTTTGTGAATTAATTAATAAATGACAAATTATTAATTGATTTACCTAATTTCTCCTAATTCCTAATTTCCTAATTTTTCATCAATTTCTAATTCCTAATTTCCTAATTTCTATTTCATCTATTTTTCAATTCTCTCCTATTTTTCTCCTAATTTCATGGGAATGACATTTCAATTTGTCATAATTTGTCATAATTGACAATCAATCAATTTTGACATAGAAAGTTGTCATAATTTGTCATAATTGACAATCAATCAATTTTGACATAGAAATTTGTCATAATTTTGTCATAAATTATCAATCAATTAATCTTGCATAGAAAGTGCAAATTTGTCATAATTTGTCATAATTGACATTCTTGATTTGCAATTTCCATTTGAATCTCTTCATGCTAATTTGATCTTTTCTCCAATTTGTCTATAAATTGGATGATTTTCTTCAATCCCAACTAATCACTTTTTTGAATCACTACCTGGTCGAATCAATCACGCTTTGAGTATTCTTGTGCTATCATCTTGTCTACTTGCTTTCACATCATGCTCATGCACTAGTAGGTGAGATCCACAACAAAGCTATTTGAAGGAGAAAGAAGGACAATGGAGCCACATGAAGGAGACATCCAAGTCTGCATTTGGTTTGCTTAGTTTTCAATCTTGAATGTCTTGTTTTCATGTCTTTATTGAGTGTGTTTAGGATTGATCATTGCATTTGAGCTTTCGTGATTGAGCTAGATTATTAATACTACTTGCTTTGATGATTTCCACATTTCCTAGCTACAACCGTAAATAATAAATAAACCAATTGAAGAACATTAATCGAGGAATGATAATATGGAAGAAAGACCAAGGTCGATATCTTCAAAAGAAATAGAGAAAATAGAATCACATACGATGACATAGTTCCACGTAAGTCCATCGGCAAAGTTGTGTTGGTATTTTGGTATGGTTTTGTCATTGATGTCAACACCTACTAAACACTTATCAACTTTGGCATTTTGGAGTATCGACAACATTCACCGGCAAGCATGTGACTTATGCATAGTCACTGGTATCTGGTACACCGGCAAGATATAATGATCACCGACACTTGGAATGATATGGAAAACATTTGGTTATGTCGAAGACATCATGTGGACACTTTGTCTTGGAGTTTTGTTTATTGGTATATTAGCATTTGCATATTTGTTGTTACCAGCAAATAGGTCCAGGTTACACCAGCAGGTTTATCTTTTCCAAATTAGCATGGCACGCTATGGAGATGACTTATTAATGTTGTAAATGCATTAAGATAACATATTGAATCGGTTATTGCATTGGGTATTAATTGTTATGTAAATTAATTTTATTGTAATATCTTGTAGAGCCAACCTACTAAATTGGTCTTAGGGTATGGTATAAATGTAAGATCTTATTTGTAAGATGAAATGAGGAATGCGAAAAAGGATTGTGTGAAGGTATATGCGAGAATAAGCAGAGCTATACACGCAGACATCATTTGAAGATTGAAGGAGGGTTTTTGAAAAGACAATCAAAACTACACCGGTACTGAATCCAGCATATGAAGATGCTATTTTGAGCAGTACATTCTTATTGGATTTAACCATTCAACTATAGTCAGTGTGACTCCCATTTTGTGATTGAGCAGTGAGCTCTAGGCGCTTGGCCTTTCTACATGTGCAGACCTCATTTGTATACACTTACTATCTGCAGTAGTATCATCTGATTGTAGGTAAGGTTTCCCACCATGGTTTTTCTCCTTACATGGTTTCCACGTACAAATATTGGTGTTATATGTTGTGGATGACTTTGTCCTTTTGTTCCATGCATTAATCCTTACCAGTATTGCAATTAACTGTTAAAACTGTCTACCGACATATTAGATTGGTTTACCGGTATTAAACATTAAGTTGGTTAAGTTGTTTTTGGTTTGAATTTATTAGACAACTGATTCACCCCCCCCCCTCTCAGTTGTCTCCGGAACCTAACAAGTTGGACCAAATACTATCATGGGTCATCAACCTATCATCTTATGATGATATAAAACATTAAAAACATCAATGACCATAAAGAGGAAATCACACGGGTATTCTAAACTATTCAGAAAATAAGTATTAATATAATTTGTAGAAGTATTGGTATGTACTAAGGAGTAGCTATGAAAGTACAAAAGGATAGCAACAATCACGTTAAAGACAAATGATGATTATTATTGGTGTTTTATTTAAAACATAACTAGTATTTGGTTGATCAAATCTCTTAGTAGTCGCCACAATTATTTAAGGTCTATTAAGTCAAATTGTTAAAAGGCAGCAAGAAGTGTGAATCGTATGATTAACATACAAGTGTATCGCTTGTGAAAAGGTATGCCTTTCAAAGTTAAAAACAAGATATAAAGGTCATATAGAGAACTTCATAATGGGGAGGAGAGAATAAATAAATAAATATAAATTTTCTGGCAGCATGGATCAAATCAGAAAAAAACTATTATGAATTTATAGGCAGTAACATCCCTGTTCTGGGTGGTATGCATGGGGGGATGTGTCTAGTAAGTATGCTTAATATATGAGGCACATGAAACCCAATAATGTTTTATGCAGAATGTAATATTAATAATATTAACAAAAACTACAAAGATACTAAGACGAAGGCATTCATACTTAACAATTTCACATACTGTGGCAGACCAGATCTGACGCAAATTAGATCTATCTACCACTACAGTTACTAAGTGGAATAATGATTAGTGACTTAGTAAATGGGTAGGGAAAGAAATATATAGGGAATATAATCTGATTTATTTATTTTATATGTGTATATACAAAGGTTGATTAGTCAACTAATATCTTATAAAGAACTATTTTGTAGTAAAACATATAGTGTAATACTACCTGAACTTAAATATATGTATGTATGTATGCGGTATATATATATATATATATATGTATGTATGCAATATATATATATATATATATATATATATATGCGGTACATATGTATGTATGCAGGATATTTATATGTATGTAGGATCATGTAAATGTAGGCTTAATTTATGGATTGAAAAATGATAATGAATTGTAGGATGTTATATGAATAATGTGGCAATATGATGGAGGCTATTGGGAGGAAATTTCCTTAGCCTAATTCAGGGATTATGATAATCCCTGGTAGGCAGTATATAATGAATATCTATATGCATATATATGGCTTGGTTGACTAAGTTCATCCAAGAAGAGACGGATATGACTGGTCCCCTCTGATGGACTTGGATGATGAGATGTGTCATCCAAGGCAAGGAATTGACATATGGTCTTCCTTGGATGGCTTGGGTGTAAGAAAAGACAGGAATCAAATTAACCTTCAATTTCCTAGATGGCTTGGGTGTAAGAAGTTACATCCAAGACAAGAATCGAATTAACCTTTGATTTCCTGGATGGCTTGGGTGTAAGAAGTTACATCCAGGACAGGAATCAAATTAATGTTTGATTTCCTGGATGGCTTGGGTGTAAGAAATTGCATCCAAGACAGGAATCAAATTCACCTTTGATTTCTTGGATGACTTGGAACTAAGATGGGTTCCAAGAAGGCGAGCTTTGCAGTCGCCTAAGGACATATCTTTGTATGGCATTCGTATCCTTTTTATTAGAAAATAATTGTGATTAGTGTTAATTAAGCATTTTGAAGCTAAATTGCAATATATATATATATTTGTTGTATTCTAACAATCTCTTTTGCGGGACAGTGATCTCTAACTAGTAGGGACATTTCAGTGGTATCAGAGCTATGATCCTGCCATCTTGTAGGGTAAACATGAATCATTGAATCATTCTAGTCAATAAGAAAAAATTGACAATGCGGGTATTCATGTGTATGCTTCGTATTTGAAATTATCCATGTGTATGCTTCATGTTTTTCATGTGTATGCTCCATGTTTTTTATTCATATTGGGAGATAACTCAGTTTGAGAAAATTGTCAATTGTTTGAGGACAAGCAATTTTGAGAAGGGCGGACTGTCATGTCCCCTCCTTGATCATTATATATATACGACATGAAGCAATTATTATTATTAACTAATATAATAACTATCAAAGAATGATTATTTGAAATTTATTTATTTATTAGATATTATTATTTAATTAATATTTTTACTAATAATAATATTTTTAAAATATTCAAATAAAAATAAATTAATATTATATTATAAACAAAATTTATATATTATAAATTATAATCATAATTTATTCTTAATCATAAACAAGTGCAATGTCCCTATCTACATACTAGAACTCTATAACCGAACAACCAAGGAAAACTAATTTATATATAATATAAGGCATCAAGGAACTCATACAAAGACATATGAAGAAGGAAACAATTACGATAGTTTCATTAAAGATGACTCTATGGTTAATAAAAATTATAGATAGGAAGACACAAGTAAATATGGACAACAATACATGCTTATAGCCAATCCATGAGAATAGACGTATAAGTTTAATATTGCCCAAACATATGAATAAGATATCACAATCATTCTCTTATATGCATCCTTCCAAAGGCTATCTATATCAATTTAATAGTCAACCAATTATTACGATACTAATATGTAGCATTGCTGAGACATGGAGCCTTGTATTATCATGGAGGATGGAAGATACACCATAAAGAATAAATAAACCAATTGAAGAACATTAATCGAGGAATGATAGTACGGAAGAAAGACCAAGGTCGATATCTTCAAAAGAAATAGAGAAAATAGAATCACATACGATGACATAGTTCCACGTAATTCCATCGACAAAGTTGGACCGAAGACTATCGTGGGTCATCAACCTATCATCTTATGATGATATAAAACATTAAAAACATCAATGACCATAAAGAGGAAATCACACGGGTATTATAAACTATTCAGCAAATAAGTATTAATATAATTTGTAGAAGTATTGGTATTGACTAAGGAGCAGCTATGAAAGTACAAAAGGATAGCAACAATCACGTTAAAGACAAATGACAATTATTATTGGTGTTTTATTTAAAACATAACTAATGTTTGGTTGATCAAATCTCTTAGTAGTCACCACAACTATTTAAGGTCTATTAAATCAAATTGTTAAAAGGTAGCAAGAAGTGTGAATCGTATGATTAACGTACAAGTGTATCGCTTGTGAAAAGGTATGCCTTTCAAAGTTAAAAACAAGATATAAAGGTCATATAGAGAACTTCATAAGGGGGATGAGAGAAAAAATAAATAAATAAATAAATATAAATTTTATGGCAGCATGGATCAGATCATATCAAAACTATTATGAATTTACAGGCAGTAACATCCCTGTTCTTGGTGGTATGCATGGGGGGATGTGTTTAGTAAGTATGCTTAATATATGAGGCACATGAAACCCAATAATGTTGTATGCAGAATGTAATTTTAATAATATTAACATAAACTACAAAGACACTAAGACTAAGGCATTCATACTTAACAATTTCACATACTATGGCAGATCAGATATGACACAAATCAGATATGTTTGCCACTACAGTTAGTAAGTGAAATAATGATTAGTAACTTAGTAAATGGGTAGGGAAAGTAATTTATAGGGAATATAATCTGATTTATTTATTTTATGTGTATATACAAAGGTTGATTAGTCAACTAATATCTTATAAAGAAATATTTTGTAGTAAAACATATAGTGTAATACTATCTGAACTTATATATATATATATATATGTATGTATGTATGCGGTATATATGTGTGTGTGTGTGTGTGTGTGTGTGTGTGTGTGTGTGTGTGTGTGTGTGTGTGTGTGTGTGTGTGTGTGTGTGTGTGTGTGTATGCATGCATGATATTTATATGTATGTAGGATCATGTAAATGTAGGCTTAATTTATGGATTGAAAAATGATAATGAATTGTAGGATGTTATATGAATAATGTGGCTATATGATGGAGGCTATTGGGAGGAAATTTCCTTAGCCTAATTCAAGGATTATGATAATCTCTGGTAGGCAGTATATACTAAATAATTATATGCATATATATGGCTTGGCTGACTAAGTTCATCCAAGAAGAGACAGATCTGGCCGGTCCCCTCTGATGGACTTGGATGATGAGATGCATCATCCAAGGCAAGGAATTGACATATAGTCTTCCTTGGATGGCTTGGGTGTAAGAAATTACACCCAAGACAAGAGTTGAATTAACCTTCAATTTCCTAGATGGCTTGGGTGTAAGAAGTTACATCCAAGATAGGAATCGAATTAACCTTCGATTTCCTCGATGGCTTGGGTGTAAGAAGTTGCATCCAAGATAGGAATCAAATTAACCTCTGATTTCCTAGATGGCTTGGGTGTAAGAAATTACAGCCAAGATAGGAATCGAATTCACCTTCAATTTCCTGGATGGCTTGGAACCAAGATGGGTTCCAAGAAGGTGAGCTTCACAACCGCCTAAGGACATATCTCTGTATGGCATTCGTATCCATTTTATTAGATAAGAATTGTGATTAATGTTAATTAAGAATTTTAAAATTAAATTTTAAGTTAGATTAGTTATATATATATATATATATATATAGATTTGTTGTATTCTAACAATCTGTTTTGCAGGATAGTGATCTCTAACTAGTAGGGACATTTCAGACCTACTTAGATCCTATCACATTCTTATTCATCGATCTAGTTACCAATTCCCATGTTTAAATCTTCTCTATCTAATTCACCTCCTCTTCCATTTCCTTAATCCAAATTTCACCCTTGTAGCTTTAAAATAGGTCTTTGGTTCCACCTAAGATAAGAAACAATAACTTGCTTGTTCACTAGTTTTTCCAAGTCTTCTTCTTATTTGAACTCCTTTATTCTTATGTTCAATAATTTGGTCCTCTAGGTGATTATTTTTCACATACTTTGTTGGTGTCTTAGGTGTCTATTTAGGTTATTATTCTTCTACAATTGTCTCTTCCTTTTCTTCCAAAGCAGTCTTTGTTACAACTGTGGTTGTCATTGCACCAAAATATTGACCTGTTAATGCTCGATACAACCCCTAGACTTAAATAGAATCCATAGGAGGTGGTTAATCCATGTAACAAACCCTATCATTGCATTACATAGAACAAGGAGACCAAGGGCGCACACCTTGCAACAATCCCTCCCCAATGCAAGTGAGGGTTTGAACCTGTGACCAAGCTCTGATACCACTTGTTACAAGTGTGGTTGTCGTTGCACCAAAAGATTGACTTGTTAATGCCCGATACAACCACTAGACTTATAGAATCCATAGGAGGTGGTTAAGCCATGTCACAAACCCGAGCATTGTGTTTCACAACACAAGGAGACCAAGGGCACACACCTTGTAACAGTATTCTCTTCTTCAACCATCAGAACAACTTCTATCTCAGTTTGATTCTATTCATCACTAACTTTGACATTTTTACTTTTAACAATATTATTTAATCTCTTATTGTAACACCATTATGCCTTTCTCCTTGAATAATATCCTAAGAAAATGCCATCATCATAGCTTGCATCAAACTCCCTAGATCTTCCTCATCTCTACTTATGTAGAACTTGCTTCCAAAGATTCTAAAATACTTAATTGTAGAAGGTTTTCCATTCCATAGCTCATAAAGTGTCTTTTTGTGATTCACTATTATCTAAATCATGTTAATAATGTAAACAATAGTATGCATGTAACCTCTTTCCGACACACATTAGGTAGGTTAGCATCCTTCATCATAGTTCTAGCCATTTCAACAATAGCCCTATTCTTTCTTTCTAAAACTCCATTTTGTTGATAAGTCCTAGGAGTAAAAAAATGCCTTCTAATACCATGTTCCTCACATAATCTATAAAATTAATTTTATGTAAACTATCCTCCTCTATCATATCTTAAACATTTGATCTTAGCATCAACTTGATTCTCAACTATAGATTTCAATACTTTAAACTTTTCTAATGCTTTAATTTTTTCTCTCAAGAAAGTAACCCATGTCATTCTAGAATAATCATCAATAAGCAACATAAAATACCATTCACCATTTATTTCTCTTTTCCTTGTAGGTCCACATATATTTGTATGAACTAGATCCAAATGTTTTGAAGTAGAATACTCTTTGTTACTAGATCTCCTCTTTTTTTCTTTCCTAACTAAGATTCCTTGCACATATTATCAACAGGTTTGATATTCTTTGGTAAATCTCTTACAACATGAGTATAACTAATCTTCAACATGTTGTCAAATTTGATATGTCCCATTGTTTTGTGCCACAACCAACATTCACTACTCTGCTCCAACATACAACTACTTCCACTATTATCCTTCACATAGTAAACATTGTCATTAGTTATTATACCTTCTACAACTAATCTTCTGGAACTTCCTTTTCTGATCTCACATCTGGACCAATGGAATATAAGCTTATAGCCCTTACTACACATTTGACTCACACTCAAAATGTTGGCAATTGACACTCAATTGGTTGGTTTCACTATGTTGTCATTGATGTCAACATGGTAATTTATTATGGCTTCATGTTTTGGGTTAGTTGTGTACTGGCAGGCACTTCACAAACACTTCACTGGTGTTGGTAGGTTGGAAGGAATTTTTTGGTTACCAACAATGCAGGCTGACATGGTTTAGAATCAGGTTATCGATATTGGAGGCCGATATCTTTTGGATCCGACATCAGCAATTGCTTTTGATATTCATGTATTTATGTTATCTAGCCGACATGTATGTTCATATTGTAATTATATTTGTAAGCCGACATAAGGCATAATGAGTTGTAAAGGGTATATAGATCAGTAGGTTAGATCATTTTGAAATATGATATGGAGGGATAGGAGAATATGATAATGTTATATAATGCGAAATATATGAGAGAGATCATGTATGTGAGGATATTATTGTAAAGGGTTATTCTGGTAAGGGTTTAGGGTTTCAGACTGGAACAGAAAGAGCTTAACTGAAACTATATTTAGGCATAGAAGATGCTATCTTTGCAATTCAATCATTTCTTGGAATTGTAGTTTGGATTTGTATGTATTCAGTGAGGCTCCTTTTGCAATTGAGCAGTGTTCTCGAGGCTGTAATCCTTCCTACAAGTGTAGGCCCCAATATTTTGTAATATCACTTCATATGGCCAGTGGATTGATATTGTGGGTCACAAATCCCACCCTGGTTTTTCCTTCTTGAGGTTTTCCACGTATAATTTTGTGTGTTATGGTATTCATTTATGTGATTGGCTTATTGATTGCTTTACTTCTTTCAATTCTATATGTACTAATATACCAGTTGGTGTATGCATGTTTTAATAAGGTTGAAATTGATCATTCTGGTAGAACACTGCTTCACCCCCCTCTCAGTGTTCTTGGATTCCAACAATTGGTATCAGAGCCTTGTGCCTCGGAGGAAGTTTAACAGCTTGAGGAAGATCTTGAATCCGAAATCCATGGATATGAGTTTGGAAAAGAAAATTGAGGTGGCACTTGAAGATTATGATGCTAAAAGGATGAAGAACTTAAAGATACAAAATTAATTGAATTCTGCTAAGGAATTCATTCTTGTCCTATAGGAGATTTTGTCATTTGTTCAAGCTAGGAGGAAGGAACTTTTGCAAAATCAGGATGATGAAGAGAAAGATGCACTTAAGGAATAGTGTCAGAAGTTGAGTCAAGAGAACATGATCATGAGAAATTAAATGCAAGTTATAACTATGAGAATGTCTAAGGAGATTGAAGACCAAAATAAAAAGGAAGAAAATATTGTTGTATCTCTAAAGAACAAATTTGAAGAATGTGGTAGGTTGGGTCATGAGAATGATATGTTGAGAACTGATTTATTAAAATCCTAGAGTAATGGAAAAGAGCTTGAGAAACAAATGATAATTTTGAGAGATGATCTGACTATTGCAAGTGAGTATAAAGAAAAATTCAAGATTAGTTCAACACAGCTAGATGAGTTATTGAAGAGACAAAAGCAGAATGGAGATTCCAGTGGACTTGGATTTGAACAAGGACAAAGTTTCAGTACTACAAATGAAGATCAAAACCATAAGACACCGGTAAGGCTGATTAATACTTATAAATTTAATGGCAGATGCTTTGTTTGTAATAAATTTGGTCACAAGGCTAAGAAATGTAGAAACAAAGCAAATCATAACCTTGATTATGCTCCCCGTCAATATTCTAAATGTAATAAGTATGGACATAAGACATAAGATTGCAGAATGAATGTTAAATGTTATGCATGTGAAAAATTTGGACATATGGCTAATCAGTGCAGGTCAAACAATTACACCGGTTTTAGCAAAGCAATTCAAAAGAACAATGTTACATGTTATCATGTAATTAGGTTGGACATGTTGCTAAATTTTGTAGAAGCAAAAACCCACTGGTTGGTAATGGAGGATCAAAGGATAAAGGGAAAGAAAAGGTGAATGAAATCCAGCAAGATCATACCCAGAGATGGGTCAGGAAGATGGAAGAACAATCTAGAGATGGGAATACACTAGTTACTTATCCAACATAAGAGGTTGTTCCTGCACCAGCGGGAAGCTCAACCAGTAACTAAGGAAGATGCCTTAGGGCTAGGAAAAATTCATGAAGATGTTGCATATGCCCCGGGAAGAGGTTTTGGAAGACGTTCAAGACATTGGATATGCTTATCTAGCATGGAGATGTCTTATCAAGATCCGGTATCTTTCACTAGAATTCATTGATATCAATGAAGGATTAGGGTTTTTCTTGGAGGATAAAGGGTCGAATTCATTTCATTTCTGATCACTTTGCATTCAGAGCAATTCAGAGAAATTCGGAGGAAGTCTAAGGTGATTCAAAGCGATCGATATCATCTTGAGAGATTTCACTAGTGATTGGAAGAGGTATTTAGGGTCTTTCACCGGCATCAATTCATAGGTATTTATCTTCAATCATGGAAGCAGGATCATCATCTATACCTATCTTTGTTGCAAATCTGATTGTTGTTGAGGTCAAGGACTCTCTTGGGCTGATTTTCAAGCGATATCCACATGTTGCTACCCTGGATGATTCGGTTGGCGCTTTTTCCTATGTTCCATAAGGAGTCGTGTATGTTGAAGATGTAAGATCCTACATTCACTGTCATATTGAGGATTTGGGAATGATTGATATCAAGAGCATGTACATGAATGAGTTAATTGGAGATTCTGGAAAGATTAAACCTAAATACCAGCATATTGTTGATCTAGGGTTTACCGGCACTCTGGATATTCTAAAATTCAAAGATAAAATTGTTAGGTATGTTTTGAGCAGGGTGCATGGAGATTTTATCTGGTTGGATAGACCATATAAGATTACAAAGGAGGTCGTCAGGGCAATCACCAGTTTACCACAGGTTGGACAATGTCTAAAGAAGAAAATTTCAAATGATCAGGTCAACAAGATTACCAGTGCAACATTAGATAGGCGATCAATGAGAATCAGTACTATCACCGACATAGACATCAGATTTGATAGTATGATCATTGGTTACAAGGTAACTCAATTAAACCGACTAAATTGTGTTTCTAGCTCCTACATTTATGTAGCTTATAAAATGATGAGGGATAATGTGAAGTTAAATCTATGTGGTTGGATGTTGGATGAATTATTGATTAACCTAGGAAAGATTAAAGGAGAAAAGAAAGGAACTTTCTAGTATGATAACCTAATTGTTTGTTTAATGTTGTTTTTCATCAATGAGACTCCTAGTTTTGGGAAGAAAAAATGGGCATTTGATATCCCGGTAGGGAGGCAACTAAAACAGTTTATGGATACATTGGGTAGCGAGAGAGATGACAAAGTATGGGGTTATTTTAAATAATTTCAAAAGGCTATGAATTTTAGGATGAGGGTTCCTAAGCACATTGTTGAGAAGTATTCAATTGACATGTGCTTCATGGTCAAGAAAGATGAAACTTTGATGGAAGCTGTTAGGCCCTGAAAGATTTGGATTGAGGAAATGGGTTATGAAGTTGATGCACAAATTCTTGATGCTTATGCACAAATGCTAATTGATGCACCAGTAGATGAAACTATCAAAACCTTTGGCACTGCTAAGAAAAAGACACAAGAGGTTGAAACTGAATTCAACAGGAAGAAAAGAGAGAAGTGGAAAGGAAAGAACCAAAATTATTCATTGAGCCTATTGCAACAAAGTCTGCATCTGATGATGACACACCCCTGACATTCAAAAGGGTAATAAGGAAGAAAACTAAAGAAACTAAGGTAGAGGCCAAGAAGCAACCGGTTAGGAAAGTTACTATCAGGGTACCGGCATAGAAGAAAGCACCAAAAGAAATACCTTCAGCCCCATCCTGTACTGGAAGAAGGAAGAAGAAGGATGACATTGATCTGGTAATTGAATCTGGTAATTTGACTATTATTCCACCAAAAACTTGTGCAAATTTAGTTGATGAGATTACTAAAGATGGTATGTTAAAAAATGTACAGTTTTATTATGACCATTTAGAAAATGATGAACATGGAGAAGTAGAGGAAGTAGTTTTGTTGTATTTGGATATTTATAAGCAAGCCCTATTAAAAATTGAAGACCAAATACTAGCACAGTTGTATGATATGTTAGATGCTAGAAGACTATCAGCAATGCAAGAGGACAAGCATATAAAGATTCAAGAGTTATTATATGTTTGTGTTTCTATTTCTCCAGAGGAGATGGATAAGACACTTGAAGTTGCAGATAGGAAAATCTTTAACAACAAGCATATAATTATCAGTCTTATGTTAGGTAGGGTCAATGAGATAATCAAGGAGACCAACAAGGCATGGGTTAAGTTAGTTGAAGAGAACCATGGTTTTTATACTTCACCAGAATCTAAGAAAGATACTGCAAACATCCCAGTTGAATGGAAGGGTAAAGGTATTATGGTTACTTCACCCTCAATTTTGAAAAACATTAAGATAGTGGAAATTGAGCCCCCAATAGATACAAATGTAAAGACAAATGTTAAGATACCGGAAAATACAGAGAGTGTAAAGGTTGATAATGTACAGGATACTCATGTTGAGGATAATAGTCCTTTGGATACAAATGTATAAGATGAGGTTATAGTTCCTAGGAAGGAACCGACAGTTATTGAGACTGCACCAAGTGGAGAAGCCACCGGTGCAAGTGAAGGAGCTATAAAGGTTAAAACATCAAAGGAGAAGAAAGGGGAATTTGACAAGGAACTGGTAGTGAGTCCATCATTTTTGTCAATTGACACCTTGCAGGTTAAAAAGAAAAGCATAACCGAGATGAGTCTACTAAACTCGTGATGATGGTTGCATAGAAAATGATGAAATAAGGATCTATGGATAAAGGTGTTATTGACCAGTCTATCACTCTTTTGCATAGACTAGTCCCAAACTGCAAGTTTGGCAGAGAAGTGATCCCATTCGATAAGATTAAGACAATCACAAAACACATTTCAGAGGATTTCTAGTCCTTGCAATAGATATCAAATCGACAAGCACTGGAGAGATTCACATAGGCAAAGAGAGCTACATTTGATCAAGTGATTGAGTCTGAGAGGAAGAAGATTAATGAAAAGTTGAAATTAATAGATAATACATTGAGGTAGTGTACTAATATCTACAAAGTATGTTGTAACACAAGTTTTCTCACAACTGAGATAGATAAAAGGATTAAGGAGATTCAGGAGGAGATTGCAGGTATAGCCAATTCTTTTGATGGATTGGTTTCATTGACTACATCCATTGATGGTAAAATTTTGGTTTTGGAAGCCCAAGTTTTTTCTCTTGAGAAAGAAAAAGACAAAATCATAAGGAGAGGCAAAAGTCTTAGAGGTTTGGTGAGTCTCTGGTTGGATTAATTAAGTATACATAAGAAGGAGTGTATAGATCTGGTTGGTAAGCCCACACTGACAGAGATTAATGGGAAAGAGTAATTTGCCCATATGCTAAATGGACTTGTATCTATTTCTAACACTTTCAAATCAGGTTGGGATACCTATCTTGAGCTATTGGAGAAGGCCTATCCAGATATTTTCAAATACATCCAGCTCCGATAAGATATTCTGGGACATATTCATTGTACAGTCTTTCATTCTTCATCTCATTTTTTGGCTTTTTGGTATTTTTTGATGGCATTGATGCTAAAGGGGGAGTGATATAGATGTGAAAGACGAAAAAGGGAGTTGTATACATTAGGGGGAGTACAGGTGAAAACTATGGAAGTATGGAGTATTTTGTATTGATGGATATTCAGCTCATGGGGAGCAGGCTCAGGATGAAACTGACAGATGGAAACCATGATCATTTTTCACTTGAGTGTTTCCATCTATGCCAAAGGGGGATATTGTTGGAAATTGACACTCAATTGGTTGGTTTCACTATGTTGTCATTGATGGCAACATGGTAATTTATTTCGGCTTCATGTTTTGGGTTAGTTGTGTACTAGTAGGAACTTC
The DNA here is from genome assembly GCF_030272615.1 of Cryptomeria japonica. Lineage (NCBI taxonomy): Eukaryota > Viridiplantae > Streptophyta > Pinopsida > Cupressales > Cupressaceae > Cryptomeria > Cryptomeria japonica. The sequence continues at coordinate 649,171,879 of NC_081413.1, forward strand.
ACAGACACTTCACCAACATCGATAGGTTGGAAGGAATTATTTGCTTACCAGCAATGGAGGTCAACATGGTTTAGAATCAAGTTATCGGTATTGGAGGCTGACATTTTTTGGATCCCGCATCGACAATTATTTTTTATACTCATGTATTTATGTTATCTAGCCGACATGTATGTTCATATTATAATTATCTTTGTAAGCCAACATAATGTTAGGCAGTTTAGATAACCGGAAGACAACTGAGAGGGGGGTGAATCAGTTGTCATGGATTATAGGAACATTCAACAATTTAAACTTTAACAACAGAACCCAAAACAATAATACTTGAATAGCAGTTAATCCAATTAAAAATAAACAATAATCACAGAATAAAATCCATCCACACAACTCCAAGATTTGTACGTGGAAAACCCGGTAAAGGGAAAAACCACGGTGGGAAGCCTACCCATAGTCAGATAATACTTTTGCAATAAGTATGTGAATTACAATGAAGGGGTCTACACTTACAGGAAGGCCAACAACCTAGATAACACTTCTCATCACAAAAGGAGCCTCACTGACTACATACAAATATAGACAACAATTCAGAGAAGTGTTGAACTGCAAAAGATAGCATCTCCTATGCCAAAGTATAGTTTCGGTTAAGCTCAATACCAAAGGACTAAATCCTCTTACATAAACCCAATTTGATCTCCAATGATCAACCAACTCCTTTTCCTGAATGATATTACATTACTTGCACATTACATTCCTTGACCATGACCTCTTGCATTAACCATGATGATCTACAATGAGATATTACATCTATATATACAAACCCTCGACCATAAACAATCAGGTTGGCCACCAGACAATAAACTAATTACATAATTACAAACCATGTTGTCCTAAGACCAAACAAGTAATATCAGCGCATAGGACATCCCAGAAATGTATCAATAGGTCCTATCCACATGTTATATTAAAGTTGGTCCATAACCTAGATCAAGCGGGACCAAGTATAGGTCCACATGCTTCAACAATGATCTCTAAACACCAAGTCTTGAACATGATCACCAATAGCATCTTGAAACTCCATCAGAAGCTATACCAACACCACTTATGTAATTCATCAAAGATCTCCATCAAAAGTTCTATCGATGAAACCCTCGTTGGAACCAGAAACCAATCTTCTAAGTAAGCAGGATAGCATCCAATCACCAGACTGAAACCAACTAAGAAAATAAGAGTATTAGTATCATGAACAAACTAATTCCATCACCAAACTATACTGGAGCCTATCGGATCATACCGGATCCAAGTTAACCAGAAACCAGTTAACCTACCCGAGACCAGAAGGATGTTGGTAAAGCATCCAAACACCTAGTGTTGACATCAATGACAAAATATCAATGCAACACATAATCAATTCCACCAAATTGCTAATAATCTCCCTCTTTGGCATTGATGGCAACACTAGATGTGAAAAAAATCTAAGTACCAAGAAATGCCAAACAAGTCTCCCACTGTGGAAGACATCCAACAATCACCCGCAAATAGCTCTGAATATCAATATCTCTCCCCCTTTGACTTTTACTTTTTCACATCAATATCACCCCCCCTTACTTTTTCTTTATCTTTTTCACATCACTATCTCTCCCTCTTTAAAATTAATGCCAGAAATCTAACAAAAATATCAAAGCAAAAACATAAGCCTCTGAATCTCAAAGTTGAATACTCCCCCTGAGTAGTAGCATCCCACATTAGTGCTAGAATGAATAGTATCTCAGATAGTGCATGCTAGACTAATGCCAAACCGCATCAATCAAGTCTCTATTGGAGGGGCAGAAACTCTCAATCTATCTCTCAAGTACTCAAATGATTCCTTGGATAAAGGTTTAGTGAAAATACCTACAATCCACTCTTTAGTGTCCAATAAACTAGTCTAACTTCATTTGCTTCCACTTTATCCTTCAAAAAGTTATACTTGATAGATATGTGCTTTGTCTTAGAATGAAATATCGGATTCTTTGATATATCAATAGTAGCAGAGTTATCATAGTGAATAACTATTGGTGCATCATAATCCACCTTTATATCCTTCAACATTTTCTTCATCCATAAAACTTGTGTATAGTTAGTAGAAGCAGCAACATACTCAGCTTCAGCAGTAGATAGAGAAGTACATGATTGTTTCTTGCTGATCCATGAAACCAACTTCTTTCCAAGAAAGAAATCTCCACCAGAAGTACTTTTCTGGTCATCAACGTCTCCAGCCCAATCAGCACCTATATATGCACATAAAGTAAATTTATCATCTTTAGGGTACCATAAGCCATATTCTGATGTACCTTGAAAGTATCTAAAAATGCTTTTCACCGCCATCTCATCATTTTCTCTAGGATCACTCTAAAATCTCGAAACAATACAAACAACATTCATAATGTCAAGCCTAGTCTAAGTCAAATAAAGCAGACCTCTAATCATAGATTTGTATCTTGTAGGATTTACCGGTGTAGAAACATCTTTTCTTGTCAATTTCTCACTTATAACCATAGGTGTACTTACCAGTTTAGAATCTCCCATACCAAATTTCTTCAACAATTCCTTAGCATATTTAGTTTGATAGATAAAAATACCTTTGTCAGTCTAAGTAATCTGCAAACCTAAGAAAAATTTCATCTCACCAATCATAGACATTTCAAATACTTTCTCCATATTCCTAAAAACCGATTTAGTTCCAATAACATTTTTATTTTTAGGCCGGGGAACCAAAGTTCATGTGTTATTTTTCTCAATCTAATCTAATTCTTCTTCCATATCTTTTAACCAAAATTCATCTTTACATGCCTCAATTATTGATACCAGTTTGACTTGTGAAATTAAACATACCTCATTAGTTGCCAGTCTTCTTCTTGGCATCACTCCATTGCTCTTATCCCCAATGATTTGATCTTCAGAATGATGTAGTCTCACATACCTAGGAGTCTTCTAACTCTCTGTTCCTCTTCCCTATTCTTCAGTTACTATAGAATTCTCTGATGTTGCTGGAGTAACTGGTTCAACTCTTTGTTCTAGTAAAGGTGCTACCGGTTCAGATATAATCATTTCCACTGTCAGTTTTTTCTCATAAACTCTGATTTGACTTTTGTTCAGCTCATCTACTTTGACATTAGCACTCTCTGCAATTCTCTGCAATCTCTTGTTATAACATCTATATGCTTTGCTTTCATTAGAATAACCAAGAAATATGCCTTCATCACATCTAGGATCAAATTTCCCAATAGTATCATCTCTCCCGATATAACATTTATAACCAAAATTTTTGAAATACTTAACTGTAGGTGTATTGCCAAACCATAATTCATAAGGTGTCTTACCGGTTTATCCTTTGATATGTACTATGTTGAATGTATAAACTATTTTAGTCATTGCTTCTCTCCAGTAGATATGAGGTAAATTAGCTTCCATCATCATTGTTCTAGCAGCATCCAAGATAGTTCTATTTTTCCTTTCCACAACTCCATTCTGCTGAGGTGTCCGGGGAGCAGAAAATTGTCTTCTTATACCATGATTGTCACAAAAGTTATTAAACTCACCGGATGTGAATTCTCCACCATGATCTGATCTCAAACATTTAATCTTCAATCCTATCTCAGTTTCCACCTTATCCTTAAAGATTTTAAACTTTTCAAATACTTCAGATTTTTCTCTCAAAAAAGTAACCCACATCATTCTAAAATAATCATCAATGATTAGCATGAAATATCTATCACCATGAAAACTTTTAACTCTAGCAGGGCCACACAAATCAGTATGAATAAGATCAAGAACATCATTTGATTTATCTTGTATACTCCTAAAAGAGATTCTAACATGTTTACCCATTTGACATTCTTTACATACTGGATTATAGGGCTTCATAATCTTAGGTATATACCTAACAGCCTTAGTTGAACCGATCTTCACAATGCAATCAAAATTCACATGACACGGTCTTTTATGTCATAGCCAACTTTCATCAATCTGTGTAATCAAACATGTCTTCTCACTGGAGTTCAAATGAAATATATTACCTTTTGTCTGTGTACCAATTACAATATTCAAGCTAGATCTGTTAATGATTTTGCATTTTCCATCCTTGAACTATAATTGAAACCCCTTGTCTACCAATTGTCCTACACTTAAAAGATTATGCTTCAAACCTTTAACATAATAAACATTGTCATTATTGTTCTTAACATCCAATGATATAGTTCATTTTCCTTTAATCATACATGCCTTGTCATCTCCAAATCTAACTAGTCCACCATCAAATTCTTGCAAAGATAGAAACTTCCCTTTATCTCCAGTCATATTATGTGAACAACCACTGTCAATTACCCATTCATCCTTGTCTTCAATTTTAGCAGCAAGTGCCTTCTCCTCAAGTACATTCTCTTTCAGTGTCAGATCATCTTCCTTGATAGCCAGGAACACCCATTCCTTCCCATTGTTGGATCCACTAGCAGAGTTTTCTGTCGGTTCATCATTTGAATCAATAATCTCTTCCTCATCCGCTATGTAGCATGTTTATCTCTATTTTTCTTGAATCTATACTTGTTTTGATATCTAGGGTTAGGCTTAAATGATCTTCTAACTCTTTCTTCAAATCTTGAATTCCTTTCAGGACATCTAGATGCAAAATGATCAATCTTATTACATGCAAAACATTTAAAAGGTGCTTTTCCTTCATACTTTCTTCATATCGGTCCTTTCGATACTCTTCTAGAAAATGTTGCTTCAATTTTCTCAAAATCATCATCTTCTCTCTTCATATCTTCTAATTATTTTGCATATAAAGCTTTCCAATATTGCTTACCGTTTGTAGATGTAGATGCATGAAAAGCAGGTTTAGTCTTTATAGCTCTAGAAGGTCCAAATTCCTCAAGCTCAAAAGAAAATAGTTTCCCAACCAAGGTATCTATGTTGAAAGATGTATTAGCCATTGTTCTCAACTCATTAATAGTAGTAGCCTTCATTTTGTAAGCCGGTGGTAGGGCTCTCGAGACTTTAGAAATAATTTCATCTTCGTTCAAAGTTCCACCAAAACATTGAATTCCCATAACAATCTCATTTACCCTTTCCATGAATGCAGTAATCCTTTCATGTTCTTCCATCTTCAGGTTTTCATATCTCACTCGGTAACCATCAAGTTTAGAAATCTTCACTGTAGGGTTATCTTTATTAAGAGTCTCCAATTTATCCCATATATCCTTTCTAGATGATTTGTCTGTTAATCCCATTATTTGTTGATCAGAAAGTGCACACAAGAGGGCTTCTCTTGCTCTACAATCATTCTTAAGTTCCTTGTCTAGGTTTTCCAAAGGAGGATTGCCAGCTCTTGGATTAAAGGGTGTGACACCATTTTGTGTGATCTCCCAAATTTCCTTGCCAAGACATCTCAGATGAGTCTCCATCCGAATCTTCCATGCTATGTAGTTTGTTCCATCAAGCTTTGGAATATCCCTTCAAAAAATAGCTCCAAAAGAACTAGATGAACTTGAACTGTTAGTCACCATAGGATCTTCCTCAAGTGGTTAAGCTTTCTACAGAGAGGACCAAAGCTTTGATACCAATTGTTAGAAAGTTCTGATAACTAGAAGACAACTAAGAGGGGGTGAATCAGTTGTCATAGATTACAGGAACATTCAACAATTTAAACTTTAACACCGAAACCTAAAACAATAATACCAAAATAGCAATTAATCTAATTAAGCATAAACAATAATCACAGATTAAAAGCCATCCATACAACACCAAGATTTGTACGTGGAAAGCCTGGTAAAGGGAAAAACCATGGTGGAAAGCCTACCCATAGTCAGATAATACTTTTGCATTAAGTATGTGAATTACAATGAAGGGGCTTGGACTTGTAGGAAGGCCAACAACCTAGAGCACACTTCTCATCACAAAAGGACCCTCACTGACTACATACAAATCTAGACAACAAACCGGAGAAGTGTTGAACTACAAAAGATAGCATCTCCTATGCCAGACTATAGTTTCGGTTAAGCTCAATACTGGAGGACTAAATCCTCTTACATAAACCCAATTCGATCTCCAATGATCAACCAACTCCTCTGCCTAAATGATATTACTTTATTCACACATTACATTCCTTCACCATGACCTTTTACATTAACCATGATGATCTACAATGAGATCTTACATCTATATATAAAAACCCTCAACCATAAACAATCAGGTCGGCTACTAGACAATAAACTAATTACATAATTACAAACCATGTCGTCCTAAGACCAAACAAGTTATATCAACACATAAGACATCTCAGAAATACATCAATAGGTCCTATCCACATGTTATATTAAAGTCGGTCAATAACCTAGATCAACCGGGACCAAGTATAGGTCCACACGCGTCAACGATGATCTCCAAATGCCAAGTCTCAAACATGATCACCAACAACATCCTGAAAATCCATCAGAAGTTGTACCAACACCACTTATGTAATTCATCAAAGATCTCCATCAAAAGCTCTGCCAGTGAAACCCTAGACGGAACCAGAAACCAATCTTCTAAGCAAGAAGGATAGCATCCAATCACCAAACCAAAACCAACTAACCAAATAAGAGTATTAGTATCATGAACAAACTAATTCCATCACCAAACTCTACCAGAGCCTGCCAAATCATACCGGATCCAAGTTAACCAGAAACCACTTAACCTACCACGACCAGAAGGGTGTCGGTAAAGCATCCAAACAGCTAGTGTTGACATCAATGACAAAATATCAATGCAACAAATAATCAATTCCACCAAATTTCCAACACATAAGGCATGATGAATTGTAAAGGGTATATAGATTAGTAGGCTAGATCATTTTGAAATATGATATGGAGGGATAGGAGAATATGATAATGTTATGTAATGTGAAATATATGAGAGAGATCATGTATGTGAGGATATTTTTGTAAATGGTTATTCTAGTAAGGGTTTAGGGTTTCAGACTGGAATAGATAGAGCTTAACCAAAACTTATTCAGGCATAGAAGATGTTATCTTTGCAGTTCAATCATTTCTCCAGATTGTAGTCTAGATTTGTATGTAGTTAGTGAGGCTCCTTTTGTGATTGAGCAGTGTGCTATAGGCTGTAAGCCTTCCTGCAAGTGCAGGCCCCTATATTTTTTAATATCTTTTCATATGGCCAGTAGATTGATATTGCGGGTCACAAATCCCACCGTGGTTTTTCCTCTTTGAGGTTTTCCACGTACAATTCTATGTGTTATGGTATTCATTTATGTGATTGTCTTATTGGTTACTTTACTTCTTTCAATTCTATATGTACTAGTATACCAGTTGGTGTATGCATGTTTTAATAAGGTTCAAATTTATCATTCTAATAGAACATTGATTCACCCCCCACCCTCTTAGTGTTCTTGGATTCCAACAAAAATGTTATGTCTTAGACCCTTAACATAATAAACATCACCATTATTATGCTTACCATCAATTGAAATAGTAGCTTTACCACAAATAGGTGCAACTTCCTCACTTACAAATTTTACCAATCCACCATCATAGTCCTCAAAATCAAAGAACTTTCCTTTATCACCTATCATATGATTTGAATATCCAAAGTCAATTATATATGCCTCAGGCTCTATTTTTGCATGTAGTGCAGTCTTCACAATCACTAGTTTTTCACTGTTCTTCAAATCTTCCAGATTACTAGACCTTTCATTACTCCTCTCCTCTATAGCTGAAAATAATGATTCTTCATTTGAGTCATCACTATCCTCTTCTTCAGATGAATAGGTCTCTATTGAGCATAAATTAATTTTAGGTTTATCTCTATCATGTATTCTCATATTTCTATTATTCCATTTGTGATTATCTCCTCCCTTGTTATCATCATCAAGTCATCTACCATATAATATTCCTTATAAGTACATCTAGAAGCATAATGACCAATTCTTCCACAATTGAAACACTTGAAGGGTAAATTTCCTTTGTATTTTTTGGATCCTTTCTTTTGTCTTCTCACAAAGTTTTCTTATGTCTCATTCATGTCATTTATTGCTTCAATTTCATCTTTACTCTTCTTGGTAGTTTTGAATGTTGTTTCTTTCTTCTCTTTTTGCAAGTCATCTAGCTCAGCAATCTCAAAGGCAAAGAGTGAGCCATACAACTAATCCAAGATGTACTTGTCCATATGATGGCTTTGTTCAATGGCATACTTCTTAGGTTTGTAGGATTTAGGCAATGTCAATGTCACCTTTCTCACAACTTCACTTTCTTCTAATTTACCACCAATACCTCTAATTGCACCCACAATCTCATTCACTCTATGTAAATAGACTTCAATGTTCTCCTCATCAAATATATTCATGTTCTCAAATTTACGCTTTATATTTGTTAACTTGCCTTTCTTTGTCTTCTATTCTCCTTCATCTACACTACTCAAATTCTCCTAGATCTCTTTTTAGCTAACTTCAACCCTATAAATTTAGCAAATACTGAATCACTTAAATAGTTGATAATTACAATTTTAGCCTTCACATTGTTCTCATGTGCCTTAACTTCATCCAAAGTTTGAGATCCATTTGTTGGAGCAGTATACCCCTTTTGGATACTCTCCCATTTTCTAGTTGGCAAATATTCCAAATGACATTCCATTCTTTCCTTCCAATAAGAGTAACTTGTGCCATCAAACTTCGATGCTTTGTAATTTACTTCTTGCACCATTACAGTGTTCCCTTAAGGGGTTAAGATTCTCTAAGAGGATCCGAGCTCTAATACCAATTGTTGAACACACCCAAGGACATAGAGGGAGGGGTGAATCAATCAATATCTCAAAATACTTAACTTTTGATCATTTAAACTTTAAACCACAATTAACTTATTACTACAATTATGAAACATGAAAGCACAAAATACATGAACACTAGATTTACATGGAAAACCCTAACCAAAGAAAAACCAAAGTGAGAATCACAGTCACAATATGAATAATTTATTACAATGTTTAGGCTCAAGAACAAGGATTTGACTTCCCTTGAATGGAATTGCAAGACTAAGGCGCACAACCTTAGGGCAAGATACAAAGGACTTGCATTACTGAGATTCACTATTTCAGGGCAAGATACAAATGAATGCACTGATTGCCAAAAGGAACACACCTTCTTCCAACAGGTGTTGAAGATAAATGGATTTCAATGAACAAGATATCATGATCATAAAATTGTCCTTGAACTACTATGTCAGGTGACCAATATTGTGGAAAACACATCTAACCTCAAACACTATCTCAAAGCTCTTCACAAACTATCTTTCACACTTCTCCTATACCAAATTTTCTTGCACATCATTCATATCAACTTCACATCAATTCACATACATCCCATACTCAACTCATACATCCACACTCATATATTTACAAAATAATTCATTTAAACCCTAGTTGAGGATCAACCACATACAAAATAAATAATATTACATAAATTTAGCCACTTGGACCTATAACATCCATTTTGGTCCACTCCAAGAGATAAAGGGGACCCAAACACATCAAAAAAAATAATTCCCAATTGATTATAATGAACCACACATGCTAACACATCCTCCAAGATTGGCATCAAATGAAACATGTAGGTAAACAATGTAGTATGCCAACGGGTATGTGCAAGATCATGGTGTGCCAAAACAGGCCCTTAAGTGGCAATGAAATTTCAGAAAATCAGAGTTATGCAATTTGACATGAAAATTTGAATAAGTTTTGAACATTATTTTTAAAATATGTAAGAAGAAAAATCTATAGAAAATTGAATGTAGTTTCTAAGCTACTAGTTTTTTTTTGGAAAAAAAAAATCCTATTTGATGAAAATTTCAAATTTCAATGCTGTGGTACTAAAATTTTAGGAAAAAGATAAGAAGTAGGCGTATGTCTAACCACCCTAATCACAATCAAATCATAATATTTTTTTATAAGATTTATAATATAATTATTAGACTCATTTCCGGATTTGACACAAAAAAATTAATTATTTTTTATAAAGTAAATAATTATTTATGATTTTTTTACTACAACTTTTCAGAAATTCAAAAAATCCTACGTATGACCACCTTAACTTGGTCAAAATCTTATGAAATTCATTTTTAAAAATCTTTTTCCCTATAGTAGACGAAGCATAGGATGTGACGCATGTTTCGGATTCAAAAAATATTATACTGTTTGAAAGTTATGAGTGTTTTTCAATCAGTCTATCAATTAGGACTTTTGTCAGAATTCAATTAGAAAATAAATAACAATTATTTATTAAAGTCGAAATAAGACAAGCCTTATATTGTTGGAAAGCTGAGAATGTCCCTAGAAAACCCTTTTCATTTTATCATTTTTGGCTATAAAAAAAGTCATTAGCCACTAGTGTAAAGTCTGGAAAATCAAGGAATACTGAAAAACACATTTTTTCAGTTGACTTTCTAGGCTTGTCACTTCCAAGCCAAATCACAAAGAAAACCCAAGCCAAAATTTCAAATTTGAAATTTGTACAACAGAAATCGGATATTCGATAGAATTTACAATCGGATATTCGATTTTAATAAGTAAATTCAATAACTAAATTTGCACATAATTAATCTATTGTTTATTAATATTTTAATATATAATATATTAATATACAATATATTAATTTATAAATATATTAGTATATGATATTAGGGAGAGGGAGAGGGGGGAGTGGGGGAGAGAGAGATTAGGGGAGAGAGAGAGAGAGAGAGAGAGAGAGAGAGAGAGAGAGAGAGAGAGAGAGAGAGAGAGAGAGAGAGAGAGGGAAGAGAGAGAGGTATTATGGATGACTTTGTCATGTGTTGTATTGGTTTTGTCATTGATGTCAACACTTGTCTTCTTGGAGGGTTACATTATGTTCACCGGTATGGTTAGTGGCTTATGCATAGTGACCGATATATGTTCACTAGCAGGTTATATTGTTCACCAGCAATGATGATAACTTGGAGATCATTTGGTTATGTCGAAGACATGGACTGGAAGTTTGGATTTGGTGTTTTGTGTATTGGTCTAATTGGGTTGATAGATTTGCCTTTACCAACAGATAGGTCTAGGTTATGGACCGGTACATGTTATCTATTCCAGATCAACACAACACGTTATGGAGATGATTTATTGATTGGTAAATGTATTGAGCCAACATGTTGTATCGCATCAAGACTTATTTGTAATTGATTTAAATTTAATATCTTTAGTGAGCCAACCTATTCATTTAGTCTTAGGTTTTGTATAAATGATTGTAAGATCTTATTGAAGATCGGGGGTATGGATATGGTATGAGTGTATTCAAATATTGAAGAGCGAAAATAAGCAAATCCTTGTGTGAATCATGCAGACATTATTCGAAGGTTGAAGGAATGTTATGAAGGTGTTTTGACACTCATGTTGAGAGCTTAACCGGTACTGAATCCAGCATTGGAGATGCTATTTTGAGCAGTACATTATCATTGGATTTAACCATCCAATTGTGTAGTCAATGTGACTCCTATTTTGTGATTGAGTAGTGAGCTCTAGGAAGTTGGTATTTCTACATGTACAGACCCCATTTGTATACACATACTATCTGCAGTAGTATCATCTGATTGTGGGTAAGGTTTCCCACCATGGTTTTTCCCTTACCGGGTTTCCACGTCAAAATCTATGTGTTATGTGTTGTGGATATTGTTTTTTTTTCTGTTTCATGCATTAAGTTATACCTATATTGCTATAACTATTAATTTGTTTTACCATTACTTAAGTTTGGTTTGACGGCATTTGGTTTAAATTGGAATAACTTGCATTTGGATTACAATTTATTGACTACTGGTTCACAACTGATTCACCCCCCCTCTCAGTTATCCTTCCCGGGACCTAACAATTGGTATCAGAGCTAAGTCCTCTTTTTGTAGAAGCCTAACAGCGTGAGGAGATCCTATGGAAAATATTTTCAAGAAGGACAATCCGTAGCTTGATGGAACTAACTATGGTATATGGAAGATCAGAATGGAAACACATCTGAACTACATTGGAAGAGATATATGGGATGTTACAAAGAATGGCTATGTTGCTCCTATTCCAAATCAACCTCATCCACCAAAATTGGCTAAGGACATGGACAATGATTGCAAAGAAAGAGAAGCACTTCTAAGTGCATTATCAGATCAACAAATCATGGGATTATCAGACCGATCTACTGCTAAAGCTATTTGGGATAAGATGGAAACATTGAATGAATGAGATACCACTGTCAAGATTCCAAAATTAGAATGTTACCGGGTCAGGTATGAAAATTTAAAAATGGAAGAAGATGAAAGAATTTCTGCATTTATGGAAAGAGTTAATGAAATTGTTTTAGGAATACAATGTTGTGGAAGATCCTTAAGTGAAGATGAAATTATGTCTAAAATTTTAAGAGCATTGCCACCGGCTTACAAAATGAAAGTAACTACTATTAATGAAATGATAACAGTGCCTAATACTTCAGTTTCTAGAGATACTTTGGTTGGAAAACTTTTAGCATTCGAGCTTGAAGAATTTGGTCCTGTTGCTACTGTAAATACTGATTTAGATTTTAAAGCATCATTATCATCATCTGAAAAAACTGATTGGAAAGCACTTTATGCAAAAGAACTTAAAGATATGAGGATAAAAAAATGAAGAACTTGAAGCATTATTTGCAAGGAAAATACCTAAAGGTCTAGCAGGGAGTAAGTATGAAGGTAAAGCACCTTTCAAATATTTTAATTGCAATAAAGTTGGTCATATGGCATCTAGATGTCCTGATAGACATGCAAGATTAAGGGAGGAAGCAAAAAGATCATATAAGCCTAACCCTGAATATCAAAGATACATATTTAAGAAAAACAAAGATAAATCATGTTACTATGCAAATGAAGGTGTTACGGATGATTTAGATGAAGATCTAGCAGATAATGGATGGGATTTTGTTGCAATAAAAGAAGATTAACCAACACCTATTGTCAAACCGGTAGAGTAGGCACTGGCAACAAAAATTGAAGGAAAAGATGAATGGATTATAGATAGTGGATGCTCGCATCATATGACTGGTGATAAAAGAAAATTCTTATCTTTTTAAGAAATCCATGGAGGTCTAGTAAGGTTTGGAGATGATAAAGCTTGTTTAATCAAAGGAAAAGGCACTATATCTTTGGATGGTAAGCATAATACTGACAATGTTTATTATGTATAAGGTTTAAAGCATAATCTTTTGAGTGTTGGTCAGTTAGTGGAAAAAGGATTACAGTTACAGTTCAAGAATGGGAAATGCAAAATCATAAACAGAACTAGATTGGAGATTGTAACTGGTAATCAGACTAAAGGTAATATCTTTCACTTGAATACCGGTGATAAAACATGTTTGATTGCACATATTGATGAAAGTTGGTTATGGCATAAAAGACACTGTCATGTGAATTTTGATTGCATTGTAAAGATTAGTTCAACTAAGGCAGTAAGGGTTTTACCTAAGATTGTGAAACCTCAAAATCCGGTATGTAAGGAATGTCAAATGGGAAAGCAAGTTAGAACAACATTCAAGAGCATTAATGAGAAATCAAATAATACTCTTGATTTAATTCATACTGATTTGTGTGTTCCAACAAGAACAAGAAGTCTACAAGGAGATAGATACTTTATGCTAATAATTAATGATTATTCTAGAATGTGTTGGGTTACTTTTCTTAGGGAGAAATCAAAAGCTTTTGGAAGATTCAAGATATTCAAGGAAATGGTAGAGAATGAAACCAGCAAGAAAATAAAATGTTTAAGATCAGATCAAGGAGGAGAATTTACATCTAGGGAATTCAATGCATTCTGTGAAGTGAATGGAATCAAAAGACAATTATCAGCACCTCGGACACCCCAATAGAATGGAGTTGTGGAAAGGAAGAACAAAACTATTCTGGATATAGCAAGAACTATGTTAATGGAAGAAAATCTACCTCATGTGTACTGGAGAGAAGCAGTGAATACAATAGTTTATACTTTCAACAGAGTTCACATCAAAAGTGAAACTGGTAAGACCCCTTATGAACTATGGTTTGGTCATATTCGTACTCTTAAGTATTTCAGAATATTTGGAAGAAAATGTTATATTAGAAGAGATGATTATATTGGCAAATTTGATCCTAGAAGTGATGAAGGAATATTTCTTGGTTATTCATCTAAAAGAAAGGCATATAGATGTTATAATAAAAGGTTACAAAAAATCATTGAGAGTACTAATGTGAAGATAGATGAACACTTTAGAGGAGATTCAAGATCTATAGAACCGACAGTTGAAATAATTATAAATGTGTAATACCCTAAAAATGGTCATCTAAACCATGAGCCCCTAATCTCGACAACATCACCAAGGTCCTAACCAAAGGCAATTAAATAAATCTTGAGCACACAATTAATTCTTTAAACATTAAATGTCACATGGCAAAATTAATCAACCAATATTAATTAAATATTTATATTTAATTAATTAAATCATTCCAAGAAAATCATTTTTAAACAATTGTCTTATTATTTTATTAAATATCCTAGCATATTTAATTAAATAAATCAATTGAGCACAAATCTTCAAAAATGGAAATAAATCAAAAAAAGGAATTAATTGACCAAGAAAGAATTAAAAATTTGAGAAAAGAAATCAATTAGAGATAATTTTGAAAAACAAATTAAAAATTGATAAATAATCTCAAAGAAATCAATTAAAACAATTAAATATTCAAATAAAATGAAATAGAGAATAAATCAATTTTTTCTGATTTAATCTTAATTTTAGTTCAATTTCCCTTAAAACTGAGAAAAGCATCCAATCACATCAATTCACCTGGATTGTGCTTCCTCTTGGAAAATCTTGACCGCTCATCATCATTTGATCTTAGCCATTGGTTTCTTTCTAAATTTTCTATAAATTCAGGCTCATCTCTCATTCAAAAAAATCCTGGAGGCTGGAGAATATATTGTTATTATGTTGTTTTTACTCTAGACTCATTGATATATTGCATGTTAATTATTTCATATTGATTAAATCATTTAGCTTAATATTGCTTGAATCTTGTTAGATCAATATTGCATCCATCTAGCATTCATCATGCTCATATATATTAAATCCTTCGTCTTCATGTTGTCTAGTCACTGGTATTGCTAAATAATCTAAGAGCAATCTTATACTTGCATCTTTTAGAAGGCAATGGGTTGATTTGTTATGGTTTATTATTCATTGATTATATCTGATTAACCATGCATGTAATGACTTGATTCAAGTGTTGTGTCTTGCAGATACAGATTCTTAGTCCACTTTTCACACGCACATTTCCGGCACCCACCGTGGGGTAGAAAACTACTTTTTCAGCCTCCAAATCATTTTTTTTATCCTATAGGTTTCGTCCATATAGCCTCTGTGAAATATCGTATGAGCAGTTTCACTGCATCGTACGATATTATATTGACACCTGCAGTTTATCGTACGAAACAAGATCATATCCTTTAAATTGTCTTACGAATTGGAATATGGACTCATACGACATACTGATTTTCTTATAGTTTGTCATTCTATGCTGATTCCTAACTCATACAACATACTGCTTATGCTATCCTTTTGTCATTCTATGCTAGTTTCTAACTCATACAATAAAACTATTCTGTCGTTCTATTTTATGAATATTGTCGCACGATTCTGTTTTCTAATAGATTAAAAACATATTACCTTTCAGGATTTTTTTTGCTTAAATTTTCATGATGCTAACGCTGACCCTAGATTGTCTTCTGTCTGCTTGATATTTTTACAGCCTAACCAATTTCTTGCAGGATGCTTGTCAAAGAATCTATCAAATCAAACATATGTCTGTCAAAGAATGAAAACAACATGACTATTGATGCATTGTTTTTGCAGGTTGCCTAAAGATAATCAACCAAACATCGTGTATTCTTTAAATTCATTTTTTAGGCACTTAAATTGCTATCTAGTTAAAGAACAAATCTGTCTTTCATGTTTTCAGAAAAATCTAAGAGGTAGGAGAGTATGCTCTTGTCTTTTATAGACAATCATAAATCTAGACCCTCGAAGCTTTTTTCTAAATTTTGAGATTTGTGTACCTTCAGTGGGCCTGTCACAGTGGGAAAAAGCAATCACTCTGTGAGAACGACCCAAGTGAGTACAACTAGACCTGAGCATTCCAACTCACTATAATAAATAGGTCTCTGATGATTAAAGTCTCAGAGGATGGGATTATTTGAGTTTTCTCTTTGAGATCTCTCATATCGGGCATTTTGTAGGACCTCATGGTTTCAATCGCGTTTACGTGACTACAGCTTGCTTTGGTACCTTGTCGGGCTATAGGCCTCAATCATGCTTGCGTGACTTCAAGGGGTAATTTCAAACGGAATTCCTGATTAAGAACT
This sequence comes from Cryptomeria japonica, assembly GCF_030272615.1. Classification (NCBI taxonomy): domain Eukaryota; kingdom Viridiplantae; phylum Streptophyta; class Pinopsida; order Cupressales; family Cupressaceae; genus Cryptomeria; species Cryptomeria japonica. Next base: position 649,188,319 of record NC_081413.1, read on the forward strand.
ATAAAATAGAAGCTACCCGATTCACCTCCGAAAGGTTGATAATCTTTCTGCAAGAGAGATAGTAACTCTCCCAAGACACTTGTCATATCGTGCCCCCATTAGCGTTTGGAGTCGGCTAATACGATGTTGAGAATCCATTGTGTGAGACTCAGCGGCCATATTTTGATTAGCTATTGGGTGTGTACCTAAGTCAGCAAGCAAAGATTTTCTTCTCTAAGCCAACTTCCATAGGGTTAGCGTGTTGTGCTTGAAATAAACATATCTTGCGTGTTTTCTGTGTTTTCATCCCTGGAATTAAAAAAAATGAAATATTGAAACTGGAGAAAACAAATCAAATAGATCAAACAACTCAGTGATAAACTCTGTTTGTGTCCAAACTAGCCTATCTTGGTAAAAAATCAGTCCATTTCAGAATTGATCATACTCAATTGTCATACTTAGCCATTGAAAAACTCAGAATTTTTAGTCTTTGCTATATGAACAGTCGTATGAGTCTATTGAATTGTCGTCCTACACCATATCCTGTGTCGTACGAGTATACTAAATTGTCATCTTGAGTCCAATCTTGTGTCGTACGAAACCAAACAGTCTGTCATTTAAGCTAAATCCTGTGTCGTACGAAACCAAACAGTCTGTCATACAAAACATAACTAAACATAATCATTTGTCACCCGAGACTTACCCATTTATCATACAGTACTAGGCAACAACTCATACGAAACAAAATCATTGTCATCCTGAACTTGTTGAACTGTCGTACGGTTTCAAAAATTATGTCATACAAGTCTCTGATTTTGCCAATCCAGAATAGTTAAACCTGTCCAAAACAGTCTACAGCAAGCCTAAAACTAGTTATCATCCTCATAAGCATAAACAACCTTGATAGTGTACCTCTACAGTTGCGTTGCATGATTTTGTCGATCATTTCTCAGCTAGTTCAAACAAACATTTTATCAAACCTAAGTCAACTTGGATAACGTCTTACACAGGATAGATCGTTCCTGAAACTAGACCAGATCTTAAGTTACTTCTCTTAATTACTTCGTTAAATGAACTACTAGCTACAATTTGATCTTGACTTCTGCAACACATCTCACTCTTGGTCCTATTGGTTACAAAATGCCTGTTCAAACCAAAAATTCTCGCAACAAAAAGGACAAAGAAAAAGAAACGCCCTTTGTGTCAAAAGACAATCCATTCTTTGTGGAAAACCCCTTTTATAATAAACCGTCCTCGTCACAGATACCAGTTTATGACATACCAATCTTTGGTCAGCCCCTATCTCTCACCATGTCTGGGGAAAGACAAGAAGAGAAGATAATAAACAAAACACTCACGATGACTTTAGCAATCATGCCACTGATAGTAATTCATCAACTGAATTTGAGCTTCCTAAACCTCCTGAAGACGAAGTACATAGATGTCAGAATAATAAAGAATTCTGGAAAATGATGAAGGTCATCATGGCTAGGGAAAAAGAAGACTATTTCCTAGAATTAGCAAAACAAGGTGCCAAAATCCCTACTAGTTCTAATGTGGAGGCCCTCGTTGCTAAAGAGGAAGAGACACCATGGGGAAAATGAGCAAACAAATGCAAGCATTACAAATTGCAGTCACAAGAATAGAAAACAAAGATAAAATGCCAAAACAATATTCTCTGGACACAATATGCCCATTCCCATTTGAATAAAACCTCTACATGACTCCATTTCCTTCACGAGTTGAGATCCCAAAATTTGATAAATATGATGGTACCTCAAACCCTCAAGATCATGTCAGAGAGTTTTGTGCCACTTGTATGGAGTTTATGCATGATCAAACATACCTCATGCATCTTTTCCCAAGGAGTTTAGGGGGTCAAGCAATGGATTGGTTTGCAAGCCTACCCAAAGGAATAAAAATGTTTGAAGAACTAATTCAGCTATTTTTACAACAATACTCATATAACATTTGTCACCCAGTCACTATGATAGAGCTTTGCAATACCAGACAAAACACAGGAGAACCCTTTCTCACTTTCCTCCAACGATGGAGAAAGATGTTCTCTAGATATTCATGGACTATCCTAGATCTTGAGAAAATGGATATCTTCATCAACAACTTAGTCCCTGAATTGAAATACAATGTCCAGATGTAACTACACCCTTCATTCAACAAAATGGTAGATAACGCCCTCAAAATGGAAGACATGCTTATCAAAAAGGGAGATATATCACTTTGGAAAGAAACATCGCAAGGTTCTAGCTCTAAAGAAAAGAGCAAATACTAGAAATATGGCAAAGACAGCAACAAGAACGTCGTTAGTGATGAAGTGGTAGATACTATCCAAGCAAAAGCAAAATCCACAATATTTAACTTGGCCAGTGGCACACAAGCACTCAAGGCAGCTGAAACTACAACAGAGAATCCCCCAAAGAAAACAAGAGAGTGGTTTAAATACAAACCTTGGGTCTCAAAGCCTAAGCATGAGTTCACTCCTCTAGATGAGTCATATGAATCATCTTTTAAAACTTTATTCGCAAATAATCTGATAAAATTGCCAGACAATTCCAGACCATATGACCCAGAAATTAGACCCAAATGGTGAAGAGAAAATGAGTACTGTGACTACCATCAGAACAAGGGACATAACATAAACCATTGCATGAAACTCCGACATGAAATCCAAGATCTCATTGACGTAGGCAAGATCGTTGTTGGAAATCACACAACTAATGTTGATCATAAGGCCTTTAAAGATCCCTTACCCACTTATGAACAAGGAGATTCCTCAAAATCCAAGGGAGGGGCCAGAGTCAATTATACTTATACTAACAATGATAATGTGATCAACATGATTGAATCTATTCAACCTGAATATTGCAATGTGATCATTGTCCCAGACCACCAAAATCAAGCACAAGCTACTAATGCTATGACTCGTGCTCAAAGGAAGATTTCTCTCCTAGGAGCTAGTCCCCCAACTTTTGATCAAACAACATCAAAACTGCCAAATAGACAAACAGACACAATCATGGCTAAATCAAAACAACCAACTTCATCATCTTCTCCTGGTTATAGTATTGTCGAACAATTGAAGAGAACCAATGCTCAAATCTCCATTTTAGAATTGCTTAAGATCTCTTCTGCTCATAAAGAGGTCCTGGACAAGGCTCTACTTACCACCAATGTTCCTAAAGATTTTGACGTAGATCAGTTTCAATCTATGGTAGGTCACCTGACCTCACCCCATTATCTCACATTCTCTGAAGAAGATGATAATTCACTAAGTCACCCACATAACCAACCATTACACATTGAAGCCATGATTCATAAACACTACATTAAACGTGTTTTGATAGATGGAGGCGCTGGGTTGAATATTTGTACCTACAATCTATTAACACAACTGGGATTTTCTGAGAATGTCATTGATCCAACAAAGAAGATAACAATCAAGGCTTATGATGAAGAGGAAAGAACTTCTAAGGGACTGGTATCATTACCAATCAGAGTAGGACCTGTGGAAAGAGATGTCATTTTTCAAGTCCTGGACCTTCATCTTTCATACATCTTACTAGGTAGACTATGGATTCATGAAATGAAAGCAGTACCATCTACGTATCATCAATGCCTGAAATTTCCCTATAATGGAATAGAATTCAGTATTCCGGTCGATACAAGCTATACCTACAATGCATTAACACAGGGTGCTGAGGCTTTTGTTCCTAATAATAGAGTAGCTTCTGCAGCTAAAAGTTTGGAATCTTTGCTAAAAGATTTGGAAAAGAAACCGAGAATCACAAACATTGGCATGGATGGTTACAAGATAGAGCCTATACTCTCACTAACATCTCTTCCTCCATTGCCAAGATAGTCGAGAAAACCATCAGAGGGTATGACGCCACAAACTTCAACTCCAAAAGTCATTTATGATGGCACCTTTATACAGTCCTCTACTTCTCTTGTAGGTGAAATAGAAGGGGGTGATGTCCTTAAATCGCTCTTCAAAGAAGATAGTGCAGATAAAGAAATACGACATTATGAGATTTGTCCAACACAATATGGTCCAGGCTATAAGATGCTTCAACGCATGGGATATTCAGGTACTGGTCCTCTTAGCAAATGCCAAAAAGGCATTGTTGAACCTATTCAGTTACAAACTAAGTCTGCCAATGATAAAGCTGGACTGGGATATGATCCAAGAAAGTCATCAAATCAGAAGCACACATCTCACCATCAACATAAATGGAAGAAAAAGGTACTACCTTTAACAACACAACAAATTGATACTCAACAAACTCAAGAGAAATGTGATGGTGAAAAAAAAGAATTGCCCACCCAGAGAGAGGAAACAGATGGTAATCAAGTTCCAGTTATATCAGCTATAATACCACAGGAAGTAGAAGTCCCAGAGGATATGAGAGATGAAGTATACAGAATCAGAGAATTGTTTGCACCGCTGAACATTCTGGTCACATATACTAGTAGACAACAGGTAGATGATTCAGAAACTAATTCAAATGAGTATGAATGGGGTCCTAACCATCTCTCAGATACATCTACTACAAACACCCTTGAAGAATCCAGAGTTATTACAGATGACGCACAAGAACTGATACGCCTAAGAATGCAAAAGGAAATAGAAGAAATCATACTAAAAAGACAAGAAGACTATGAACGACAGCTGAAGAAAGAAAAGACACAAGAAATTCCTTCACCTACCAACCCTCCTAATGAGATAGGACAAATCAAGTATGAAACTACACAATAAGAACTAGAAGCTACAAAAAAAGAACCAGTCATCAGTCCAGAAGAAGCTGAATGGAACAGATGACAGGGATTAACAGAACCGTCAAAGTCATGTCCACAAGTGTGTCAAATGAAAGCAATCAATGAACCAAATCACGAAGGAACTTGCAACATCAAGGATGTGGCTATTGATACTGTATATGCCTTCACTAAACCACTTAAAGATGAGTCAACAACTCCATCCTATGACTCTGATGACTCAGACAGGAGCTCTATCTATGACAACAACTATTCAACAATGCATTATGACTACCCTATCATGAATGATGAGATATTGTCTACTGTTATACCATGGTATGTAGCCCAGTATGAAGTAGGTAACGACGCTTGAAGTAGGTCAATTGAATTAGGTTCAATACATACTAACATGAATGACGATAATCGTGTCGTAACTCTTCCTGGTCTCGAGACACATAAGCAAGGTAATCTTTTGGAACTCGACTAGTCGGTCTGAAACAATGATGATAGTACCATGAACTCCCTTGAGCCTATTCCAACCTTATCCTTAATGCATCGAGAACTGATTGATTGCACCCTTTATAACCAGCCCTTGAATGTACCTACTTTTACCAATGACTATAAACTAGCCTACTATCTCAATGCAGTTGAACCGATGTACTCTTCCACCAGCAAACAGAATGAAAACATGACTGAAGAGGATATCAAGTATCTTAGTCACAAAAACAAGAAAAATAAGAATAAAAGATCTGATGGAGAAAACCACATTGTGGCAGTGTCAAACTCTAAAAAAGAGAAAATAAAGGACGAACCTAAAGATGAAAACCTCTCTGAGGCGCCTAAAGGTGAGATACTTGATATAATGCCAAGTCACTTCCAAGAGAGATCTTCCATATTGATTGAGCCAACTCAGCCAATGAACATTGGGAGTCGAGATACCACATATCATTCATATAGCTCAATCATTGTTAGCAGAAGAGTTAAAAGATTTCAGCAATCTATTTTTAGAAAAGAAGATCAACTTTGCATGGACATACTCAGATATGCCAGGACTAGATCCTGATCTCATCATGCATCATCTCTCTATTATGTTAGGAGTTAAACTAGTCAAACAAAAACTCTGAAAGATGCATCCTCATGTGGCACTACTAGTCAAGGCTAAACTAGAGAAATTGCTAAAAGCTGGCTTTATCAAAGCTATAGACTACGTAGAATGGATATCCAACATAGTACCTATATCAAAAGCAAACAAATCTATTAGAGTTTGCACAAATTTCAGGGATCTCAACAAGGCATGTCCAAAAGATGATTTTCCATTGCCCAACATTGACATGATAGTAGATATGACTGCTGGATATGAGATGTATTCATTAATGGATGGATTCTCTGGTTACAATCAAATCAAGATAGCACCTGAAGATCAAGACAAGACAACTTTCACATGTGCATGGGGAACCTTCTGCTGGAATGTTATGCCGTTTGGTCTAAAGAACACAGGAGCAACTTACCAAAGAGCAGTAACCACTATTTTCCATGATATGATGCATAAAAACATGGAAGATTATGTTGATGACACCCTGGTAAAGACTATGAAGAGATCTACATACATTCAAGAGCTAGGCCTCATACTAGATAGAATGGAAAGATTCAAGCTCCGCTTAAATCTAAAGAAATGTGCATTTGGGGTAACATCAAGAAAATTGCCTGGGTACATAATATCTAGAAAAGGAATTGAGGTTGACCCTGAAAAGGTCCAAGCTATAATGGAAATGCCTCCACCAAAGAATATCAGTCAGATGAGAAGTCTACAAAGCCATCTTCAGTCCATAAGGCATTTTATATCTCAGCTAGCTAACAAAGCTCAACCCTTCACGAAGGTATTAAGGAAAGGGATTCAATACAACTGGGATGAATATTGTGAATGACATTTACAAAAAATCAAAGAATATCTTTCTAATCCACCCATATTAATGCCACCGATTCAAGGTAAGCCACTGATCCTGTACATATCAGCTACGAATACTTCACTAGGGGCACTTTTGGCACAACAGGATGATAATAAAAAGGAACGAGCTATCTATTACATCAACAGAACATTGGTGTCATATGAAATGAATTATACTATAATAGAGAAAGCATGCTTAGCTTTGGTCTTTGCATCACAAAAATTAAGGCATTATATGTTGGCACACTCTATTAAGCTGGTAGCCAAGATTGATCCACTCAAGTATCTTCTCAGTAAAGCAACGCTTACAGGAAGACTGGCCAAATGGGTCATTGTCCTTACAGAATTTGACATTGAATATGTGGAACATACAACCATCAAAGGACAGGTTATTGTAGACCAACTTGTCGAAGCTCCACTGGAAGATGATCAACCTCTGCATATAGAATTCCCAGATGAATCAATCATGCACCTTACTGAACAATCATGGATGATGTTCTTTGATGGGTCTTTCACTCAACATGGTTCTAGTGTCGGGATACTATTTATTACTCCCCAGAAATACTCAATTCCAAAAGCTTACAAACTTCTCTTCCCTTGCACAAACAACATTGCGGAATATGAAGCTTTGGTAAATGGGATTAAGCTGGCCATCGAGTGGAAGATCATGGAATTACACATCTATGGAGATTCTCAACTCATTATCAACCAGATTAATGACCTATATCAAATGAGAGATGAGAAATTGATGCCTTACAAGAGGATAGTGGATGACCTCAAGAAATATTTTACCTCCGTATCATTTCAGCAGATCCCCAGAACAGCAAATAGAGTAGCGGATGTAATGGCCACTTTGGCATCTATACCACAGCTACAGGAGTCTAATTTTCACTTTGAATTCTTGGTGGAAGAGTTACATTACCTTGCCTATGATTCTCTCGAGTCCTAGGTAGTCTGTTCTATTATTGGACATGACTCATCTCATTATAGCCACATTTTCTCTTACCTACGTGACCAAGTCATCCCTGCTAATCTTTCCTGAAATGAAAAAAGGAACCTAATCTGAAATGCGTCATGGTACGTCATCATTGCTAATGACCTATTCTGGCGAGGTTTAGATAATACTTTACTTAGATGTCTAGAAACTGAGGAGTCTCAATGCACATTATCCAAAGTTCATGAAGGTGTTTGTGGATCTCATTCGAACGGTCTGACTTTAGCACGCAAACTACTAAGGGTTGGCTACTACTGGCCAGACATGGAGAAGGAAGCTATAAAATTTGCTATAACCTATGAAAAGTGTCAGTTTCATGGGCACCTTATACACACTTCAGCAAGGGATCTCATACCCTTTATGACACACTGGCCCTTCCAACAGTGGGCATTCGATCTGATAGGCCAAATATATCCTGCATCATCTAATGGACATAAATTTATTATCACTGCCACTGAATACTTCACTAAGTGGGTAGAAGCGGTTCTGCCCATCAAGGCAACTAGAAAACAAGTAGCTCTGTTTATTCTTAACTATATCATCTGCAGATATGGTATACCTTCATCAATTATAACAGACAATGGAGAATAGTTTAAGAACAAAGATCTAGATGAACTCTGTGAGAATTTTAAAATCAAACAATACTGGTCCTCAGTATATTACCCTCAAGGTAATGGACAAGCAGAGTCATCTAACAAAAACCTACTGACTATCTTGCACAGAACAGTGAACAAATCTAGGAAGGATTGGCATCTGTAGCTCAATCCTGCATTGTGGGCTTATAGAACAAGTATCAGAACACCTACTAGGGCTACACCTTTTTCTTTGGTGTATGGGTCCGAAGCAATATTACCTATTGAAGTAGAAATACCATCTCTAAGAGTTTCCTTGCAAGGTCTTATTATTGATGAAGACTATAGAATATCTAGATTGCAAGAGCTCGAATTGTTGGATGAGCATTGGCAAGTGGCATTTGATCATCTTAGAGTGTATCAAAAGAGAATGTCCAGAGGATATAACAAGAAAGTTCAACACCGAGAATTTCAGGTTGGTGACTTAGTTCTAAGAGAGAATCCTAAAAATCAACAGTTTCGAGATAACAAAGGGAAGTTTGAACCCAACTAGCTGGGTCCCTATATCATTACTGCAGCTTTTGGCTCTAGTGCTTATCAACTTTCAACATCAGAAGGAGAACAAATCTGCGAACCAATCAATACCATCCATCTGAAGAAATTCTTCACCTAAATATTCTCTACTCCAGCAGCTTTTACAGTGGAAAATGTCCTGAAGAAATCATAAAAATCAGAAAATGTCTTGAAGAAATCATAAAAATCAGAAAATGTCCTGAAGAAATCATAAAAATTAGAAAATGTCCTGAAGAAATCCTAAAAATCAAAAAAAGTCCTGAAGAAATTCAAAGAAGAAAAAGAAAAAAGAAAAAGAAAAATAGAAGAAAAAAAGGAAAAAAGAAGAGAAAATGCCTTGGTGAAAACCTGGTAAACAGGCACCTTGGTAAAATATATATATATATATATATATATATATATATATGAATCTCTGCCAAGCAGGTGAAAACCTAGTAAACAGGTGCCTCTTGTACTCGAGTGCTCCATCTATCATCTCAACATTGGCATTCTCTCTTTCCTGCATATTTTCTTTCGCTTGTACATATTTCAGTCACTTTTGTGACATCCTAGTTTGTTGGAACCTTCATGGCTTGAAACCAATCAATGTCCTAGTCTCAAGTAATCAACCGAGCACATTACATTTCAACCAAGTCAACCTTACGTCAGTGCAACCTGGTTGTCCACTCTGAGTCAGTTACTTGTCTCCTGACTACTGAAGAGTTTTATCACTGAGTAAACAAGCAAAACAACAAAATGGAAAACAATCACTAAACAATTTGAGCTATACATGAAAATTTTATTTGTGTGTTATCTTTCCCTTTGAGTAACTCAAGGAAGTCTATTGTGACTAAGAGGAGCAAGGATTGGGGGCATAATATTTTCTTGTTTGCTGCTTGTAGGAATGATCCCAATGATCTGGAAACATCTAAAATTAGCAGGGTGTCTATGATAAGAGCCTTCACATCAAGGTGGAATCACCTCACATACCTCGACTCCACTTATTTGAATGCTACAGGGAGGTTCCCATCATTTCTTTGCTTGTTTTGAGGGTATTTCTTTAATGTGAAATCTGAGTCCATGAGTAATTTTTCCAAGGATATGAACGAAAAAAGGGTCATTGTGGACAAGATAATTAATATTGCACATGAAAAGAAATGAACTCTATTCTGCCTGCTGTAATTGTAAAATGCTCAATGATGAAAATTAAGTTGTTCAAATCCAGTGACTAGGTTTAGGTTGCATTTTGCATATCATCTTGCATTTCATCCTGCATTTTGTGAATTTAGAGTGATTTCGATATAATAACAATGATCTCTTTATCTTTTGAACGAGAGTCGAGAGCGTCATCATTTCTTCGCTAAGTGGTCTCTTTTCATCATTTCTCCGATCGAGTACTTGTGTTTTGAGATGTTAGCTGCATACATAAACATTTCATATAAATTCATACATTCATTATCACTCATTTGCATTCATCTTATTGCATAGAAAAATGAAAACATTGCATTATTTACTCATTTGCATTTATCTTATTGCATAGAAAAATGAAAACATTGCATTATTAACTCATTTGTATTTATCTTATTGCATAGAAAATGAAAATATTGCATTATTTATTTATTTGCATCATCATTTATTTGCATATGAAAAGAAACAAAAATAGACATCCATGACCATTTGCATTCATACATTCATGCTGAAAGAAATGCATACATATAGAATAAAGCATATAAAGGACATCTCATAAGTGAATCAACACAAGTATGATGAAGCCAAATCAAATCTCGTATATATATCATGTCAAGTATAAGAGTACAAAATGATGTCAAAAGACATATACAAACTCCCATCGGAGCAAGAATTGTATAGGCTGCAAAAAAATGGGTGTGTCTACAAAAAATATCTGAGCTACAAAAAGAAATCATCTAGCTCGCTCCCTCTCCCTCATCACCTGGTGGTGGAGGAGGAGCCTGATGTCTGGAATCCAAATGAGGCGCCCATGCTCCCTTTTACTGTGCCATGTACTGTGAGTAGGGTATCACCTATTGTGCAACAGGAACTGCAACACTATATGCTGCAACATAGTAAGATGCCCTACTAGACTTGTGAAGGACCTCCTATCGTAGGGGATCTATATCTACTCTCATCTCCGCTCTCAGTGCTACAATCTGACAATCACACTCAATCCTCACCTCGGCGATCATGCTCAGTCCTCATCTTGGCCAGTTGCTGGTCCCGCTCCGCCAGTTGAGTCTGAGCCACTAGCAACTATGACTGCAGCTCTGCAAGATGTGCCCTCATTGACTGTCCAGTGTTTGTCCCCTGCTCTCTCGCAGGCTCTCCACCCCCATCTCCACCTCCACCTCCAGCTCCACCCTGCTCCTCTCTCCGCTACCGAACCTACCTAGGTGCTACTCGTGCCTCCTCCATCCCACCCAATCTCACACCCACTCCTCCTAGGGATCCACCCTTACCCCTCTGCTATCCTCCCTCAGTTGGCACCCTACTACTGCTAGCACTTGGATCACCACTACCTCATCACGGAGCCTCAGCTCTTTGTGCCTAACCTTGCCTCTGGCCCTGTCCCTGTACCGGTGCGGGGGCATCATCCTCAATATGAGGAGCATGCTCACCTGGATCTGTAAAACACGGGAATGGATGCTGCTGAAAATGATCTCTATACTGGGGCAATACCCCCACATCCACTACATCGTCCAAGTAATCCCACCTCAAGCGGTGTAACCCTATCAACTCCTGCAACGCCAAAGTATATGACAACCATGAAGACCATCCTTGTCTCTCCTCGTCAGCATACCAAGCATGAGCTGTATACTCCTATGAGATCCCCTGAGGTCGGCCATACTACCTCATCTCCTGAGACATGACGAATTGCTCCACAATGGTCTGTGATCTCCCAATCAGTGGGCGTGTAACAAACAAGTCCTTGCGAACTAGCCGCCAGTCATCCCACAGCTCCAAACTTCTGTATGGTCTCCATACAATAGCTATCAAGTCATCGAGCTGCCATCTCCAAAAATCTGTCTTACCCAAATGGAGTTGTGTAATATATCCGGCATACCTATAAATGATCGGCTGCCTAGGCTCTTTGCTATCAGCTACTATCGGCTGACACACAGGGAGGTGCTCCCAAGCCCACACCTGCAGAATATACACACCAGCGGCCATGCTCTGCCCATCTCTGTATACGATCTCATGCATCTCTCAATACATGTGGGCCAATAAACAAGAGCCCCAACTAAGTCTCTGAGGGGTCTCTATCAACCTCTCTAGCATCCGGCCCCATCCGCACTAGAAGCCCTGCTGACCTCTGTCTAGCATAAGAGAACCACCTATCAATCATGCTAGGACGCATGCCGGAGGATACTCCTCACTGCACCTGCTCATAAGAATATCCCAGCTCATGGACCGCGTCAAAATGTCAAGATCACCAAAGACATGCCCGATGGCCTGCAATCTTGGAAGGTGTCCTGAATCATAATCCACCTTATCCCCAGCAAAAGGGATATAGAGGATCCTGTATACATCCTTAGGAGTGATCGTCAACTCCCCCACTGGCAGATGAAATGTGTTATGCTCCAAATGAAAACGCTCTACCAATGCCATGAGCATTCCATGATTCACACTGATATCAGGTAATCCCAACAGATGAGTCAAGCCGCACAAATCAACATGAGTCTGCTCAACCTTAGATAAATGTCACACCAATGCCATGGTAGGAGGATACACACATCTGAATAACATAGGAGGTAATCGAACCTGCAAAAAACCCAAAAATGAAGCATCAAAAAACATTCCAAATGAGCCTACAAGAGAAGTAAAACATCACGCAAATCCAACTAAGACAAAGGCAAAATCAAATTTTCATGTTTACGCCTTCAAAAATGTTCATTGTTTCCTGAACGATAAAGCATAGAGAAGCAAAATCTCGTACGAGTCAAGAATAGGTTTCGTACGACAAACCAAGCTCAAATGACAAACTTTTAGACCTCGCACGACACATGGGTGGCCCTAGAACAACAAATCTAATGGTTTGAAATGACAAAACAAAAATTGCTAGTTTCTCATACGAGACAGGATCCTGTCTCGCACGATAAAACATGATGACCAACTTCAAACATGCGGAAAACTTGCAAAACAAACAAAAAAATTCAATTTTGGAAACACAAACAGGCTTAAGATTGATCACTTACTGCTGGCTCATAGTTTCGAGGTCGATTATGTCTTCTCTGGCACTCGAATCGATGCTGACGAGTAGGGACCACCATTTTCTTCATAGAAGGCTTTTTGACTTTTCAAACTTGGACAGTTAAAATGAATTGAAAATGACATTTTTGTCCCATATATAGCCAAAAACCTAATTTTTCAACTTGCTCCGATGGACACGAAAATTGTACCCTTAGCTAATTTGACCATTCTGATTCCATATTCGAGATCAAAATCGAAAATCGAGATCATTTTTCTAGTCAATTTCAAAATTTGGACCACTTAGCGCTCTTTTCATCAGCTACTCATTCTTTCTTCTAATTGCGCTCAATTTCTCATTAATTAACATTGAATCTCAATTTAATTTCTGCAAATCAACTTTGCGCTAAATTCAACGTAAATTTTTTTTAAAAAAAATCCTCTGATTCAATTTGTGCTCAAACAACTTATCATCGCTCAAAATTGCCTATCATCATGTACCCTCACTATCTTTTGATTTCGCTCTCGAGGGGGCATACTCATGACCTTATGACCTCACATTCTTCAACGTCGAGAAAATTTTCAAATCTTCATCAAAAGTTGAGCAAAAATCTTTTTCAAACTAAAGAAAATCAAAAAAGACCTCATCGCTAGGGGCATCTCAACTTCATCGCTTTATATCAAGTTGAGATTTCTGAATCGAATCAATTTCTAGGGGCATATCAGTTTCATCGCTTCATATCAAACTGATATTTGTCTTTTATCTAAATCAATCTCTTAATGTTAAGGAGTTTCTTTGATCACGCTCAATCTAAGAAGGTGTTCAGTATTCGTTTCTTGATCAAGCTAAACAGTTTATCTTTATTGTATCTTGATCAATCAAGTTCAAGATCATTTTTTTATCATCACTCACTGTGTCTAGATCAATCAAGTTCTAGATCAGTAAGATCTGCTTCTTGATCAATCAAGTTCAAGTTTGGTATCTTTTGTTTTCTATCGTTCCTAGTTCAATCAAGTTCGGGATCGGTATCACTTTAATCAGACTTCATTCAGCTTTGTCGCTTCGAATCAAACTTAACACCTCACTTTTCATCTAGTTCGTGATCAATCAAGTTTAGAACTAGCGTCTCCTAGACGTCAAATTTTCTTTGAACTAACGCGCTACTCGCACATTAATTCAAAGAGGGGCAAATGTAATACTCTAAAAATGGTCATCTAAACCATGAGCCCCTAATCTCGACAACATCACCAAGGTCCTAACCAAAGGCAATTAAATAAATCTTGAGCACACAATTAATTCTTTAAACATTAAATGTCACATGGCAAAATTAATCAACTAATATTAATTAAATATTTATATTTAATTAATTTAATAATTCCAAGAAAATCATTTTTAAACAATTGTCTTATTTATTTTATTAAATATCCTAGCATATTTAATTAAATAAATCAATTTGCCATCAAATCAAGAAAGAGGAATTAATTTTAATTAAATAAATCAATTGAGCACAAATCTTCAAAAATGGAAATAAATCAGAAAAAGGAATTAATTGACCAAGAAAGAATTAAAAATTTGAGAAAAGAAATCAATTGGAGATAATCTTGAAAAACAAATAAAAATTTGATAAATAATCTCAAAGAAAGCAATTAAAACAATTAAATATTCAAATTGAATGAAATAGAGAATAAATCAGTTTTTTCTGATTTAATCTTAATTTTAGTTCAATTTCCTTTAAAACTAAGAAAAGCATCCAATCACATCAATTCACCTAGATTGTGCTTCCTCTTGAAAAATCTTGACCGCTCATCATCATTTGATCTTAGCTGTTGGTTTCTTTCTGAATTTTCTATAAATTCAGGCTCATCTCTCATTCAAAAAAATCCTGGAGGCTGGAGAATATATTGTTATTATGATGTTTTACTCTAGACTCATTGATATATTGCATGTTAATTATTTCATATTGATTAAATCATTTAGCTTAATATTGCTTAAATCTTGTTAGATCAATATTGCATCCATCTAGCATTCATCATGCTCATATATATTAAATCCTTCGTCTTGATGTTGTCTAGTCACTGGTATTGCTAAGTAATCTAAGAGCAATCTTATATTCGCATCTTTTAGAAGGCAATGGGTCGATTTGTTATGGCTTATTATTCATTATTATATCTGATTAACAATGCATGTAATGACTTGATTGAAGTGTTGTGTCTTGCAAATACAGATTCTTAGTCCACTTTTCAAACACACAAAATGAACCGACACAGATTGCACTGGTACAGAATGAAGACCTAGTCACACCGGCCCAAAAAACTCAACTGTGACTGAAGAACAGCAGCCTGTGAATGTTAATCAAAACAAACCCAGGTATGTAAGATTGAATCATTCAAAGAATCAGATAACTGGAAACAAAAATCAAGGTGTTATGACTAGAGGAAGACTGGCAAATGAAGAGGTATGTTCAATTTCTCAAGTTGAACCAGTATCTGTTATTGAAGCATGTAAGGATGAACATTGGATAAAAGAAATGGAAGATGAATTAGAACAAATTGAAAAGAACAGTACTTGGACATTAGTTCCCTGACCTAAAGACTAAAATGTAATTGGAACTAAATGGGTATATAGGAAAAAACTTAATGAAGATGGAGAAGTAATCAAGAACAAAGAAAGATTAGTTTGTAAATGTTATTCATAGAAAGAAGGAATTTATTATAATGAAACCTTTGCACCGGTAGCCAGAATTGAGGTAGTTAGACTATTTCTTGCATTTGCAGCTTATAAGAACTATAAAGTTTATCAAATGGATGTAAAATGTGCATTTTATAATGGAGATCTTGAGGAGGAAGTTTACATTGAATAACCTGATGGATTTTCTTTGATAGATAATAAGGATATGGTTTGCAGTTTAAGGAAAGCTTTATATGGATTGAAGCAAGCTCCCAGAGCTTGGTATGCTAGATTGGATAAATATCTTTTGAAGCTTGGTTACACAAAAGGTAATGCTGACAACAATTTGTATTACAAAGTTACCAATGGTGATATTTTGGTTATTGAAGTCTTTGTAGATGATATCATTTTTGGAGGTGAAGATGGATTATGTAAGGACTTTGCTAACTAGATGCAAAAAGAATTTGAAATGTTTATGATTGGAGAGATAAAAAAATTTCTAGGTTTGCAGATTTCACAAACAGATAAAGGTATATTCATATGTCAAACAAAGTACTTGAAGGAACTTTTGAAGAAATTTGGTGTGGAAAATTCCAAACCGGTAAGTACTCCTATGACTACAACTGATAAATTGACATTGAAGGATGATTCAGCTCCTATTAATCTGACAAGGTACAAATATATGATTGGAGGTTTACTGTATTTAACAAAAACAAGACCTGATATAATGAATGTAGTGTGTATTGTATCTATATTTCAAAGCAATCCTAAAAGAAATCATGAATCAACAGTTAAAAGGATTTTCTGATACCTACAAGGAACAACAAATCTTGGTTTATGGTATCCTAAAGATGAAAATTTTGATTTATATGCATACACCAATGCAAATTGGGTAGGAGATGTAGATGACAGAAAGAGTACCACTAGTGGTGCATTCTTTCTTGATAGCAGATTGATTTCATGGATCAGCAAGAAGTAGACTTGTACATCATTATCAACAATAGAATCAGAATATGTTGTAGCAACAACTAATTGTACTCAACAACAATTGATATATCAAAGAATTCAGTATTTCACTCTAAGACAAAGCATGTTTCTATTAAGTATAATTTTCTAAAAGAGAATGTTGAAGTAAATAAAGTGAAATTGGTTTATGTGAATACTAAAGAGAAATTGTAGATATCTTTACAAAGCCTTTGCCTAAGGAAACATTTGAATATCTCAAAGAGTAGCTTGGGGTAATTTCCCCACTGGAGAGACTTAGATGTTGAAGATTGGCATCAAACTGGCAAGAACTAACAGAAAAATCTTTTTCCGGCTTTGATGGAGGAGAGATACTTCTCAGGGGGAGTAGTTGGTAGAATGTTATGTTTTGTTTCTTAACTACTTTGGCATTTGATGTCAAAGGGGGAGAGATATCTATGGAAAAACATTATTCCTTGGGGGAGAGATTATTAATTGAGAGAGAGATATACTCTTTGGATATATGTATTTTTGGTTTTGGTTCTACAACAACTTTGTATTGATCTATCTTTGGGAGATTGATTGGTTTACTAGTTTTGACATTCTATTTTTGGCACTTAGAATTTTTTCCATCTAGTGTTGTCATCAATGCCAAAGGGGGATATTGTTGGTATTATGGATGATTTTGTCATGTGTTGCATTCGTTTTGTCATTGATCTCAACACTTATCTTCTTGGAGGTTTACATTATTTTCACTGGTATGGTTAGTGGCTTATGCACAGTCACCGGTATGTGTTCACTTGCAGGTTATATTATTCACCAGCAGTAATGATAACTTGGAGATCATTTGGTTATGTTGAAGACATGGACTGGAAGTTTAGATTTGGTGTTTTCCTTATTGGTCTAATCGAGTTGACAGATTTGTCTTTACCAACAGATAGGTCTAGGTTATGGACTGGTACATGTTATCTATTCCAGATCAGCACAACACATTATGGAGATGATTTAGTGATTGGTAAATGTATTGAGCCAACATATTGTATCACATCAAGACTTATTTGTAATTGATTTAAATGTAATATCTTTAGTGAGCTGACCTATTCATTTGGTCTTAGGTTTTGTATAAATGATTGTAAGATCTTATTGAAGATTGGGGATATGGATATGGTATGAGTGTATTTGAATATTGAAGAGCGAAAATAAGCAGATCCTTGTGTGAATCACACAGACATTATTCGAACATTGAAGGAAGGTTATGAAGGTGTTTTGACACTCATGTTTAGAGATTAACTGGTACTGAATCCAGCATTGGAGATGCTATTTTGAGCAGTACATTATCATTGGATTTAACCATCCAATTGTGTAGTCAGTGTGACTCCTATTTTGTGTTGAGCAGTGAGCTCTAGGCAGTTGGCCTTTCTGCATGTGTAGACCCCATTTGTATACACATACTATCTGTAGTAGTATCATCTGATTGTGGGTAAGGTTTCCCACCATGATTTTTCCCTTACCAGGTTTCCACGTCAAAATCTATGTGTTATGTGTTGTGGATATTATTTCTATTTCTATTTCATGCATTAAGTTATACTAGTATTGCTATAACTATTAATCTATTTTACCGACACTTAAGTTTGGTTTGTCAACATTAAGTTTAAATTGGAATAACTTGCATTTGGATTACAATTTATTGACAACTGGTTTCACAACTGATTCACCCCCCCCCCCCCAGTTGTCCTTCCCGGGACCTAACATTAGAGAGATAGATAGATTAGGGGAGAGATATATAGATTAGGGGAGAGAGAGAGAGAGAGAGAGAGAGAGAGAGAGAGAGAGAGAGAGAGAGAGAGAGAGAGAGAGAGAGAGAGACCCAAAGGAAACTAAGAGGGGGGGTGAATCAGTTGTCTATTAATTTCAACCCAAACATAACTTAATCAAACTTGATACTTAATACCGATAAACAGATTAATAGTTAATATCAATACTGGTGAAACTTAATGCATGAAATAGAAAGAGAAACAACATCCACAACACATAACACAAAGATTTGTACGTGGAAAACCTATAAGGGGAAAAACCATGGTGGGAAACCTTAACCACAATCAGATGATACTACTGCAGATAGTATGTGTGTACAAATGGGGTCTGCACATGCAGAAAGGCCAGCTACCTAGAGATCACTCAATCACAAGAATGGAAGTCTCACTGACTACAATTGGATGATTCAATCCAATGATAATGTACTGCTCAAAGTAGCATCTCCAATGTTGGATTCAGTACCGGTTAAGCTCTATTTGTCTCCTTCAAACCTTCCTTGAATCTTAAATGATGTCTGCGTGAGTAGCTCTACTTATATTCGCATATACTGAATATCACAACCTTACCATACCATATTACATTCCATTCCATAATCTCACAAATGACATCTTACATATATACCAAAACCTAAGACCAAATGTGTAGGTCGGCTCACTAAGAATATTACAATAAAATAAATTACGACAAGTCAAGATGCGATGCATCATGTTAGCTCAACAACAATATCAATTGATTAAATCATCTCCATAACGTGTTGTACTGATCGTTTCCTAGCATAACCTTATTGTAAAGTCTTTAACTGGACTAGGCTCCTAACAGAGCAAGCTTCAAAAGAGTTCAAAAACAAGCTTGTGGGTATTCATCCCCACCGTGGTATTTCCCATTTGGGTTTCCACATGAAAAATCTGTGTGTCATGAGTTGTGCATTTTTCATGTGATGATTCAGTATTCTTTGTGTAGGTGATTATGCATGCAAAGCTAATGGTTACACATGCATATGTATATGCATGAAGTAGTTATCAAGTGTTGAATGATATTTGAAGTATTCAATTTTATTGGTTTAGTTGTCTAAAGCATTTCTGTGTTTAACCGGTATTGCCATGGTTAAGTTCAGTGGTGAAGACAACCGGTTAGCATTGTTTTAACTTGATAAGTTGTTAAGAAGTTTTTTTTCTGCACTGATTCACCCCCCCCCCCCCTTAGTACCAATTAGGATATTTTTTGTTCATCATTATTCATCAATTGGTATCAGAGAAACTCTAGGTCCTTGGTGATATAAGCTTAACCGCTTGAGGTAAAAGATCTTGCTTTAATGATGAAGAGGGAAGGTCCTAAGCTCAATAGAGATAACTTCAAAATATGGAAGGAAGGAAAGAAGATCTATATCAAGAGTTTGTGTGCTCAACACTGGAGCTATGTTGAGAATTCCTATGTAATCCCCACTAGCACTCTAATCGATGATCAGAAAAGAGAGATTCAAGAAAATGGGCAAGTCATGGAAGCCCTTATTAGCAGTTTGTCCTATATTGAGTTCAATGATGTACAAGATAAGGACACTCCTAAGGATGTATGGGATACATTGGAAACTATTTATGGTGGTGATGAGCATGTCAAGCAAGCTAAGGAAGAGAGCCTTAGAGGAAAATTTGAAGACATGAGGATGGTTGAAGGAGAGACCATTCAACAATATGGCATAAGGATCAAGACTGTGATTGGAGACATCAAGAGCACTGGTGGAACAATTGATGATGCCACTGTTGTTAGTAAAGTTTTGAGATCATTGTTACCAGTCTATGCAATCAGAGCTATTGCTATTCAAGAACTAAGCTCTATCGACAAAACCAAGGTATCCTTAGACTCTATCATTGCAAAGTTGACTGCATATGAGTTGAATAGCTATGATGGCAGTGTTCAGAAGATTGAGTCAACTTTTAGAGCATCTGTTGCACCATCCAGAAAAGGAAAAGAAGTGAGTACCAGTTATGAATCCATGCAAAGTAGAGGTATGGATGATGAAGAGATTATGATGGAGTTTGAAGCTCTTCTTGCCAAGAGACTTCCAAAAGGCACTGGAAAATACAGAGGTAAGCTTCCTTTAAAAAAAATTTCCTGCAATAAGATAGGACATATATTTGTTAATTGTCCTAACAATTACAATAAGGATAAACCGGAGAGGTTTAGAAAGTATAAAGGAGGAAACAGAAGAAATTGTCTTCTTGCAGTTGATGAAGTTGTTACTGATGAAGAATCTGAGGATGAAGAGAATGAGGACATAGTGTTTGTAGTTGTAAAGGAAGAAGTGTCTGACAAGAAAGCACTTGTCTCTCGCATTGACAACTATAATGAGTGGATTATTGATAGTGGTTGTTCTCACCACATGACTGGTGACCAGAGAAAGTTTCTGTCTCTAGAAGAATATGATGGAGGTGTTGTCAGATTTGGCAATGATGCACCGTGCTTGGTAAAAGGTAAGGATCCATCTCACTGAATGGAAAGAGCGGTGTGGATGATGTCTACTGGGTAGAAGGTCTTAAGCACAACCTTTTGAGTGTTGCTCATCTAAATGATAAAGGACTCATTCTGGAGTTCAAAGGTGGAGTTTGTAGTATAATTGGAATGAGTGGTGAACTTATTGCAACCGGTAAGCATACCAGAGGTAACTTATTTTAGTTGAATGCCAAGATTAGTCGGTGTCTAATGGCAAAGTTTGATAACAGTTGGATATGGCATAGGAGACTTTGTCATATGAACTTTGATAATATTGTAAAGGTGAGTAAGATCAAGGCAATAAGAGGATTACCTTTGTTAAACAAACCGGATAATTCTTTGTGCAGAGAATGTCAACTTGGGAAGATGACTTGCTCAACTTTTAAAGGTAAGTCTTTTCAGCAGAAAACTTACTTGATCTTGTGCTTACCGATTTGTGTGGTCCAATGAAAACTAGAAGTATTCAGGGAGATAGGTATTTCATGATTCTTACTGATGATTGCTCAAGAATGATGTGGGTCACATTCTTGAAAGACAAGTCTGAGGCATTTGGAAAGTTCAAAGCCTTTAGAGCATTAGTAGAGAAAGAAAGTGGTCAAAGGATAAAATGCCTAAGAACTGATCAAGGAGGTGAATTCACTTCTGATGAATTCAACAAGTACTATGAAGATAATGGTATCAAGAGGCGGTTGTCTACCCCAAGGACACCACAATAGAATGGCATAGCAGAAAGGAATAACAGGACTATAGTTGAAGCGGCCAGAACAATGCTGATCCAAGGAAAGGTTGCTCACACCTTTTGGAGAGAAGCGGTGAGCACTACAGTCTATACTATGAATTGGGTACTCATCAAGAAAGGTAAAGTTAAAACCCCTTATGAGTATTGGACCGGGAAGACTCCCACTGTGAGTTATTTTAAATTATTTGGCAGTAAGTGTTACATCAAGAGAGGTGAGCATCTGAGCAAGTTTGATGCTAAATGTGATGAAGGAATATTTCTGGGATATTCCACTAAGAGCAAAGCTCTCAAGTGCTACAACAATAGGACACATAAAATTGTTGAGAGTATCAATGTCAAGGTTGATGAATCCCCTGAGGAGCCTAAGGAAACCTACAACGAGAAAGTGGAAGATGAACCGGGTGTAGCCTTTTGGGAACCGATTAAGAAAGAAACAAGTAAAGACCTCAGTGTTCCTGTACTGGTAGAAGTTGTAGTAGGTGAAGAAGAAGAAGTAAGTGAAGAAGAAGAGGAAAAGAAAGCAGAACCAGCTAGAGTCATTCCTAGATATGTGAAACTACATCATGATCTGAACCAGATCATAGGAGATAAAGATGAAGGCATACTCACAAGAAGAAATGTGAAAGAAAACTCTTGCATGATTTCTAAATTTGAGCCTAAGACTTCTAGAGAAGCACGTATAGATGAATACTGGATTAAGGCAATGGAAGAGGAGCTAGACCAGATAGAAAAGAATGCAACATGGTCTTTGGTACCCAGACCAAAACACAAGAATGTCATAGGTACCAAATGGGTCTTTGGGAATAAGCTAAATGAAGAAGGCACATCTGTAAGGAACAAGGCAAGACTTGTATGCAAGGGATATGCTCAGGAAGAAGGAGAAGACTATGGAGAAACCTTTGCCCCAATGGCTAGACTGGAAGGTGTTCGAATGCTACTTGCATTTTCAGCATTTAAAGGATTCAAGGTATACCAGATGGATGTGAAGTTTGCATTCTTGAATGGAATCCTAGAAGAGGAAGTGTATATTGAGCAACCGAATGGGTTTTCCTTATTAGAAGATATTAAGATGGTGTGTAGATTACACAAGCCCTGTATGGGTCGAAACAAGCACCAAGAGCATGGTATGAATGTTTACACTCTCATCTTGTGAAGATAGGATTTCAAAGAACAAGAGAGGATAGCAACATTTACCTGAAATTTGAAGGTGATCAGATTCTGATCTGTGAAGTATTTGTAGATGACATAATCTTTGGAGGAGATGATGAAATGAGCCATGCATTTGCAGATGAAATGAAGAAAGAGTTTGAAACGCCTTTGATTGGAGAGATAAAGTTCTTCATTGGTCTACAAATTCAGCAAATGAAAGAGGGTATCTTTATTACCCAATCTAAATATGTCAAAGAGGTATTGAAGACCTTTGGCATGGAGGAAAGCAAACCGGTTGGTACACTGATGGTGATCAGATGTAAATTGACTAAGGAAGATGATTCAACCTTAGTGAATGAGAAGGAGTATCGGTCAATGATTGGTAAGTTGCACTATGTGGTGCATAGCAGACCAAATATTGCTCATGCAGTGGGCATAGTAGCTTGTTTTCATAAAAGTCCAAGAGAATCCCACTTGGTAGCAATTAAGAGGATTCTTAGATACCTGAAAGAGACAGTCGATTATGGATTGTGGTATCCATACAATGGTGATTTTAATCTCAAGGTATTTACTGATGCAGATTGGGGAGGTAACGTAGACGACCGGAAGAGCACAACCGGTGGAGCATTCTTTCTTGGTGGAAGACTAGTCTCATGGATGAGTAAGAAGTAGAGTTGTACTTCTCAGTCTACAACTGAAACAGAGTATGTGGCAACATTTATGAACTTCACTCAAGCAATCTGGATGAAACATGTATTGGATAGTTTCAAAGTACCTATATCTAAACTGATGAGTATATTTTATGATAATACTAGTGCAATCAATATTTCCAAGAATCTAGTATTGCATGCTAGAACTAAGCACATTGAGCTCAAGTATCATTTCTTGAGAGAGAAGGTTCAAAACAGGGAGGTTGTATTACAACATGTTTCCAGTAAGGAGTAGCTAGCAGACATATTCACTAAGCCCTTACCGAAGACTACATTTACCTATTTGAGAGGTGAATTAGGGGTTTTACCCCTTCATGAAATGAATTAAAAATGTGTGCTCCACATCAGTCAGGTATTACAGTGACAAATCTTACAAGGTTGATGTGTTGAAAGATGCTACTCCATAGGGGGAGCAACATAGTGGAGTATGGGAGCTAGTGCCTCCACTTTGGCATTGTTGTCATAGGGGGAGAAGATAGCCGATGTATGATATGGGAGAAGATATTTGATGATGAAGATATATGGTAGTTGCAATGCTACACTGAATATTACCATCAATGAAAAAGGGATAGATTGTTGGCATATGATGATATCATGATATGATGATAATGTATGTTGTCAATGATATCAGTAAGTACAGGTGAACTGGTATGAAGATTGGAAGAAGTTGTTATTGATGTTCAAGTTGGAGAACTAGTATGAAGAGATGAAGTGAATTGGTGTTAGGGTTTCACTAAGTGTGATTACTAGTTGGTAGTCTCAACTCTAGGGTTTCCGGTTTGCCAATCTAGCTTGTGCGATGCAACCGGTGATATTTTGTGATGAGTTAGCTAAGAGATAAGGATGAGATTGAGATACCATGTCATTTTTATGCATGTGAAGGATTTCCTTGAGGATCTTGCATGTGAAGATTGATTGCATTAAATGTCTATCTTGGGAATAAACATTTTTCTTAGTGCTATGAGAAGAGAGTTTGATGGGTTACTAATTTCTATGTGCGGTGAAGAATGGACGATGCAGAATGACTTGTAATCTATTTGAGATTGTTTCATTCTATGTAATGTGTTTCGACGGTCAAGATTGGACCGCTTGTAATTGTAAACCTAAGTACTTAGGGTTTAGGGTTTATGCTATAGACCTAATTGTTGTCTATAAGGTTGATGAGTTTTGATATTGTAAGTGTTGGCAAATGTTGTGTGTGTATCTGAGTGATGAGATACTTGCCAGACCAGTGAGTGAAAACTACAGAGTGTGATTGCAGAGTAGAGGAACTGAAAAGGATTTGCCTTAGCATGTAGTGCTGTTATCATATCAAAGTTTTACCTGTTGTCTTCTAACCATTTCAACAATACGAAAATCCCTTTGCCGGGTAGCTTTAACAGGCTAATTGTAAAACCTCTAACCAGGTGACTCAAGTTAATTGAGTTCTTCAAATCCTCTAGCAAGGTAACCTTTAATAGGGTTTGAACCTTTAACAAGGTATATAGCCATCCCTTAACCAGGTGATCTTTAACAAGATTGGTTCCTAGAAGAACCTTATTGTAAAGTCATTAACCGGACTAGGCTCCTAATAGAGCAAGCTTCAAAAGAGTTCAAAAACAAGCTTGTGGGTACTCATCCCCACCATGGTTTTTCCCATTTGGATTTCCACATGAAAAATATATGTGTCATGAGTTGTGCATTTTCCATGTGATGATTCAATATTCTTTGTTTAGGTGATTATGGATGCAAAGCTAATGGTTATGGTATTACTGATACAACACATGTATATGTATATGGGTGAAGTAGTTATCAAGTGTTGAATGATATTTGAAGTATTCAGTTTTACTGGTTTAGTTGTCTGAAGCATTTATGTGTTTAACCGATATTGCCATGGTTAAGTTCAGTGATGAAGACAATCGGTTAGCATCGTTTTAACTTGCTAAGTTGTTGAGAAGTTTTTTGTTTGCACTAATTCACCCCCCCTCTCAGTACCAGTTAGGGTATTTGTTGTTCATCATTAATCATCAGGAAATAGGGGAGAGAGAGGGGGAAGGGAGAGAGAGAGATAGATAAGGGAGAGAGGGATAGATTAGGGCAAAGGGGGGAGAGGGGGAGAGGCGGGAGAGAGAGAGGGAGGGGGAAGGGGTCATATTGTGTCCTATGACCCCTTAGGACATATGACCCCTTAGGTATCAAATTTTTGTAAGCAATATTGGCACTACTTTTTATATTGTAATAATGGTTCATCTTGCCACCTTATGACACACTATGACCCATTATGACATCATATGGTGTCATTAGGGGTCATATGGTGTCCTAAGGGGTCATGGGATACCATATGACCCCTAAGGACAACATATGATCCCTTATGACACCATATTGGGTCGTTTTGGGTCCTATGGTGTCCTAAGGGGTCATATTGTGTCCTCTGACCCCTTAGGAGACCATATGACCCCTTACGACACCAAACTATGTCGTTATGGGTCAAATTGTGTCTTAAGGGGTCATATTGTGTCATATGACCCCTTAAGACACCATATGACCCTTTAGGACACAATATGACCCTTTATGACACTACATGGTGTCGTTATGGGTCATATGACCCCTTATGACACCATATGGTATCGTTAGGGGTCATATGGTGTCCTAAGGGGTCATGGGATACCATATGACCCCTAAGGACAATATATGACCCCTTATGACACCATATTGGGTCATTATGGGTCCTATGGTGTCCTAAGGGGTCATATTATATCCTATAACCCCTTACGACACCAAATTGTGTCGGTATGGGTCATATTGTGTCCTAAGGGGTCATATTGTGTCATATGACCCCTTAAGACACCATATGACCCCTTAGAACACAATATGACCCTTTACGACACTATATTGTGTCATATGACCCCTTAGGACACCATATGAACCCTTTGAAGTCAAATATTTGTAAGCAATATTGTCACTAATTTTTATATTGTAATAATGGTTCATCTTGCCACCTTATGACACTTTATGACCCATTATGACACCATATGGTGTTGTTAGGGGTCATATGGTGTCCTAAGGGGTCATGGGATACCATATGATCCCTACGGACAACATATGACCCCTTATGACACCATATTGGGTTGTTATGGGTTCTATGGTGTCCTAAGGAGTCATATTAGGTCCTATGTCCCCTTAAGACAACATTTGACCCCTTACAACATCAAATTGTATCATTATGGGTCATATTGTGTCCTAAAGGGTCATATTGTGTCATATGACCCATTAAGACACCATATGACCCCTTATGACACAATATGACCCATTATGACACCTATTGGGTCGTTATGGGTCCTAAGGGGTCATATGACCCCTCCCTTATTCTCTCTCTCTCTCCCTCTCCCCTAGTCTCTCTCTCCCTCTCCCCTAATCTTTATCTCTCTCACCCTTTCCCCTAATATTTCTCTCTCTCCCCCTTTCCTCTAATCTCTCTCTCTCCCTCTCCCCTTATCTCTCTCCCCCTCTCCCTCCTCCTCTCTCTCTCTCTCTCTCTCTCTCTCTCTCTCTCTCTCTCTCTCTCTCTTTCCCCTAATCTCTCTCTTTCCCCCCAATCTATCTCTCTCTCCCTCTCCCCTAATCTCTCTCTCTCTCTCTCTCTCTCTCCCCCCTTACCCCCTCCACCCTCTCTCCCCTAATCTCTCTCTATCCCCTAATCTCTCTCTCCCACTACCCCCTCCCCCCTCTCTCCCCTAATCTCTCTCTCTAAAATATGAGTACTGAAATCGGATATCTGATTTCTGCCAATGCCATTAATGTGGCAACAATAAAAAATAAAAAAAAGCAGCAACGAGAATTATTTTGGGACCCCAAATTTATGCATTAAAATTAGATATCCAATTTTTGTAAATAAAAAAGAGCCTTGTGGGCCATTTTGTGGATTCCAACTGCCCAAATTCTTCACATTCTAGTTTCTATTGACAATCACGGGTTTTTAGACAAGTTGAGGCAAAAAAATTTTTTTGAGAGATTCTTAAAGTCAAATCTTACATTGTCAATCATTTAGGAGCATCTTTGTGGAGGTAAATGGGGAGTAGTAGTCATCAGAAGTCTAAACACAAAAGAAATCTTTCAAATGACCAAATTGAAGTGTATAGAGAAAGAGATAGAGAAGGTCATAGGAGGAGAAGACAAGGTATGTTAAATATTGCTAATGTTACTTCAAGTGAAGACAAAATTGAATTATAAAATGTTGAACAAGTTATTGAAAATGAAAAATGTAGATTTTGAAAGTGAAAATGTTGAAAATGTTGAAAGTGATAATGAAAATGCTCAACATGATGTGAGAATGGAAAGTGAAAATTTGGGAGTTGACAATGAAGGTGTCCATAATTTTGGTGTAAATATGAATTTTTTTGACTTTGGAGGTGAAAATGTAGAGAATTTTGACATAGGAGGTGAACATGTGGAAAATTTTGACATTGAAGGTGAAAATATGAAAAACTTTGACATTGAAGGTGGAATTGTTCAGCCAAGTGAACAATATGTAACACCTAATTACTTCATAAATGAAGACCCTCTCATGGATGAAAGACAAATTCCAAATCCAAGACCTTCAATAAATCCAAAATGGTTACTTGAAATTGATGAGAACATTATTGCGAGTCTTGAAGGCAAGAGGTCAACAAGAACCATTCGATTGTGGGCTACACAACTTTTCGACCAAAATTTTAGCAATAAGATATTGACCGAGCAATGGCAAATTTTTGTTCAATTGCTAAAGATGATAAAGATGAGACCATTTCTAAACAAATTGAAGATTCGTATGAACAAGAAGATAGAGAGAAATTATATTATTGCCAAAAATCTATTTGATGCTCTCATTTCTATTGGAAAGAATACCAAGGAAAGAGATAAGACAACCGCTCGAAGAGTGATTACAACCTCCTTAGTAAGCCATTAATTGAGGAAGGCTCGTCAAACAAGACAAACTTGTGTTGATTTGAACATAAAGCGTAAAACTTCAGATAGAGCACTTGCACGAAGACAAAGACTTGACGATCCACTTCAACATGATACATGGGCTTTTGGTGGGAGGCTTCCACGTGTTGATAGAAAGTTGACTGACAATGTGAAAGAGGAGATTCAACAATTTTTGCACTCTA
This sequence comes from Cryptomeria japonica, assembly GCF_030272615.1. Classification (NCBI taxonomy): domain Eukaryota; kingdom Viridiplantae; phylum Streptophyta; class Pinopsida; order Cupressales; family Cupressaceae; genus Cryptomeria; species Cryptomeria japonica. The sequence continues at coordinate 649,216,991 of NC_081413.1, forward strand.
ATTCTAGAGTATCACCCAATGTAAAGGATGTTTTGAAATTAAGAATCGACAACCGAGACCGCACATTGCTTCCCAAACATTTCTTAGAATCAAGCAAAACAATGTTGTACAAAAAATTTTGTGAAGTACATCCAACTTTTCAAATATCACAAAGGGCCTTTGAATCTTTGAAGCCATTTTATTGTGTACCTCTTAACATTCGTAATACTTGTTGTTGTAAGTACCATGTGGAGTTTTCAATGTACCATGAACTTTTATGCCATATTCGTTCTATGATGCATACTAATGAGATGTTGTAGGAGTGTGGTGCAATGCTATTTCTGAGATCATCAAGAGACTTGCAAGATCTATTTTTATGCCCTAGAGATTATGGTTGCTATTTCTATAGAAATTATTGTTTGAATGAGAATTGCTCACAATCTGGTGAGTTTTCAAAGTTTGTTTCATGTTTTCATGAGGGCAGCGAACACGAGTTTGGAAATAATTATGTTGAGAAAAAAAGATATGAGATAGTGAAATATACTCCCACCTTTTCATTTATTATAATCCCACCTTTTTATGGTATATAATCCCACCTTTTTATGGTATATAATCCCACCTTTTCATTTATAATAACGCATTTCAGTTGAAGTGATTATCATAAAGCCTTTATGTTCATGCATACATTTTATGTATAGACTAACAATTCTTAAAAATACAAGTTTATGCTAGATCATTCGCCGATGACTAGTTTACTCTTGGTGATGGTACATATTCCTTGGGGTTATCAATATTTAGCTACTTTTTAAGTTTTCTTTTCAAGAACTGCAAAAATTTACAGCCAAACACAACACCGTATGCTCTATGTGCATTAATGAGATTAAATTTTGTGTGTAAACACTAAGTCCCTCACTTTGTCAATGTGATTAAATTTTGTAAACTTTCACACACTATGTCAAGTGAATTTATTTCCATTTAGAAATGACAATATCTACCATCATCTTCAACCATGCAGACAAATGCAGTGAGAAGGGCTTTAATCAACATGCATCCTTCTTTAAAGTTATGCTTGTAGACTTTGCAGAGAAACTGGTAAGTTTTGTAATTATACAATCTTGTACATCTTAAAAATGTTTCAAATGATCTATTTATAATTTGACAAAATAATTTGCATTGTGTTATAATTTTTTTCTTGTAGCACATTCATTCCGCATAAAAAGGTTGCTTATTTTGGTCTTTATTTATATGTACACATTGCTCTATGTAAAGATTTTCTCTTAGGAAATGAGGATGTCTGATGCAGATGAAGTGGGATATTGTATTTGTATATGGATGTGAATTGATGTAACTTTGTTTTGATGATATACGATGTCCATGAGCAAACTGGCTTAGTTATATTGATGATATACAATGTATTTGTACATGAGCACATTGGTGTAGTTGTATTGATAATGATGAAAAATCATGTTTGCATATTTGTTCATGGATGTCACATGCAAGTGTAATGGTAATTATGTATATACAATACATAGAAATATTGATGATCATTATGTGTCTATAATGTAATGCATGTTTATCTATATTTTTTCATTGAATGAGACTGACGATTTTTTCGCCAACTGAAAAAATCCTACCCTAAAAAAACCGTAGGGAATCTTGAAAAACTAAGATAATTTTGTAGGGACCCCTCTCATGGCCTCGTAGGTTCAAACAGATCATTCGTAGGTGCCACGGATTCCGAGTTAGGGCCCGTCAAAGTTTCACATTTTTTAGCACTTAGGGTGCTCAAGGGACGACGTCGGTAGGGTATGACCCCGAGCGTTCGACCGAGTGGGGGGGGGGGAATAGGAGCATGCATAGGGTAAGAATGCCCAACTAGACATGTTGGAACTGATGGTTCGTGATCACGACAAGAAAAACAAGAAATTGGCCACGTGACAACATTTGATTGAATGAGATTGATGATTTTTTTGTCAACTGAAAAAATGCTGCCCTAATAAAACCGTAGGGAACCTTGAAAAATAGAGATAGGATTTTATAGGGACCCCTCTCATGGCTCCGTGGGTTCAAACGGATCGTTCACAGGTGCCACAGATTCCGAGTTTGGGCCCGTCAAAGTTTGACAATTTATAGCACTTAGGGTGCTCAAGGGACGATGTCGGTAGGGTATGACCCTAAGTGTTCGACTGAGTGGGGGGGGGGGGGGGGAATAGGAGCATGCATAGGGTAATAATTCCTAACTAGACATGTTAGAACCGACTATTTGTGATCACGATGAGAAGAACGAGAAATTGGCCATGCGACAACATTTGATTGAATAAGACTGACGATTTTTTTGCCAATTGAAAAAATGATGCCCTAATAAAACCATAGGGAATCTTGAAAAAATGAGATAGGCTTTTGTAGGGACCCCTCTCGTAGCCTCGTAGGTTCAAATAGATCATTCATAGGTACCACAAATTCCTAGTTAGCACCCGTCAAAGTTTGATAATGTTTAGCACTTAAGGTGCTTAAGGGACGACGTCGATAGGGTATGACCCTGAGTGTACGATTGATTGGGGGGGGTAAAATAGAAGCATGAATAGGGTAAGAATTCCTAACTGGACATGTCAAAACTAATGGTTTGTGATCACAATGAGCAGAATGAGAAATTGGCCATGCGACAACATTTGATTGAATGAGACTAACGATTTTTTTGCCAACTGAAAAAATGTCACCCTAATAAAACCATAGGAGATCTTGAAAAACCAATATAGGCCTTTGTAGGTACCCCTCACGTGGCCCTGTGGGTTCAAATGGATCATTTGCAGGTGCCACAGATTCTGAGTTAGAGCACGTCAAAGTTTGACATTTTTTAGCACTTAGGGTGCTCAAGGGATGACGTCGGTAGGGTATGACCCCAAGCGTTCGACTGAGTTGGGGGGGGGAAATAGGAGCATGCATAGGGTAAGAATGCCTAACTTGACATGTTGGAACTGATAGTTTGTGATCATGACGAGCAGAACGAGATCATGACAAGCAGAACGAGATCACGACAAGCAGAATGAGATCACGACGAGCAGAACAATCTTGAGCAATTTTGCCAATATGAGTAACCTATGACTAGACATAACAAATATTGGTCTAGATGACCTTATTACATAAAAAAATGATTATATTTCACCTTATTTACATTAAGAATCCATCAAAACACTTGTCTTCCAAATTTGACCTCGTGGAGGCCTGATGAGCAAGGAGGTCATTAAATTTGGTGAAGTTGCCAAAGGCAACCAAATTTAACACTTGCGATTTAGATGAAATGAATTATATATAATCTGAAGATTATACAAATGACACTTATGATGAAATGAAATGAATTGTATTTTTCATTAAATAACCTTTATTAACCATTACTAATTATTGGATTGAAGATTAAAGTTTAAAATGATAACACCATGCACACATGAGAAACAATTTATATGATCAAATATCAACTTCTGTATATATGAAAATTTCAAATGATTACAAGTGTATGTCCATACACAAATATGGCATAAACGCCAACTCAAACAAAATGTATGTCTATATATGTGAATGTATGGTCATATACAAAATATACATGCCAACTAGACATGTAAGCATCCCAAAACTATCTATAACATCCTAAGCTACTGATGGATCATCAAAATTGATCCTCTTCACCACACTGCTCGACTCTGAAGGATCTCACACAAGAAAAAACAAACCACAATTAAGGTTAGTTATATTATATAACTCGCATTCGAAAACTTAACATAAAAATGAACTATAATTGAACCATTCTTGTTTACCTCATCTCCACGTTTTCTCTTCGTCCTTGGAGGAATCTTGATGTATGTCTTCGGTAGAAGAGGTATGTTTTCAATATTTTCATACACAACCTACATATGTTCACAAACATGACATTGATACAAGTTAGCATATAATTGTCACTGATAATAACAAATTATATCTACTAAACACAAAATAAAATAAACACATGTACCCAAGGCATCTCTTCATCTTCTTCTTCTTCTTCTTCTTCTTCTTCTTCTTCTTCTTCTTCTTCTTCTTCAGGTATAGAGGGTGTAGACAACAAGGATGTGAAGCCAAGAATTTTATGTACATATACACAACAAGTATGTGAAACTATCAATCTATGTCTAGACGTGTATAATCATTATAAGTTATTTAAACTATTCATTCAATCATATTGGCATTCAATTACCTTTCCCTTGTCTCCAGCTGCACTACCAAATCCCGAATCACACAGCCTCACACTCACGCTACTTGTGCCCTACAAGAGTAAAATAAGATATACATGCAAGTTACTACATAATCTAATTAATACCAATATAAATGATGAGCATGTATGTACAATAAAATATAAACGAATAGGTGCAATAATATATGTACCATAAAGCTATCAAGGCCAAATGAAATGGCCGTCAAGGTGCTCCCCTAGATCTATGTCAACTCCTCCTCTTTCATCAACTATTAAATAGACCATGTAAATAAAAATTAGTACTTAATATTATCTAGATTATAAATATTGATTTAAAATATAGAATGAACTATGAAAATACAAATCTTACCACTACATCATCAGTGTATGATGAAGGTGCCTCCTCGCCTCTAGCAGGCGAGGACTCTCCAGGGTATCCTCCAGTCCCTGTCATAACATCTGGTGCATCATGCATCTCATGCACCTCATAATCTATACTGTGCGTAGGAGGATCAACAGGTTGTCCAACTGGACCCAAGCATAGGTGCCCACACATGACACAACTATGGGGCACACAAATGTGTGGAGCTGAGGAGGACGTGTCAATGCCACAGGATGCACCGCTACCATGAAAAGAAGGCTGAGCTACTGCCCCAGCCCGAGAACCAAAAGGCTACTCAAAGAGTGAATAGCTGATATGGTCTGTGACACCGCCTCATAGATGATATTTGGATGTTGCACTAGAGGTGGGGGAACAACAAGAGGAGGGGGGACATATGGGCCCTGGACTACTCCGACTGCCCCAAGTCTATTTTGGGGCATACCTAAACCCACACCCTGGAAAGGTTGGATGCCAAAGTAGTTCACATGTTTTCCTAAAACAAACTCAACATACAATTTTTTGATGAAGTAGATGGGGATATCAAGATCGTTGTTGGGTGGTTTATCGAAAACCATCCACCAACAATCCCAAAAATTTTCATAATATCATCATTTGTGCACCATTTAATAGAAAGTTTTTTTGGGGGGGGTCTACAGGTTGACCAGTGCGGGGATTCACAAACAATGCAGCGATAGCAGCTTTGGATATCTTGAGATCCTTGATCTCCTTATAGGACAAGCCATCCGCAGATTGTTCCCTCATAGAATCTCACCATAAAAGAGCAACATTGTGCTCCTTAGTGATGGTTTCAATACTCTTTACGATGAACATGACGAGATCAAACATTGGGTTCAGGCGAGGGATCCTACGATAGACATCTGCAATCCCCCTCAATTGGTTCAAATTTTGTGCAATTAAATTTTGAATTGAGGGGGGGTTTGGCAAAGGAGGGTTTGGTTGTTGCGGTTGTGTTTGATCAATGTTTTCATTGGTATCCCCTATTTTTAACCTAATTGAATGTAAACAATTGAATTTAGCTAACAAATTTGAACAATTTTGTATTTGATTTTAAAAAACCTAGTTTTCATGAAAAAAACATATTTTGAATTAAAAAACAAATAAACATTAAAAAAATACAAAAAATTGAATGAAAATGATGGAAAACAATAAAAATCGTACCTCTTATTGGATTTTTTGCAAATTTGGGTCACAAAATCGGATATCAGATTTGCTAGAACTCGCGCAGCCCGTGGGTAAAAAATAACCCACTAACTGTCACAGTCCTCTTTTATTGTCTCAGAGAAATAAGATATAATTGGATATTCGATAAAATAGGATATCTAATTTTTATAGTTAAATTATTTTAAAATAACAATAAATTATATAATATAATAATACATTATATAATATGATATTACATTATATAATATAATAATACATTATAAAATATAATAATACATTATATAATACAATATTACATTATATATTATAGTACAACCTGAGTTGGCCTAGTGGTGGAGAACTTGTGCTCTTAAAAGAGAGGTCACAAGTTCAAATCCCACAAGGGGGTAGGGTATGTACACCTTATCAGCCCATTACCGATCAAAAAATAATAATAATAATATATATATATATATATATATATATATAATGTAATATATAATATTATATTATTTTATATATTATATAATATATAATGTAATATAATAATATATTATATATTACATATTATATAATATATAATAATAATATTATTATATATTATATAATATATAATTTATTTTTTAATGTTAAATTATCAGATATCTGATTTGCCTAGGTGTCTACCATGCCAATGTTTACTGACACCCAGGCCAAGCAAAAAGTCAACACGGAATTTTCGCATTTTTAGCAATTGGAAAAAGGTTATTTTTTTCACATCACCACTTTTTGGCCCCCCATGATCCTGCACTAACCCCAACCACTCATCCCAAAAAAATTATGCAATGCACATAATTCAATGCCGATCTACACACACCATGGTGAGACTCATATCAACATTCAAACTCATCTACCAAAAAAAATCTAGACCAAAGGACATGATTTTAATAGGATACACCACCTTAGTCAACTAAAAACCAACCCATCTGACAACATAGAAATCGAAATACTATAGCTTCACTCACTAATCAAACCATCACAAAAAAAAAATGAACTAGAACACCACACAAACGAAATGAACATGTCCTCCAAGCAAAAATATTGAAAACCACATATCGAAGAACCACCAAGCATTCTCCAGATGAGTTTTGACATACACCCTACTGTCAGAAACAAAAACAACTAACTCTACCATCTGAGCAATAGAGGACCTATAAAAGTGATAGTACAACATACCAAGATCATAAACATTATATCTATAACTACACTTCATAATCTTCACATAATAGAGGAATGAAAAGCATTCTTCCATTGGGACATTAAAAACTCTTTCTTACATAAATATTGTTTCTTGCATATTGAAACTATTACACCAACCTTTTAGAAACACCTTAAACTTTCTCAATATCACTACTAGGCCACACAACAACATTAGAATATTTACTTTCAGACAATCTACAACATCCACACAACACATAGTGACATCAATGACAACACAAAATAGGTTGACATCAATGACAACACAACACAACGCAACAACTCAAGTTTCCAACACCTCTTTCTTACATGGGCCATTTTCTATAAATGTGCAAGAGTATGATGTAGTCATTAACATATCTTGGAAAGTTATATGGAGTGCTATTGAAACCTCTAATTTTGACATATGTGAATTTGTCAAATTTGATAAAGAAAGTATCAAATTACATGATTAATTGTGTTACTTTCTAAGAAATCCTCACCTTTGGATTACCTTTAATCTTCTTGTCGTTGAACATATGAAAGGCATCACTCACCAATCAATAGTCCTTCATTCTGCATTCCTCTTGGAGTTGAGGAAAATGATCATACTATCTAATTATTCTCTATAGCATAGAATAAATATGAGCACATGGAATTGGTTCTTTTTTATAAAAAAATATGAATTGGTCATCCATATGATCAATAATTAGTTTTGCCCAATTAACATATTGTGACACATTACATGAATTACCAATAGTTTTTCCCAATCAGCATATTGTGACTCATTACAAGAATTACCAATATAAACTAACACATCCATTTCTCAAAGGTACTTGAATCAACACCTCCCACTAATCTATGTAGAAGAGTGATCATATATGATATATATTCCTTGAATTGAGATTCTGGTAATGTTTTAGGTACTTTTGATTTTCCCTTTTTCTCTTTCAATAACCAATACCCAATGATACTTGTGGGGCATTGATCCTTCTTGTCAAAGTAATAATTCCATCCCATTTCTACAAACATATTTGCAAATTCATCTTGTATTGAAAATTTGAGTATATTTTTCATAGAATCGATGTCTAGTCTTGCAACCATATTCCCATAGATACATTTCTCATTTCTCTAGTCTCTGCATGACAATTTTCTATGAAATTCAAAACCAAGCAAGGGGCTATACTTCTAGTTAAAAACCTAGCATGTGAGCAAGACCACCCGAGAATATTTTCTCAACTATAGGTGAATTGGGGTTTGAATTCATCCTTTCCCAAAATATTGTAAATTAATGTGTCTAATTTTGTATCCTTTATTCCCACTAGATCATTTTGAATTATAGAGGCCACATTGTAACCCAAATATTTATATTTTATTTTGGTACAATTTAATAACCAATGCATGTAGTAATTGATGATCCTTAGTAGGAGTTGATGTTATCGACACATATCAACTTTATAGGACATTTTGATGTATAGAATACATAATAAATTCATGAAATTTTCAACAAATATCTAGAATATTTTTGTATAACAATGCCCAAAATGAAGAGGGAACCCCAAAAAATGACCTTTAGCTCTTGCAACTAACGAAGGGGTGAGCTTGAATTGATGATGCTAACTATAATCGTTGTTGTGAGCACTTTGTTTCCCGTTTGTAACTTCGATCTTAAAATAAAGTGAACATATCTTTGAGTTCTTTGAATATAAATACTTGAATATTGAGGCACACTCTTTTGACAAACTCTTTCTTTCACAAACTTTGAAAACTCAACATTTCTCTATTCTCTTATTTAGCGAGGATTAATTTTCAAGAACCATTTTGTTTTGCAAACAAATTGGTTCTCAAACCAACTAAATCTTTGGTTCAAACCTTAAATCTTTAAAACTTTTATCTTTAACCACTTTATCCTTCAATAAACTAAATGGTTTGCAAACTTGAATAACCACCAAAACAAGGATAGACATTAGAGTCTCCCTTTTCAACACGAGACTAGGTTCCTAAACTAAGACCTATGCCAAGAACACTTTAAAGACAATTTTTTTCTTTTCGAAAAAGTAAGAGGTTCACGAGCTAACAATATCACTAAAAAGGCCCAAACAAGGAATAAAATGATTTCTAAGAGTGAAAAAGCATCGAAGAACATATGATGAGAGTTGCTTTCAGCGGACCTTATGGTTCACAAACTCAAAGGCTCACCAAAAAAGTTAGTCTAGAAAGACAAACTTGCCAAAAAATGAACAAATATTTCTAGGAAAAGCTTTAGATGAGGAACTTGAGAATAAAGAAAGAAGTGAACTAGACCTAAATTTAGACAAAAATTAGGAATGAGAGCAATGATTAAGAATTTAGGTAACAAGCATTATATTTAAAAATTCAAACTAAATAAAATTTAGTGAATTATTAAGGACCTACTTCTAATAAATTTCAAATAAGATATAGTTTTACCTATGATATATATATTTAATTTCCAATTACTTTAATATAAATATTATTGTATTGAACTTTATCTTACAAGCAAATACAAATCATTGCATTGAGTTCTATATTGAGGTCAACTCTCGCATCGATCTAATGGTGGAGAACTTGTACTCTTGTAAAAGAGGTTACAAGTTCAATCAGTTGTAAGAGAAGGGTATGTATGTCTCGTATTTGAAGCACACTTCCATATATATGGCCTCCTCCATACTGAAATATGAAATGGTCCCATATATTATAAACCATCCAAAAATCAGATTACCTGATATCATGGACTATAAAATAGACTTAATCAATTAAATTTATATTAATATATTAATAAACTATTTGCATTTTATTACTTTTTCATAATTATTGACCAACAAAATTTTAATATGCATAAAAAAATTGTCAACATTCCCATAAATACATTGACAAGAAAAAACTTTTGTGAGTGTGAAAGGAGCATAAGAACCTAGTGCAAATAGTGTGAAAGGAACATGCGTACCCTTTTGACTTGGACTTTAATATCAATCATCCACATTAATTCCGCTTATTTCTATTCTTACCTAAATTTCATTAATTTAAAAAGGCAGCATTATTTGACTACTTGGCGTTAACTTACACGGGGTGTGTGTCTTCTTTAAAAAAGCACGTGTGCTTTGTTGGAAGGGAAGAATATTCCTTCATTCCATTTAGTGTTTTCTCTTATAGACAAATATGTTTGACTCATTAAATTATTAAATAAAAATTGCAATAATTGTTTGTCTAAATTAGAATGAATTAAATAACTGATAAGTAAAAGTACTATTAGTTTATTTGAAAAATATTTTTTTATAAATTTTATTTTATAGTTTGTATGTTTTTTATAAAATTAGTATTTAAGTAATGGTCTAATATATTATTTTCAACGTATTTATTTTAATATTTATATATATTAAATTTATTTTAAAAATGTTTATTTGCAATTTTATAACTTTAATAGTTTAAACTTTTTTTTTCTTTAATGTTTTTGAACTTATTTTATTTTCTTATGTAATGACTAAACTTATTTTCAAAACATTTATCTTGTTCATTTATTATGTCTTAGATGGTTATCATGTTGTGTTCCATTGTATTTACAACATTAGAACTCCTTATAATTTTTTATTCTAATGTGCTTAATGCTTTTATTTAATGACCAAACTTCTTCTTCTCAAAGTATTAATCTCAATCATTTATTATGGCTTGCTTGATTGTCATGCTATATGTGTGCCATGGAATTAACATTTAGAATTGTCTAAAAAGGCTTAAATATTTTGTTAGAGATTTTAAATAGAATATATATATTCATGCTAAATGTCTTAAAAAAATATTGTACATTTTTTTGTATTATATTTAATCTAATTTATGCATTTCATTTGAAATATAATACAATAGACACACTCGTTAAGGGGCTTCGCTAGGTTCAAACTAGCAATGATTGTTCTTCTAATATGGTGTGGGAGAGACCTTTAGAGGGATTGTAGAAAGTAAATTTGATGGTGCATCTAAAGGCAATCCGGTACCATCTGAGGCAGGGGTCATTGTAAGGGATTGGAAGGGTGATATAGTTGTTTTAGGTGCTAAAAAGCTTGATGAAGGCACAAATAATATAGCGGAAGCGAACATTGGTATTGTTAACAATCAGGTTAAGTAAGAAGTTGGGAGCTAACAAAATACATCTCGAAGGGGATTCACTGATTGTCATTTGGGCAATAATGATGGGGGAGATAGAAGCATGGCATTCACAAAGTTGGATTTACAATATTATTGAAGAACTTAAATCCTTTGACGAATACCAAATAAGTCATATAAGGTGAGCAGGGAATGCAGAGGCTGATATTATTTCTAAATGGGCATTGTCATTTGATACGATTGGTAAATTAAGAGTGGAAGACTTTCGACAAGTGATATTTGAAGAAGAGGTGGGATTTTGCTATTAATGACATTGGAGTTGAGATAAGTACGAAAGACAGAGGGGATATGGCAAAGGGTGGTAGTCGTTTAAAGTTCGAAACGGATTTAATGATGGCTTTCGAGTAGAGTGCTTTAACAATTAAAGTGCCCACATTGCCTATGAAGCTTCATTGTGAAGAAAGTTGAGTTTGGCAAAGGGTTTTGTTGCAGAGGTGTTTCGACCTAGAACAGGGCAGGTGGTGAAGCGGTGAAGGTATTGTACAATGGAAGCAAATTTCACATTGCGGAGAAAGAAGCAGTTTTATCCTTTTCATAGGGATGTCACCATCAAAAGATTGAGGGGAATGTTCAAGTTCTCAGATGAAATATTGGCATAGAGTGTGGCAATAGTAGTGGGTGGAGCTATTAACCTGATAAAACACAAGTACAAAAGCCGGATGGATATTTATTCACTTGTAATGGTATGGGGTTTGGAGTTGGGGGAGTCCACATCGACAATGAGGCGAATTATGGAGATGATAGTCCATGAGGACTTCCTAGTAGGAATGGAATCGTTCCTGGAATGGGTAGAGCCGGGTGTTGGGTTTGATGTGCAGGAGGGCATGGAGACAGATGGGGATGGAGGACAAGCAAGATTGTTTCCTTTTCTGAGATGGATGAGAGGATTATGCAAGGTACACCGCAGAGACGAGGTGATACGTGGTTGGGACACGCTTAAATTGGTGGTGGAGATTAAAGAGATTGATGTCGTCATTGAAATCGCCAAGGCAGAAGCGGAGGGGACCACGAGGAGGGTGTTGCGTCCAAGGAAACCAAAGGTGGCAAAGGAAAGAAATACAAGGGCGGTTGCGGACATGCATAGATGGCGTAAATAGAGAGTTGATGTACTCACAGTTATTGGGGTAGAATTTGTCTATTGTGGTCATCTACTCCAATGTTACTTTTTAGTTTTCTTTTTGGTTTAGTGGTGTTGTTGGGTAGGTAATTTTTTGATGAAACTGTTGATGGCAATTGTGGTTGGGTTTTTTTTATTGTCGTGTAGTAGTGATGGGGTGTTGCTGTCAAAATTTCTGTGAATTTTTTAGCAGATGCTATTATGGTTGTAAGACTTTCTTTTTTGGATTCCAATAAAATACATTTTATTACTGAGCAAAAAAAAATACAATAGATACTCCAAAAAAATAAAAAAATAGCTTTAACAACTTTGCATGATCATCATCTGCATAATTAAAACACCACACTAGTCTTAAAAAGTTCCTCTTTCCTTGACAATTTTTTATTATGCTATTATGTTTTGCAATGATGGTGCATATTTCATGGCATATAATAGTGACTTAGATCCTTCCTTTGTCATATACACATTTGGACCATATCAAGATGATACTTCATATGAGGAGGATCGTATACCTCTAGCTATGACTAATGGATTTGGTTTCTTCCTAGATTTCTTGACCAAGATTTTCTTCTTGGTTAATGAATCGTTCAACTTCATGATATTGATCCCCTAACACCCTATTCCTTTAAGCAATGAATTAAAAATCAATGACTATATCTTCATGATTACCATGCAACCACATCCTACTAGAATGTAATACATGAGTTTGAATACACTACAATCCCATGGGTATACATTGGAAATTTTTCTTGTGTTCAAATAAGGCAACTATCTAATAGTAATATAATCTGCACTTTCAATTTCCTTAGTAGAGTCACCAAAAATTTGTTAGTGAACAGATTTTTGTTACTAGTGTTTTGCATATGACTCTCCTAATGGCAGCAACACAAACCAACCGATAGTAGAATAGGTTCTAAATAGAAAAACAACCTTCCTTTGTGTTTGAAGGGGCAATTCCCTTATAAGACAAAAATTGAAAATGTAATAGATATTCTTTTGACTTGAGAGTGGGAAAGGTATTTTTTGAAAATAAATTGATCTAAAAATGAGCACAAAGTATAATAATTACTAATTCCCACACTAAGAATCAAAGTGGATCTTTTGAAAAAATATCTATGCATTTAATATTAGTGTTACAAACCTATGTTTAACTTTTTTTTAGTTTGATAATTTCTATTAAAAAAAATGTTATGTTGCACAAAAGGGACTCATCATTTTTAAAAAACATTTTATCTATAAAAGAAATAAGTTATTAAAAGTTACGCAAAAAAATTACATATTATTTTTAATTTTTTTAAATACATTTATAATCTACATAAAATTTTAAAACTAACTAGTTCAAATCGTCTTCAAATTCCTAAGAATATAGTTGCTAAAAGTGTCAAAAAAGTAAAATTTGGTTAAAAAAGTTGACTCCAATGTTCCACTTTGACCAAAATGTGGGACACACTATTGTAGGATTGCCTAGCATGATATATAAATTGATTCAACTTTATAACCAAGCCATATTTCAAATCTCTTTATTAATTGTGCAATTTTGGTTTTTTTAATGACAATCTCATTTCTCTACTAGTTTCATTTTAACATAGGAATTTTCTCTACCAATTAACTAGTTTGAATTGCACATGTAATCAATGGCATAGATGAACTTCCTTTGTAGATAAATGGTAATTGGTGCTTACTAAATGATAAAAAGTGATTGCTATTCAATTGTCCAAACCACAATTATTAATTAAAAACATTATTGCATGTCCATTTTTCTATATTGCATGCCCATTTTTTTATTCCTCTCAACACATCCTTGACACTTTACTCTAGTCAACAAATTTGTATAGTAATCAACAACTAAGAAATTTTTCTATTTAATATCTGTGGCTTTGATCAACAAATATAATGTAATTAATTAAATTGTGACACATATCCACAAGAGGTCCATGATCAACATCAATCATAGAATATTCCAAACTTACCAAGAACATTACTAAGTAGACTATGGGCCCACCATCACTTGCCACTATGATCCACATTGCAAAACCTCATCGATTTCTTTAGGACTAACATATATAGAGGTTCCATATGTTCACTTTGATGAATAAGAATTGGTCATCAACTAACAAATATACTTTGAGTGATACCTAGTCATTGCTTGAATCTACTACTTTAACTATTTAAATGTCAACATGATCAATGGTCTAAATACATATACCTTGAAGATCAATGTCTTTGATATATCTAATTATCAAAAGGATGTGCGACCTCTTAATCTACCAATCTACTAAAGATAACTACATCATACAATATGGACATACCTTATGCATCTAACTTTACTTGTCCATCATAATCACTATTATTCTCATCATGATTGATAGTGTTGACAAATGATTGAAGAACTTACTAGTTTAATCTATTGATGATCCATAATCAATAAGGTCATGAAACATCACCTCGTTTCAACATTGAAGACAAAAAAATTTCAACTTTCCTAACTATACTATACAACATGGACTTGTTCCATTATTGGCTCAATCTAGATCATATACATTAGAATCCCCTCATAGAATTTTCTATGTTGGATAGACAAAAAAAACATGGATTTTGTGGTAGAATAGGAAATGGACATTATGCCTACCAATCTAGTCCACTACACCACAAAGAACCAATGCCCAATTCCCAATCAATAGAAAAAGAAGATTCATTTGAGTGTAAGAAAACTATAAAATAAGTCAATGAATAAATATAACATAAAGTTAAAGGTGGAGGTAAAGTATTTGATTTTCATAAATTTTTTTAACAAACTATTACGCTCTAAATGTAAATTAGAACATAACTAAGGACATTGTATTAGATAAAACTTAAGAAAAAAATGATTACATAATGATAAGATATTTTTGTTTTGAGATCTCTTTTCCATAAACACACTAAATCTTATTAAATCATTCTTTACAAAATTATGTTGACCAAAATCCCAATAAAAATAAATAAAAAAATCTTATAAATACAAAGATCAATCTCATATATTATAGCACACAAACTAACAAAATGATATATAGAACTACACAATTATCATCTCAAATCAATTAGATCAACAAAACTAATAAACAATATTAATTTACATCTAAAACAATTTTTTTACGACCTTAAAAAATCATTTATATATTTTATTTCTATAACTTAATTAATATATCATTTCAAATTAATCATGTTAATTTGTTTTCTTTTCAATAAAATGAAAAAAACAACTTTATTTTTTCTTATGTTTTATATCATAAAATTTCATGTTTCTTATTATAATTCTCTCCACTTTTAAAATATTTATTAAACATTTATACTCTATGTAAATTCATGTAATTTGAAAATTAAAATTATACAATTATAATTAAAAATTTCATTCATAAAAATTATATTAAATAAATTTAAAATATAATTATAATCAATATTATTTATACAAATATTTTTTAAAATTATTAAATAAAAATTTAAAAATTTAATTATTTTTAATTATAACTATTACTTATATATATATATAAAACATGTGGAATATAATTTGATACACCTTTGTGTAATTAAGTGTCAAATCTTAATATTTAAAACTTGAAAATGGAAGAATTAAACAATTGAGTGTGGATAAGTTGTGTCAAGAAGTTGTTCTTCAATTAAGATGCTATGACTAGGGAAATTAGTTTGTCAAAGTCATCTAAAGTCAAACTTGGATGATTAAGCATACAATTAGAAATAAAAAGTTGTTCTTTGATCAAATTGTTATGAGTAAGGGAATCAATCTATCAAAGTCATATAGGTTCAAACTTGGCCCAAATATACATTTATAAATGAGTTGTTGTTCTATGATTAAGCTAATGCAAGTAAGTGAATTAGTCTATCAAATTCACATGGGATCAAACTTAGATGAGTATGCATAAATTTATAAATTAGATGTCATTCTTTAGTTAAGTTGCCATGAGTAGGGAAATTGATTTGTCAAAGTCACTTGGGCCCAAACTTGACTAGTCACACTTCTAAAAGATTTGATCTGTAATGGATATAATAATCAAAGAACATACCATCATCCTTACTAATCAAGTTCATCCTTTATTAATATTA
Source organism: Cryptomeria japonica (assembly GCF_030272615.1). Lineage (NCBI taxonomy): Eukaryota > Viridiplantae > Streptophyta > Pinopsida > Cupressales > Cupressaceae > Cryptomeria > Cryptomeria japonica. The sequence continues at coordinate 649,233,338 of NC_081413.1, forward strand.
ATTCCATTCTCAACTTGAATATGTATTAAAAATATTAAATAAAATTATTTTAATTTTTACTCTCAATTTATAACTATATATTTAATATTTGAGTATGCCAATCATATACAACATCTCTGGCTATGTACAAGAAAAGTTGTGCAAAAGATGTTTCATATGTCAAGGACTAATCTCCACACAAAATGACACTGCCAAAAAACTCTTAATCTGCAAATCATAGTGCTTTTTTGCCCAATTTTTTGTAGTTTTACAATAATGAGAATGCAAATCATGAAGATTTAACTACGGAAAATTTCACAAAAATCTATGGTATTTTGCAGATTTTAAAAACTATAGGTCCAAGGGGTTGAGCTTAGTTGGTTAAAACATTGAGTTCTCAATGTGGAGACCCAAGTTCAACTCCCAAGAGGAACATCTTTGTGGAATTCTAAGTTGTGACTCTTGGTCTTCCATTGGTAGTATTTGTCACATTGTTTAAAGTGGATTTCTAAGTTGTGACCCTTGGTCTTCCTAAAGAACTAGTATTTGTAATAAGTTTGTAAAAAAATAAACTATATAAAATATTGTTTTATGTAGAAATTAACCGCATCGATTTCATATCACTATGACTAGTGATGACAATTAATAATGAACATGTACATTAATTATCACATGCAATCAATTGATATCAACTTTCACCCACATTTTTGACATAGACTTCGATCCACATTAATTCCACGTGTTATTATTCTTCCACCTCAATTTTATCAATTTAAAAAGGCAGCATTATTTGAGCAGTCAACGTTTTTGCAAAGGACAAATAATGCCGTGGACTTGCGTAGAGTTTATGGCTTAAAAATCACGTTTGCTTTATTGGGAGGGAATAATATTCCTCCACCACTGCATTTAATTTATTTGTTATATACTGTTTGACTCATAAAATTTATAAAATAAAAAATATAATAATTGCTGTGACCCATAATGTGAATTAAAAGAAATATTGACATATTAAAAAATATTATAATAATTGGTATGACCCATATTCATGAATTAAAGGTAATAATTGGTATGACCCATATTCATGAATTAAAGGAAATATTGACATTAAAATTATGCTTACTTTTAGTTAGAGGAAGGTATCATAGTAATTGATAAGTAATTGTATTATTAGATTGTTGTAATTTTTTTAATTTAATTTATTATAATCTATATTTTAATTTTTATATATTTCTAAAATTAGTATCTATTTGGTGATGTCAATTTCTTATTTTCAAAATATTTATTTTAATTATAATTTAAATTAATATCTACATGTATCATATCATTAATATTAATTAGTAGTTTATTTTAACAAGGTTCAATATTCAATATTTTAATTTTTATGTTAAATTAAAGTTAGTATATCTCAATCATTTTTATGTTTATATGTGTCATGTCATAGATATTTATTATTGGTTCACTTTAAAAATATTTAGTTGTAACTTTATAACTTTTTAGAGCTTAATATTCTAAAGGTAGTGCTTATTTTTTTATGCAATGACTAAATTTCTTATTCTCAAACCATCTATCTCAACCATCTATTATGATTTAGATGATTATCATGCTTATTTGTGTCATGTCATTAGCATATATTATTGGTTCACTTTGAAAATATTTATTTGCAACTTTGCAATTCTCTAGAGTTTAATATTCTAATTTTTATATTCCTCTAAAATTAGTGCTTGATTTTTATGTGATGACTCAAGGTTTTATTCTTAATGAATTTATCTCAAACATTTATTATGACTTAGATTACTATCATGATGTATGCGTGTCATGTCACTAACATTTATTATTATTCACTTTGAAAATATTTATTTGTAACTTTATAGCTCCCTAAAATTTAATATTCTTATTTTGACATTTCCTTAGACTTAGTGCTTCATTTTTTATGTGATTACTAAACTTCTTTTTCTCAAAGCATTTATCTCAACCATTTAGTATGACTTAGAGGACTATCATGTATGTGTTCCATGTCATTAATATTTATTATTAGTTCACTTTAAAAATATTTATTTGCAACTTTATAACTCCCTAGAGTTTAATATTCTATTTTTTATGTTTCTATAAACTTAGTGCCTAATATTTTATGTGACAACTAAACTTCTTACTTTCAAAGTATTTGTTTCAATCATTTATTATGACTTGGATGACTATCATGGTATTTGTGTCATGCCATTAACATTTAGTATTGTTTCACTTTGTGAATATTTATTTGTAACTTTGTAGCTCCCTATAGTTTAATAGTTATTTTTTTATGTTCTTCTAACTTAGTGCTAAATGGTTTATAAAAATATCTTATGATTTAATCTAACATTTGACCTAATTTGGGTAGTGGCACTCCCTTTGGGTATTTAGACAAACCACTATGCTGAAGCATATACTATCTACATTAGTTTGAAATGGTCCTATTAAGGTTTTAAGAAGACATGGCTAGAGGGAGATTCACTCAATATCATCAACAATCTTATGCGTGTTCAAACTCCTAGTTGGACTATTGAGGGCCAGTTATGGAAAGTATCAACATTTTAGATTCCTTTGGGGAGTTTTTTTATCTCCCATATCTATTAGGAGGGTAATTGGGTAGCATTTTTTTTGCAAACCTTGGTGTCTCTATGGACTCTACCCACTTTTGGGGTCCCAATGACCCACTTTCCCTCGATATTAAAATCATCATTAGCAATAAAATCATCAATTGTTGAAGTGGCGGCTCCCCATAGCTGCATTATTATATCCTATCAATTTGCATTGAATTCCACACAAATTGTGGGTGCCTTGTGAAGTCTATCTCTATTTTGGTTGCTCTTCTTTTCCTTGCCTTGTTTTGAATTTTCCTTGGTTGTTGTTGTTTCTCAGTTCCTTCACAATATGGGAGTGATAGGAGTAGGTTGGAATTGTCCTCCTGTGATGAATGGAAAAGTATTGCCTAGGTTTGAGACAAGCGGGAGGGTGATTTAACTCCTTTCATGGAGAACTTGCACAACTTTGATCCTCAAGCCACCAGGATGTTCATGAAGGATTGGAAGAATATGTTGGTGAGAGTTTACAATGTGGAATTAGAGATAATGTAGGGCCTTATTACCCTTATTATTGAGCTCTTTGTAGATAAAAAAAAATTTCAAGGACTGAGAGGCTTCCAAAAATACCATGGACACATTCTTCAAAGAGGGAGAGAAGGAAAAACTCATCAAGTTGTCCTTGGGAGGATATGATAGAGATTCCATCAAGCCCTTCTAGGCTAAGATTGTGGAAGCCATCATGAGGTACATTACCCTTTATAGTAGATTTATTGGTCTTTTTGGACACCATTTCATTTTATTGAATCATTTCCGCCATGGCCTCTCTATTTATTTTCATTTTTATTTGATTTCTTCCTTGAAAAATAACTTAATTGACCATAAAAAGAACCCTAGATTCCCTATTTTACATGAAGGCCTCATCTTGCTCATTATGGAGCATGTCAAAACCTTATCTCTACTATTTGACCCTAATCAACCTAAGCCTCGCCAGACCTATAAACCCTTCATTATCCATTATTATGATATGAGATCTAACCCTGAGTACATTGCCTTTGACGAGGAAGAGGATTGGGTTGATGAGGAAGATGTTTGGAATCTAGGCAAGCTTCTCATAAGAAGGCTCGAAAAAATTCCCCAAGGCTCACATTTCTTGGAAAAATGATTCATTTACTAGTGATGAGGGCGAAGATGACATTTTCATTGAATAGAAGAGAAGAAGACTAAACCTTAGCAGGGGTAAGGGTGAAGATTTGGTGGTGGCTAAGGAAGATTTGGTGGAGAAGGGTAAGAAGAATTAGACTAAACCTATGTAGGATGATGATGTCAATTCTGATTTTAATGGTAGAAAATTTAATAATTATGATGTTATTGATGTTGCAAAGGATGGGGCATTGGGATAGATTAGACTTCTTGAATGGTTTTATGAAGAGATTAGTCAAATCAATACCAAACTGAGTACCTTGTAAAACAGGGTGGATACTGTTGAAAAGTATTGATTGTCAGATCACTAAGGAGGACATGCCCAAAATTTTAACCATTTTAGAAGAGATGGGAAATGATATCAACATTATGAGAAATGAATTTGAAGGGAGAATTAGTTTGTTAGAGAGAAAAAAATAATATGTTCAATAAAAATTTGAAGACAGTGGTTAATGTTAGTAAAACCACTATTAAGAACAGTGTTGAAGGCCATAAGACCCTCAATAATAAAATGAAGGAGTTGAAGCCTAATATTTTTTAGAAGAAAATTAAAGGAAATAGTGTTGATACTGGGTCTTCTAGTAAGGATAAAGAGGGTGACGATTCTATTTTTGATAAAGGTAAAATATTTGTTTCTTAGCCGCAAGGGCCTTCCACATGAACCCATAGCCAGGTTAAACCCAAGAAGAATGAAACAAGGTTATCAAAGAGGTATTCGATCTCCATGACCACCTAATCTAGAAAGATTTGGAGGCTTCCCTCATTTTGAAGATTTTATAGTAGTTCCTTTGATTCTTTGTTTCTATTTTATTCTCTGCAGTTTTGTTGATGTTTGGCTACTCATTTGTTGATGATTTTTATTATTGCAACATTTTGATTTATAGGGTTTTAGGGTCCCCTTCAAAACTTTCTTTACCTTCAATAAAAAATATTTGACCTAATTCAAGCAATTCATTTGAAATGTAATACAACAAATACTCCAAAAAAATTATATTAGCTTCAACTATTTCACATAATTATGATCCATATAAATGGAACAATACTTTAATTTTTTTTAAATATGTTATTTATCAGACAATTTTCATTTGACTAGATTATTAAATAAGTGTAGAATTTGGTTCGATAAGAATGCGTGCATATTTCCATATTTTAAACTCGCTTCAAGAATACAATATAATGGTCTATACATAATTAAAATTATTGTATGGAAATTAAAAGAAGTGAGAATCCCGAAAAGACCTCTAAGATTCAGTATGAACCTTTAGTATTCTTTGTTTATTTTAAATTAAATGTTTAATACCATGATACAAGAACATACTATCATGCCTTCAAGTGGAAACAAAAATAGTTAATCTCCATTACATTAAAACTTAGAGGAAAGATTAATTGAACTTGCAAATCTATGTAAATTTCAACAACATAATAACATGCAAATAATATTTTAAGAACGTGAAAGAAAGAAGAATCCGACAAAAGAGAAGAAACACCAATATATGAGGGGAAAACCTTTTTAGGTTAAAAAAATCCACATTGCAAAGCATCAAACCAATGTATTAATCTACAACAAAAGTTACATTACACTTTCAGTCTCATAACCTTAACATGGAGAGTTAAATCTTGCACTTCTCTAGAGAAACATTGACAACATTAGTGTTTGACATGGAAGAAATATAGAGAAATATAGCTAGTAGGTTAACTATAACCAAACCCTCTTCCATAAAAAAAATCAAATACAAGCCATAAATGTGTAATGTTCGACTAACTCTTACTCAAAGATAGTCAAGAAACTTGGGCTCTTTTCCTTTGTTGTATGAAAGATTGATTGATTGAATTAAATGTGATATAATTAGGTCTTAAAGCACACATAAATGATCATATAAAATGATAAAATAGACTAATAAATAAACAAAAAGCTACTGGTAAGTAGATAAATGTAATTGGGATACAAAGGTACACATGTGATATAAATATGAGCTTGAAAAAGTTAGATTGGTGCACTAGGTGCCTTGGTCTAGATAGGTGTCTGGGTGCAAAGAGTGTTAATTAATCTAGTATGAAAAGACTCCAAACTACAAACCCTCCTAATTTCAGGTCAAATTGGTAGGACTATGGTGCTAGGTGTCATAGGCGAAGCATTTTCTCCTGGTTTTCTCTCTAGTAATCTATGTCTCAAGTGTCACAATGCTGATGTACATGATAACCCGATCTAGAACCTATATTGGAACCTAAAAATGCACAAAAGAGGAGGAAAACAGTGTTGTGGCTATATAGGGGCTTGCCTTAGTCAAGCCCCTATTTTGGTGATTCCCACCTCCATGGATGGCCAAGTTGGATTTGAAAGAAAAGTGTCTGCTTTGAACCTTAAGTTTTTCTAAGATTATAAAAAGAAAATAAGTGGATAAACATGAACAAGGGCCCTACTCAAGTGTATTAGAGTGAACCCTAGAAGAGACCATCAAAAGGTGATGCATATATTAACTCAAGAATACATGAATCACATAAATGAACATGAAAAAATACAGGATAAATATAAGATCTGAATCTAAAACTAAAAAATGCAAGAATGATGAGAAATCATTTAACAAACCCTTAAAGAGAGGTATGAACCAATAATCATGTGTTTTTATTATTCTTCTGATTTGTGAACCTATAGACTCACTTTTAGTAGTAATTTTTTCTTTCTTATTATGTATGTAGAAATAGGGTATCATGTATACCACATTGAGTTATGAAAAGAAGTGATGACTAATGCTTCCAATAGGGTCATTAATGAAAGCAACACCAAACCAAAGAGAATTTGGTAAGAATGAGAGATAAATCATGACACCAATGCAACTAATGACATGCATGATGAAATGATCTAACTATGCTAAATTAGGGTTTAAAGATAATTTACTTTAAATAGTCAAAGCTTTTAACCCTTCAACTATTATTTTTTCCTATTAAATTTTATATTTATTATAAAGGTATTGACACTATCATGAGGTCAAGGATACCACATAAGCGATAGTATTAGCCACCTAGGATAGAGATGTTGAGGCATTGCATTGTGGAGGGTGCCCTGATACACGATGTAGGCCATAGTGACTTTTCCGTACACTTAATTTTTTTATTTTTTTAAAAATGCATGTTAAATGACCTATGTTATGACTATAGAGCCACTATTTTGGGCCCCATGGCCCTTCTTAGGTGCCATGGTCAAGATTGGGAACCATTTTCCAATCTAGGCACCATGGACTAGATGAGGCACCATGCTCCAATCTAGGTGCTATAGTCCAATTAGGTTTTGAGGGTATTTTGCATAAAATTGGTGTGAATGTTGAGAAATTGATTCTGAGATGAAAAGTACTGATGAAATCTTGTTGATGTGCTTGCAAGCCCTTCTAACAATGTGGGAACATGTAGGTACACATATGTGCAATTTACTAAGTGACCAAATAAGACACCTAAAACCTACTGTAGAGGAACAATTATGCTATGTAGCAACTATAATAAAAACATCAATAACCAACTCTACCATCCAAGCAATAGAAGACTTACAAATCTAATAATGCAATATACATAGAACATAGACATTATGTTTAGAAGCATAACACATAATCTTCACATACTAGATGAATGCAAGGCATTCTCCTAATGGGACATAAAAAAAAATTTCTTGCATAAATAATGTTTCTTGTATATCAAAAATTCTATTATACCATCCTTTTAGAAATACTTAAACATCTCCACAAGATAATTTAACAATACCAGGGCACATAAAATACTCTTTCCTACATATTGAAACTTCCACTACACCATCCTTACTTCAATAGTAAGGACAACACAAGTAGCAGTACTAGAACACATAAATACTCTTTCTTGCATATTGGAACTTTCTACACCATCCTTACTTCAACATCAATGCCAACACGGGACAGGTTGACATTAATGAGAAAAAAAAAAGTGTTTCACATCAATGACATCACAATACAACAAATCAGGTTTCCAACAAGGTTTCTTCCTTCTTTCTTTATCCATTTGCTTCAATTTCTAGATTGGATTCTTAAGCCCATTTGATTTTATGAATTGAAATGAGTATTGGATTTGGAAAGATTATATTCTGTATATTTTAAATATCATGGTTTCATTCTAGAAATATATTTTATTTGTGGTTATTAGTTTGAATGTTTGTTGAAGTAGGTGTTCTCTACATTGTGTTTTTCTAGAATATTTTAAGAGTTTTTCCTCTTGGAGTTTTGTTTTTCATCTTGGGGTTGATCATTTAGTATTTCTAGGAAGGGGACTCACCCATCTCAAATGGGAACTTTGAGTCAAATTCTTCATTTTTGATTGTCTAGTTGTCGAGAAATGAGCCCAAACTTGACCCAGGCTCTCTGTCTAGCTTATGGAACAAAAGCGTAGGAAGAAAGTGCAAAAGTTCTATAACAGGTTGAAAAAGAACTAAAAGATTTTGCAAAAGCATTGATTTAGATAACAGATGTGTAGTTTCATGTTAAGGCTAGGGGTGTCTAGGTACATGTTAGAGGGAGTGGCTTCCAAGTGGGTGTCGAGGTCCTAAGTGGCTACCATGGAATCTTATTGGAAGTTTTATTAATAAGTGATAACTCAATTACATATATTGTATCAAGGGATAAGGTATATCTCACATTAAAAAGATAATGATTATACCCACTCATGGCCTAGAGTGCTCGTATAGGCTCAAAATGAGATTTGGAAGACCCATTCGCATGATTGTTCCTCCTTGTCCTCATGAAAGGTGGATTTGGTTCTGCATGTGTGTCACATGCCAGGGCCAAGAGAGCTGGTAGGGAAACTCGTGGTGATGACACTCTTTCCTAAGTGTATCCCAGGGCCTTATTTTATGTGTTGTACATAAGTATTTGGTAGTCAGTGTTATGTATTGTTTTTGTCCTTGTGTTCGTTGCATTTGTGTGTTCATTGCATTCCCGTGGATGAGTTAGTGTCAACCTTAGTGGTATGTCTAGTGTATGGAGCCTTATGTCATTCTTTGGAGCATGAGGGGTGGACCTTTGGGTTCCATATGGTTGGATGGTTGATGCTTTCTTCCATTGCGATCTTGGTGATATGTTTGTGAGCTTCATGGATGGACTGTCTTCTTCAGTTGCAAGTGCTTTGGAATCAGGATGCAAGTTATATTCTCTTATATAATAGTCCATTCATTATATAATAAGAACACTCTCTTGAGAGGACAATGTAATGTAAATTTAATTTAATGATGTTAATTATGTGATTGTTTTATGAGATTAGATAGTATGGTGTTGGTACCATCTATCCTTTATGAGTGATTATATTATTAGTGAGTAAGTTGTTAGTTGTAATACATAAAATGGTATTTAATGAGCTTGGTTTCATTAACATAAGTTTAGTTACCGCGCAGCTACATGATAATGTGGAAAGTAATCTTAGGAAGATTTAGATTTTGGGATTTAAAATGAACCTTGTTCCTAGGAGTAGTAATGATGCTTAGTTCTTATATGATATCATTTCTATGTTAAGATTCATTTATATATGTTAAGGCATTATGTTATGTAATGGTCAGATTAGATTTTGAATTCCTATGCCTAAGTAAGTGATAGTGTTACCTTGTAGCGGTGTTAGGGAACATTAGAGGATGTAGGTGTTATTGTTTTAAGTTGTTTACTTATGCTTAGATAAGTTATTATCATGCATAATAATATCTTATTCTTTATTATAGTTAACATGTTAATATGTCTCTTTAGGAAAAACAAATTTGCCTCCTTGAGGTTAGTTAGTAGTTGAGTTGTCCTCTGGGGTTCCTTAGTGGGACATTACATCTAGTATCAGAGCCCAAGTTCCTACACTAGGAACTTTGGTATTTATGTGCTCATTATGATATTTCAGGGTAGGTATCTTTGTATCATGTTCACTGACACCTATCTCTTTGTGTCCTTTGTTTTAGTTGTCCTCTAGATGATTTCCTTATGGTAATTGCTTTATTCCTATGTTAGGAAGATGTCTACTAGGTGTAGGGTCCAAGGATGAGGTAACCGTCGAGCTAACCTATTGAACCCATGTCAAGATGAGTACCAGGAGTTTCATCAGGAATACTCCCATGAGAACTTAAAGGAAGAGCAATGTAGTGACCACTAGAGTGATCAGAGGAGAGGTGATCAAAGTGAGTAGCAGGATGATGGGTTAGGAGGCCCTCAATTCTTTACCTTCTACATGACATCATTACTTGTTTAGGACCTAGGCAAGAGGGTGCTCACCAAGAAGGGTCCCATCATTATCAACATTGGGGGAGATGACTTGTTCTCCTCCTCGTAGGAAGACTATGACTAAAGATGAGAATGCCATTTTAGTCAGTCACATGGGGAATCTTTTGAGGTCCTAACCTCTTACTTTTGATGGTTCTAATAGCATATTAGATGCGGATATGAAGTTGATAGATTTGGATAGGTGTTTTACCATGCATTCGTATAGCAGCAACACCAAATCTAGGTGCACCATTATGCATTTACATGGGTTTTCTTTCACTTGGTGGAGACTAGAGGAGTAGAAGCTCCACTTGGATATTGCATTAGTTTCTTGGGAGATGTTCTTGGAGAGGTTATGTGCTCGTTTCCTATCAGACCATTGGAGATAGAGGAAGGAAGATGAGTTTTATGACCTATGATGGTTAGCCATGTCTGTTCAGTAGTATGAGCATAAGTTCTTCAAGCTTAAGCAATATGCAAGAATAGAAGATGATGATGCTATGCTAGTGAAACACGTTTTTAGGAGTTTTAATGCCTGTATGAGTGGCGGAGTTCGGGTCTTTGAGCCCAAGACTATGGAGGTGGCTATGGAGAAGGCCTGTTTGGTAGAGGAGAATTTGGCTATAGCCCTTGGTGGATAGACTATTGTGCCAGATTGGCAATGCTCCAACCTCTGGTTCTAGTGCAAGAGGGAATTAGTCTTAGGCAGTAGGTTCCTCTAGGAACCAACCTCCCCCATTCAAGGGTGGTTAGAATCAGCCAAAGAAGAATGCACAAGGATAGCATTATACTCGAGGGGGTGGATCCTAGGCAGGGAAGGATAGTAACTGGCATCGCCACAACCACTTTCACTCTAGCTAGCCAGCATAGAGTTCTCAATTGATGTCTAGTAGGGGCAACTTCCATCCGTCTAATGCTCCTATAGTAAGTAGAGGTTTTGGTAGAGGGGGACGCTTTACTTATGGGCAACATGGTCACATTGCAGTCCAGTGGCTCCAGAGATTGGTTTAGATTTCCACTTAGAGACATGCAACTTTAGAGTTTATAGTGAGAGATATGTAGGGAGGTCCCACCAAGTATTTGCTATAGTTGACAACAATTAGACAACACTAGGGCACAATTATTGAGACTGCAAGTGAGTCTAAGGTGTTATCTCTACCTTTGTGTTGTTTGATTTAGGAGCTTCTGTGAGATTTTGCCAAGATCAAGAGCTCAATGAAATGTACAAAATAGAGACATAATATGGAACAAGAATAAACTGTATTCTCATCAATAGAAAATGATCAATAATCTGATTACATAGTTACATACAATGTAGATGAGCTTGCTTATATAGGCAAGGCTAGGGATATGTGAGCACACAAACATGACATGTGGCTCAATAAGAAACAAGGGTAGGTAGGAAATAGGTGTGGGTAGGTAGGAGAAATAATATAATAGTCCACATGAGGTGGATCACCCACTAAATGTGGAGTGTAACAACAAGATCAACACCATAAAAGGTGGAATTTCTCCTACACACACTATCCCAATGTGGCACAAACACCCAAGTGTCTCATACCCTAACTATTATGAAATGCATTATCCTAAGTAAACTTAAGTAAGTGTAATAATATCCATGATGAATAATTATTTACACCAACAGCTTCATATTATTTCATTTCTCCTTCCCTAGTAGAGAAATGTGGGCTTTTGGATATAAACCAAGCCAATAGGTGGTAGGTTGAGTTGGCTACCAGTTCTAAGGTGGTCGTAGATTCTCTCCATTTCTATAGATCTTCATATCCTTTCTTTGGGGTCTTATGGTGGTTTTTTGCACATGGATTGGCTTGATTATCATCAGGCCTGTATAGATTGTCATCGTAATGCAGTGCAATGTTTGGGTGATTGTGGTGAGAGTGGAGATAGTTGGTGTTTGGAGACCTATTTCCCTACGTATTATTTCTAGTATGCAGTTGAACTGATGCATGCGATAGGTATACTAGTCGTTTGTAGTGCTAGTGAGTGATTTGGATGAGGGGGAGAGTAAGAAGATTTATCTTGATAGACATCTCATTCTTCAAGAGTATGCAGGTGTTTTCCATAGTGAGATTGTAGATATGCCACCCAAGTGTGACATTGATTTTTGGATTAACCTAGTTCCCAAAGCAGAGCCCATCTCTAGAACACCTTACTGGATGACCACTTATGAGATGAGTGAGCTTAGGTTACAGTTGGAGGAGTTGCTAGCTAAGGGATTTATTTGTCCTAGTGTTTCTCTATGGGGAGCACCGGTGATATTTTTGAAGAAAGACTGATCCCTATGCCTATGCATAGATTATTGGAAGCTAAATAAAGGATGGTGAAGAATCATTATCCCTTGCTGAGGATAGATGATCTCTTTGACTAGATGAAGGGTGCTAAGGTCTTCTCTAAGATAGATCTTAAGTCAAGATATCATAAGCTCCAGATCCATGAAGAAGACATTCATCAAATAGATTTGCATATGCAATATGGACACTATTAGTTTACAGTGGTTCCATTTGGGCTTACCAATGCACCCTCAATGTTTATGAGTGTGATGAATGGGGTGTTTAGATCCTATCTTGATAGATTTGCCTTGGTCTTCTAAGATGACATTTCGATTTATTTGAAGACCATGGAGGAGCATGAGGAGCATTTGAGTTAGGTATTCCAGTGCCTTTCAGAGAACCAGTTGTATGGCAATTTGGCAAAGTGTGAATTCTTCCAAACTGAGGTGAAGTAGTTGGGACACGCTATTTTTGGTGAGGGTATCAGAGTGGATCCCTCCAAGTTTTAAGAATCATAGACTACTCGATACCTACTAATGTGGTTGAGGTTCACAGCTTCATGGGCCTTGCAAGATATTATCAAGGGTTTGTATAGGGATTCTCAAGGATAGCCCATCCTATTACTTCTTTTCAGAGGAAAGGTAAGAAATTTGTATGGAAAGATCAATGTGAGGTAGAATTTTAGACTCTTAAGGAGCATCTTGCCAACACACCCATTCTAGTAGTGCCAGATCCAACAAGAGACTTTGTTGTGCGTACAAATGCTTCTTTAGAGGGTTTGGGGGCAATCTTCATGTAGGATGGTCATGTGATAGCCTATGAATCTTGCAAAGATAATGATCTGAATTTCTCCACTCACAACTTGGAGTTAGTAGCAATGGTTCATGCCTTGGTGACATGGAGGCACTTTCTTCTTGGCCATCAATTTGAGTTGCATAGTGACCATCACAGTTTGTAGTATATCTTTGCATAGATGAACTTGAATGCCAAACAAAGATGATGGATGTAATTTCTTTGTGAGTATGAATTTGAGGTCTGATAAGTTTAGGGAAAGGATAATGTCGCAGTGGATTCCTTGAGTCACAGGCAACATGAGTTGTCAGTGGTGTCCTTGAGCATAGATTTGAGGAGTTGTATTCTCAGAGATCTTCCTTTAAATTTTTGGTACTAGGAGGTGACATCGAAGATTGACTTTAGGAGAGTTTTGGAAGGGAGATTTGCATGATATTGCTTGGAGGTGGATGGAAGCCTTCGCCATTAAAATGATATCATTATTGTCATAATATATACGTAGTCATATTGGGATTTAAGTGAGCACTTGTTTTCAATGAAAAGATCAGGATCATGAGCAGAATGTGACAAACAATAATTTGGAAATGGGGTCAATCTCAAATTACAAAAGTTATAAACTTAAAAATTATATCACACCTAAAAAAGTATAAATGTAATCCCTAAGGAAAACACAACAGTGGGTGACATGAGTGAAAGGTAGGATATGTAGATCTAAGAATCAAACACTAAAATGGGGATGTATTAATTAAACACAAGGATAAAAAGGAAAAAAATATCTAAAAATAATATGAAAAATTAAAAAATGTATATATAATTAAAATCCTGATAATTATAGGAAACAAAAGGGGGCAAATTGGTTATTTCACATGGAATGGTTCATAAAAATGTGAAATAAAATAAATCTTTCCTAACCCTAATCTATGCTAATCCAAAAGATGCAAATATGGAAATTAGTAACCTAACCTAGATTAAAATTGCATACATTAGCATAAGTGTAAATTAACCTAGATTAATAATGACGTTCTATCTTGGGCATATATAATTTGAGTTAAATAGTTATCTAGACTAAAGACAAGATGTATTATTATGACACAAAGACTCCAGAATCTAGTTTGTCTTTGATTGAAGAATGAAATCTCTCCATTTGTGATAGAGTCAAAATTCTGTGCAATATTTATTCTCTATCATAGGTCAAGTATGTGTATACCTCTAGATCACTTCAATGTCTATAAATTCAACATCTACCATGTAGGTATGATCTTGTTTGTTTTTAACTCCCGCTTTTTCATTTACTAAATTCATTTTTCTACTCTACTTTAAATATTGTTGGTATTTACAAATACCTTTAAAGGGTTACTAGAATCCATAAGGGACATGTTATCCTAGGTCAACCCTTAGAAGAGATGAGCTTGGTAATAGTGCAAAGGATCAATAAATATCAGATAATTCCCTAGAAAGAATATGAAACCTTTGATTAATTAATTTAAACCAAACTAAATTTTTTGTCAAATCACTACTCCTTAAATGTTCTATAATTATAGATGATTATATGTGATAGGATTGGATGATAAAAACAATATAATTGAATTTCCTTAAATACAAGTGCATATGAATTAATTGCACTAATATGTTATGAAAATTTAATAGGTTAATAAAATAATTTATTACATACCTTATGTGAGAAAATCACCCATACTATATTATAGAATAATCAAAATATAAGATAAAAGTTCTCATGGAAAAAAAAATCCAACCTCTAAAAGCATCAACATTCAATGTATTGTTAAAAAACAAAACATTACAACTTACCCTTATAAAGTCCCTATGAATACTTTTGAAACATCGAGTACTTCCAATATATCCTCCATATGTTCTTGAGCATAATGAGTAACCATGCAAACACACATATCATGTCATACCTCACATATTCACTCTTTAGGAGAGCTTAATACAAAAGACAGCCAACCTCAAAGGTTATTGTAGCCAACCCCAAAAACTAATCATGTGGTTGCTTTTATAGAAAAATGAAGTGATATTACAAAAATCATGTGTGTAATACCATGATCTTACAAAACCATGTCCTTGTCATTTAATTTTTTGTAATAATTTTTTAGTATTATTTTTTCCAATATTATATATTTTTCCAATGTGCAATCCACACACAAAATATCTAAATTTTAATGTCATGATACAAATTTAAAAGTAGACCTACATATATTTAATGTGGTTAAACACATATCAAAGATGGACCACAAATAAATATTTGGTTAAAAATAAAAGATTTATATTCTTGTGCGGGTGTACTATAAATATTTCCCAACAAAATTCGTGTTTGGTCATCTCACAATAGCTAGTGGAGGAAAGGGTAAGAGTTGGAAAATTTTGAATTTAAATTTTGGATGAGATCTACGGATGCCAAATCAATCCCATGCAAAAAAAAATTCTTAAGGAACAAATTTATGATCATGAAGGATGCAACAAATGGTCTATATATGAAGGTGTAGAAATGTACAAGATACAAATAAATATGTGGGAATATGTGTCTATGGTGTCAAGTGTTGGCTAAAGAAGCTACTCAAACTTCATTGTATGTAGAAGATTGCTCCATTTTTCACATGTAAATATATTAAGTCATTGTCTCAAAATAAAGAAAAACACACACACATAAATATACAAATTTCACTATTACATTATTTATAATATATTTAATTATTTTTCTCTTTCTTAATTTGTATCCCTAATCCTTATAAATAAATACTTTAAATATTTTTAAAATTAATTAAAATATTTTAAGTTCCATCTTCATCATTTAACTTTGATTTCCTACCATCTCTCACTACTTGCATCCATCTAGATGGGCATTTTGATAATAAATGATGGAATATGTGCAAATTCTTTATAGAAATTAAATGCATATAATTTTAAACAAATTAATCTAACTTAATTGTGTTTTTGTAATTAAAATTAAAAAGTAATAAAGGTTGTAGATTGACAGTTAGAATAATAGTAAGTTTTTAAAATTATTCTTAATCTCATTTTTTATCTTTAATATGATTTATAATTTAGAGTAATAAAAATATATAGTTTAATTAATTGAATACAATTGATAAAAATGATAGTATCTTCCTAATTATATTACTCACCAAAATTTACATCTCCTTATATTATAATAAATTAAATTAATGATACCGAATTTCTCAAAAATATAGTAAATAAAATATGAGATTAAAGTGATACCCCAAAAAAATTAATAATTCATTTAGGACAGTAAATTTAATCTTAAAATTCAAGTCTGTGCATTGTTAAGCTTATTTTTTCTTTTACTGTCATCAATCCAACTTCACCAACTCTGTCCAATTTCCCTGAAAAACATGAGTCATAAAATTATATTAATCTCAGAATCTTATTGCAACTAGTTCAACGATTCTCTGTTCTAGAAGGGCATTTGGGGACCTCAATCACCGTCTCGTTTCTCTGAACTTGCAGTTATAAAAACATAAGCATAAATTCTAGAAAGAAATAAAAAATCATGAAAGCATGTGCTCCACGCTGAGAAATGAATGGATATCTAAATTTTAAAAAATTAATTATTTAATTATATAAATATAACTGATAAAGGTAATGGTATTATCTATTTTATATAAGATTTAATTTTTTCTAAATTAAATCAGAGTTATGTATTTTTATGATTTTGGTAGAATTGATATCTGTTTAAATGCGTTCTAAACAACTTTAATAGAACAGATTTGAAGATTTAGATTGAACTATCATCATCATGAACTGCGGAAATCTAATGTTTCAGAATTGATACCTATCTAAATGCATTCCAAATGACTGATATAAAACAGATATCCATCAATCCTTGACTCAACATAAACTCATAAAACAATGAATTCATGATAATATAAAATCCTCCAAGTTCAAATACAAAGATTCCACGCAAATTAAAATCTACAGTAGTTTTTTGACTGAGAAAACACTTTGATCGAATCCTTGTCCCCCTGGCCTGTTCAAACTAGGAGACAGCATTCTCACGTGCTTAGATAAGAGTGTTTTGCTGATAAATTGTTTACTCTAAGAATGTCAAGTCCTAGAGAAGGTTCTATATATTGAACATGGTTGCTGAATTAGGGTTTCACACAGCATACCAAAAAAAGGTTTCAACAATGCAGAGAATTGAATTTTGCTGTCGTATATGAATGAGTAGTCAAACATTTTGAGCATCTGTGAAATAGCCCACCATTAAATTATCAATCCATTTCATTGATTGGCGTCATTCAAGACATCAGAGTTTTTGTAGAATACATTAAATCTCATCATTCAAGACATCAGATTTTTTAAAATACATTAAATCTCATCATTCAAGACATCAGATTTGTTTTAAAAATACATTGAATCTCATCATTCAAGACATCAGATTTTTTTTTAAGAATACATTGAATCTCACCATTCAAGTCAGATTAAGATTTTTTTTAAGAATACATTAAATCTCATACCTTTTGTTTATTTTAGCACATGATTTTCAACTTTAGGCTCTTTTGGTTTTTATGGAACGTCATCAGCATCCATTGTTTGTTTTCTTGTTCATAGAATTTGATTTGATACATGCGTCATGAAGATAACGTTCAGTAACTACAATATGGAGGGCCTTAGGGAGTAGGCATATATGTGTACAATGTAAACTGTCTTAACTGCACACGAGGTTGATATTCATCTTTAACAACTCTATCTTCATGAATGTTATTTGTAGAGTAATGTAAAATATAAAGTACAAGAAGTAAAACTTTCATGTATGACTTACCAAGTTAAATGGAGAACTTATTAGAAGCAAATTACATAGCATAATATATGCACTTCTTTAGGTACTATTTTAATTGATAGCATGATGCATCTTAAATTATGAATCTAAAAGTCAGGAGGCATTTTCAATAATATATTAGAATGTATATAAGATATTGGTTTCATATATTTTGACATCAAGAGAAGTATTTGACACATATATATTGTATTGGTTTGTAGGATCTATGAGTAAATTTATAATCAAATATCTATGTAAATTTATAATCAAATAATAGTGGGTGCATTTGTTCAATTTTTATTGTCATTAATCCTTTTATTTTTTACCATTTTGTTGTCAATGAGATCTTATCCCTTGTTTTTAATATCTATGCATGAGTTTGTGTAATGACCCTTAACTTGATGAACATTACAAAATTATTGGTTACCACATGTTCTAGGAAGTGGTCTATTAAGAACTAATCAGAAAATGCAGGGGAGAGTGATCACGTTAGGCAACTCAACAAGATTTGAAGAATATTACCCATGAATTGTTGAAGATTAGTAAACTTTTTATAAGCATTTATATTGAATGAAGGAAATGAACAAGTAGTACAAATTTTATTCATGATTTCCTTCAAGTCATCACCTTTGAATTTAAAATTATTTGGATTTTGAAACTTTGAAGTGTAGAAAGATAAATATGACAAATTTAATTATTTCAAGCTAAAATATTAATTACAAGATGATGCAGGAGCACTGGTGTTCTTACCTGTTGAGGCAGTTTTCAGTGGAATTGCTTGAGATCGTGGGAATTCTTCTTGTTTGAGTGTTTAGCGTTGTGGTTTTGGGTTTATTCCCTTATGTTCATCGTCTTTGTCATGTTCGAGTTTCATGGCATTTGGATTTAATCCCGGTGAGTTATTGATTCCGGTATTGGCTTGGTTGATATGTTCTTACCGGTTAGTCTTGTAGTGTGTTGAGCGAAAAAGGATCGGGTTGCTATTGATTCTCGTGACTTGTGGATTGTTGATTTATGTTTCTTGTGTCTTTTCCGATGTTTCTGGAGAACCACATGATGTTTTGTGCAATGGAAGTTGTTCTTAATGGTTTGAGCCAACTTGTTATTGTTTGCACATTTCATTATGAACCGGTTGGTCTTTGGGCTGACTTGATCGAATTATTATTATTTGTGGATGGTATAAAGAGGAGCTTTGCGAATCATTTTGAGGGACAAAAGATAGAAGATAGAGGACCAAAGTTTGAGATCGAGCGAAGATGCAGATTCGGCAAAATTTTGGTCTGGTAGGACTAAGGCCGGAAGGGTTGAGGTCCGTATTACGGTAGAACCGACAGAGTGTTTCCGGAGGTCGATCTGATATGTGGATGATCTACTGATCTTATAATTGTGTTGTAAGCATTGTTTGTATCCTGGACTACGATCCAACATGTGACATATGTAATTCTTCAGATTGTAATAAGAATTGTTCATATTGTTTACCGGTTATGTATTCAGTATTGTTACCAGCTGTTCTTTTTGCTATTTATGGCATTGTTTTACTAGTTACCGGTATATTTTAAATGGTTTTTGTGATAGGCTGCAAGGATGGGATGTCCTTCATTGGATCTCCCTACCTTGACTGCATCAAATGGTATTAGAGCTAGTTTGTGAACCTGTTGTTGGAGGAAGACCCGGTTATGCACCGGTTGGTTTGAAAGGAAGTTGAGGCAACTTGTGAACTTGTTCAGATAGACGAATGTGAGGAAAAGAAAGGTTTGCAGGTAGACCACCGATCCTAGAGCTTGAGCTCGAGGCAGTTAGTGGGTGGAGACTTGAATAGAGATCGCCGATTGAGGCAAGTTGCAGGTTGGACTGGTACATCGCTGAGGAGAGGCAACCAGAAGCTATAGTTAGATCGTCGAATCCCTTGAGGCAGTTGCAAGTACCCAATGACAGATCGAAGAACTAGATCAAGTGATGGGACTCACTTTTCAATTAACCCCAAGAGTTTGATGCAGGAGCATTGGTGTAGTTCTTACTTGTTGAGGAAATTTTCAGTGGAATTGCTTGAGATTGTGGCATTTCCTCTTGTTTGAGTGTTTAGTGTTGTGGTTTTGGGTTTAATCACTTGTGTTCATTGTCTTTGTTGTGTTCGAGTTTCATGGCATTTGAATTTAATCCCGATGAGCGATTCCGGTATTGGCCCGGTTGATATGTTCTTACCGGTTAGTCTTGCAGTGTGTTGAGCAAAGTTGGATCAGGTTGTAGTTGATTCTCATGACTTGCGGATCGTTGATTTATGTTTCTTGTCTTTTCCGATGTTCCCAGAGAACCGCGTGATGTTTTGTGCATTGGAAGTTGTTCTTAATGGTTTGAGTGGACTTTTTATTATTTGCACATTTCATTATGAACCGGTTGGTCTTTGGGCTGAACTTGATCAAGTTATTATTATTTGTGAAAGGTATAAAGAGGATTTTTGTGAATTATTTTGAGGGACAAAAGACATAAGATAGAGGATAGAAGTTTGAAATTGAGAGAAGATGTAGATCCGGCGAGATTCTAGTTTGGTAGGACTGAGGCCGGAAGGGCTGAGGTCTGAATTAGGGTAGAACTGATAGACTATTTTCAGAGGCCGATCTGATATGTGGATGATCTACGGATCTTTTAATTACATTGTAAGTATTGTTTGTATCCTGGACTGCAATCTAGCATGTGGCATATGTAATTCTTCAGACTGTAATAAGAATTGTTCATATTGTTTACCAGTTGTTCTTTCTGCTATTTCTGGCATTGTTTTACCAGTTACCGATATATTTTGCATGGTGTTTGTGTTAAGATGCAAGTATGGGATTTCCTTCATTGGATCTCCCTACCTTGACTGCATCAAATGGCATCAGAGTTGGTTTGTGAACCTACTGTTGGAGGAAGACCCGATTATGCATTGATTGGTTAGAAAGGAAGTTGAGGCAACTTGTGAAATTGTTTAGATCATTGAACGTGAGGCAAAGAAAGGTTTGCAAGTAGACCGCTGATCCTAGAGCTTGAGTTTGAGGCAGTTAGTGGGTGGAGACTTGAATAGATTGTTGATTGAGGCAGGTTGCAGGTTGGACTAGTAGATCATCGAGGAGAGGCAGCCAAAAGTTGTAGTCAAATCGCCGAACCCTCGGAGTCAGTTGCAAGTATCTATTGATAGATAACCAAAACAGATCAAGTGATGGAACTCACTTTTTAATTAACCCCGAGAGTCTAATGTAGGAGCACCGTTGTAGTTCTTACCGGTTGAGGCAGTTTTCAGTGGAATTGCTTGAGATCGTGGCATTTCTTCTTGTTTGAGTGTTTAGCATTGTGGTTTTGGGTTTATTCCCTCGTTTTTGTCATCTTTGTCGTGTTCAAGTTTCATGGCATTTTGATTTAATCCCGGTGAGTTATTGATTCCGGTATTGGCGTGGTTGATATGTTCTTATCAGTTAGTCTTGCAGTGTGTTGAGCGAAGTTGGATTGGGTTGCGAGTGATTCCTGTGACTTGTGGATGATTTATTTATGTTTCATGTGTCTTTTCTGATGTTCTCGGAGAATCGCGTGATCTTTTGTGCATTGGAAGTTGTTCTTAATGGTTTGAGCCAACTTGTTATTGTTTGCATGTTTCATTATGAACCGGTTGGTCTTCTGGCTGACTTGATCGAGTTATTATTATTTGCAGATGGTATAAAGAGGAGTTTTATGAATCATTTTGAGGGACAAAAGACATAAGATAGAGGACAAAAGTTCAAGTTCAAGCGAAGATGTAGATCCGGTGAGATTCTGGTCCGGTAAGACTAAGGCTAGAAGGGTTGAGGTTCGGATTAGGGTAGAATCGACAGACTGTTTGCGAAGGTCAATCTGATATGTGGATGATCTGTAGATCTTTTAATTGCATTGTAAGAACTGTTGGTATCCTAGTCTGCGATCCAACATATGGCATATGTAATTCTTCAGACTGTAATAAGAATTGTTCATATTGTTTACTGGTTATGTATTCTGTGTTGTTACTGGTTGTTCTTTCTGCTATTTTTGGCATTGTTTTACCGATTACTGGTATATTTTGCATGGTGTTTGTGTTAGGCTGCAAGGATCGGATGTCCTTCATTGGATCTCCCTACCTTGACTGCATCACAAGTCTATTCAAATACATATATGTCTCTAAAATATGAAAATCTACTTAGGTGTAGATATGAAAAAAAAATTACATCTAGAAACATGATGTGAAATGCATTATGATTAAATTAGTATTCAATTTTACTAGACTAAGACGAAAATTGATTTAAAAATTTCATTTATGGAACCTGACTACAATGAACGAAAATACTGAATATTGTAGTCCTTTAACGTTCAAGGAAACAACTTTGCTTTAAGATGCCCTCATCATATGAAAATTCAATGTATACCATTACGAGATTGACTGTTAATGCTTGGATATCCTATTTTTTTATATATTTCAAAAAGGACATCCAAAAATCCTATATAGATAAAAATATATATATTTACCTCAAAAGATAAATGTGTGCAATCTAGATGATTATATGTAATAGTATCCTTACTTTATCCTTGAACTTTTTTTTATATTACATAATTCTTGAACTAGTGTATCCAAGGTGCCAGTGGAAACAAGAGCATCATTAAGGAGAATGGGAAATGGTAGAGAGGGTAAATTTGTGTTTACTCATCTCGCAATAGCCACTAGAATGGATGAGATTTAGCCATATTTGAAAATTGAATGGTTGTATCTATGGATGCCAACTCCTGATCCTATACCAAAAAGATGACCCAAGGTGATAAAACAATAATTTTGTCATAAGGAACAAACTTTCTATCATGCATGATGTAATAAATGGTCTTTTTATGGAGGTGTAGAAATCTATAAGTTGTAAATAAATATATGGGAATAAGTGAAGGTTAAGAGAATGGGCCAATCTTTACAAAAAATAATGTGTCATTTTTTATATCTAAATATGTTAAGTCATTGGCTCAAAATAAACACCAAACTAAATAAGAAACAACACATATTCAAAATTCAATATTACACTTACTTCAAAAATACATTATTGATTCCCTCTTTTTTATTCTTATATCCTCAATCTTTATAATTTAAAAATATTTTAAATTTCCGTCCTAGTCATTTATCCTTTACTTCCAACCATCTATCATTATTTGTACCGATCCTAATGAACATCTTGACAATAAATGATTTAAAAAAGCTGCAAAATTTTGATAGAAACTAAATAATATAGTTTAAAAAAATAATCCAGTTTAATCACATTTGTAATTAAGAAATAAAAATTGTAGATTAATTAGTGAGGATGATAGTATTTTTCTTATCATTCCTTATGATGTCGGAGCCTTGCAATCAGCAAGACTTGATCAGTCTACCGTAGTTTGTTGACTGAGAAAACACTTTGATCCAATCCTTGTCCCCCTGGCCTGTTCAAATTCGGAGAGAACTTTCTTACTTGCGTGGACAAGAGTGTATTGCTGATAAATTGGTTACAGTAAGAATATATTCATATAGAAGATTCTATATATTGTACATGGGTTGGTGAAATTAGATTGGAGACAGCAAAGTTTTGAACAATGCAGAGAGTAGAATTATAAGAATCAGTTAGCTGTCGTCAATGAATGAGTGGTCAAATGTTTGAGCATGCTGTGAAAGAGGCCGCCATTAAATTATCAATGCAGTTCAATATACCCATTCCTTGCCATCATTCATGACATCAATAAGTATCGAAAACTCACGATTCATTTTTTATAATATATTAGAATGTACATAATGTATTGGTTTCATACATTTTGATATCAATAAGTATTTGATGCATATATTGTATTGATTTGTAAGATATGAGTGTATCTTGTAAATTTTCAACAACACATTCTAGATCATAATTAAATTATATTAAACGGTGTATCTTCTTCTAAAAAGATAGCTAGTGGTGTATGGTAGGAGGATGTATGGAAGATGTATCATTAGCCTTAGTAAATATCATAATAGTATGTTCATGTGAAAATTATTCATGTTGAAAATGTTCATCCTTAATTTTGTGTGTATCATGTACCTCAACATCATTTGAGTGATTTACAATAGATTTGTGTATATTTGTAATCAACCTATTGGACCTTTTAGTGTTATTAACCCCTTCATCTTTAACTATTTCGTTGTCAATGAGATCTTGTAACTTGTTTTTAATATCTATGCATGATTATCTATAATTACTCTCAACTTCATGAAAATTACAAGATTCTTGGTCATTAAATGTTCTAGGATGTGGTTTATCAGGAGCTAATGAGAAAATGCAAGAGATAGTGACCAAGTTAGTTGACTCAACAAGACTTGAAGAACATTATCCATGGATTAGTGATGTTTTGTGCATTGGAAGTTGTTCTTAATGGTTTGAGTTGACTTGTTATTATTTGCACGTTTCATTATGAACCAGTTGGTCTTTGGGCCGACTTGATCGAGTTATTATTATTTGCAAATGGTGTAAAGAGGAGTTTTGCAAATTATTTTGAGGGACAAAAGACATAAGATAGAGGATAGAATTTTGAGATCGAGAGAAGATGTAGATCCGACAAGATTCTGGTCCAGTAGGACTGAGGCCGAAAGGGTTGAGGTCTGGATTAGGGTAGAACAGACAGACTATTTTCGGAGGACGATTTGATAAGTGGATGATCGACGGATCTTTTAATTGTGTTGTAAGCTTTGTTTGTATCCTGGACTGCAATCCAGTGTGTGGCATATGTAATTCTTTAGACTGTAATAAGAATTGTTCATATTGTTTACCGGTTGTTCTTTCTGCTATTTCTGGTATTCTTTTACCGGTTACCGACATTTTGCATGGTGTTTATGTTAAGCTGCAAGTATGGGATGTTCTTCACTGGATCTCCCTACCTTGACTGCATCAAATGGCATCAGAGCTAGTTTGTGAACTTGTTGTTGGAGGAAGACCCGATTATGCATTGGTTGGTTGGAAAGGAAGTCTAGGCAACTTGTGAAATTGTTTAGATCATCGAACATGAGGCAGAGCAAGGTTTGTAGGTAGACCACCGATCCTAGAGCTTGAGTTTGAGGCAGCTAGTGCATGAAGACTTGAATAGATCATCGATTGAGGCTGGTTGTAGGTTGGATCACTAGATCGTCGAGGAGAGGCAACCAAAAGTTATCGTTAGATCATCGAACCCCCTGAGGCAGTTGCAAGTACCTACTGACAGATAGCCGCACCAGATCAAGTGATGGGACTCACTTTTCAATTAACCCCAAGAGTTTGATGCAGGAGCACCAGTGTAGTTCTTACTTGTTGAGACAATTTTTAGTGGAATTGCTTGAGATTGTGGCATTTCCTCTTGTTTGAGTGTTTAGCATTGTGGTTTTGTGTTTAATCCCTTGTGTTCATTGTCTTTGTTGTGTTTGAGTTTCATGGCATTTGAATTTAATCCCAATGAGCGATTCCGATATTGGCGCGGTTGATATGTTCTTACCGGTTAGTCTTGCAGTGTGTTGAGCGAAGTTGGATCAGGTTGCAGTTGATTCCCATGACTTGCGGATCATTGATTTATGTTTCTTGTGTCTTTTTCGATATTCCTAGAGAATCGCGTGATGTTTTGTGCATTGGAAGTTGTTCTTAATGGTTTGAGCTGACTTTTTATTATTTGCACGTTTCGTTATGAACCGGTTGGTCTTTGGGCCGAGTTCATCAAGTTATTATTATTTGTGAATGGTATAAAGAGAATTTGTGCGAATTATTTTGAGGGACAAAAGATATAAGATAGAGGATAGAAGTTTGAGATCGAGATAAGATGTAGATTTGGCAAGATTCCGGTCCGGTAGGACTGAGGCCGGAAGGGTTGAGGTCCGGATTAGGGTAGAACCGACAGACTATTTCCGGAGGCCGATATGATATGTGGATGATCTACGGATATTTTAATTGTGTTGTAAGCAATGTTTGTATCTTAGACTGCAATCCAGCATGTGGCATATATAATTCTTCAGACTGTAATAAGAATTATTCATATTGTTTACCGATTGTTCTTTCTGCTATTTCTAGCATTGTTTACTGGTTACTGGTATATTTTGTATGGTATTTGTTTTAAGCTGCAAGTATGGGATGTCCTTCATTGGATCTCCTTACCTTGGCTGCATCAAATGCCATCAGAGCTTGTTTGTGAACCTGCTATTGGAGGAAGACCCGATTATGCATTGGTTGGTTGGAAAGGAAATTGAGGCAACTTGTGAGATTGTTCAAATCATCGAACGTGAGGCAGATCAAGGTTTGCAGGTAGACCACCGATCCTAGAGCTTGAGTTTGAGGCAGTTAGTGCGTCAAGACTTGAATAAATCGTCGATTGAGGGAGGTTGGAAGTTGGACCAATAAACCATCGAGGAGAGGCAACCAAAAGTTGTAGTCAGATCGTCAAACCCCCTGAGGCAGTTGCAAGTACCTACTGATAGCTAGCCGAACCAGATCAAGTGATGGGACTCACTTTTCAATTAACCCTGAAAGTCTGATGTAGAAGCGGTGTAGTTCTTACCAGTTGAGATAGTTTTCAGTGGAATTGCTTGAGATCATGGCATTTCTTCTTATTTGAGTTTTTAGCATTGTGGTTTTGGGTTTATTCCCTTGTGTTTGTCATCTTTGTCATGTTCAAGTTTCTTAGCATTTTGATATAATCCCATGAGTTATCAATTCCGGTATTGGTGCGGTTGATATGTTCTTACCGGTTAGTGTTGCAGTGTGTTGAGCAAAGTTGGATCGGGTTGTCATTGATTCCCGTGACTTGCGGATCGTTGATTTCTATTTCTTGTGTCTTTTTTGATGTTCCCAGAGAACCGCGTCATGTTTTGTGCATTGGAAGTTATTCTTAATGGTTTGAGATGACTTGTTATTATTTGCACGTTTCATTATGAACACGTTGGTCTTTGGGCCGACTTGATCAAGTTATTATTATTTGCGAATGGTATAAATAGGAGTTTTGTGAATCATTTTGAGGGACAAAAGACATAAGATAGAGGATAGAAGTTTGAGATCGAGAGAAGATGTACATCCGGCAAGATTCTGGTCTAGTAGGACTGAGGCCGGAAGGGTTGAAGTTTGGATTAGGGTAGAACCGACAAACTGTTTCCGAAGGCCGATCTGATATGTGGATGATCTACGGATCTTTTAAATGTGTTGTAAGCATTGTTTGTATCCTGGACTGCAATCTAGCATGTGCGATATGTAATTCTTCAGATTGTAATAAGAATTGTTCATATTGTTTACCGGTTGTTCTTTCTGCTATTTCTAGCATTGTTTTACCAGTTACCGGTATATTTTGCATGGTATTTGTGTTAAGCTGCAAGTATGGGATGTCCTTCATTGGATCTCCCTACCTTGACTGCATCAAATGGCATCAGAGCTGGTTTGTGAACCTGCTATTGGAGGAAGACATGATTATGCATTGGTTGGTTGGAAAGGAAGTTGAGGCAACTTGTGAAATTGTTGAGATCATTGAACATGAGGCAGAGCAAGGTTTGCAGGTAGACCACCGATCCTAGAGCTTGAGTTTGAGGTAGTTAGTGCGTTAAGACTTGAATAGATCGTCGATTGAGGCAGGTTGTAGGTTGGACCAGTAGATCGTCGAGGAGAGGCAACCAAAAGTTGTAGTCAGATCGTCGAACCCCCTGTGGCAATTGCAAGTACCTACTGACAGATATCCAAACTAGATCAAGTGATGGGACTCACTTTTCAATTAACCCCAAGAGTCAGATGCAGAAGCGGTGTAGTTCTTACCAGTTGAGGCAGTTTTCAGTGGAATTGCTTGAGATCATGGCATTTCTTCTTGTTTGAGTTTTTAGCGTTGTGGTTTTGGGTTTATTCCCTTGTGTTTTCCATCTTTGTCATGTTCAAGTTTCATGGCATTTTGATTCAATCCCGGTGAGTTATCAATTCCGGTATTGGCACGGTTGATATGTTCTTACCGTTTAGTCTTACAGTGTGTTGAGCGAAGTTGGATCGGGTTGCGGTTGATTCCCGTGACTTACGAATCATTGATTTATGTTTCTTGTGTCTTTTTCGATGTTCCCAAAGAACCGCGTGATGTTTTGTGCATTGCAAGTTATTCTTACTGGTTTGAGTTGACTTGTTATTATTTGCACGTTTTATTATGAACCAGTTGGTCTTTGGGCCAACTTGATCGAGTTATTATTATTTGCGAATGGTATAAAGAGGAGTTTTGCAAATTATTTTGAGGGACAAAAGACATAAGATAGAGGATAGATGTTTGACATCGAGAGAAGATGTAGATCCGGCAAGATTCTGGTCCAGTAGGGCTGAGGCCGGAAGGGTTGAGGTCCGAATTAGGGTAGAACCGATAGAGTGTTTCTGGAGGCCGATTTGATATGTGGATGATCTACAGATCTTTTAATTGTGTTGTAAGCATTGTTTGTATCTTGTACTACAATCTAGCATGTGGCATATGTAATTCTTTAGACTGTAATAATAATTGTTCATATTGTTTACCGGTTGTTCTTTCTGCTATTTCTGGCATTGTTTTACTGGTTGCCGGTGTATTTTGCATGGTGTTTGGGCTAAGCTGCAAGTATGGGATGTCCTTCATTGGATCTCCCTACCTTGACTGCATCAAATGGCATCAAAGCTGGTTTGTGAACCTATTGCTGGAGGAAGACCCAATTATGCATTGGTTAATTGGAAAGGAAGTTGAGGCAGCTTGTGAAATTGTTCAGATCATCGAACGTGAGGCCGAGCAAGGTTTGCAGGTAGACCACCGATCCTAGAGCTTGAGTTTGAGGCATTTAGTTTGTGAAGACTTGAATAGATCATCGATTGAGGCAAGCTACAGTTTGGACCAGTAGATCATCAAGGAGAGGCAACCAAAAGTTGTAGTCAGATCGTCGAACCCCTTGAGGCAGTTGCAAGTTCCTACTGACAGATAGCTGAACCAGATCAAGTGATGGGACTCACTTTTCAATTAACCCTAAGAGTCTGATGTAGAAGCAATGTAGTTCTTACCGGTTGAGGTAGTTTTTAGTGGAATTGCTTGAGATCGTTGTATTTCTTGTTTGAGTGTTTAGCGTTGTGGTTTTGGGTTTATTCCCTTGTGTTTGTCATCTTTATCATTTTCAAGTTTCATGGCATTTTGATTTAATCCTAGTGAGTTATCAATTTTGGTATTGGCGCAGTTGATATGCTCTTACCGGTTAGTCTTGTAGTGTGTTGAGCGAAGTTGGATCGGGTTGTGGTTGATTCTCGTGACTTGCGGATCATTGATTTATGTTTCTTGTGTCTTTTCTGATGTTCCCAGAGAACCGCGTGATGTTTTGTGCATTGCAAGTTATTCTTACTAGTTTGAGTTGACTTGTTATTATTTGCACGTTTTATTATGACATGGTTGGTCTTTGGGCCAACTTGATGGTATAAAGAGGAGTTTTGCAAATTATTTTGAGGGAAAAAAGACATAAGATAGAGGATAGACGTTTGACATCGAGAGAAGATGTAGATCCGGCAAGATTCTGGTCTAGTAGGGCTGAGGCCGGAAGGGTTGAGGTTCGGATTAGGGTAGAACCGACAGAGTGTTTCTGGAGGCCGATTTGATATGTGGATGATCTACGGATCTTTTAATTGTGTTGTAAGCATTGTTTGTATCTTGTACTACAATCCAGCATGTGGCAAATGTAATTCTTCAGACTATAATAATAATTGTTCATATTGTTTACCGGTTGTTCTTTCTGCTATTTATGCCATTGTTTTACTGGTTACTGGAATATTTTGCATGGTGTTTATGTTAAGCTGCAAGTATGGGATGTCCTTCATTGGATCTCCCTACCTTGGCTGCATCAAATGGCATCAGAGCTGGTTTGTGAACCTTCTATTGGAGGAAGACCCGATTATGCATTGGTTGGTTGGAAAGGAAGTTGAGGCAACTTGTGAGATTGTTCAGATCATTGAACGTGAGGAAGAGCAAGGTTTGCAGGTAGACCACCGATCCTAAAGCTTGAGTTATAGGCAGTTAGTGTGTGAAGACTTCAATAGATCGTCGATTGAGGCAGGTTGCAGGTTGGACCAGTAGATCGTCGAGGAGAGGCAACCAAAAGTTGTAGTCAGATCGTCGATCCCCCTAAGGCAGTTGCAAGTACCTACTGATAGATAGTCGAACCAGATCAAGTGATGGGACTCACTTTTCAATTAACCTCGAGAGTCTGATGCAAAAGCAATGTAGTTCTTACTGGTTGAGGCAATTTTCAATGGAATTGCTTTAGATCATGGCATTTAATCTTGTTTGAGTGTTTAGCATTGTGGTTTTGGGTTTATTCCTTTGTGTTTTTCGTCTTTGTCATGTTCAAGTTTCATGGCATTTTGATTTATTCCCAGTGAGTTATCGATTTAGGTATTGGCATGATTGATATGTTCTTACCGGTTAGTCTTGCAATGTATTGAGTGAAGTTGGATCGGGTTGTGGTTGACTCCCGTGACTTGCGGATCATTGATTTATGTTTCTAGTATCTTTTTCGATGTTCTAGTATTGGCCTGGTTGATATGTTCTTACTGGTTAGTCTTGTAGTGTGTTGAGCGAAATTGGATCAGGTTGCAATTGATTCTCATGACTTGCAGATCGTTGATTTATGTTTCTTGTGTCTTTTCCAATGTTCCTAGAGAACCGCGTGATTTTTTGTGCGTTAGAAGTTGTTCTTAATGGTTTGAGCTGACTTATTATTATTTGCACGTTTCATTATGAACCGGTTGGTCTTTGGGCCGACTTGATCGAGTTATTATTATTTGCGAATGGTATAAAGAAGAGTTTTGTGAATTATTTTGAGGGACAAAAAACATAAGATAGAGGATAGAAGTTTGAGATCAAGAGAAGATGTAGATCCGACGAGATTCTAGTCCGTTAGGACTGAGGTCGGAAGGGTCGAGGTCCGGATTACGGTACAACCGACAGACTATTTCCGGAGGCCGATTTGATATGTGGATGATCTTGTTGATCCTAATTGTAAATTTGACAACTATGATTCTTCTTCGTTTCCATGTAATAACGGGTCGTTTTAGTGTGAATGGTTTGTCAAATATTTGGATGTATTCGTAAAAAAAAAAAAAGAGGACCATATGTGAATTCCCAAAGTTTGCCCAAGTTATAATTGTACTTCACATCATGATGGTGAAGGGTCGCAAATCATGTTTTTGAAAAAATCGAGAAACTCTTTGTATTTGTATTTGTAATCCTATGAACGTTTTCAAAGTAAAGGATATGATTCAAAATAACATGTTGACTTCTAAACTCCAAGTTAAATGATCCCTCGAATCGCCAATAAATGAATGATAATATTGTATTGTCTAGGATTGTTATTGGCATTTCCGAAGAGTTTAAAGTAAACATGATCATCAATGGTCTACGCTGATAGTTGACCAAGTGTTAGCGGCAACATGGAAAAATGGTTAAAGAGACCAATGAACACCAACTTCGAGTTGCGAATGAGAAATTATCATCAAGTTGGCAAAAATCATCAAGTGACCGATATGTTTCTTTACGCAAGGTTTTAACATTGATATCTTCTTCATCGGTGAGTTGGCTAACTTTATTAAGTTACCAAGCGTTTTGCATCGAACTCACTTATGCATGAAAGATATCGGCAAGTTGACCAAAGGGTAAACAAGCCAATATCGATAGCCAACTAACTGTTTTCAGTTATGTTTTGGATTGCTATCGGCAGCTTGGTTAAGTTGGCTAACATGCCGATCCTTCTACAGCTGGGAAATCGCTCCACCAAACTCATTTGAACGTCCATTTGGCAAAAGAAACCTACCGCGTGGCCAGAAAAGAAGGTGAAAACTGGTTTTATAACTACCTTCACCGTTTGTTTTACCGATATATACACCTGCTATCGTGCTCTCTAGACTCCACTCGCAAGTTGAAGACCACTCGCAGAGGTTGGATAAGAAGTGTTTAAACGCCTTATTTCTGCATGGCTCCTTTCACGCGGGTGTAGAGGTATTCATTTCAAAGTGAATGGAATTGCAGACATAGCGCCAGGCTCTGCAAACATGGCATAGGTTGTAAACATCCACCAAACCATCGCTGGGAGGAAGATGTATATCAGATATCGCAATTCCAAATGCTCTGGTCAACCTGCATGCTATCGTTTCCCTTAACTCTACTCGCACTTTCAAATTTTAAAGATGAAGTATTGCTTTTCGTGGTGCATTCTGCAAGTTATCGATGAAAGATCAGGGAGTGTATGTTGCGCGTGACTATTTACATGTTATTTACTCCAAAACAACTGCGATAATAGTTCATGCAGAATTCCCGCGCTGTAGAGTTTCCTGTATGTTTTGCATAATGAATATAGTTGCAATGGTGCCCACCGGAATGTAGGAAGATCTCGGTGTGAATGCCTAGGATCTTTAGAAGATAGCACTTCATCTCCACGAGAAAGAACAAGGGTTTGTGTGGGCAATCTACAGGTAGCAAAGTGCAGTGACCCAGAGACACATCGATAGGCACCATGTGAGAGACAGAATATAGTTTGGAATAGCTCGATAAAGTTGCAAAGACAGTGATAAGAGGCTTAGACCAAAAAGAAAACAAAACCAAGACACAGTGGTAGTGCAGTCCAAGCTATTGGACAATTGACTCACAATACTGAAGACATTGACAACATGGATGATTGATAGAAATCATCAATGAGCGGAGAATCTATCAGGCATGGTCACAGCTATCACAACAACCCCAATAGATCTAATGCGCAGTCCAATAAACAGTGAGGAGATAATGGTCCGAGTCTTTGTCATAATCAGCCCCAAAGCACCAAAAGAAAAGTCATTTTTTCCATTCAAAGAAGTGACAGAGAGGTCAATCACAAACCTCAGTTTGAAGAAGGTAACATTGTGTCATTGATTGTCAAGATAATCATGAGCAGCCATTCAAGGAGGAACAAATGGATCATCCATGATAAAGACAGTGGGTAGATCTTACTTATGGGCGAGACATAGTCACTTAATCAAGTCAGTCACAAATCTTCAAAGTCTCAAAGTTCCAGTAACATTGACATAGAGGACTTTAATACAAAGGGTTTGCGAAAATACCATCATGAAGTACAAGGCTCAGGGGTACGAGTACGCTCCGATGATCACCACCATGATTCCAGAGGTTCATGATACCAAGATTGGGCACATAAATTTGCAGGAGATCAAAACGTTCTTCATGGAAGGTGACAGATCAAAATTGTCTTGCAGAGTGGCGGGAAGTGGCTTGATTGAAGCAGCATGTTTTCCCATATCAATTCAATGTGCAGATTTGGTACTAGAATGCTCAAAAAGATATAATCCCGATGCGAGAGAGATAAGAGCTGCAGATGGATCCTTAATGGCCAAACTAGACGGAATTTCAATAGCTATTATTCTTCGTTTGCCATATAAGGAAAAGTTCACTCACATCGATAAGAAAAAAGCTTATAAATACTTCAGCGACAATAGAAGCAAATGCCTTAACAATCTGGCTAAAGAATGGATGGTTGCACCACGGGGAGGACAGTCTCAGCTTCCAAAAACACTCCATCGTTCTCTTTTCATCAAAGAGATTTGTTACTTGATTTTGTTACTCCATAGAGTGACAGGAAGTCTTGACTCCACTGAGTTTGAAATGTGGATGTATCTCTTCATAACAGTCATCTCTGCCGGTAAACAATTCATTGACTGGGGCCATCTCATCAGCAACTGCATACATGACCAGTTAGTGCACTTCAAAACAAGTCAACGTTTCCATATGATCTCTTACTTGATATATGCTATTGCTAATTTGAGGTCATGGCCAGGGTTGAGTACTAATGGTGTCCTGAATCAAGAAACTCAAGTTTACCATTATTACAAGCAATTGCAACTAGAAGAAAGCTTTGTGTATTTCAGGCGGGTGAATGATGCTTTCACAATGTGGGCAGTAAGGTTATTACAAGGAGACATTGCCACCAGAATATCAAAGGAAGCTGCTAAATTGATAAAGAAATATGGAAGTTTCTTCATCCAGTTTCCGAGATTTACCTATCTTCGAGTAGGAGGATTTGAAGGTTATCCACACAAGCTACCCAGATATGTTGATGATAAGCTCATTTTAGTTGAGCTTTGTTGGCAATTGGTTTCAGTTCAAAAGAAATGCAGAGATAGAAAGAATAGAGGGGTAGCCTTTCCCATTTGTCTCGGGCACTATAGATGTGAGTCAAGTTCAAGAGCAGATGAGACAGAAAAAGCTTTATCCAAGGTCAACTTGTACCCATATCAGATGAGGTTTCCTTTTGATAGTAAGGATTATGTCAAGAGCAGCTTAAAGTTAGGCCCTGGCTATTTTCATTTTCCTAATCTCGAAGACTTTTGGGAGGATTGCGAAGACGAATTCGAGGTTAGAAAAAGAGATTGGACCAGGTTAACTTTGAAGCAAATGAAATATTTCAAGATGGATTGGACCATAGAAGGCATTGAAGATGATGGATCTGATTTGATTGATCCTATCTATTTTGAGCAAGTCCAGTCCCAGCCACTTCCCAGTTTGAATTGGGCAGGTCCAGAAATGAGAGATGTTAGAGAAAGAACAAGTTTTGTAATCAAGAATTCTGAAGCCTGGATTAAGAAGAAGATTACTCAAATGACTGCTACCAGACCAACAAGAGAAACTCCAAGAAAGAAAGGAAGTCAGCTTGAGAGCTCTACGTCGCTGCATTCTTCCTATACTCCAGCTAGGGATACTCCTTCTTACCAGAATACTCATGGAAGTGATGGAGATGAAGACCCTCCAAGGAGGAACAATCTTCAAAACACATGTGGTGATGAACCCCGACAAAAGAGGAAGAAATCCAGAGAAAAAGACATAGAAAAAAATTCTATTGCAAGTCAAGTAAAGGATCAAGTTCCAGTGGAAATTCTAGATGACACAAGATTTGATGATGGAATGCATTCCATATCTCCCTCAGTTCCTATTGAATCCCTACGACAAGAAGCACAACAAAATACTTTAGTCATGGATTCATCATTTCCAAGCAATCCAAGCGATCAATTTGAAGAAATCAGAGAGGTGACTACAACACTAGTAGCAAGACAGGAAAACATCCAAGAGTCCACAGAAAATTCTTCATTCCCATGGTTAGAACAAAGTCTATTGAAGAAGAGGAGGGTAGAAAAGCTAGTGGTACCTGAATTTAGTAGCATATCTGATCTTTTTGAAAGAGCTGAAAAACCGAAGAAACTCAAAGTATCCTCAAGAATAAAGACTGATCCAAATTCAAGGAATATGTGCTTAGAGATTGCTCAACCCATATCTGAGAAGGATACAAATGAGGCCACCTCCGCGGACTTTGTTGTGACAAAGATTGTTATGGGACCTTCTTCTCATGAGTCTGATATTCAGAACTTCAATGTGATGGCAGCCCGAATGGTGGAGAGAAGTGAAAAGGATAAGCAATCCAAGGATCAATTGAAACAACAAGTGCACACTTTGTCTTCTTACTTGAGATCCGTAGTTGATACCTCCACTATGCCACTAAGTGTAGATCGCCAGCCAATTATATTTACACCAGAAGGAGTAATTGAAAAGAATGTTATGGATAATCTTCAAAAGTACCAAGCCTATGGAAAGGTAACTGAAGGATGGGTAGAAAAGGTCAAAACTCTCGCATGCGAATTCCTAGTCCAAGCAAAATCTATCCATGACGAGGCCTTAATAAAGAAAAATACTATTGAGAAAGACTTGAGGAATGTCAAGAAAGAGGAGGCAGCCTGGAAAGAAATTGTGAATGATTTTAAACAAATGATAGAAATTGGAATGGACACCCTTGCAACCGAGAAAATTTTGCCTAGTAATGAAAAAGATTATCCAGAGATATGGATAGAAAGCATTAACTGGAAACTAGTGATCATAGATCAAGTTTCATCAGAGTTAGAAAAGCTCATGCTTTCATGTGATCAAGTGTGTACCAAACTCCAAGGACAACTCACTACTCTTCTCCCAGATGTGACATTGATGGAAGATTTGCAGGTGTTACAGAATAGCTTCCAGAACATGGTAGATCAGCAGCTTTTTAACAAGACAAACTTCAGTGAAAATACCATCGAAAGGTTGATTGATATTTACTCTTCCTTGAGAATTTCTATGCCTCAGACACTTAGCATGGTGACAGAACTAAGTGGCATTTATAGAAACTTGAAGACATGGAAAATGAGGATAGCTAACATCCTAATTCCCAAAGGAAAATCCGTCACTTCAGCCATCAGACTTTTCAGAATCTTCAAAGACAAAGGACCTGGACAACATAATGTGCCTACAGAAGTGACAACCTCATCGGCAGCGCAAGGAGTTAGCTTAGAATAAGTGCAGAGTTGCATTTTGTATAGCCCTTATTTTTGTTGTGTTACTCGCATCATGTTTTCGTCTTTCTTGTAAATAACTCTCATGATCGAGTTTCCTTTTCTCTCATCTCTATTTCTGTATTGTAATAAAGGATAATCTTAGCTCTTTTCATATGAGGTAGTTATCCTAAGTTCTCATTTTGGGTAGTTATTCTAAGTAGTTATTTCTCCCAAAATTGAAGTAGTTATTTCAAGTAGTTGAGGAAGTTATAAAGTAGTTATAAAGGTGGTTAGGGTAGTTACCTCAGGTGGTTACCACTTCACCTATATATACCTCATTATTATTCAATGTAAAGGGGATTCCACTTTTTCACAAGCTTTGTATAAGAGACTTGGATAGTATTATTCAAGCAATTAAGCAATAGAGATCAATTTGGATGTGTGTTCAACTTATTCTCATGGGTTATTATCAATGTTCTTATGTTTGATTGATGATTACCTAATGCTTTCCCTTTAACATTGAATGTGAAGAAGTTTATTTCAAGTTGTGGTATCTCAAACTTGATTATATGGAATTTATTTTAATCTAGATTCATACCTTATATGGCATTCAATCTTTCTTTATTGTTCGTTCTTTAAATTTTTGAAAAATCCAAATACCCCCATTATACGAGGGAGCTGCCCCTCTCAAACGCAGAGAAGAATTACCATTCTTTTGTTTTTTTTGTGATTCTTCAACTGTTGTGAACGCTTTGTTGCTAATTACAG
This sequence comes from Cryptomeria japonica, assembly GCF_030272615.1. Classification (NCBI taxonomy): domain Eukaryota; kingdom Viridiplantae; phylum Streptophyta; class Pinopsida; order Cupressales; family Cupressaceae; genus Cryptomeria; species Cryptomeria japonica. The sequence continues at coordinate 649,270,295 of NC_081413.1, forward strand.
GGCAAAACAGAGTTTTTCAAGAAATTTTCTTAAAGCAACAAATCTGTTTACCAACAGATCTACGAATCTTTTAATTTTGTTGTAAGCATTGTTTGTATCGTGGACTATAATCCAACATGTGGCATATGTAATTCTTCAGATTGTAGTAAGAATTGTTCATATTGTTTACCGATTGTTCTTTCTACTATTTCTAGTATTCTTTTACCGGTTACCAGTATATTTTGCATGGTGTGTGTGTTAAGCTGCAAGTATGGGATGTCCTTCATTGGATCTCCCTACCTTGACTGCATCAAATGACATCAAAGTTGGTTTGTGAACCTGTTGTTGGAGGAATACCCGATTATGCATTGGTTGGTTGGAAAGGAAGTTGAGGCAACTTGTTAAATTGTTCAGATCATCGAACATGAGGCAGAGCAAGGTTTGCAAGTAGACCATCGATCCTAGAGCTTGAGTTTTAGACAGTTAGTGCGTGAAGACTTGAATAGATCGTTGATTGAGGCAGGCTGCAGGATGGACCAATAGATCGTCGAGGAAAGGCAACCAAAAGTTGTAGTCAAATCGCCAAACCCCCTGAGGCAGTTCCAAGTACCTACTCACAGATAGCCGAACCAGATCAAGTGATGGGACTCACTTTTCAATTAACCCCGAGAGTCTGATGTAGAAGTGGTGTAGTTCTTACCGGTTGAGGAAGTTTTTAGTGGAATTGCTTGAGATCATGGCATTTCTTCTTGTTTGAGTCTTTAGCATTGTGGTTTTGGGTTTATTCCCTTGTGTTTGTCGTGTTCAAGTTTCATGGCATTTTGATTTAATCCCGGTGAGTTATCGATTTCAGTATTGGTGCGGTTGATATGTTCTTACCGGTTAGTCTTACAGTGTGTTGAGCGAAGTTGGATCGGGTTGCAGTTGATTCCTGTGACTTGCGGATCATTGATTTATGTTTCTTGTGTCTTTTTCGATGTTCTTGGAGAATCACGTGATTTTTTGTGCACTGGAAGTTATTATTAATGGTTTGAGCTGACTTGTTATTGTTTGCACGTTTCATTATGAACCGGTTGGTCTTCGGGCCGACTTGATCAAGTTATTATTATTTGCGGATGGTATAAAGAGGAGTTTTGCGAATCATTTTGAGGGACAGAAGACATAAGATAGAGGACAAAAGTTCAAGATCAAGCAAAGATGTAGATCCGGTGAGATTCCGGTCTGGTAGGACTGGGACCGGAAGGGCTGAGGTTTGGATTAGGGTAGAATTGTCAGATTGTTTCCGGAGGCCAATTTGATATGTGGATGATCCATGGATCTTTTTATTGCATTGTAAGCATCATTTGTATCCTGGACTGCGATCCAACATATGGCATATGTAATTCTTTAGACTGTAATAAGAATTGTTCATATAGTTTACCGGTTATGTATTTTGTGTTGTTATCGGTTGTTCTTTCTGCTATTTCTGGCATTGTTTTACCGATTACTGGTATAGTTTGCATGGTATTTGTGTTAGGCTGCAAGGATGGGATTTCCTTCATTGGATCTCCCTACCTTGACTGCATCACAAGTCTATTCAAATACATACATGTCTCTAAAATATGAAAATCTACTCAGGTGTAGATATGAAAAAAAATCCATCTAGAAACATGATGTGAAATGCATTATGATTAAATTAGTATTCAATTTTACTAGACTAAGACTAAAATTGAGTTACAAATTTCATTGATGGAACCTGACTACAATGAGCAAAAATATTGAATATTGTAGTCCTTTAAGGTTCAAGGAAACAACTTTTCTTTAAGATGCCCTCATCATATGAAAATTCAATGTATACCATTATGAGATTGACTGTTAATGCTTAGATATCCTATTTTGTTATATATTTCAAAAAGGATATCCAAAAATCCTATATAGATTAAAAAAATATATATTTATCTCAAACGATAAATATTTGCAATCTAGATGATTATATGTAATAGTATCATTACTTTATCCTTGATTATTTTTTAGATTGCATAATTCTTGAACTAGTGTATCCAAGGTGCTAGTGGAAACAAGAGCATCATTAAGGAGAATGAGAAATGGTAGAGAGGGTAAATTTGTGTTTTCTCATCTCACAATAGCCACTAGAATGGATGAGATTTAGCCATATTTGAAAATTGAATGGTTGTATCTATTGATGCATGATGTAATAAATGGTCTTTTTATGGAGGTGTAGAAACCTATAAGTTGTAAATAAATATATGGGAATAAGTGAAGGTTAAGAGAATGGCCAACCTTTACAAAAAAAAAAAATGTGTCATTTTTTATATCTAAATATGTTAAGTCATTGGCTCAAAATAAACACCAAAGTAAATAAGAAACAACACATATTCAAAATTCAATATTACACTTATTTCAAAAATACATTATTGATTCCCTCTTTCTTATTCTTATATCCTCAATCTTTATAATTTAAAAATATTTTAAATTTCCGTCCTAATCATTTATCCTTTACTTCCAACCATCTATCATTATTTGTACCTATCCTAATGGACATCTTGATAATAAATGATTTAAAAAAGATACAAAATTTTGATAGAAACTAAATAATATAGTTTAAAAAAATAATCCAGTTCAATCACATTTGTAATTAAGAAATAATAAAAATTGTAGATTAATTAGTGAGAATGATTGTATTTTTCTTATCATTCCTTATGATGTCAGAGCCTTGCAATCCAAGACTTGATCCCTAGTGGGCTCATTTAGTACCACTCAACTTCACCAGTAGACCAAAGACCCATTGACATCCTAAATATATTTGACGAAACAAATATCTGTTAATCCTTGACTCAACATAAACTCGTGCTCTCATATTGAACTTCTCATAATATAATATCCTCCAAATTCAAATATAAATTCTTCAGTCTACCGTAGTTTGTTGACTGAGAAAACACTTTGATCCAATCCTTGTCCCCCTGGCCTGTTCAAATTCGGAGAGAACTTTCTTACTTGCGTGGACAAGAGTGTATTGCTGATAAATTGGTTACAGTAAGAATATATTCATATAGAAGATTCTATATATTGTACATGGGTTGGTGAAATTAGATTGGAGACAGCAAAGTTTTGAACAATGCAGAGAGTAGAATTATAAGAATCAGTTAGCTGTCGTCAATGAATGAGTGGTCAAATGTTTGAGCATGCTGTGAAAGAGGCCGCCATTAAATTATCAATGCAGTTCAATATACCCATTCCTTGCCATCATTCATGACATCAATAAGTATCGAAAACTCACGATTCATTTTTTATAATATATTAGAATGTACATAATGTATTGGTTTCATACATTTTGATATCAATAAGTATTTGATGCATATATTGTATTGATTTGTAAGATATGAGTGTATCTTGTAAATTTTCAACAACACATTCTAGATCATAATTAAATTATATTAAACGGTGTATCTTCTTTTAAAAAGATAGCTAGTGGTGCATGGTAGGAGGATGTATGGAAGATGTATCATTAGCCTTAGTAAATATCATAATAGTATGTTCATGTGAAAATTATTCATGTTGAAAATGTTCATCCTTAATTTTGTGTGTATCATGTACCTCAACATCATTTCGGTGATTTACACTAGATTTGTGTATATTTGTAATCAATCTATTGGACCTTTTAGTGTTATTAACTCCTTCATCTTTAACTATCTCGTTGTCAATGAGATCTTGTAACTTGTTTTTAATATCTATGCATGATTATGTATAATGACCCTCAACTTCATGAAAATTACAAGATTGGTGGTCATTGAATGTTCTAGGAAGTGGTTTATCAGGAGCTAATGAGCAAATGCAAGGGATAGTGACCAAGTTAGTTGACTCAACAAGACTTGAAGAACATTATCCATGTATTATTGAAGCATGGTAAACTTTTTAGAAGCATTTATATTGAATGAAGTAAATGAACAAGTAATATAAACTCGATTCATGTTTTCCTTGATTTCATCACTCTTCAAAAATTTATTTGGATTTTGAAACTTTGAGGTTTAGAAAGATCAAGCTGACGAATTTCATTATTTGATGTCAAAATATTATTTAAGATTATATTCAATAACATATATATGTGTCTAAAATGTAGTAAGCTACTTAGATGCACATTATTTTTTATGAACAAAAGTAATCCATAAAAAAAACATGATATGCAATTCATCATGATTAAATTAATATTGATTTTACTAGACTAAGACTAAAATTGAGTTACATAATCATTATAGAGCCTAACTATAATGATAAAATATTGAATATCATAGTTCTTTAAGGTTTGTGGAAGTAGTTGTGCTTTAAGATGTCCTCATATGAAAATTTAATGTATGCCAATGTGAGATTGATTGTTAATGTAATAGTCAATGTGATATTGAATATCAATTGACTATTACACTTATTTAAAAAATATATTATTGATTCTCTCTTTTTATTTTTATATCCACAATCAATATAATTTCAAAATATTTTAAATTTCCCTCCTAATCATTTTTCTTTAATTTCTTACCATGTATCATTATTGGTTCCCAATCCTCATAGACATCTTGATAATAAATGATAAAAAAAAATGCAAAATTTCAATAGAAATTAAATATATATAATTTTTTTTAAATAATCTAGGTTAATCATATTTGTAATTAAGAAATAATAAAAATTATAAATTAATTAACGAAGATGATAATATATTTCTTGAATGTTAAATATAACTAAATTAAATCATATTAAAAAATAAACAATTAATCTGAAAACTATTTACTTTACAAATTTATAATCTAATTCTATCAATTAATACAATTTATATTATTAAAATACATATAAAAAGTTGTCATGTAACTGATTAAATACAACTAGTAAAAGTGATGATATTTTTTTAATTGCATTATTTGCCAAAAATATAATAAATAAAAGATAAGACTGAAATGATACCCTTAAAAATAAGGAACAATTCATTGAAGATAGTAAACTGATTCTTAAATTGCGGTCTTTGCACCTTTAAACTTTTCTTTACTGTGACGAACTCAACTTCACCAACTCTGTCCAGTTTCCCTTAAAAAATCAGTTATAAAATTATATTATATTAATTCTTTAGATTCTCTTTCTAGAAGGGCATATTGGGACCTCAATCACTCTCTCCTTTCTCTAAACTTCAACTTATAAAACATAACCATGAATTTTAGAGATATAATTGACATTTCAAAACAGTCAATTATTCAATTGATTGAGCATAGTTGGTAAGAGTGATGGCACGTTCTTTGATTCAGATTAGAATCTTTGTAAATATGATATAAGAGACCAGGTCAACATCGTAGACCAGGTCAACATCATGTCTGAGATGATTTTGGTAGAATAGATACTTTCCACCATAACACTTTAATTAACTTTGACAAAATGAATTGATGGTACGATCTTTGATTTAGTCGTCCAATAAGATTTAAATCTTTGTAGATATGATATAAGAGACCAGATTAACCTAGTGTCTGTATCTCTGATAATTTTAGTAAAATAGATACCTTCCAGGATAACATCTTAAATAACTTTGACAAAATGATTGCTGCTCACATAAATTAATACTCTCCCAAACAATAACAAAATAAAATCATGAATAATATAAAATCCTCCCATCCGGAGAAAATTAAAATCCTAAATTACTCCAGTCTACTATTGTTTGTTGACTAAGCAAACGCTTTGATTAAATACTTCTTCTTCCGACCTGTTCAAACTCAGAGGAATTTATTTGCTGATAAATTGTTTACTCTTCTAGAAAAGATGGAGTCGTGATTTTTTTGCATTGAACATGTGTTGAAATTGGATTGGAGACAGCAAATCAGTTAGCTGTCGTCAATGAATGAGTAGTCAAATGATTTCAGTATTCTGTGAAAGAGCCGGCCATTAAATTATTAATACGGTAGCATTCTTTTAATTGGATCTTAAACTTTTCAATGTTAAGATTGTTCTATAAACAGATTTAATATTGTTAAGATTAGACTGTAAACATAGATTGTGTTATTTAATAAATATTTGTAAATTTTTAAATGATTGTGTATTATCTTTAAATTCAATTTGGTCAAAAAATATATCTAATAGAGATAAGATTTGATGGCTTATTTTCATTGATCTTAAAAAAAATGAGAGTGACTATCAAAGTTTGATCATGATTCTAATTCTCTTATAATTGGACATTAATCAGCTACCTAATTTGTTTTTCAAGGAGATTCATTATACATGATGTATTTAGTAGTATTGATGTTGGCTTATTTTCGTATAGAAGTTGAAAAATGACTTTCTCCCAGCCTTAAACAATGTCCATACATTTGAAGAGATTGGACTTTCCTACTATATACATCATTTTCCACCTTGTTTTAGATCTACAAACTTGCGAAATTGACTAGAGTCAATTCTACACACACATATATGAGTACTAAACTTTAAATTCAATTTTCTCAACTTTGACCCACATTTCCTTCATTTATTTGTTACAACTTGAATTAAAGTATAAATTATTTAAATTGCAAGTGTGGGTGACGTATTTAAAGATAAACCCTAATTCATTTGAATCATGTAATAAACATGCAAAATAATCGAACGCAAAAATATGTATTGTATTTTGGGATCATTTTGCATAGTTATTTCTTATTTTCAATCCGTGTGCACTATCTTTGAACAAACACACCTAAGGTATTGACCATGGGAGAATAAATCAAGTTATCTAAAAAATCCCCAAACAATGTTTATAGACACAAAGTTCTAATCCATGCATCAAGTTCACTTCTATGGGTGTATAATTCCTATAAGCATGATCCACGGGAGCTTCACTATCTAGGCAATATTATATCATCTACATTCATATTGGGGGGCTTAATATCCCAAAAATGAGGGTACAATATATTGCCTATATCAGTGAAAATAAGGGGCTTTTTAATTTGGGCTATGAAAAAAAACAATATCTGGTGAAAATAGGGGGCTTTTCACTCAGGCTGTGTATTAGGAGGGGATGACAAAAAAAGAGTTTAGGGCAATATTTTATGAAAATAGGGGGATTCTTTAGTATACCATGAATGCACGTGCTATAACTCAAGTTCACTAAGTGAAGCCCCCGTGACATGACCTTGAATCTAGGAATCAATAGAAAAATCTATCATTTTAGCTCATTATCTATGAGTACAATAACAAATTAGTTTGTGACATCTAGAATAGCTCATTATCATTTTATTAAGCTATACCATCAATTATAAAATTTATTGTATATGTTATTGTAGTTTGAGCTCTAGATCCAAGGATATTATTATTGTTTACTTAATTTTCCTAGGATATTTATGTGAGTTGTTATTTTTTTTAATTTTATGGTAAATTTTACATTCCTACATGACCCATAGTTTATCCTTCTTTCATTAAATTTTTATGCATAAGACAAATCCAAGGTAACTAATGATTTTATTAATAATTTTTAAAATACACAAGATAACATATCTCTCTTTTGGAGTTGGCATGCAAATCACCTTTATATAAGGATATCATGTGACTAGATTTAGAAAATATTTCATTTTTTTTTTCACTATTTTACAAGTAGTGACTTGTTTGATAAAATCTATTGGGACTTAATTTTATGATGATGCAAAAAAATGCTTGAGTCCCAACCCTCTTGTGTATTAGGCCTTATTTTTTAATCAATTATGATTATTTAAGAAATATTTGAAGGGGTGTTCCTTGGTCAAATTTTCCTTAACATTGTTCCTCAACATCTCCCATGTTTCTTTTAGATGTTGAAAATTGTAAAAATATAAGTTTGGGAAGGTTTTGGTTAAATTTTACTCATTTTTTGAGGAGTTGCAAAGTTTCAATGCACTAAAAAACTTCTTTCATTGGCCAACCTCCTATCTTGACCACTAATATTGCATGGAAATTTTGTTAGCCCTATTAGTTGTTGGATATTAGAGTTGTTGGAATGTGTTGTTGTCATTGATGTCAACATATTCCTGTGTTGAGAATTAGTTGTTTCATAGAGTTGATTTGAGTGATCTATTGTAGATGCAGTGATGCGGATTAATGGGTTTTGAGATACTTATCTTTAGTTGCTTCAGTATGAGTTTCGGTGTTTCAAAAAGTTATTTGATCGAGTTATGTGATCCGGTGTGATGGTTGGTTTTTCTGTTGGTTCTATATTGCAGAATTGTGATTCCTGGACTATATTGCTCCAGAATGATCATATCTTGAGTTGTAGATTTTAGAGTGTTTGGGGCATTCACGTGTATGCTCAGATCGGGTGGTTCATGACTTGGAACTTTGCAAGCATATCTTTCAGTTTGTCAGTTAGTGTTCTTGAGCTTCGGTTATGTAATAATGATGATTCTTGTTATCCGAGGTTTTGTGGTTATTGTGGTGGAATTCACATTGCTTGTCGATGTTCTATGATCGTGTTCTATGTGTTTTAGTGGTCCGCATTGATTGTGGTGTGTGTTATTGAATATTTTATTGGTTCGGTGGTATCCTTCATGTTATGCGACATATTCGGTTGTCTAGCATGTTGCAAATGATCTTGGTGAATTATTTGGTGTTGTTGCATGTTCGAGGATTTGATTTGGGTCCATGTTATGTCCTCCTCGACATTGTATTGGTTTGATTATGGATTTATGTATCGTATGATGTAATTTTATAATTAGGTCTTATGTGTTGAGTCGACCTTAAGGTTAAGGTTCATGAATTGTATAAATAAGTGTTGCAATCATGTAAGTTGTGTATCTCCGGTTGGATCTATGATTTGTGAGAATATTGTATGTGTGAATGAGAAAATTTATTTTTCGGTAGTGGAGAAGAGCAAAGAAGTGTCTTTGTGTAGACAGCGTGCTTAACCAGAATTGTGATCAGGCATTTGGAGATGTTATTCTTTCAATTCATGTAATCTAGATTGTTGTCTGATCTTTGTAAGACAATGATCCTTCTTAGGGTTGTTTCCCTTTGTTGTATTTAAGCAGTGAGCTCTAGGCAATGTGCCTAAATGCATGTGCATTCCCCATTGTAACATTTACACATACTACTACATAGTATCATCTTATTGTGGGTAGGTTCCCACCATGGTTTTTCCCTTGACCGGGTTTTCCACGTCAAAAATCAATGTGTTATGTGTGGTGTTGATGTGGTATTTATCTTTGTTATTGTTGTTCCTGATCAGATCTAAATTTGATCTTAATCTGTTTGAGTTTGGTGAAAACTGATTCACCCCCCCCTTAGTTTTCCTTCATTATTGTTGCCCTGCTACCAACAATTGGTATCAGAGCTAGATCCTCTGGAAGGAGCTTGACCAATTGGGGAGATCCAGGATGCCCGTTGTTGTTTTCAAGAAGAGTCTGAGATTTGATGGAACTAATTACTCTATATGGAAGAACCAGATGGAAGTTCACTTGAATTATCTTGGAGAAGATTATTGGAAGATTACAAATAATGCATACATTGTTCCTGCGAATTGTCCTGTTACTATAGCTGTGATCAAGGATGGATGTTGAACATAACTTAAGAGCTAAAGAAGAATTTTTGAGTGCCCTAATTGATGCAAATATGACTAACGTGATGGGATTGCATACTACTTATGATATTTGGGAGAAGCTAGAAACCCTGTATGAAGGAGATAAACATGTGAAAGTTGTTAAATTGCAGAGCTTGAAAGGAAAGTATGAGTTGCTGAGAATGGGAGAAGATGAGAATATTTCATCCTTTATTTCTAAAATGAATGATCTTGTGCTAAACATCAGGTGTGTCAGTGGATTCCTTGAAGAAGATGAGATTGTGGCTAAAGTGTTAAGATATTTGCCTCGTGCTTATAAACATAAAGTTGCTTCTATTGATGAGATCCAGACTGTGACAAGAGATATGCTGGTTGGTAAGCTTGCTTCTTCGAACTTGGTGAGTCACAGGGTAGGACTGAGACTACATTTAAAGCTACTGTATTCAGGAAGTAGAAGTATGATCCGAAAGAAATTTCAACTTAGGTTTCCAAATATGAAAGGGAAATGAGAGAGATGAAAGAATAGGAAAAAGAATTGGAAGAGCTTGAAGCACTTATTGTTAGAAGATTACCTAAGGGAGATGGTAAGTATGAAGGGAAGTGTTGGCATTATAACAGACAGGAAGAAGGTTGGCATTCCAATTACAATGAGAGATTGTTGGCATTTCAATAAGGATATTGAGAAGGTTGTTGATGACTATGGATATAACTGATTAAGGATGATTACTGTCTTAATATTATTATTTTGTCATTGATGTCAAGAAATTGATTTTATAATTCAGTATGATGTTGCCATATCTTAAGAAGTATGATTTGATGAGTATAAAGATATCGGTAAAAGACACAGAAGGAATATGATGAATGAGGGGATAAGTTATTCAATGGGCAACTATTACCGAGTCAGACAATGATGAGATCATGATGTTTAGATTGTTTTGATATCCTACATATGATATTGTTTGAAAGGTTAATACTATACTATGTTACCGAGTAAAGAACCTAGTCGGTAAACCCTAAGGTTATCGCTATCGGTTAATGAAGGCAAAATGTCTACCGAGTGAAGTTTAGTATTTACTGAGTTACAACCGAGCTATAACAGAATGCATTAAATGTTTACATGTGATATTTAATGAAGGAAGCTGATGAGCTAGACCGAATTAAATGATTGGTAAGTCGTGTATGAAGATTGTTAAAGAATCTAAGGTAAAAAAAGATCGGTAGGAAGATCTACAGCTCAGATTGAACCGCAATACCCTAACACAAGTTCCAAGGTGAATATGCAAGTTCCAAGGCGGGGTAAAATGTTTTCAGATCGAAGGATACATTGAACCTGGACAAGATTGAAGATCTGATGGCTATGATTGATCATGGAAAATGTGATCAAGGAGATTAAGCGGTTAGAAGATTGTTTATAAATAGGAAACTGTTGATAAACAATGCATGCAGGCAAGTGTATGCACAGGGATGCTACATAGTGATTGCCGAGCACAGAAGCTTGAAGACTTGTTAGAATAACAGAGTATAGATGCCCAGTAGATAGACAAGATTAGTTCTATGTCTAAATTGTATTGAACAAATAGGAATCTGCTTTAGCATTTTTAGATGTGAAGTTGCACACATATTTTTATTATTGTTATTTTGAGAAGTAGCAGAAAATCTCTTAACAGAGTGGACTTAACAGTCTTATATGTAAATCCTCTAGCAAGGTGACTTTCTTATTGAGTGTTTGAAATTCTTTGACAAGGTCACTTCTAACAAGGTGAAGATCCTAACAGATCTGAGGGAAATCCCTTAACCGGGTCACATCTAGCAATGTGTTTGTAATCTTTAACAAGATTTGCTTTTAACCGCGCATACTCTAGAAGAGTATATTTCTTAGTGGGTCCGAAATCCCACAGTGGTTTTTCCCTATTTGGGTTTCCACGTTAAATCTGGTGTTATGAGGTTTATATTGTTCATATTCTTTTAAGTTTGCATGTTTGACAGTTTTGGTTATATGACTGATATATGTTACCGAGGTTGAATCTGATGTTTTTATGGATGATTAAGTTTGTATGATTCACCCCCCCCCACTCTCATCTTGTTGGCTATTGGATCTGTACTTACATTAAGTATCAGAACTATCAATTGGTATCAGAGCTTTGGACTCCGAAAGGAAAGTTTAAAGGAACTTGAGTTAAAGATCCAAAGATGTATAAGAGGGATGCACCGAAGCTAAATAAGTCAAGTTTCTCTACATTGCAGAAAAGGATGAAGTTGCATCTATCTGGAATTGGAGAATATGTTGTCTATTATCTGGAGAATGATTTCATCACACCGAGCACCTATCCATTAACTATGGAAGAGATAAAGGCGAAGCAAGAACATATTCAAGCAATGATTGAAATAACATTTGCATTGACCGACTCAAAGTTTAATGATCTAGAAGGCTGCAATGATGCAAAGGTAATGTGGACTAAGCTCATATCTGTATATGGAGTAGATGAACATGTTCAAAGAGAAAAAGTGGATATTCTAAGAGGACAACTTGAATCTATGAGGATGAATGAAGGTGAGAACATAACCCAGTATAGTCCAAGACTAAAGGAGATTGTAAATCAAATCAAAGGAGCAGGAGGAACTATTGAAGAAAAGGATGTAACAAGTAAGTTGTTAAGAACCCTTCTACCTTCCTATGCAATCTGAGTCTCTGCAATCAATGAATTGAGGTTTGTACCCAATATGCCAGTTTCTTTGGATGCTACTATTGGTAAGCTAGATGCATTTGAGTTAAGTAACTTTGATAACAGTGGGTCATCGGTAAATAAAGTTGAATCTGCATTCAGTTCTTTTCATATTGATGAAACTAATGATTACAATGATAGAAAATATAAGCACTTTGAAGGGAATCACAGTAGAGCAAGTGAAAGATTTCGCAAAAACATGGAGGAGGTACACAAATTGTATGAGGAAATCAGAAAGCAAGAAGAGTTTGAAGCACTATTAGCCAGAAGGCTACCGAGAGGAAAAGGTAAGTATAAAGGAAAGCTACCTTTAAAATGTTTCAATTGTGATAAGATAGGACATATGGCTTCTAATTGTCCTAACAAAGAATCTAGTGAAAAGAGAGATTACCAAGATGACAGACAGAAAGATAATCATTACAGAGGACACCGAGACTTCAGGAGAAGAGATAAAAGGACATGCCTAATAGCTGATGAGGAATATAATGATGATAAATTAGATGAAACTGATATAGAGGACGTTGTTTATGTGGCTATTAAAGATGGATCAGATGAAGAAAGGTATGAAGAAAAAGATTTAATATCTCATATAAATACTAATGATTCTTGGATCATAGATAGTGGTTGCTCACATCACATGACAGGTGATAAACACAAGTTTATTAAATTAGATGATTATGATGGAGGCTATGTAAGATTTGGTAATGATGCACCATGTTCGGTAAGAGGTAAAGGATCCATAACACTTCTTGACAATGCTAAATGTAATGATGTGTATTGGGTTGAAGGTTTGAAATACAATTTGTTGAGTGTAGCATAGCTAAACAACACAGGTTACCGAATAAAATTTGAAAAAGGAATTGTCAAAGTTCATGACAAGCATGGAAAGTTAGCTGCTACTAGGACACAAACAAGAGGTAATGCATTTCATCTTGACTCAACTCAGAATAAATGTCTATATGCAAGGATAGATGATACCTGGTTATGGCATAAAAGGTTTTGTCATGTTAATTTTGATAATCTGATCAAAATAAGTAAGAAGCACCGAGTAAGAGGTCTACCGAGTCTTGAAAAACTTGAGAATGCTATGTGCCGAGGATGCTAGATGGGTAAGATGACAAGATCAAGCTTTACAAGTAAGTCCACTTCTAAGGGAATTTTAGATCTTGTGCATACTGATCTTTGTGGTCTTATGAAAGTCCAGATTTATCATGGTGATAAATATTTCATAATATTTGTGGATGATTACTCAAGGATGATGTCAATTATGTTTTTAAAAGAAAAATCAGAAGCTTTTCAAAGGTTTAAATGGTACAAGGCTAGAGTTGAAAATGAAACAGGAAGACAACTGAAATGTCTCAGATCAGATAGAGGAGGAGAGTTTACATCTGATGAGTTCAACTTATTTTGCAATGATCATGGTATAAAAAGATAAGTCTCTGCACCAAGAACTCCACAACAGAATTGGATAGCTGAGAGAAGGAACAGATCTATTGTGGATTGTGCCAGAACCTTGATGATTGAAAAGAAAGTTCCACAAACATTTTGGAGAGAAGCAATAAGCACAACTGTTTACACCTTGAACCGAGTTCAATTGAAGAAAGGTACTTTGAAGACACCTTATGAAATCTAGTATGACAAGAAACCTAATGTAAGTTATTTTAAAATCTTTGGGAGTAGATGCTATGTTCATAAAGATGATAGAAATGGCAAGTTTGATCAGAAAAGTGAAGAAGGAATGTTTCTAGGTTATTCTTCTAGAAGCAAAGCATTTAAATGTCTGATCAAATCATCTAACAAAATAATAGAAAGTGCAAATGTAAAAATTGATGAATTTGCAGAAAGAAATGATGAAGGAAACTCCAAAGAACCAGAAGATTATGAAGGATTTGTCTATGTGCAACCAAGAAGTCCTATTGAGATAACTGTTGAAGAAAATACCCAGTTACCGAGTGATGAAGAAGATCATACATAGCCTACCGAGCCTGTATTAGCCAAGTATGTCAGAAGACATCATGCACCAAGTCAGATTATAGGAGATAAGGATGATCCAGTGATGACAAGGAACAAACTGAGATAGAACACATGTTTGATATCTGAATTTGAACCAAGAATAGTGAAAGAGGCATTTAACAGTGAAGATTGGATAAATGCTATGACAGAAGAGATTGATCAAATCAAGAAGAATGACACATGGACAATGGTCCCAAGACCGAAGGACAAAAATGTAATTGGTACAAAGTGGATCTTCAGAAACAAGCTAAATGAAAAAGGTGAGGTCATCGGAATAAAGCAAGACTAGTTTGCAAAGGTTATGCCCAAGAAGAAGGAATTGATTATGGTGAGACTTTTGCACCTGTGGCAAGACTTGAAGGAGTAAGAACATTGTTGGCATATGCTTCTTACAAGAATTTCAAGGTATATCAAATGGATGTCAAATTTGCATTTCTGAATGGTATATTAGAAGAAAAAGTTTTCATTGAACAACCTGAAGGATTTGTTGAAGGAGAAAATAATGATCAGGTATGTAAATTGAACAAAGCTTTATATGGTCTGAAACAAGCACCTAGAGCATGGTATGAGAGATTGCACTCTTATTTGATTAAGATTGGTTTTATAAGAACAAGTGAAAACAACAATATGTACATGAAGAATGATAAAAATGGAATACTGATCTCAGCCATATTTGTTGATGATATTATCTTTAGCGGAAATGACTCTCTATGCAAGAAGTTTGGAAATGAAATGAGTAAAGAATTTGAGATGTCATTAATCGGTGAGATAAAATATTTCATAGGTCTGCAGATATTGCAAATGAAAGATGAGATTTTCATTACCCAATCCAAGTGCATAAAGGAAATCTTGAAGAAATTTGGAATGGAGGATTCAAAACCAGTAAGTACTCCTATGACTACCAACTGTAAACTATCAAAGAATGATGAATTTGCATATGTTGATGAGACACTTTACAAATCTATGATTAGAAAGTTGCAATATGTTGTTCACGGCAGGCTAGATATAGCACATGCAGTAGGTATTGTTGCAAGATTTTCTGCAGATCCTAAGGAAACACACATGACGGCTATCAAAAGAATTTTCAGATACTTAAAAGGCACTGAAGATTATGGCTTAGTATATCAGAAAGGAAATGAGTTTGATTTAAAAGTTTATACTGATGCTGATTGGGTAGGCAACATTGATGATAGGAAAAGCACAAGTGGAGGAGCTTTCGTTTTAGGAGAAAGACTAGTAAGTTGGCTTAGCAAGAAACAAGGATGTGTTTCTCAGTCAACAGTAGAAGCTGAATATGTTGTTGCGGCACTGAATTGCACCAATATAGCATGGATCAAACAACTATTGGAAGGTATAAATGAGCAAGTTACCGAGCCAGTAACTATATTCTATGATAACACTAGTGCCATTAACATTTCAAAGAATCCTGTTATGCACTCTAAGACAAAGCACATCTCTATCAAATATCATTATCTTAGAGAAGAAGTTCAAGAGAAGAAAGTGGTGTTGGAATATGTTAGTACAAAGGAGCAAATAGCAAATATCTTCACCAAGCCACTGCCAAAGGACACTTTTGAATATCTCAGAAGTTAGTTAGGGGTCCTACCCCTATCTTCCATTCACTGACCGAGTTTGGTGAAAGCATCAATTCGATGACTCTATAGAATATCTTTTAGGAGTTGATGCTGATTTACACACTTTAGGAGGTTTTCTAAAGGTGTGCAGGAAACAATAAATAGGGATCAAGAATTGAAGACAAATGCTCTGACCGAGACTCAGTTGATACACAACAGCAGGAAATAACTTCTTACAAGAACAAATTATGTTTTAGTTCTTTTCTTTTTGGCATTGTTGTCAAAGGGGGAGAATTCATAAGAAGAGCAGACTACAAATCGGAAAGAAAACTAAGAAAATAGGAAAAGTCTAATGTATGGGCGAGAGCATTTCAGCATTTCAGAATCATAGCAATCCAAATCTATTAAGGTCAAATCAATTGGTTTTGCCATCAATGCCAAAGGGGGAGATTGTTGGCATTATAACAGATAGGAAGAAGGTTGGCATTCCAATTACAATGAAAGATTGTTGCCATTTCAATAAGGATATTGAGAAGGTTGTTGATGACTATGGATATAACTGATTAAGGATGATTATTGTCTTAATATTATTATTTTGTCATTGATGTCAAGAAATTGATTTTATAATTCAGTATGATGTTGCCATATCTTAAGAAGTATGATTTGATGAGTATAAAGATGTCGGTAAAAGACACAGAAGGAATATAATGAATGAGGAGATAAGTTAATCAATGGGCAACTATTACCGAGTCAGACAATGATGAGATCATGATGTTTAGATTGTTTTGATATCCTACATATGCTATTGTTTGAAAGGTTAATACTATACTATGTTACCGAGTAAAGAACCTAGTCGGTAAACCCTAAGGTTATCGCTATCAGTTAATGAAGGCAGAATGTCTACCGAGTGAAGTTTAGTATTTACCGAGTTACAACCGAGCTATAACAGAATGCATTAAATGTTTAAATGTGATATTTAATGAAGGAAGCTAATGAGCTGGAGCAAATTAAATGACTGGTAAGCCGTGTATGAAGATTGTTAAAGAATCTATGGTAAAGAAAGATCAGCAAGAAGATCTACAGCTCAGATTGAACCGCAATACCCTAACACAAGTTCCAAGGTGAATATGCAAGTTCCAAGGTGGGGTAAAACATTTTTAGATCAAAGGATACATTGAACCTGGACAAGATTGAAGATCTGATGGCTATGATTGATCATGGGAAATGTGATCAAGGAGATTAAGCGGTTAGAAGATTGTTTATAAATAGGAAACTGTTAATAAACAATGCATGTGGGCAAGTGTATGCACAGGGATGCTACATAGTGATTATCGAGCACAGAAGCTTGAAGACTTGTTAGAATAACAGAGTATAGATGCCCAGCAGATAGACAAGATTAGTTCTATGTCTAAATTGTATTGAACAAATAGGAATCTGCTTTAGCATTTTTAGATGTGAAGTTGCACACATATTTTTATTATTGTTATTTTGAGAAGTAGCAGAAAATCTCTTAACCGAGTGGACTTAACAGTCTTATATGTAAATCCTCTAGCAAGGTGACATTCTTATTGAGTGTTTGAAATCCTTTGACAAGGTCACTTCTAACAAGGTGAAGATCCTAACAGATCTGAGGGAAATCCCTTAACCGGGTCACATCTAGCAATGTGTTTGTAATCTTTAACAGGATTTGCTTTTAACCGAGCATACTCTAGAAGAGTATATTTCTTAGTGGGTCTGAAATACCACAGTGGTTTTTCCCTATTTGGGTTTCCACGTTAAATCTGGTGTTATGAGGTTTATATTGTTCATATGCTTTTAAGTTTGCATGTTTGACAGTTTTGGTTATATGACTGATATATGTTACCGAGGTTGAATCTGATGTTTTTATGGATGATTAAGTTTGTAAGATTCACGCCCCCCCCCCCCCTCTCATCTTGTTGGCTATTGGATCTATACTTACATTAAGTATCAGAACTATCAGGAAGTTATCTTTGAAATGTTTTTTATGGAATAAGATTGGTCATTTTTCTTCTAGGTGTCTTGAAAGAGCTGAAAGAGTTTCAAAGTATGATAAGCCTTACAAGCCTAACTGGAAGTATAGATATCAGAAGAAGTGTTATTATGTTGTTGATGAAGGTGTGACAGATGATGAGTCTAAGAAAGGGAATTTGGAAGATGAATTTGTGTTTATTTCTATCAAGGAAGATGATCCAGTATCTGTTGATTCTACAAGCTGTATTGTTGAAGAGAAAGTTTTAGCTACTAAGATTGAAGGGAAAGATGAATGGGTGATTGGCAGTGGTTATTCACATCATATGATAGGTGATAAAGGTAAATTTGTGAATATGGAGAAGTGTGATGGAAATGTAGTGAGATTTGGAGACAACAAAACTTGTGTAGTCCGTAGTAGAGGTTCTATTTCTCTTAATGGTAAGCATAATACTGATGATGTTTTATATGTTGAATGTTTGAAGCATAATCATTTGAGTGTTGGACAAATGGTTGATAAGGGATATGATTTACAAGTCAAGAATGGGAAGTGTAAGATCATGAATAGCTCCAGTATAGAGATTGCATCAGGAATTAAAACTAAAGGTAATATCTTTATCTGAATGCTGGTGAGAAAAGTTGCTTGATTGCTCATATTGATGAGAGTTGGTTGTGCCATAGAAGGATGTTTCATGTTAATTTTGTCTACATGATTGAGATAATTTCTACTCAAGTTGTTAGAGATCTGCCTAAGATAGTGAAGCCTACTAATCCGATGTGTAAACAATGTCAATTGGGAAAGCACACAGGAATTTCATTCAAGAGAAAACAATATTCATCTAATGGGTTATTAGATCTTGTGCATACTGATTTATGTGGACCTTCTAGGGTGAGAAGCTTGCAGGGAGATATATACTTTATGTTGCTAATTGATGACTATTCTAGGATAATGTGGGTCACTTTTCTAAGGGAGAAATGTGAAGCACTGGAGAAACTCAAAATATTCAAAGCTAGAGTGGAGACAAAGACACGATTAAAGATGATGTGTCTGAGGTCTAACAGAGGTGGAAAATTCACCTTCGGTGAGTTTAATTCCTTTTCTGAAGAGCATGGAATTGGGAGACAATTATCTTCTCTGAGAACCCCTCAGTAGAATGGACTTGTTGAAAGGAAGAATAAAATTGTTATGGATGTTGCTAGAACTATAATTATTGAAGGAAATGTTTCACATATCTATTAGAGAGAAGTTGCTAGCACTGTTGTATACACATTCAACCAAGTGCGGGGTAAGTGCACCAAGATGGTGAACAAAAAGGGGGGTATAAGTGGCCACTTTTTTTCTTAAAATAAGTAAGCTTGAACTTCAAAGAGATATTTGAAGGTCATGCACTCAAAACTAGGACTTGATCAAAGAATAAGAATTGTAGTACTCTGAATCTAGTTTCTAAACTACTAAAGTTTTTTTTAAATTGGATAAGATTAAGAGGGTCAAACCTCTCGCGCACAAAAAATTGTTCCTTATTTTTTCATAAAAACATAACATAGTTGTTTTCATGCGCTGTACAAAATATATAGTTATATATAGTATTTTGCAAAACCCTTTGGTAGGATGATACGTAAGAGTGAGATCTAGAAGTTGTTTATATTTTTTTGTTTTTCATTCAGTATTTTTTTTTTTTTTTTTGAAGTGACCGCATCCTGAAAATTTGGTACTTGTTCGTACACTCAGCATAACTTGCATCAAAATAATCGAAAATGCAAACTTCTTATTTTAAAAGTGTATAGAATCTAGTGTAGAACAAAAATATGTAATCCAACCAATAGTTTGACTAGGGGGTATTTTCTTAATGTAATTCAATAGATTACCCAAAGGTGTTCCTAAAGACTACTAGTCCACTTGCATATTTTGTTGGTGTGAATAAGGTATTTTACCTAACTAATTCACTAGTAGGTCCTATTCACATGTTAAGTTTACTTAGGTCTTAGGAATGATTTTAGAAAATCTTAAATTGTCAATTATATCTTAAATCTTATCTTTTGGCATTTTTGTCTTGTCCTAGGTCTTTTAATATCTATCATGTTAGTTGTCCCATTGTGTAGGATAAGACACATATCACAATCTTGTCTAATCCTACCTATCAACCTTACCTATATAAGCAAGGCATCATCTAGTATCTAATATCAATCTAATCCATTGTGCTCATTGTAGACACCTAAAATTGTCTAGTCTGATTAAATAAATTTATTTATTTATTTAATTATTTTAGCTTAATTCTTCTATTAATTAAATAAATCTTTATTTATTTAATTAATTCATTTATCCTCTTCTAGCCTTATTTCTCATTTAAATAAATACATTTATTTATTTAAATTGTCCTTTTCCTAAATTACATAAATATTTTTATTTATTTAATTGATCCCACTTCTTCTATTAATTAATTAATTTTTTATTTATTTAATTAATTCATTAACCTTTTCTACCTATGACACGTGTCATCCATATCTTAATTCCTACACTACCTACCCTCTCATTATTTTCTTATTTTCTCTACCTACCCTCTAATCATAGCCAACCATTTATCTTTTACACCTCTCAATCTTATCCCTCCATTTCCTACAATGTCTTCTATATAAGAGGATACTTCTCTCATTATCAACCCTAATAAGCTAATAGATACTAATCAATCATTTTATTCAACTAATCATCTATTCAACCCCAACTACTCTAGCATTCAAACTTTCATATGTGATCAAAGTCTACTTGCAACCACATTTCCGTTCTTTGTTGAGCTCTTGTGCACAAATAAAATCTGAGAGCAAATATATCATGCAAGATCAATGGAGATAGGAAGAATGGAGATCCAAACCCTATTGGACCTATGATGGTATAATCTTTGTGATTTCATTTGATTTGCATTATCTTAGGTAATCTTCATATGTTATGGTGGGTCTTTGTTGTTGTTAGGCTAGGGTTTTGTGGTTGAATCTATTTAGTCTTTCAATATTGTTGTTTCCATTTTCACCATAAACATTTTCGCACGCCCCATGGAACATGGATTTTTGTTAGATTTGTGTTTTTTGCAAGTTTTTCTAACCCTATATTGTTGTTTTAGGACAGTATCAAGAGCTCGCAATCCAAAATTTAGATTTTTTGGAGCATATTTGAATTTTCATAAAAAAATAATTTTGAGAGCAAATGAGCAAATTTTTCGGATTTTCTTATATTTTTTGAAAGCTCTTTGATTTATACACAGGATCTGTGCTTTGTGATTTTAATTTTGGTGCAAATTATTTCCTCAAAAATTGGATCTTTAAAAATTAGGGTTTCTCATTATTTTGATCCGATCTCACAAACAGTTTTGAATTTTGGCATAAAAACAATTTTGCAGGTCAAGAATATTATCAGAGGTTCTCAGTCAAAAATTCATATTTTTTGGAGCATATTTGAATTTTTTATAAATTGTTTATGAATTTTCATAAAAAATTAATTTTGAGAGCAAATGAGCGAATTTTTTGGATTTTCTTATATTTTTGGAAAGCTCTTTGATTTATACATAGGCTCTGTTCTTTGTAATTTTAATTTTTATGCAAATTATTTCCTCAAAAATTGAATCTTTGAAAATGAGGGTTTTGCATTATTTTGTTCATATCTCACAAACTGCTTGGATGTTTTGCAGAAAGTTTTTTATGCAGGTTTGGAAGACCATCAGGAGTGTCCAGAAAAAAATTCATATTTTTTGGATCAATTTTGCATTTTATATGAATTGTTTATTATTTTTCATAAAAAATTAAATTTTGGAGCAAATTAGCAATTTTTTTGGATTTTCTTACTTTTCTGGAAATTTCTTGAAATGTTACAGGTGTTCTTTTTTTATGATGAATCGGATATTTCAATTGGTCAAAAAAAATGCGTTGTTGAAGGCCCTTATTTCACAAAGTCTTTTGGATCTAAAATTTACCTAACTTGTGTGCTTGCACGAGGGGTATAATTGTAAAACTACTAACAAATCTTTGTTGCAGAATTTTGGCAAGGGTTTTTTATCTTTATTGTGTGCCTTATTTTCATATATTATCAAACACTTCAATTGGTGCACTAAAATTGAACCAGTGTCTTTTGTGTCTTGGGCAATAGGCTCTTTTTGTTTCATCTCTAAAGGGCCTATCAACTCGTGTGGTCATTAGGACTACTAGTGAAGAGAGAACAACCCAAGTGGTAGCGAGGAAAAGCCATCCTCTTTCAAACCACTATAAACAATTGTATCCATGGTGAAAGCCATGGGTAACGTGTGCTGATTAGTTCATACCGACACTATGTCTCCTCATAAACCCGTTTGATCAAATTTATTTGATCAGTTGTAGGGAGTAACCCCTACCGGTTGGGAGCCTTCTGTATTTACAGAGCTGAAAGTGCCGCATGTATGGCCACATGAGCGGATTCCCTTACTAGCACCTTTTTGTTTTAGAAAGCCAAAATCCTTCTAGTTGTTGGGTCAGGAGGTCGGACCTCTAGAGCGACCCACACACATATAGTTCTTAGTAGAGATACAAAGTTTGCCATGGGGAGTTTTCATGGGGACTGATGCTTGGCTGCCTCAGAGAAGTGAGTGTCGAGGGTGGATCCAGTGGGGTCAAGCATCTAAGTATCTGCTCTGAATAGCATAGCCTCGAGGGAAACCCCATGTGGGATCAACAACTATTGTCTTGGCCAGCCATAAGAATTGTGCTTGTCTTATTTTGAACAATCAAACATTCAAGATCAAACATCAAAACATTGTGTCTTTTGTGTCTTCAAGTGTATGCAAAACATTTTTACATCAAACAACCCACTTTTCTTTGAGTCATTTTGAGTCTAAACACTTGCAAACATTGAGTCCTCGTCAACATTATGTTCTCTTGTCACCAAAAATAGTCAAAAATTCAGATTTGGTCACAACAAACAACTTCACAAATTGGAAAAATTTACAGTCCAACAAACAAGAGCAATCAATTTCAGAATTCTTGAGCTTCCTAGGTTATTTCTCTAGGTTTTCATCTAGCATTCAACCTATCTTTGGGTCTCACAAAGTCCATCATTGCTTTACATCTTGCATTACATTCACATTTGTCTAAACTTGAGTCAAAAGGTCACTTGCTTGTCCTCATCATACTTTGTCAACACACTACATACAACAACAATTTGCTAAGTGGTCCCTCATCAAGGTCTATCACCTTTGTGTCTCATTTGGTCTTACTTAGAGTCAAGGTCAACTTACCTCATCAAGAGAAACTATCATCTCTTTGGAAGCCACACCTACTCTACTACATACATACTTAAGGGTCTTACACTTTGGACATTACAAGTACACTTTAGATTCATTTACATTCCATCCAACTCTTGGTCTTTCATACTCTTTTAATCTTCATCTAGTCTCACACATCTTGGTCAAGACCTAGTTCATGCTTGAAACCCGTTCCCAAAAATCTAGGAGAGAAGCTAAAGAGGCTCAAGAGTCTGCAAACATGAGTGCCTATGAGTATGACAATGACATCTTCTTCAATTCTGATCATACTACATTACCTGACATGGACATCTATAGAAACACTCAAAATGTTGAGAACATGGACACTATAAACAACAATGATACACACAATGACAATATTGACAACTTTTTCATACATTCAGCAAAAGTGGAAGACTCCATTATGAATCCTCATTTCAATCAATTGGTTGAGGAAATAATTAGGATAGATAGACAATATTTCTTACAAGTGATGGCACAAAGTGGAGCCAAGATCCCTCGTGACTTTGACATGTCTCAAATAATGGAAAATCAACCTTTGCAACAACCTCACCTCAACATGGATCAAAGAAGGCCTAATAGTGGAGGCAATAGAGGACCACATCTTGTGCCTAAATCACCATCATCTTTGTTTCAAAAATCTGAGGTCCCACATACACATGGTCAAGAATATGATACTCACCTTCGCAGACCATTATGGAAGTCTTATGCAGAAAAATATGCTCAATCACATTCTAATGTTAAGGACCAACCACCAAAGCAATTGGATATCCAAAGGCATGTTCAAAATTTGGACACAAGGAAACCCCATGTCAAATTTGGGGGCAACACATTAGAACAAACTCATGACATGCTTGTAGAGTATGGTATACATGGACAAAACAGATATTTCATTCCTCGTCATGACTCTATACCGAGTGGTCCTTATACGCAGCATCATTATAGACCTCCTCCATATGAACATGTGTATGATCAATACCATCCATATATGCAACATGATCCTCCTCTACATGGTGGCTCAGGCATGGGATATGGTCTAAGAAGTCGATCTCCACCTAAGAACAATTTGGAATAGCAAATTAAGGACTTACAAAAGAAAATGGAGGACATAAATACACTGAAGCCAACTTACACAATGAGAGACCTATGTCGCTATCCATTTGACAAAAAAATTCCAATGCCTCCATTTCCTACACACTTTGTGACACCAAAGTTTGATGAGTATAGAGGCAAAGGATATTTAAGGCACATATAAGACAATTTTTTATAGCTTGCATTGAGGTAGCAGTAGAAGAGACATATTTGATGAGATTATTCCCACAAAGCTTAGGTGATCAAGCTATGGAATGGTTCTCCCAACTTCCACCTGGAATTAAGTCATGGGGTGACTTAGCAGAGGCATTTATCCAACATTTCTTATACAACATAGAGATAGACATATCAGTCACTACTTTGTGCAACACCAAGCAAAAGGATGGAGAATCTTTTTCATCATTTTTACAGAGATGGAGAAATATAGCTAGCAGCTGCTCTTGTGAAATTCCACAAAAACAAATGGTATAGATGTTCACCCAGAATGTTAACAAAGATATTGATTATGATCTAAGAAAATCTTGTTTGTCCACCTTCAAGGACGTCATTGAAAAAGTCTTAGCAACAAAGAAGGTCCTAATTGAGCAAGGCATCATCAAAATATTCAAAGAAAACAAATATGACTTTAAAGGAAAAGACAAGTCAAGATTTTGGAATAAAAACAAGAACACAGTCAATTATGGTGTTGTTGATGCCAATACAGTATGACCCAAAATCATTTTTTCAGGATCAAGCTCTACAAACAATCAAGTGAATACTCAAACAACTTCCAAATCATGAAGGAAATACACCCCATTGGGAGAACCACTTGAGTAAGCTTTCAAGAAGCTAGTAGCAAACAAGATAATCACAATTCCATATTTGCCTCCATATGAGCCAAAGGTCAAATCAAGTTGGTGGAACGACGATGAATACTGTGAATATCACAAGAGCAAGGGTCTTAAAATAGGAAATTGTCATCGGCTGAAGAACATTATACAAGATCTTATTGATAGAGGTGACATTGAGATTGAGGGACACTCATCTAACCAAGAACATGAGATATTTAAGGAACCATTCCATAAACATGACAAGGGAAATGCCAAAGCCACAGATGAGCAGGACAACTATACTACAACATCTTATAACTATGATTCAACTATTAATCACATTTCGATGGAAAATTATGTCTCTACCATTATCATCAAGGACAAAAAGCCAGAAAATTCTACCCAAAGACCCAAAGTTGTCCTAAAAAGCATTAGACCTTCTTCTGAATCTACCTCCGAATGTAATGTAACAACTCGTCGAGGTAAGGTCACTTTGCAAGGTGCTCCAGCTAAAACCACTACTTCCTTAGCAACCAAACCTGAATACAATCTGGTAGAGCAGTTAAGAAGGACGCCCACCCTTATCTCAATCCTTGAGCTTTTATGCATATTCCCTACACATAAAGCCATTCTTGACAAAACTTTGAGAGACACTTCCATCCCCACTGATCTGAATGTGGACCATTTTCAAGCCATGGTGGGATACCTTTCCATTCTACACTCCCTTACATTTACATAAGTTGACGATGCCTCTATGAGCCAACCACATAATGCACCTTTACACATTGAATCCTTCCTACACAAAATTTGAATAAAACAATCCCTGATAGATGGAGGAGCTGGTCTTAACATATGTACTTTGAACACAATAATAGAACTGGGATATTTAGATAAAGTTGTGAATGCTACAAACAAAATTACCATCAAGGCATATGATGATGAAGAGCGTTCATCCAAGGGAACAGTCATCTTGCCCCTCAAAGTTGGGCCAGTTACAAAGGATTTGGTTTGTCAAGTCCTAGACCTCAATCTCACGTACAACATATTGCTAGGACGTCCATGGATTCATGAGATGGGAGCAGTCCCATCAACATATCATCGATGTATCAATTTCCCACACAATGGAGTTGAAGTGACCATCAAAGCTGACCCCAACCCATTCATATATTACAACAATCTACGATATAGATTAGAAATAACAATCCCAGTCAATCGAGAAGTTGTTCCATCTTCAGCATATGTGGATCCAGAATCATTAAAAGCTTCTACATCCAAACAAATAGAGCTAAAAGAAAAAATCAAGATTAAAGACATGGGATGTGGTGAGTATATCTTTCATTTTGATCAACTCCCACTATCTCCTAAGACATTTAGTCGACAGGAACAACCTAAAAATAATTTTCAATGCCAAGGAATTGGGTGTGAACCACCTAGTGTTGTGGCTACTAAGTCTGAATGCAAATCTCCTCTAGTGGTGCAAGCATCTCTTGATATCAATAGTCCTAAGAGTGGTTCCAGCGAAGAATCTATTGAGGATATCGCCAGCCCTCTTGAGAACTCACATAGCCTTACCATTTCATCCACTCATTCCATCTTCACTCCTCTTCTAGACTTGGATCAACAAGAATCACAAAAGCCCTTACTAATTAGGGATCAAAAATCAATATTTGAAAAGAAAAATCTAAAAGTCAAAGCTAAAGAAAAGTCCTTTAGGCCAAATCAAAATCAAAAGCTATTGGACTCTACAAAAATCAAAGTCAAGGATAAAAATCCTATGAACAAAAAAGAACAAGAGTTGATCTCCCCTAATATCAAAATAACTGGGGGCAAAAGTTCTACAATTTTAAGTCAAAAAACATACTTGTTGATCCTAAGTCTCCATCATGCTATCCTACTTTCACTTCTTTTCGCAATGACAAGCCTTCATCACTCATCCACTTGTTCCACACATCCTTTCCCTTCTGGTGATACATCATGGACCTTTAATGGAGCTTACTCAAAGGACTTTGTTGTCAAGGATGCCCAAACTTCTTTAGGTGACACGCATATGGGACTATGTAGTCCACACACTAGTAATTCTATCTCAGTTCCTTTATCAAGGAAGACAGTCACTCGAGCTACACATCATTCAATCAAGGAACAATGCAGTTACAATCATAAAGTGAAGCCTCATACATTTGAGGTAGGTGACTTAGTTCTCAAAGAAAATCCTAAGAATCAGCAAGACAAAGAGAAGAAGGGAAAGTTCGAACCAAATTGGCTCGGTTCTTACATCATTATAGCAACCTATGGATCCGGTGCATATCAACTCTCAACCCTAGATTGCGAACCTTTGGAGGATCCTATCAACAGCATGCACCTTCATAGGTTTTACACATGATCTTTAGAGTATCCTAATTCAAAAATACAAAAAAATCAAAAAAATTCAAAACTACCAAAAAAATCATTACTTGGTGAAAACCTGGCAAACAGGCGCCTTGTGACACAAAAAAATTTGAAAAAAAAAAAAAAGTAAAGAAAAATATTTCGTCCAATGGTGAAAACCACTTCGGTGGTGCCCTAGGCAAGTACCATGGTGAAAACCGGGTCACCAGCGCCATGCGTAGAGACATTGCTCCTCCCTCCTTCAAGATTCACTTTCATCCTTTCACTTTTTGCACACACTCACAACTTATTCATCCATAATAAACTTACCCATTCCATCGTGGCTTGTTATTGATCTACCTAAGATTGGTTAGCCATTCATAATAAACATTCATTTTCACCCCTTTCCATCCATAATAAATCAGCTCCTATCTGTGGCTAAGGCAAATCCTACATCTAGTGATGGGTGTGGAACTAAGAGAATCACATGTTCTGAGGAGTACAGTTTCTTCCAGTTTTCTTCAGTCTATCCGCACACAATCTACAATAAAGAAACACTTGCATCGCCAGTCCACAATAAAGTTTTGTCTTCTCTGCAATAAAGTATCAATTTCATGGATTCAGTCAGTTTCAGATGAGACACAACAACAACAATGGGCTTCAACAAATCAAATCTTTCAACAGACTCAGACAACATTATGGTTCAATGCGATCTATCCTTTTGTGAAAGTAAACATTGTGACCACAATCAAATAGACTTATACAAGTGACAAGAGACACTAAAGTTGAGGACTACAGTGGGTGTTGGTGTGGAGTCTTGTTTTTCTTTTGATTTTGTCTTTTGTTGACATGTCTTTTAGCTTTTATGGGATGTCTTTGACTAGAGATTCTATCTCCAGGATGTCTTTGACTAGAAAGGCGAGGATGGGGTATCGTCGCCTATTTTTCTTTTGATGTCTGTGGATTGTCTTTTAGTAGTGCTATGACTTGTCCAAGGATATGAGGACACTATGGGTCTAGTATGAACTGGCGCATTCCTTGTTTGCAACTATCTTATCTCCATGCAAATAGGTACAATGACTTTCTGGGTCAAACATATGCCTCGATTGTCATAACCTATTTGCCATAACAAATGCTCAATGATGATAATGAACAAGAAGCTCTTTCACTTCCATATCTTTTATCTTCCATCCCCCTTTCTTGATTGACTTCCATCGTCCTTCCTGAGTCCGTGTAGCCTGCTATCACATGACTGAGTATAATGACAAACCAAAAAAAAAAATGTTTGCATTCCATGTAGTTGCACCTGCATTCCCACATATTAGCATTTCATACATATAGATATCATAATTGCATCACATCCTGCACACAACACATGTTAGCACATTCTACATTCTCATCATATCCATTTGCCTTTCATACATACACAATTGCATATGCATAACATATCAAACATAAAAAAACAAAAAATATTGCATTTCATCATGTACATATTTGCATCCATATCATAAGAATCACATAGAAACATAAGCATCACATAGGTACACATGCATATAGCTACCGCAAGGATGAATCTCATATATATATATATATATATATAATCATAAGTGTCATAATACAATGATGTCAAAAATCATATGGCTACAATCACCCAAAGGTGTCATCATACAAAATGGTACAAAAATGATACATAGGGAGCCCTTTAGGCTATGATGAACTCCCTCCCTCGGAGCCGGTTGGCCTCGACCAAGTCTAAGCCATGGAAGGACCCACCCTAGGATCATCTCTCATGTCCCCTCTATCTGGTGGTGGTGGAGTACCCATGACCCCATCGCTAGACGTCTGTCTCCTATCTCTCCCTCCAGTGGTCATCGCAGTCCGCAATGGTCTACGGAAGCTCCTAGCCCACTGCTCTGGTGACACCGCTCTATAGTATAGGTCTCTCCAGTAGCCTATCTCCTCCTCGGCCCATAGAACATAAGTGTATCCAACTCTTGTGTCCTCATCTTCTTGCCTCCTTTCCCTCAATGTTGTCTCAACCTTTGTATAGCGTTGGATAGCTCGATCCCTCTCTCGCTCAATATCCCTCAGTTGTCTCCTGAGCCTCGTTGTCTCTTGCTCTAGATCCTGGATCTCATCTGTTTGTCCCTCACAGATCTCCCTTAAAGCCAGTAACTTATCCTCCTCCTCTCCCCCCTCACCCTGTCCCTGTACCTATGGTTGCTCCTGTGGCTGCCCCTATTCCTATCCCTGTCCCTGTACCTGTTTGGGAACCTGTGTTACTGGCACCTGTAAAGGCAATCCACCTCTGCCCCTCACTATGTGAGCTTTCCGAGCCTACCTCTCCTCTCCACCCTCTCTCCTTGGAGCCACTCTCCTCTCTCCTACTGCACCTCACCTCCTCCATCGGCCTCTACCTCTGCCATCTCCATCATCATCTCCATCACCTTCGCCATCTCCATCTATCGGCTCCCCTAGATCCGTCAGCCATTGAAACAGATGCTCTGCCCAATATGCAGTATACTCTACATCCACCCCTGCATCCTCTATGTCTGGCCACATATCCTAAGGCAAGGGAATCATCTCTACCAGCTACGTCACTGCCTGATCATAAGACAATAATGGCCCGAAGTGCGCTTGATCTCTCATTGTCCACGCATACATCTCGGAACCCCATGGAATCTGATGTATCCTGCCAAACCACCTACCCATCCTATCCACCAACTACCTCTCAAGAACATATGGTGTCCATCCAATCAGATATCTACTCCTAAACACATATGACAGCTCCACAACGTAATCCTCGTGTTGCCCTATTCGGACAAAGGAACCCACTGATCACTCCTGCCAACACTATTGGTAGTGCTAATCCTATTTGTGTCATGGTATCCCAAGCCACGTGTCCAGCCCTCATCTCCAATTCCGGATCCTGGAACACTCATCTCAGTGAATCCTTGTCTCTATCTCAATTGTAAGCAACTAACTCGCCATCGATCGATATCCGTAGTATCCTGTATACATCCTCCAAGGTGACTATCATCTCACCCATAGCCAAATGAAAAGTACAAGTCTTTGAGTGCCATCTCTCAGCCAGCGCAGTCAGCAATCCCATGTTCGCCTGAAACTCAGGCACATACAAAATATGTCGCAGGCCCATAGCCTGAACTGTGGCTCTCTCCTCAACTGTCAGCTTTGCTCGCAAACTCTGAGTCAACGGGAATATCTCTCGTGACTCCAGCATAGGTAGGTCCTCCTGTAGTCAAGCAAATCAACTATGTCAGTTAAAGTGGCATTCCCTGTTCATCACAAAGTGCTGCTTCTTATCATAAGTGCTTATGGCACTCTATCCTAGCAATACTCCATGTTCATCACAAAGTGTTTCTTCCTATCCTAGTGGTACTCCCTGTTCATCACAAAGTACTACGTTTTTGCACTCCTTGTTCATCACAAAGTGTTGCTTTATTTTAGTACTCCATGTTCATGACAAAGTACTATGTCTTGGTACTCCCTGTTCATCACAAAGTGCCTCAATTTATCCTATCCTAGGGTCTCTACTCGAGTGTATCCTCTTGAGTAGTGTCCTGATTGACAACGTATGTTCTATCATAGAATTGTCAATCCTAGCCCTATCTGCTATTCTAGTCTTCCCTAGAGGACCTTCTTGAGTGTATTCTCTCAGCACCTTGTCCAATTGACAACGTATGTTCATCACAGAACTGTCGATTTGGCCTAGAAGACACAAACGCACTTTTATGACATAAACATGCTTGCAAACTACATAAATGCACTTATACAACACAGACGCACCTGCACAACACAGACACGCTCGTATCTAACATAGACGTTGCTACATTCATAGACGTGCCTGGCACAAACACAGACGTGCCTAGCCAATCCAAATGCGCCTGGCACCAACGTAGATGTGCCTTAGCATTTTTACCCCGCTTCACATTTTTTCTAGACATACCTAAAATGCATTTATTGCGCTACCTAACATGCATTTATGACAACATTTAATGCGACAAAGTACAAGGAGGTTTTGTGGTATTTACCGGCTCTCCTGCATCTGCTGGCCTCTGAAATCAATGAACGCGATCGAATCTATGAACCAATGCCATCGTTGTTGATTGTTTCTGCTCTATGCTCTCTCTGCACTCTGATCTCTTGGATGTTTGGATGACAATGAGGATGTTTTCCACTCGTGGTCTATCTTATAGACTACCCTAGCCCTAGCCCTAGTCTCCCGTGTTAGTCTTCGTTATCCTGTGACTCTGTCACTCTATCCTATCCGGTCAATCATTTCTAGCCTTTCTTTCTTATCGAGAGATTGTTTGCAATCTTTTTAGACATTTTCATCCAATCTCTTGAGGGGGCATATCATTCCCATCTTGGGGCAACTCTGTATCAGTTCATCTTATCTTCTTTGAAACAACGTGACAAGCTGCATTGTCTCAAAGAGGGACAAAAAGTAGACACCTAAAATTGTCCAGTCTAATTAAATAAATATCTTTATTTATTTAATTATTTTAGCCTAATTCTTCTATTAATTAAATAAATATTTATTTATTTAATTAATTCATTTATCCTCTTCTGGCCTTATTTCTCATTTAAATAAATACATTTATTTATTTAATTTATCCTTTTCCTAATTTAAATAAATACTTTTATTTATTTAATTGATCCCACTTCTTCTATTAATTAATTAAATTTTTGTTTATTTAATTAATTCATTAACATTTTCTACCTATGACACATGTCATTCATCTCTTAATTCCTACACTACCTACCCTCTCATTATTTTCTTATTTTCTCTACCTATCCTGTAATCATAGCCGACCATTTATCTTTTACACATCTCAATCTTATCCCTCCATTTCCTACAGTGTCTTCTATATAAGAGGATACTTCTCTCATTATCAACCCTAATAAGCTAATAGATCCTAATCAATCATTTTATTCAACTAATCAGCTATTCAATCCCGACTACTCTAGCATTTGAACTTTCATATGCGATCAAAGTCTACTTGCAACCACATTTCCGTTCTTTGTTGAGCTCCTGTGCACACATAAAATATGAGAGAAAATATATCAAGCAAGATCAATGGAGATAGGAAGAATGGAGATCCAAACCCTATTGGAAATGTGATGGTATAATCTTTGTGATTTCATTTGATTTGCATTGTCTTAGGTAATCTTCATATGTTATAGTGGATCTTTGTTGTTGTTAGGCTAGGGTTTTGTGGTTGAATCTATTTAGTCTTTCAATATTGTTGTTTCCATTTTCACCATAAACACTCATAATCAAGCATTATCCTTCTCTTTCTACTCTCTTGTGGAAGGCATCTTTTGTGTTTGAAGAGCACCTAAGGTCTAGTCAATTTGTCAATTTGGTGTTTTGAGTCTTAGAAGTTAGGGTTAGGTTTATTTTGATTCAATAAGGTCTTTTGAGACCATTTGTAATGTTATTTCATGTTTTTGGGTCTATTGGTCAAAATTGGAGTCATGGTATTCAAATTTGTAAAGTTGCTCAAAATGTTGTCATTTCTATCATCGAGATAAGCTATACCAATAAGATGTCACTAGGGTAAAAAAGTTGTCATTACTGTTATCAGGATAGGTTAAACCGATAAGGTATCATTGTTGTTATCGGGATAGGTTACACTATTGGATTTGCAAAATTCTATTCGGCCAACTTTGAATAGCTATTCCAATAAGGTATCAATATTGGCATCGGGATAGTTGACCCGATAAAGCATCATGGTGACAAAAAGTTATCATCAGAATAGTTAATCTGATAAGGTTGTCATCGGGATAGTTTACACTATCATGATTACAAAATATTGTTCAATCGACTTCAATGGGTTATACTGATAGAATTTTCAAATGTCTTGTTCGGCATAAGATATACCGAAATGAGCGACATCAGGGTAGTTTGTTCTATCGGAATTACATGAAATTGTTGCTCCGCCTTGAAGGGTTATTTTGATGGGTGATCAAGAAGACATGTTCGGAATTTCTATTCCAATACTGGTGTCTGACAGTGATTTACTAGTTCAACATTGCTATTACGACACCTATGTTCGACAATGAAATATCAAATGTGGAATTTGAACAGTCATGCAGTCCAATGATCAGTGCGGGAAAATTAAAATTGGGTATAAATTGTATGAGCAATGGGTAGAGAACGAGAGGGAAGAAAAGGGGAGAACTAGAAATTATGCAATGTAAACTCTGTGATTATTTTCTTTCAAATTTGAAATCATTGGCACCAAATTGGAAGCATATTCTTTGTAATTCACCATGTTTTTGCAATTTTCTCTAATTTTGTGTTTACATATTGTTGTTTGGATTCAAATTGTTTAAGTGAGCACATGTGGGTGTATAATTTTGTGTAATCCTCCATTCACTGATGATTTGAAATTTTGAGTTGTTAAAAATATTTTGTAGATTGTTCACGGGCTTTCCTGGTAGCTAGGCTAGCTAGGGTTCTAATAGAAAATTCACAATTTCTCCCTGACTCGATTGTCAGAACACCTTGAAACTTAGCGTGAGGGCCCAAGAGTTGTTAGAGGATAGAATTAGCATCAAGGAGAGGCATCAATCCAATTAGGGCTATATTTTTTATGAGCATATAAGCTTAAGTTTTGTTGCAATTTGACTGTTAATCTGGTAGCAGAGAGTCCCTGTAAGGGTATTCTATTTTTTGAATGTTGTAAGTTTAAAGGAAGGGGTTTCTGTATTGCATCAAGTGGTATCAAAGCAAGGGAGTAGATTCCTTGAAAGGAGATAGTTGGAAGTTGAGATAAGAGTGAGTAAGTGATTATAGACAAGATGCCTCCTAAGAACATTGGTACTCCCAAAGAATTGTAGGAGTTGAGAGAGAAGAACAAGGTTGTAGGAGTACTACAATGTTGTGTGGGTAAGGCTTGAAGCCTTAGAGTCTAATCAAAGAAGGAAAGTTGATTTGGGAGATGTGAGTGAAGAGGAAGAAGAAGAAGAGTTCCAGGAAGCAGAGGGAGAAGAGCAATCTGACCCTGAGGAACATAGGACAGTCAAACTTCCAAAATAAGTTCAAGGTGATAAACATAAGGTGAAAGTTGAATTGCCTATGTATGGAGGTAATTTGGATGAAGAAGAGATTCTAGATTGTATTGCAGCTATGGACAAACACTTTGAATGTGAAGATGTTCCTGATGAGCAACAGCTAAAGATAACAAAGACAAAGCTGAAAGGACATGCATTATTATGGTGGTACTATGAACAAGATGAAAGGAGGAAGAGAGGTAAGACAAAAATAGTTTCTTGGGATAGGATGGTTGCTAAACTTAAGGGTAAGTTTCTTCCTAAAGACTATGAAGTTCATTGTATAAGAAACTTCAAGGTTTGAAACAAAAAGAGTTAGATGTCAAAACTTATACTGATGAATTTTACAAATTGAGCATAAGATCAGGTAGGATGGAAGATGAGGTTGAAAAGGTTGCTAGATACCTTGGTGGACTTAGATTTAACATTCAGGATGAACTAGTTGTGGCAAATCCAAGGATGGTGGAGGAATGTTTTCAATTGGAAAGTAGAGTGGAAGAAAATCTCAAGAGGAGACAAGATAAGTCAAGTAGGGGCAGAGGCAGCACCCTTAGGGGTAGAGGAACATTTTCTACTTCAAGAAAATCAAATGAAATCCAAGAAGATGCAAACAAGAGTTAAGAGCAAGGTGCAGATTTCAGAGGTAGAGTCACAAGAGGTAGATTCGGTGGAGGTAGGAATTCCAATATATTTATAGGTAGGTGCTATGATTGTCAAGATTTTGTACACCCAACATTCAAGTTTCTTGAGAGACAAGGATCTACATCAAGTGGTGAAAGAAGGGGTGAAAAGAGAGTCCAAATTGTGCAGGAAGATGAAGGTGAAAGTGTCAGCCTTCCGAATTATGTTGGTGCTCCATAAGTAGGTGAATCATTGTTGCCAAGAAGAACACTTTTGAAGGAATCTAAGGATAAGGAGATGAATCAAAGAAGGAGCTTATTCAGGACCACATCCAAATGTAAAGGTACAGTATGCAAGGTAGCAATAGATTCAGGTTCCACTAACAATATGATGTCTAGAGAGATGGTAGCTAAACTGAAACTAGAAATAATTCCTCATGAAGCACCATATAGAGAATCTTGGGTAAATGATAATCAGTCACTTTTGGTAAATGAACAAGCCTATGTTGAGTTTCAGATTGGAGGATACAAAGATAGGGTACTTTGCGATATTTTACCCATGGATTGTTGCCATCTACTTCTTGGAAGGTCGTAGCAATTTGATAGGCAAACACTATATGATGGTAGGAAGAATACCTACACCATTGAGAAGGATGGAAAAACTTTTGTATTAACCCCGTTGCAGGAGATTGAAGAAGAAAGAGGTAAGGCAATAAAAATCATCTCGGTTGGCAAGGAGTCAGTGAAGGTAAGTGAAGATGAGTCAAGAAAAGTTGTAGTTACTCATATGTTTGAAGATACCAAATCAAAAGGTTTGCAGACTATTTCAATAAGGAATGACAAAGGTAAGGTGTTGATACCTAAAATGGACCAAACAAAGGCCAAAGATCATATGTATGTGTAGCCACAAGGCGGGTGGAAGGAGGATAAGGCAATCCTAGTTGGGACTCTAATTTGTCCTATAGTAGAAAAAGAAGTTGGTAAGCAACCATATTCTACAATGACAGAGCATTTTGGGTCTGATAAACATGATGGATCAGGGGTCCCAGTGATAAAGAATCTAAGGCATAAAGGACAAGTGATTGGACAAGGAGCTAGGAGAGTTTAGCAAGAGTCAAAGGACAGATATGGCAAGCATGAAACAGTTGTGATGAAGAAACTAGTTCAAGGAACTCATGCAGGGATGACACCTCGGAAGGTCAGAGATGGACAAGGACAATTCGGTTTCCAAGGGACTTGGAAAATTTTCCAACCCGGGTGTTTGGTGCAGGAGCACCTAAGGTCTAGTCAATTTGTCAATTTGGTTTTTTGAGTCTTAGAATTTAGGGTTAGGTCTATTTTGATTCAATAAGGTCTTTTGAGACCATTTGTAATGTTATTTCATATTTTTGGGTCTGTTGATCAAAATTGGAGTCATGATTTTCAAATTTGTAAAGTTGCTCAAAATGTTGTTATTTCTGTCATCGGGATAATCTATACTGATAAGATGTCATTGGGGTAAAAAATTTGTCATTACTGTTATCGGGATAGTTAAACCAATAAGGTATCATTGTTGTTATCAGGATAGGTTACACTATTGGATTTGCAAAATTCTATTCGGTCAACTTTGAATTGCTATTCTGATAAGGTATCAATATTGGCATCTGGATAGTTGACCTGATAAAGCATCATGGTGATGAAAAGTTATCATCGCAATAGTTAATCCGATAAGGTTGTCGTCAGGATAGTTTACACTATAGGGATTACAAAATATTATTTAGCTGACTTCGATGGGTTATACTGATAGACCTTCAAATGTCTTGTTTGTCATAAGCTATACCGAAATGAGTGACATCAGGGTAGTTTGTTCTATCGAAATTACATGAAATTGTTTCTCTGCCTTGAAGGGTTATTCTGATGGGTGATTAAGAATACATGTTCGGAATTTCTATTCTGATACCAGTGTCTGACAATGATTTACTAGCTCGACATTGCTATTCTGACACTTGTGTTCGGTAGCGATTTATCAAATGTGGAGTTTGAACAGTCATGCAGTCCAATGACCACCGTGGGAAAATTCAAATTGGGTATAAATTATATGAGCAATGGGTAGAGAATGAGAGGGAAGAGAAGGGGAGAACTAGAAATTCTGCAATGTAAACTTTGTGATTGTTTTCTTTCAAATTTAAAATCATTGGCACCAAATTGGAAGCTTATTCTCTATAATTCACCATGTTTCAGCAATTTGCTCTAATTTTGTGTTTACATATTGTTGTTTGGGTTCAAACTGTTTAAGTGAGAACATGTGGGTGTATAATTTTGTTTAATATTCCATTAGCTGATGATTTGATATTTTGAGTTGTTAAAATGATTTTGTAGATTGTTCACGGGGTTGCCTGGTAGATAGGCTAGCTAGAGTTCTAATAGAAAATTGACAATTTCTCCCTTACTCGATTGTCAAAACACCTTGAAACTTAGTGTGAGGGCCCAAGAGGGGTTAGAGGATAGAATTAGCATCAAGGAGAGGCATCAGTCCAATTAGGGCTATAGTTGTAATTATGTGTTGCTAATTTGATAAGCATACAGCTTAAGTTTTGTTGCAATTTTACTGTTAATCTGGTAGCAGAGAGTCCATGTAAGGGTATTTTGTGTTTTGAAAGTTGTAATTTTGAAGGAAGGGGTTTTTGTATTGCATCATTTTGGTTGTGTAGGTGATGCTAGAGGATTGAGTCCATTGGTGACTCTAACACATTCAAATATTATTAATTAGAAAAATCAAATTCAAACATTCCAATTTCTATTAGGTTATCCCCATGGCTACAAGTTCAATTTTGTGCACATGGTTTAGTTTTGCAAATATAGATCTAATCGGGTTCATTTTCCCACTTGTATATCTGATCTAGCCAGCATTTGAAAATGACCCTATTTACATTTCATTTTTCAATTTCCATCACACCAAACAAATAGTGATTCTTATTTACGATTCATAAATAATGACTAAAACCAATAAAATATTTCAATTTATATTTTTTGTTAATTTGTGATTTTTGTTACATACTCTATCACAACTATAAACTATATATAGATATCACCATCTTTCGACTAATTTTTTTTTTTTTTTAAGCAAAAGTGGCAAGCCACTAGACTAGATATCACCTTCTTTCGACTAAATTATTATATATGAAAAAATCTAGTTTATCAAAATCATCATTAAAATTTTTATTTTTTTTTAAATAAATGTATATTTTATTATTGATAGATACACACTCATGTGAGAGAGATATCTCATCCTACAACTCTAAGAGTGTGTCGACTTCACTACCTAAAAAATGGAAATTTAGGTGTCACTGCCATTATGTGTGATATTCTCTTTTCCATTATATATATTCTAGAATTGGTGGAGGCTTTCTAAGTTTGAAAGGAACCATCCCATATTTAAAAACTCGCCTCCTTCCCATTGGTAATGAGAAAACACTAAAATAACACTACTTTTGGGGGAATGAGAAAAAAATAAAACACCACTACTTTTTGGGGGATTTTGCAGTGACCTAAAGTCCACTAAAAAGAGTTTGTTTGTATTATATTTAATGAATGATGAGATTCCTCGCCCACCGAAAGACTAAAGAGTAAAGTGATATCTTCCCAAACGTCACGATGACCAAACATGTTTGAAATCAAGGGAAAGAAGGAAATTTGTGCCTAATTTCAAGTAGGGGACAAGATGTTTCTTTATTATCTAACTTTGTTTGAAACAAGAAACCTATAAATATTTGATTCCCATTGTTCAAAAAAAAAATATCCCACCCGTTTAAAAATAAAATATCTAAACGAGTTGTTTGGCCTTTTTAATTACTAAATATATTTATTTAGTAAAGATAATGTAACAAACTAAATATTTAATAAAAAATAGATTTTATTTAAATAAATAATTGTGAATTTGAGATTAAATCAGGGCAAGTATGAATTGTTTATATAAGAAAAAAAGAGAATAAGAAGCATGTGATCTTATCATTATAAGATTGTTAAAAGGGTTAATGAGGATTATTAGAAGAGTGGAAGTAGACTATATTATTAGACATGTTGGTGTTTAAAATGAGTAATTAGACATATATGACAGTCCAAATTAAGACAAGTATGAAATGTTTATATAAGAGTAAATGGAATAAAAAGCATGTGTAATCATATTGTTATAAGATTAGTAGAAGGGTTGAAGTAGACTATATTATTGGACATGTTGGTACTTAAAATGGTAGTCTAATGATGCTTTTAAATTAGAACAAATATCAAATGTTTATATAAGAAAAAAGGCAATAAAAACATGTGTGATAATATTGTTATAAGATTATTAGAAAGGTGGAAGTAAACTATATTATTCGACATGATGATGCTTAAAATGAGTAACTAGCCATATATGGCAGTCTAATGATGATTTTAAATTAAGACAAGTATGAAATGTGTATATAAGAGAAAAGGGAATAAAAAGCATGTGCGATCATATTATTATAAGATTATTAGATGGGTGGAAGTGGATTTTATTGTTGGGCATGTAAGCACTTGCTTAAAATGAGTAATTAGGCATACATGGTAGTCTAATGATGACTTGACAACCTAGCTCATGACACTATGCAAAATGCAAATTTAATCAAAATATCACCTTTTAATTATTTCTTTGTGCTAAAAATGTCTTATCAACTTCTTATATGTTCTTTTTTGTCATTTTCAGTCAACATAAGTCACTCGCAAAGCATTTGTAATCCTTTTTTATTTAACAATCTTTATTTTTAGCTCAAAGTTGTGAGATTGTCTTGACCTTATCCTCATGATAAAAAAAAAATCCAAAAAGGATGAACATGTGTTTTTGTAATTTGTACGTAAGCCTTCTACATGCACTTGATTTTCTTATATTCAACCTTTTTTACTCCAATTCATCCCTCTCTTCAAACAATTATCTTTAATAATTCTATGTTTTCCCTCCAAACTTAAACCTAATCCAATCTCTCCTATAGATAGTGAATATTTTAGTTAGATGTGAGGGTCAATTTTTTTACTAATTGTATAAACAACATCTAAACTCTTACCAATTATATTTGAATTTTGTATCCATGTATTAGTAACATTATCAAGCTCCAAAGTTGTTGCAATAGTTCAAATGACCTATATTTTGCACAAGAGTAGCACTAGCATTCTTGTGGATTTTTTTTGTGAATCTTGTAAGCTCTTACAACTAACATTTTACATAGTCATTGCAAACCTTTGTCTTTTAGCATTTAAATAAATTTAGTGTATTTTTCCATATTTTCACCATTGGAGAAGGTGCCAAGTGTCAAAGAAAGAGAAGATAAAAAACTTTTTGGGTCTTCAAATCTATTCCAAGCCTTGGATACATCTAATCCTTGATATAGATGTAGTGTAGATTTAATTGATTTG
The DNA here is from genome assembly GCF_030272615.1 of Cryptomeria japonica. Lineage (NCBI taxonomy): Eukaryota > Viridiplantae > Streptophyta > Pinopsida > Cupressales > Cupressaceae > Cryptomeria > Cryptomeria japonica. The sequence goes on from NC_081413.1 coordinate 649,310,743, forward strand.
GTTAGATTTTATTTCATAAAATAGTTAGGTTTGTTGTGTGTTGATATCCTCAATCTACTACTACTATTTGAAGAGGGTACCCCACATCACTCACTATCACAAGATGAACACTTGCCATGTGATCAAGAGTAAATCTATCCACCTATCTAATCAATGTGAACCAATTTTGGAACATAAAGGGCTATAAAAAAAAAAATTGTATTTTATCAAGGATTGAACAATGTAGATTGATGTTTGTTTTCATGTATAGTTCTATTTTGTCTCTACATGTTGATGTCATCTCTAACATGTTAACATTTATTGCACTGGGGTTATATCTTATGCACTTTTTGACATAAAGTATATGCAACTTGTTAGTACCTTCTACTCCTACCTACAAGTGTCAAAAAAATTCCAAATTTGATCCCTAGGGCATATTTAGGGATCTTGTCTAGTTGAATCAATAAAAGAAGTATGGAATAGGTTTTTAGATGTGTGGTACCAAGTGCTTGTATAGGTGACTAGAAATGGAGATAAGTAGTATGTACCAGTGAATTCCTAAGTAGATATAAATGGATTCTAGATGTTATAGGAAGTGTTGCCAGTGGGCCAGCGTCCCTCGCAGGGATTCACGATATGGTTTAATAGCCTCCTGTGGATTTTATAAGTCTAGTGGTTGTATCGAGCATTGACAGGTTGATTTTTTGGTGCAACGACAACCCTATCTTATAATAAGTGGCATCAAAGCTTGGTCACAGGTTCAGATCACGCAGGCCATGGCGAGTGACTCTAACAGGGGGATTGTTGGCAGTGGGCCAGTGTCCCTCACGAGGATTCACGACATGGTTTAACAACCTCTTGTGGATTCTATAAGTCTAGTGGTTGTATCGGGCATTGACATGTTGATCTTTTGGTGCAACGACAACCCTAGCTTGTAACAGGAAGAGCACATATGTGTGTAGAAAGTGATAGATTCTATATAACTCTAACTATATTTTAAATAAACATTCATGAGCCCAATTTAATTGTTAAAAGGTGAAGGCTTATAGTTTGTAAAAACATAGTCATTAGATGGAAAATTATAAATTTCAATCTATAAGACATGAGCATGTGTGATCCTATTCATAGGATAGTAATGGATTGCACTAGTGTCAGAGGTGACAAAAAGATAAGAACAAAGGTGGAGTGATCTAGCTTTGATATGCAAGGGATTGTGTCCATGTGAAAGGTGTTATAGATAATTCAAGCTTGAAGAGAGTCAAAATAAACTTTTAAAAAAAAACAAGTAGCCATAGCAAATAGACCATAATCTAAGAATAAGTAGTTTTGTAGAAAAAATATATGATTCCTTTAAAAATATGACAAATATTAACAAGATAACTATTAAAAAAAAAAACTTTATTTAATGTTTTTATTGATTAAAATCTTAATAAAGATAGATAATAATTAGTGTACGACTTTATGTTAAGTTTTTTTAATTGAAATAAATAATAGTTTAAATATATTTGAGTTGAAATGGTTATAGGAAACTCTATAGTTGAATGTATTTGAGTTGGAGTAGTGTTAAGAAATTCCATGATTAATTATATTTGAGTTAGAATTGTGTTAAGAAATTTTATAATTACACGCATTGAGTAATCCTTGAAAGTCTCATCACTTCACCTTTTTAAAGATTAGACAGATATTAACTTAAACAATCAAAAAATTGAATGGCCGGTATTGAGTAGTGCTTGTAGATCTGAATCTCCATAAAAGAAAATCTGGATAGTTTAGTTAGACAATCAAAATTTAAGCTGTCTTTATATGTGATATAGTTGTCTTCTCCATATGAACAGTATTTATTACATCACTGAGACGCTTGTTCATGCAAGTTCCAGATCATTAAGACAGAGACGACTCTGACTTTCACAACAATACAACGTATCTCACCACAACACCAAAATGATCTGTCTCATTCCTGTCATCCAAATTGCCAATACAAACAACTCTCTTACCTCATACAACAACTGCTCTATGATAAACTTTCTTATCCTCCCAGCTGTAACAAAATCAAATTGTTAGGTTTTTTTTGTGTTTTAGATATGTATATTCTGTCAAAATCATCTCAGACACGATCAGAACATCATCCTTTTCTATAAGGACAAAATGTATATGTTTTCAGTAGTTAAGATGGATGGTACTGGTAATAATTTTCCGTATATTTAAGGAAAGAACAAAAAGTTTTCAATGGTTAAGATGGGTTGTAGTAATAATAAATGCTTGCTGATTTAATTACTGAAACTGGGCCCTCTGCTTTTTGAAAAGGTTTCTGGGTTGACACAGACAATCTGTATTCAAATAGTAGAGAGAGAAACTGATGGATTTTAAAGTTTTCAACACCTATCTTTTTCTCCATGCTTTTATCAGTGGGCGTGACTGTAGGTATGGGACACTGAGTCATACATAATAATGGAGGTTTCAATATCAGTTGCTATCCACTTTCATACTTGTTTGGTATATACTTTCTCAAGTGTGTGAATCTACTTTTAGAAAGCTGTTTGGTTTGAGATTTTTTTTAATCAATTGTGTGAGTATGTTCTCATTGGTTTTATCTGGGTCACAAAACTTTATCTTCAAAGAGGTTTTGGTTTTGTCGAATTTAATAATGAATTACAATCAAAATCTTATTGTATCTAGATGTTAATGATTGTTTTCATTATTTTTTGAAAGATTACACCTCTTTACAAGATCTTATTTGTTATAAGAATGAAAGATATGTAGCTTTGTCATGATGATTTATTTAATTATTCTTGACCCAAAAATCTATTGGTCACATCTTGGCATCTACAACAAGAAACTCTTAAACACGTTTATTATTCATTTAATACAAGTCAATAGGAGCATACCTTACACGTAATCAATGAAACAATAAAGGTAATAAATCATTCTTAAATTTCTCCTCTACTCGACAATATTCTTACAGTATAGTTTAAACAAAAAGAAAAATATTATCCATTATCTATTAAATTATTCTTGACCTAAAAATCTATTGGTCACACATAATTGATATCCACAAGGATAAACACCATCCTTATTCAATTAAAATTTTATCCAAAAATTTAATATGCTAAAAGATTTTATACGTACATCTAATAATTTAAAACACACTTAAAAATATTATTCTCCAATCCTTGAATACTCAACAAGATAATTTTATTTAAAAGATGTACGGGATGGATAAAAGAACAACTCTTATTTCCATCAAATTTTATCATTTATCTAGCATTTTCTATTTCTTACATATTTCCTACTTATATTATAGGCTGAGTTGTTGTGAATAGTGAATCCAGGACTTATATTCCTCTAAATGCAAGCATTTTCTATTTCTTACATATTTTCTAGTTATAGGCTAAGTTGTTGCGAATAGTAAATCTAGGACTTAAATTCCTCCAAATGCATATTGCCATGAAGGAATGGAAATAATCCATAGAGTGATCAATAAAAGCTGCAAAATATTATCATAGAAATTTTTTTAGAAAATAAATCCTTTTGAGTGTTGAGCATATTATTCCAGCTAAATTGAGATGATTAGATGTATCTAGAAAATATTTATATTTTTAAAGGTTTTTGTGGGACAAATTAGAAGTAAAAATAATGGTCAATAAATAAACCAACCTTTGATAGTTGATTGTTTTTGAAGAATAAAAAGACTATTTATTATCTATAGTATCAAATTATTAGAATAAAGCTATCCCACTTAAGAGCCTTTTAAATTTTCTTATACCAAAATATTAATAAATTCCAATTCATGAATACGAATTAGATCAAATATTTCCTTATTCATAATTGTGATTCTTAGTTATTATGATCTTATCTCTTTATTTTCATATATATCTATTCCTTCTAAGAACCTTTTCAAGATACCATATTAAAATATTAATAAATTCTAATTCATGAATACTTAATAGACTAAATAATTTCTCATTCATGGACCTTGAAAACTGGGATCTTATCTATTCATTTACATATTAAATATTATCATGTTTCATCCGTGAGTAAAAGTAGTCAATAGTTCCTCAAGATTAATATCTCTTAGATATTATGTATCTAGTTTGGTGATATGACCTCCATAAAAGATACTATGTACTTAGTTCGGTGATATGACCTCCATAAAAGATACTATGCATCTAGTTTCTTGATATTAGTCTAAAAAAGAAGATTATCCAAGTTACAATTACATCATGCTCAACCTCCTCAAACCTCATGGTGCACTAATTTTGAAAAAAATCAAACATATTTTTCATGTTTCTTAATTTTTTCAATGGAGTGCTCCACTTATCATTAGTTTGCATTATAGAAATTTTGGAATATTTATCATTAGATAATGAGACTAATTCTTAAAAACTTATTTATTTTGACATATTTTTAAGAAGTACATGAAATCTTTTCTTTGGTTTCTTCTTTGATTATATATATCAAATCAACCATCATGATGGCCCTCCTCAAACCTCATGTGATACATTAATTTTGAAAATTTTCAAACATATTTTTATATTTCTTAATTTCCTTCACGGAATGTTTCATTTATCGTTAGTTCCAAGAATTTTAATGATTGTAAAAAAATTTAAATATTTATCATTGGCTTATGAAACTGATTCTTCAAGACTTGTTTATTTTGATACATTTTCAAAAACTACATAAGACCTTTTCTTTTATTTCCTCTTATTGTATATAAGTTGAGAACCAAGTGAATATAATTTCAAAGTCAATCAAATAATATTGAATTTCATTACATGGTACTCTATACCTACTGAATTCAAGTCAAATAGTTGTTGTCAATAGAAATATGCTATAAGATTTTGAATCTGAAGGGATTGGTAAGATTAATTATCTAACATATAGAATATAGTTTGATAGAAAAATATCACATGTTAGATAGTTATAATAGATTTTTAAATGTTTATGACATTTAATTCTGGACATAAATTGAATTGATAATCTAAATTATCATGGATTTCAATTTTATAAGAGTAGAACTTGAGATTTTACTATTCATTTATATTTTTATCATTGTTTTCCATTTACCAATTTTTGTATAAAAAGATACAAATATTGTGATAGATTTGTATCTATAAATATTTAAGGATATTGACCATTCATAACTACACACACACACACATCAAGTTGGAGAAATCTCATATGGAAAGGACTGCGGTGCACATGGACAAGGATATGGTTGTTGGTGTGGAAGATTTAGGTCCTCTAGGTAAGCGTACTCAGGCTAGCCTGAAGAAGAAAGTCACTAAAGTGCCCCAGGACATCCTAGAATTGAAGAATGTTGCCAAGAAGATGCATCAGCTTAGTGCTGATGATGCAGAGAATCTTAAAAATTTGGGATGATTTCTTGTTTCTCGTTGGGTCTGTGTTGGTAGTTTGCTGGTTTTTTGTTGTCTTAGCGGGTTGGGCGGTCTTTTTTGTTTTCTTTTGCTATCTCTCAACCCTGTGGGGTTTTGTCTGTTGGTTTTGTTCTTAAAGGACTTTAATGGATCTATCTTATGTAATCTTCATGTAAAGGGTTTCGGGTCCCCTCAATATCTTCTTTTTCCGTAATAAAAAACTACACACACATGTGTGTGTGTGCATACTTACATATATAAAAAATGAGAGAATATATGTCAAGTTTATGTTTAATATTTTTATTTCTATATTTATTTAGAGAGATTTCCATACAGGTGTAGCTTTAGATTTGGGGTATCTCTACATGTAATATATTAATGTTACCTAAATAATCTCTTTCCAAAGGACCCTTTCAAAATTTGAATTTGCTACATAGTTTCATACTTAATAGGGTTGCTTGAAATTTGGCCTCAATATTGATCCGGTCTTCCAACTTCTTTGCTAACATAACCAAGAATTTTCCTTTGTTGTCTCTAATTACACAACCAACACTAGATTTCCCAGGGTTCCTATACGAAGCCCCATGAAATCTTATTTTCATCCATCCCTCATAAGAAGGGGTCCACTATGTATCAACCCTCAAGTTAAGAGATACATGAACCTACCAAATCCCATAAATAGGGAGGCCACCAGACCAAGCCAACATTTCCACATGTCACAATCCCAAGAAATGAAAGTGTGCTTCAACTTATGATATCTCACAGTTCATTGTAAACTACTTATATGATGTCATTCTCAATTTTAGTAGCTAATAACTCTAATGATATTTATTTACTTTAGAATATGTTTGTTCTTCTCGTTCCATAATTCCTAAATAATTAGCGATGGAATTACAAATTAAAACCTGAATTCTTGAGGATGCTACATTCCTATTTACAACTGAAATCCAAGGGGAGTGTACACTACCAATTCATTTTCCTCATCACTTCCTCCCAACAAAAAAATAAGATTGCATAATGCAACAATATGTGTTATAACATCTCCTCCATTTTACACATAACATGCTTATGTAGTCCCATAAAGAGAATACTTTGTAATCTATCACCTATGAGAGTTCTCCTTTGGAACTTAGCCTCCAAGTAAAAACAATATCTTTTGGGAGGCACTAGTTATTTCAAAATAAATCGGTCGTCCAATCTTGTTTCTCAATAGTGTCTTCCTTCAATGTGTATCAATTTATGACATTGTAATTACGAAATTCAGCCCCATAACATTTAATAACATCATTTTCCTTAAAAAATATAACCTTGCAACTCAAAATAATTTTGGATAATTTATTCTCCAATTTTTAGGGAAGTTTATATCTTGAAAATATTTTTATTTCTAGGATGGTCATTCCATCCACATCAATTTTCTCCATATAATCAATGATTTTATCACCCCGAGATTTGGATAAGGCCATCTCTACATCTTCTAGCTCATGATTATTGCCTAAATCTCAGGGCACCTTCCAAGAATCCCCCCAAATGGAGGTATTCGTCCATTTATTACCTCCCAACTAAGATAATATGTGTTCACATCCCTAGAAGAAACCAAAAAATACCAAAATTTTGAGCTCAGAGAAGGATTATGTATTGTGAAAATCCTTGAAAGGTCTAGGGAATCCACATATTTTCTTTGAAGAAATATTCCCCATTTCTAATAAGAATTTTTATACATGTTCTGTACCAACTTCATACTAAGGGTCATATTCATCATTTTCCATTGCATAATTCCCACACCACCAACCTCTTTGGGGTAGCAAATCTTATCCCATGATATGAGTAAATTTTTATTTTGATCAAAGTTGTCATTCCAAAAGAAACTTCTCATTTTTTGTTCCATTATCTCACATATAATCCTTGGTAGCTTCATACATAGAATTTAGTAAATGGGGATCATTGGAATGACACATCTTAGCATAACTATCCTTCTAATTGAAGTAATTAATTTTCCCTCTCATGCCTCCATCTTAGAATTGTAGCTAGATAAATCAAATTACCCCATAGTTTTTCTTTGATTTCCCCTACAAAAAGTCACATATCAAGGAATTTACCAAGTAGATGACTAGTCTTGTGGCCTAAAATCAAATATATCTCCCTTTGTTTTCTTACATCAATATTAATGAAAAAGATACATTTTTTTCTAATCAATTTTCTATCCAGACACCCCACAATATTTATCTATCGAGTAACCTTAATTTTTTTCCTCTCGTCAACTTGCCACCCTAAACAACATAGCATCATCAATAAATTATCGGTGGGTTAAAGAATCAATACCAAGAGCAACCTTTATACCTTTTCACATACCTTTCTCCCATGAGACTATTATGCATATATCGCTAATTCCTTAGCCATAATGATGAAAAGGAAAGGGGAGAGTATATCTCCTTGGCCAATACCCCCATATGACGAGAAGAATCCATGTGCACTTCTATTAATCAAAAATAAAAATTGTGGGTTTGAAATGTTGTTGTGAACCCAATGTATCCATTCTTCACAAAACCCAAACCTTCCTAACACAGCCAATAAGAATTATCTATGAACTTCAGCATAAGCCTTTTTTATGTACAACTTGATAATCATTATTTCCACCATTTCCAAGTCCTAATTGTATATATGGCCTCATGAGCTAGAATAATTCCTTTAGCAATAGACTTGACCCCAAACTAAATATAGTCTACTCCTTAGAAATAACAAAAGGAGGCACATCCTTGACTCTATTGGCCATAATTTTTGTGACAATTTTGTAAATAGTATTGCAGAGAGAGATTTCCCTAAAACCATTCATCACTTCCACCGCCTTTATTTTCTTTGTGATGAGCATAAGAAATATACTATTGAATTCCTTCACAATCTTGGATTTTTTCCTAGATTCTTCAACTACTGAAACTAGGTTCTTACTAATAGCATTCCAAAAGGCCTGAAAATAACTCATAAAGAAGCCATCAAGTCTTGGAGCTTTCTTAGAGACCTATAAAAAGATTAATTTCTTAACTTTGTCTTCCAAAATGGGGCCAAATATTCTTTCATTCTATTATCTATTAACACACCTTAAAATATTGCTAATAATCTCTTGTCTTGCCTCCAAATTAATGGGATCGTTTTAATTTAACATATCTTTAAAAATCCTAACAAAGTCAACAAAAAATCCCTTAAGAGATTCTAGAAGGATGTCATCTTTGTTCTTTATTTCTAAGAGCCTATTTTTTCTTCTCTTGATCTTAGTGGATTTATGAAAATATTTAGTGTTTTTATCCCTATCTTCAAGCCAACACTCTCTTGACTTCTACCTCTATAAAAACTCTTCTATTGCCAAAACATCTACATAATTCTCATTTAGCCCCCTTATTTTCATACTTTGCACCATCCATACCAAACCAAATTACTTTCTTGTTCACTTTTGTATTTTATTATTTAATTTTATTCTTTTCCTCAAAAATATTCTTAAAATGGTCTATGTTCCATTATTTCAATTGAAGTTTGGTGTAGCACAATTTTTAGAGCTAAAACTATTTAGTCCCTTTAAAAATAGGGACATCATTTCAAACCAACTAGCAACCTTCTGAGCCAAATTCAGATCTCTTAGCTATATTCTTTCAAATTTAAAACAGCACCTTTCAATAGTTTTATCCAGATAAAATTGAATAGCAAGCAAAAAATGGTCTAACCTCGTGAAAGGAAAAATAGTAGCATCAGAAGCGATAGGAAAGGACTCCCAATCACTTGTAAGAAATAATATATCTAGTATCTCCACAATTCTCGTGAAGCCTTTCCATTTTTTATTCAAGGTAAGTACCATTTCTTTTTAATATGTCTTGAAGATTATTGCTAGTAATTAAATTCTAAAAAATTGACCTACATTTGAATTAGTTGCAATATTCCACCCCTTTTTCTAAGCCATTAACTATAGCATTGTAGCTACCTCCCACAATTGTATCCTTATCATCATGGGTCTCCAAATTCCTCAAAATATAGCTCCAAACTTCACATTTACTCAAGGATCCCACAAGACCATATGTATTACTCAAAACAAATTCATTGGTCGAGTTAGATTTGATTTTAACAACCTACCAAAAATGATTTGACATCACACTCTCCACAATCAACCTATGCGGGTTTGAAATAATCCCCAAGCCACCTAGCCTCAAACAAACCATCCAATTTCCTTTATATACACATAAGACTCTTTACATCTTCTAGGTCTAGTTTTATTTCTTGTAAGATTATTAAATATATTTTAGCTTGGTCATTTTGGTGCTTGATCGTGCATCTTTTGTTAGGAGCATTAATTCTAGGTCATGAACCTCATGGTGACTTGGGAAGGGTGATTCCCTCCCCTAATCTCAACTTCAATTTTCCTTTAGCATTACCAACAATCTCCAATTTGACTTTACTTTATATTCTTCCTCTTTGACCTTTTTCCACTAGATTAGGTTTCTTTATCTTTGATTTGGTTTTTCTTATAGATATTTCTTTCAAGATATCCATTTCCTCCTCTTCAAATTCACTATCTTCATTTGAATTTGAATTATGCAACTTTATCTCTGTAATCAACAATGAAGGGGAGTTAACAATGTTGGTTGGATGGTTATTACAACTGAAAAGATGGAGGCTCATTTGAAGACACAATCTCTTCTAAAGATATTCATCTAATTCCTTACATTTATAAGAGTCCTCTTCTTTGATTCTTTAAATATTTCTTTCCCTTTTCTCAAAGCTTGAACCTCTTTCAAATGACCCTATTATATTAAGGGAACCTTCCCTTAAACATAGAATCGTCGTCTCTATCCTTTATATTAAGGGAACCTTCCCTTCTAGAAATGACAAGTTGCTCCTTCTCATTCTACATATATTCTTCTCTGAAGTGGCCATTGGAATGATGGATTTTTATTTTTTTTTAATTTTTTTTTTAATAAAAAACCGAAGCCTGAAATATATATTTAATATTAATAAAGTTGTACATTGATAGAGATACAATGGAAAGAAAAACAAAAGAGAGGAAAAAAGACATCCTCGAAAATTGCCAACTCTAAACACTACCTGTGCTATCAGATAATTACAACCAGAACAATACTGGCATGAAGACAGCCAATATGAGGCATCATGGTTTACAACATATACAACCAGAGCCCCACCCAATAGAGATCTGAGCAAAGGGATAGACTCAATAAAACAACAAAAAGTTAGGCCCACCAAGCTCCAGCTCCATTTATAGACATGAGTCCATAGTAATGTGATCACAAAGCACTAAAGAAAGATAATTATAGCAAAACAGTGTAGAAAGATACGCCAATTTGAAGATATTGCCATGAAATACTCGAACAACTGGAGACAACAACATTAAAGTATTTGTCGCCATATATATATGAAATCTGGTCCAGGACAATGACTGCTAGAAATCTCCAGAAAGCCATTTGAGGACTGCAACATTGGAGGGCATAGGGAAAGAAGATGGCAATCCATGGGGATCCACAAGAGCATGCATAACCAGCTCCCAAATACCGTCAAACTTAAGCAAAGTAGAATAACACAAATGATCACCAATAATACTCCTGCTCTGGAGAATCCAATCATGAAAAGGCTTAGATGAATATTTTTTATATTTTTGAATTCCCCTCTATTTTAATATTTTTCCTCTAGATTTCCTAGTCTAATCTTATTTCAATTTCCTCTAGTAGTGGGCAAAAAGGTTTGGTGTTCACATAGATTCGGGCATATATGCCAAGTTCCCTATATTCCAAGTTCACATCTGACACAATGAAAGAACCAAGATGGTCTCTAATATATTTTACAATTTTCTGATCTCCAAACTTCGAGGGAAAATTGTAAAGCCTAACACACATTGAAACCTCTATGCTTCTTGTTTTATAGAATTAAAGTTTGGCTTCCAATTTCTAATGTAAAATCCATATCCCCCATTGTGTAAGGGCCCCCATTTAGGATCTTTATCTTAAAACTCCACCCATCTGTATAGAATAAACAATTTGGATGTATAGAATAAACAATTTGGAAGATATTTCAGTAACATATCTTTCCCCTAGTGAGTACCCCACTATCTCAATGATATAGGGTTTTAGATTTAAGAGATATTTTGTTCACACATTTTTCTATTGCATTCTCTTTGAAATCCAATTTTTTAATATGCATCATCACTTTTCAAGGATGATATCTTGATGGATTGATTATCCAATTTATTTTACCTTTGAAGACTTGGTACTACACTTAAACTACTACCTTCTATCTTCACTCTAAGATAGACTCTAGTTGTGACTTTTCAAGAGGGATTTCCAACACCTCACAATCCAATCTTCAAACCTTTCATCCTTGCACTCTTGCCAAGGATCCTCCTTTTTTTTCTTTTAGAAAAACCTTCCTGTCATCTAAAAATATCCCTCCATTATGCCAAAACCCCTCAATGCCAAAATTGTGGACCTCGATTGAGTAGCTCCATAGCTATAATTTTATTTATCTTCATATATGATATTATTGTAATACTAGTGTTAGATTTTGTTTCAACATTGTAAGATATTAGAAATTGAGAAATGATAAAAATTTAGGCAAAAGACATACCCCTACTCCTCATCTCATGGTTAAATCAACATACAAGATCTTAGGGGCCGTTCGATTATTGACATAGTAGAGAGAAAATGTTAGCATTACAAGAAAGAAGCCTTGGATTATTTGACCAAAGGGTTGGGCCCCTTTTTCTATATTTATTTTTTATAACCATAATAAACAAGGTATTAATTTAAAAGCATAAAAATATCACAAAACCACATAAAATTTTAACTTATATCAAAATTAATCTCTTATTGCATCTTAACATTCTATAATTGACTCCTTTAATGCCTCTACAAATACTTTTTATTTTTAAAACCTCATTTGCAACCATTGAAAAGATTTGATAGGTTTTTTACATGGGGAAGCTACCCATGATTTTAAAATTTGAATATTTTTAGCACTTGAAGGGACATTCAAGCAATCATATGTTTCATTGATCATAATTTCAAGTTGAATTCAATGTTGAGCACATTGCTTCAATCTAACATATATTTAGATGAAACAAATGTATAAAGAGTGTTTGGTCATATATATATTATGTTTATTATATGTTTTATATAACATATATTTTGTCCAACATATGTTAGGCTAAACAAATGTTTATAAAACATATACTTTGCAATTTATAAATCTTATTGTTAATACTAATTAATGTTGAATATGTAAATTTATTTTTAGTTGAAAATCACTTTGTATTTTAAACTACTACATAAGAGAAAAATAGATATCGAGATTCAATACTAAATTTCTTCTACACAAGATATGCTTTATTAAAAGAACTATAATAAATTTTAAAATAAAATGATACTCTATTCAAACCATACTTTTAATTCATTTTATAAAATTAATTATTTCGCATCACTATCCTTCTACCTCATGGTTTAGAAGATATAGCGAAATATGGTGCATTTGAGAAAAAAAAGTTTCTTGTTAAAAATAAATATTATTTTAATCATTCTAATTCCAAATAAATAGTAATGTATTTTCTAATAAAGTACCTTCACCAAATGCTACATGTTGATCCTTAAAAATCTCTCCTATGCTTATAACACTTAACCCTTTCATGTTTGTTTTATATAGAGTAGTATTGTGATAAAAAATATATATATATATTATTTAATAATTAGGATTTGTAAATTTTGGATGTGATTTAAGATATTTATATATTTATTATTAGAAAATTGTATTAAGATAATAAACTAGACTATATGATTATTTTTTAATAATCTATTCAATATTTATTTTTTTAATTTTGAAAGTTAAAAAAAAAAGTTTTATTTTCTTTATTATTTTTTTTTGGTAAAAGGTCAAAGTTTAAAATCTTATATATAGTATATAGAAATATTGTTACATATAAGATATAAGAAAGCCAAAATAAGGAGAATTATGTCAACCCTCAATATACAATGAGAAGAAAACCACTCCTATAGATCACATATAGATACTGACATAAGAAGGCCAAAAAGAGGGGAAATCTATCAACCCTCAACATATAGAGAGAAGAAAACTACAACCATATACCCCATATTGATACTAGCATACAACCCACAACATACTATGAGAAGAAGATCTTTACAGAAAACCAAAAAGATGTTGCAATACTTTAAAATTGTTTCCCATTGGAAGATTCATCAGAAGAAGCGAAGTCTAAAGGAAGAGGAAGAGAAGATGGGTACCCATGAGAAATGATTTCAGCGTGATCAAGAAGTTCACGAATACCATCAAACTTCAATAGTGTAGTGGAGAACAAAGGCTTGCCAATGATGTTTCTATATGTATGTGTCCATGAATGAAATGGACCCGTTGAATCTGCTTTCAGACCATTGATAATTGAAATGAGAATTGACCTTGAGATTGATTCTTCCTGCAATAAGTCATGCTTGTTAAGAAAACTTCCAATCAAAGGAGAACTTGTGAAAATATTATAATCTTCCAAACTAGCTGTTACACCCTCTCATGTGAACAACGAAGGGTGGACAAAGGTGCTAGTGAGGAGCTTTGAAATACCCATAGACCAAGAGAAGTCCATAACCACAGACACAAATTTTGAAGCTGCCTCCAAAGGCAATAAGAACTGATTACCTTGTAATTGTAGATGTATAAATCCAACCACCTAATTAAATATATATTCAATATTTATTTAATCCACTAAAACAATTCTTCTATTAATTAAGTCATATTTAATTAATTTCACCCCCTTTCCTCTATTAATTAAATAAATTATTCAATTCATTTGGTCACATTCTAACCTTTTAATTAAATAAATCATATTTATTTAATCAAATCCCCCCTTTCCCATTTAATTAAATTTACAGTTATTAAAATCTCTCTCTCATTTAAATAAATCAATTTTTATTTAAACATCCTTCCAATGCAAGTTGTAACTCACCTTTTTGAAATAAATTATTTCATTTCAATTAAATTCAAAAATCCTCCCACTTGCATTCTCCTAAAAAAACCACTTGCATGCTTAAACCTCTTCTAGAATATTCTAATCCCTTCTAATTAAGCATAATTACCTCTTAGACATTTGCACAATCCTTAAGAAAAGGGTCACTTCTCAAAAACCCTTAAAGTCTTCAATAACCATTAAAGGCTTCGTGTCTTCAAATGGTTAACCTCTAAAGTCTTCCAAACCATTAAAAGATCTTACATAACCATTTATAGTTAACTCAAACTCAGTCTTGGGTTAGAGACTTTCTCTCTAACTTAACTATTCATTTAACTCATGGGTCTCTTCAAGCATTCATTGCTTTGACCATGGTTATTCCTTTAGCTCTTGCACAAGAGTTTATCTTTTGGATAAAAAGATTATTCAATAACTCAACCCTAACCTTACCCCCTAGGGTAACCACCATGTCTTCTCAGGCATTTAATGCCTCTTCTCTCCTCTCAAGCAATCTCGTGTTGACAATTGTCGCCATTTCATTGGTAAAAATTGTAAACATGGATTGAAGATCATTCAATCCTAACCCTTGAACTAAGATTACTCAATCTTAACAATCCAATTGCCCATTTCTTCTATAAATAGGCCTCATTTATCTTATTATTCATTATCCAAGTTTTCATGCATCCAGATTATAGTCTACTTCATCAAGCATTGCCTCTCTTTGTTAATAATCATCTTAATCATTTAGAAGCATATTACTATAGAATTTTTATCATGTTTATCATATATCATGTTAGCATAGCTTGTTAGTTTCTTTATCATAGCATAATTTTCATCATAGCTAACTTTGTTATAATCTTATAGATCTTAGGTGCATCTTGCATATAGATCATTTTCATCCATTATCACTCATTCTTGGATTTGTCATTCCAAAGTCAGTTTCTCAATGATTTGAGAGAAACCATTGACTTGAGGAATCCTATGAGATAGAGAACAATGAGACACACTTTGAAAGATTAGCTTGTCGAACTAGTTTAACTTAGTCTTTATATTTAAAATTTTCATTGGTATGTTAGTTTCTTGATCTTTTGATTAATCAACTGACACCACTATTCTGGCATACATTTTTGGCGCCCATCGTGGGGCTCATCCCCAAATTTATAATCATTTTGCACGTAGGTTGAAGACAAAATTCACGGAAGAAACTCAGAATAGCGTATCTACAGGACACTTTAGCACATCCAAGTCATCGTCTAGCGCATTTATGTTACATTATAGCGCATATGAAGGATAAGTTAGCGCATAGAAATCTCAACCCAACGCGTATTTTTCTCTTTCTCTTTAGCGCATACAAGTATCAAAACAACGCATTTAAGCCTAAGTGTAGTGTGTAGGATTTGAAAAATAGCATGCTTCTATTTCATTATTTAGCGCATGATAGACATATAGGTTTTGTTTGTAAAACAAAGAGAATGAACAATTAGGCTTGTGAGCCCACAATCTCAACTAACAATTTGCAGGTTTTGCAGTAACTAACCTTTGTTGTGGGTGCTAAAGGAGTTAGAATAAAAAAATTACTCTGCTTTTTAAAGGTTGGTAAAAAGAATTCATGCTTCCTTTCTCACAAAAGCTAAAAAGAGCTCCACATTTAGTTTAGTGCAATTAAAAAGAATCACATTCTCTTTTTAGGTTCTAAAAAGGACCTCATTTTACTTTCTTGCAAAACTAAAAAGAACAAAAAAATAAAAAATTTACTTCTTGCAAGTTAGTTCACATTTGTCTTTTGGTGCTAGTAAAAAGAACAAGACAAATTTTCTTTGTTTCCAAAGGATAAAAAGAACAAACCATCTTGTGATCTTGCAAAGGTAACAAAGAAAAATCCATATCAAGTTGGGAGTTTTCTCAAAAGTTCATCATATTAATTTATCATTGGTGATTTCTTTTGTTGACCAGGTTTTATTTCCACAAAAAAATAAAAAATTGTGATCTTCTCATCATTGCTATCTTGGGTAAAATAAATGCAATGGTTTTTTGGAACAAAATTTCCAAATATCATTTAGATCATTTTGCAATATTGAGGTAAAAATAACAAGTGTTCATTGTGACTCGGAAGTGATAGGCATATGCTGTCCCATTGACTAGGTGATCAAAAAGCCACACTAACTATTTACTTTCTTTAATTCATTTCTTGCAATAGGATAAAACCTTTAGCGGGCTTGCCCTCCTAAGAAGCCCATAAGGTCGGTGAGAGGGGAACGACCTAAGTGGGGAATGGCTAATGCCAAGTATTCCAACCCACTATAATCAAATGTGGATATGATGAAAATTATGTTCAATGGTTTTGCTCAACAATTAGCCTTCCCCCAGTATCCTTGAGATATGTAAATCCTTTGTTCTGAAGGTTGGGAAGCCTCCCAAGAGAGTTTATCACTGAAGATCAAATGGAAGCCTTATTAAGAGCTTTAAGAGTAGAAGCCTCACTGAGTCAGTTATCCAAACATTTATAATATCATAGTGCAAGTGTGTGGAAGAATACGCCCCCAAGACACTCACCATACATCTCCCAAGAAAACGATCCAATTGAGAAGCAATTCTCTTTGGTTCAACTTCTAGAAAAGGGCAAAAAAATGGGCACACCTTAGGGTGTGACAAGGTTGTTTGAGTTGAAGGAGTATCAAGTGTGAGCTATGGTATTATTGATGACCCTTGAGATTAGAGAGTTTGCTTGATGTGTTTTTCTTGTTCAAACTAGTGAAAAATAACAGGGATTTGAAAAGATCCTATTGAACATACACTCATTGTTTAGAGTATAGACAAATAAAAATTGTCTTATTACTTGTTGTTGTGTTTTCAAATCATTTTTTAGAAGATCATTCATCAAACAAACAAAAAATTTCACAAAAACACAAGTCAAGTGTCAAAAAATTTCAAACTCAATGCAGATTAGCACATCAATAGTTCAGATTAGTGCTTTGAAACAACAGTGTGGCAAATATTATTCATTAAATAGAGCTTAAGAAGTAAACATTAGAGCATTCAGTGCATCCAATAGTGTGTAGCCCTCAAACAAATTTTGAAAACATCAACAATCAGAAAATACCAGTTAGCATATAAGCAAAAAAAATTAGCGCATTTGTCGGACAGCTTAGCACATGAGAAGATCTGAGTGGTGCATTTGACACATATTTTAGTGCATACTTTGTCTATTTTAGCACATCCTTAAAAAATTTGTCTCAGATAGAGAGCAAGTTATCAATTTTTTCAAAAAATTAAAACCATCTTTGGATACCCTTTTAGGTCTTCTCTCAGATTCAATTGTCACAGACAGTTCTTCAAACAAAATCAGAGGATACCAACTAGTGATCTAAGTTTCACAATTTCAACCAATATCAACATCAAATACTTAGCTAGTTATCCAAGTTAGTCAAATCAATCTAGTTTCCAATATCAAGATAAATCATCCTTCATCGGGGAACTTCATTACATCATTTGACAGCACTTAGTCATATCAATATGCGAATATCGAACCCTCTATTCGACTTCATAAGCTTGGGTGTCAAAACAAGGTATATTGCTCTCAAATCAACCTATTCAAAACTGAAACTTTGATCACTCATATGACCACCCCTTGACACTTAAAGCAGAAGAATCTTCATCAAAAGACTGATTTAAAGAGGAAAGAGCCTATTCAAAAGAGGATATTGAAGAAAAGGAAGTTTCTCTACATAAACCACAAACTTTTGCTAAAACATCACACATTCCTACATCGATTCTAGAATTATTCACATGATCGTGGAACTGAATTTGACAAAGAGTTTCTAAAAACTCATGCTTTTGTACAAAGATTTGCATTATCACAACGTCTCAATAAAGGAGGAAAGATCAACTTGACTTATTTGCCTCAACAAATAACCACTTATTAAGCCACAAACTAATCCTTCATATGCCAGTTGTAACTCGAGCTCAAAAGCATAGAGAACAAGAAAGACAATCACAACTAATCATGGGACATAGAAGAACAAACCCCTTCTACACATATTTTGATCCTAGTGAAGATGAACTAATCAAGGACCTAATTCAAGAGGCCCAATAAAATTCTGGTTTCCAAAATCTTGTGCAAAAACTCATAGAATCTGACAAAGAAAAATGCTTTCTCATACTAACAAGCAAAGGCATTAAGATTCATGCGGATTTTGATATGGACTAGCTAACACAACAAAATCATGAAACAAGAGAAGAGCCAAAACATTATAATACAACAAAACATTTATTTATTTATAACTTTATACAACAAAAAAAGTGAGTGTTGTTTTCCCTATGTATTTATAGATTTAAATACATAGAGAAAACAAAAAAGTAGGATTTAAAAATATTAGATACATGTTAAGATATTTTTAATTATCTTTAAATACATAGAGAAAACAAAAAAGAAGGATTTAAAAATATTAGATGTGTTTTTTTTTTCCTAATTAAAAAAGTGAGTGTTGTTTTCTCTATGTAATTATAGATTAAATCCCAAGCTAAGAATTTTTTTCTTAAATTTCAAAATTTGTAAGACTTGATTAAATTTTCATAGAATGCCTCCATCTATTATATGCCAGGTTCTTGCGTAAATTGATATATTATTTATAGAATTATTTTTTCAATTAAAAATCGTTTAATGTCCATTGTTCTTAATTTTGATCAAATGATGAAGAAGATCTTGAAGATAGATTTATATTCACAAATCGAATACAATTTAATTGGTTTATATCTTTTTTGACTTTCTATCTAAAATCTAATAAAATATTATAATTTATAGAAAGATTTTTAAGAAATGTTTTAACCTTTCATAAATCAACTATTCTATTATTTTCCTCTTGATGTCAATATTTAGACCATTCATTTTTTCTTACATAAATAAAATTGCTTTCATATTCAAACCTATTTATCTAGGTTGCATCTTCTTACATAAAACTTTTGAATTTTGATAAAGCAGTATTATGGCCATGAATAAGATAAAATGGATGGAATCCTCTACCAAATGAACTCTCAAAAAAAAAAAAAAAATCACCTCATGATAATCCTCATCCACCACTTTTTTAAACTATTAGATATACTTAAAATTATATTTTTTTATATTTAATATTTAAATAATAACACAACTATATGGGTTATTAACATTGAGTGTCATGCATTCATCCAAGTCATTAGGATAAGATTGGTCTCCCACCAACGTCCCCATCACATCACACCATCCATGAATTTGAGTGGAAGCCAAACCAATTTGTTTTCATTCTTCTTTTATCATCATTCGTCTAATTTGCGCTAAAGATCAAGGAAATATGCTTTTCTTTTTAAAGATATTTTAGGATTTTAGTTTTCTAAAGTAGCCTAATAAAAAAAATTTATAAATCTTTTACAATATTTATGAAAGTGGGTTTAGAATGCTTCTTTTTCTTGTTCTAAATTAATTTTTGAAACTTGAAAGATATTATAGGTCTGAATTAAGTATATATTTTTTATTTTAAATATAAAAAAATTAGTATTATATATAGCTATAAAAAAATTGTGGATGGAAAAAGAGGTGGCTTAAAGTTTATATGAAATAAATTTAATTAAAAAATTGAAGGGATAAGAGATAAGAAACAATCTAGTTAGAAAACAAGAGCTAAGTCATTAGAGAAGTAGATATTGAATCTTTCAAGATTTTTTTTAAATGTTAATATAGATTTTTTGGATTATCTAAAATAAACTCTCAACTAGTAATCACATTCTTTTAATTTCTTTTTCATTAAGAAATTAAATATCATGAACAAGAAAAAAGTTTAAACAAGACAAAAAATCAATTAAAAAATATAATTTCAAAAATAAGATATGCAAGTAATTTAACCATGTTTTGGCTTTTTAAAATATTTATATAAGTGAATTAGTTTGAATATAAAGCTTAATATTTGAAAATAAATGGATGAAAATAAAGTGTTTCACATTTTTTTAAATTATAAGCATTAAAGAAATTGTAAAGTATGTAGTTATAAGGAAATAACACATATCATTAAAAAATAATTAATTACTAAAATTCATAAATATCTATATAAATATGAGGATAAGAATAGTTTAGTTATATTTGTCAATTTTATGTGATTAATAATATATGAATTTTATGTGATTAATGATATGAGTTTTTTTTAGAATGTATTTGATGATGTAGATTTATAATTTGTTATTTAGATCAACTATGTTAGACTATATAAACCTTGTTCTAAAATACTTTGTTATAGTATATATCCATTCTATGTTATCATATTTTTTTTTGTAAATGTACATGTTAATATGCATGTATCTAAAATGATTGGTATTATAAAACACCTAGGATAATTGTTGTGTCCCAAAGAAAGATCAAGAACTTCCTCATTAATGGATCAATACCTTTGCATAAGGTGATGGACTTGGAATTAGTGTGGCCACCATAATTTGTGTAACATGACATCATGTAAATAATAAAATTATTATGCATGAGATTTTTATGATGTTGGGAATTGGTGTGGCAACCACAATCTATGCACCTTAAACATTTAAACATAAAAAAATGTAACATGTGTAATATGCTCCCTCAAATTGAGTGCATATATTGTGATCATTCTCAATTTTAAGGAGAGGGAAATATTTGAAGACCATAAGTGGCAATGTATGTGAATATAATGATGTAAGCATGAATGATCGTGTGAAAACATGGGATAAAATATTGCCTCCAATTTTACCCTTAATGTGAGACAAAAATATAAATATAGGAAGTCACGTGCCAAGTGCCATTGTGTAAAATTAATGTCATAAATGATGTAAAGATATGTTCATGAATAAATTATATGTGAAGGGTGGTGTGAGATGTTATCATGAGTTAACCATATTTAAGGTATCACGTAAAATATGCTCATGTGAAAATAGTTATATTTCCATTTTATGGATATCTTAATAGAATAGTGATTTTTCTTGGGTGATGTGACAAGCCTAATGAATGGCTATTACAAAGGGGCCATGTATGTGCTCCAATTCCTTAGGTTTCTAGATCAAAAATTTCATATTCATTTTTAGCAAATGTACATTTAATTTTGCACACACAATGACATGGAAAGAAATCTAAAGGAAACAATTGCATATTCTATTGTTTCACCTTTGTGTTTTATGACACTCGATGAACCAATATCATTAATACAATATTTTAACACCTACTTTAACTTGTATAACACATTCATTGACCTTGATCATAAATTCAATATTCTAATATAGAAAATCCTCGGCTTAAAATATTTATAACTCAATTTATAAGGTATCTTCCATCTAGGCTAGATTGTACCTATGATCTTATCCCCTATGCTAAATTAGACCTATGATATAATTTCCCTAGTTTTAAATTTAAAAAGTATCCTTATCACAGGTTCGCAATTTTGGGATATGACTATTAACAAGTAGACGGTTTTTCATAGTGTGTCAAATAAAATAATTTTGCATATTAACATTTGATTATGTGATTTTTTTAGTTAGTCTCATTGACTCATATTCCATGAGTGGTTGTTCACAAGAACCCATCTTGCATGATCATGAATGGTCCACTTAGCACTTATTGCATCTAGATAATACCCACAAGGTTGAAACATTGAAACTTCTCATAAGATATGATAATTACTTGGTGAGGATGCGATAAAATATAAATTGAGTATGTGGTTGTGTATTTAAAAGCATCATCCTAGGATACTATTATTATCAATTAATAGCATATCACATTATTGAAATAAATTTGTATTAGTCTCAATTTGGTATCATACTGAACTTGCATTTGTCCCAACTTGCATTGGATTTTAGCTATTATTATCAATTAATAGCATATCACATTATTGAAATAAATTTGTATTAGTCTCAATTTGGTATCATACTGAACTTGCATTTGTCCCAACTTGCATTGGATTTTAGCTAATCAATGGTTATTACACTCTTTTATCTTTTTTCAATATTGTCAAATTAACTAAGGATGATTGTTATCAAGGAGGTCTTGTAGTTCCCCTCTATACATACCAAGCTCCAAATAATGCTCTATAATACCACACTTTCTCATACATAGAAAATACACCTAAAAGAAACTTTTTTGTAGACACCAAGAAAGAAATTGTATTGAATAATCATGAGACAAAATTATTTGAGAAGTTAGATCACAAATGTGATCCAATCCTCATATCCAAAAAAAAATCAAAAATCATTCGACACATACCCCCAAAACCCCTAAACACTACTCTATTTCTAGATTTCACTATTGAAATTATTTCTCAATAATCATCTACAT
The DNA here is from genome assembly GCF_030272615.1 of Cryptomeria japonica. Lineage (NCBI taxonomy): Eukaryota > Viridiplantae > Streptophyta > Pinopsida > Cupressales > Cupressaceae > Cryptomeria > Cryptomeria japonica. The sequence continues at coordinate 649,333,403 of NC_081413.1, forward strand.
CAGCTCAATTTCAAAATGAACTATAATCCCTCTTATCTCAACTCATATTTTATTAAATTATAATTAATTTCATTAATATATCATCCCTATTTAAAATACGGAATCAATTCATGGCCATTTCATTTCCTTGGAGTAACAAAAAGTTAGCTTTCCTTCCACCTTACATGTCATCCAAATTTTTTGCCTTTTGGCAAGGTGAAAACAAAAATGATATATAAATAAAATGATATTTATTATTACCTAAACTCCATTATAAAATTCTCACAAAATTTTCAAAGCTTCTAGCTATACATGTATACACTTAGGAATAGAATCAAAATTTGTTTGTGCTTTACAAGACAAAAAGTGAAATCCGTTAAAGCAAATCTATTGGGGGAAAAAATCGATGCACAAGTTTAATGTTTATGCCTATTTATGACATGATCATGGGTTTCTTGGGACGATCAATTTACCCAATGACACAAATTCATGTCAATGCTTTGAATTCACCAACACAATGTGAGAAATGTTAATGGCAAGGACACCCACTAATCTTTGATGGCATTAGAATGAATGGCTCCAAGGGCAATGGCCCCACTTAAACAACCCCATACAAATTTTGCCCAAAAAGATGGCTACAAACATCTATGTAGCATTACTTTTGTGTGGTGAAAATATGTGATTAAAGTGAATCTAATAAAAATAGAGAAAATTTTCATGTGGCACCTTCTATTTAAAGCTTGGAGAATTAACAAGGATTTTATAGTTTATAAAGATTTATGGGTATTTGCTTTATTATTAAAATTGATTCATTTTAAATGAGATTTTTAGACATCAAATTTTGTTGAGATGATTTTTAGTTGATTTTGACAAAATGGGTACTCCTTAAACTTTGGTATGTAGCTAAAGAGATGTCAATTTAGACTCATTTCCTATATCAACAAGTTACAAAAATGATTTAGGTTTAATATAACTCTCAATCCAAAAATAAAGTTCTACAAATAAATTAACTAATTTATTTATCTAATGGTAAAATATGCATATCCATGATAATTTCAATTTAATTTTGAATTTATTTTGAAAGGGTGTCTAAATACAATCATATACTAACACGTGACATATTTTTTGTACTAAGTATGGCTTCTTCTCTAATACTTATGTATCTTTACTTATAAATATTTGCATATATCTACCTTTATTGTTATCTGCGTACTCACACGTATTCACACATTTATCAACCTTGATTCTCATGTATTCATTATTTATCCCTATATTTCATGTACTTGATCACAATTCATTTCTATGGTGCACAGAATCGATCGCACATGACATTCATAGGGACTCCAACCCTTTTCTTATGTCTATTAAGATTTGACTTTGTACACATTTGTGCAATGTTTCATTATGTCTTGATAATATTATAGTATATAAGGAACATTTTAATTTGGATTTTTAAAAGGAATAACATTAGAATCAACATCTAGATTATTTGCATGCTTCTCTATTATTTGTCAATCTTTATTATGAATTTAAAGTATGTCCAAACAAGGAGGTTAGTCTAGGAGTACTTGACCTTAATAAATCAACAATCTCCCCCAAAATGCTACTAGTCCCTAAGATTTAAAAAGGAGAAAATGATGCAATGAATCAAATTACAAAAAAGCATGATACACCTTGTATCAAGGATCAAATCTACTTAGTGTGGAATCAATCCAATCACATAATTAGCTCATAATCAGTTATAACTTTATGAGAAATTCACGACAACAAATACAGCAAAACATCTATTTCTTTATACCCAAGTGAATAGAATCTATATTGTATCAAGTTCCATATTCGTTATTGTTTTACAGGCTAAATACCTAAATCTCTTTCATTTAGTTTCTAAATTTAACAATGATTATACATTGTATCATTCTCAATCATTATTTCAATTAATATGAATTGATTCACATTGAGGTGTAAGCACTTGATCTAATTACCCTAGACTAACATTAGGAAAAGGTTGTTTTCCTCTATAATCTCTAATGTTAGAAAAAGGCTCTTTTAAATCTACAAACAAAATATAATTAAGAAAGGGGTGCTCTTTATATGAAAAAGTATTTAAATATAAACTAAATAATATGACAAGATGTGGTTGTTTATAAAAAGTAAAAGTGGGAAAGAATAAGTTATAAAGGCTTAGTTTTGTTGTGATAGTTGGTGTGGTTATTCTTTGTTCTAGACTAGGTTGGATTAAGAGGAGGAATTAGAGAGCTACATTAATTCTATGTCTATCCTTGGGCTCAATATTATACAGAAGCCATAATGCATGGTCTTGTTCTCTCTAGAACAATCATGTCTATATAGTCCCAATATTTTTCTTCAACTATGAAGGTGTTTGGTATAGCCATGGTCCTATCTCCTAAAAATTTACAACACATTTTGACTATATAAATCAAGTGATGTCATGGAGATCTTTGGAGAACTGAGATGCTAGAGTGTGGAAGTATCTAATTTCTCCCTTATATATTGATCAAGTGCCACAAATTGATTTAAATTTTTGAAGGTTATTGTGGTGTTGTAAACTGTATCCCTTTACAATTTTACACTCTTGTTGGCACCTAATTTAGTGTGCTCTCCTCTAAGTCATTTTAAGCCTATTCAAGCCCTATTCTACCTAAAACTTCATCATTAGCCATGCAACTTAATTGTTGTCAAATGCTAAAATTAGGACCATGTTCGATGTATCACAAATCTCAACACTCACATTTCCCTTTTGGAGAGGTTATTTTGGAAGGATTGGGGTGCTCAACTCCTTAGTCCTACCCAAAATCTCTCAAAAAGCTCATGTTGCAAGTGCTAGCTTTCAAATTTTAATATTTGGTCTCGATCTTAGCACTTGGCCATTTTTTGTCGAGCTAAACTTGAAAATAACCTTGTGATTCCTATAGAAAGTACATCTATTATTCAAAAGGTCTAATGGATTCTAAGAGGATTCAAGCATTCTAATTCTAAGTTATCAACATATTGAACAACAAACTTCAACATTTTACATTCAAGTATGATTACATGTGTGTTGTGTTTGTTATCATTTTATTGCATTAACACTTGTAGGACTTGTCTAAAGAGCATTGCATCACCAAATTTATGTGAAACACCGTGAGAGGGTTCCATACCTAGGGTATAATCATTTCATTTCAGCATTTCCATTATTAATTTGCCTCTATCTTCCCTAGGATATGCACTCTTTTCATCATAATTGGTTGTTGTGGTGGTGGAAACACCAACATGTGGTTTGACTTAGGCAAGCCCCTATACAGTATAACCATTCTTCCTTATTTTACATGTGTAGATTCAGATGCAACTAAGAGGAAGTTATAGGTTTGTAGAGCAGACAGTGACGAATATTCCCATATTTTGAACAAATAAAAACCCCTAGACTAGGGCACCCAACACTTGTGTCTAGCACTTTTCGACTAGATTTTTGGGAGGCAAAACTACATGACTTCTTAACAGCATTTCTACTCCTTTCTATCAGATCAAACACTCTCAAACTAGGGTGCCCAACACACTAGTCTAACACTTTCAACCTCAATTTGCAAAGCTAGGTTTCTTTTTGTCTTCTTTTTAGATCAATATTACTATGTTTGTTTAATGTTGTATGATTTACTATTATAGATGAAATCATTCATTTTCATATCATTTAATCCATCTCATTAACATGCAAACAACAACGAGAGGGTGAATCTAGGACAACTTGGCTCTTTCTTGCACAATAGTAGTCAAGCCCATTCATCCCTCTCTAATATTGTACGAAAAAGGAATTGATCCTAGGTTAATGGATGTGTTTGTCTAGGATCACTTTTCTTACACATTATTTAGATTCTGGTATAAATACATAATTCTTAGGTGATTAGATGTATTTATAAAACATATCTCAAGATTCTAGTTTCTATATGGAACCTCAACTATTCTTAGTAGTATGGTTGGGTCAACAGATTATATGTTACTAAGATGGATCCCTAAGCTTACATGGATGTTTGTGTTGCTGTGATTTTCCTACAAGTGACACCATTTCCTCTTTCTTTTGTCTTGTGCATTCACTCCTCTTAATTCCTTACTTATTAGGCACAAGATATTTTTTACGATCATTTGGGTGGTAAGGGGATCACATTGATATGCATATAGTAGTGAAAAATTTGTGGTCAAATAGAAATGGACTATAAAAAAGAAAAAAAATGGAAGAGAAACCCAATTTTGAGTTACTTGATAATGTGATAAAAGGCCTACATATTTACTGATATGAAATGATCATATTTAGTTCAAATTCAAGAAGACTATTTAGCTTCTAATGTATCTAGGTAATCATATTATAAAACTTAATTATTACTTTTATTTACATCTAGGATAAATGTACAATAGGGGTACAATGTTTGGTAATGGTTGTGTTTGTCATTGATCAAATGGATTAATTAAAAATATTGTAACATAGAATGCATGCCAACATCAATGTCCATGAATCACATTTATTCTATATGCATTCAATGATTAACATCATGAACTTATAATCAATGTTTACAAAATCAACCAATTTTGTTAGCATTTTAATCATCTAAATATTTTTTTTAAACCACTTTACTATCTATATAATCATAGAATGATCTTGGTTAAAAATATTTTGTTTCCATACCTCATGTCCTTACATGCTCATAATGACTTGGTTGTCTCACAACACTAGTTTATTTGGGACTTGTTTTGATCTTTTGTTCTCAAGGTAACAATTTATTATAGATAAATGTTATAAACCTTTATAATGTTTATAATTCATCTTGAATATAATGTGAAACTAACTCTCATTCCCTGGTGAATTTAGATCCAATTCATAATCTTCACACTCTTAGTCTTGGTTCAAAGCTACAAGTGTAGATTTGATCCTAGTATAGGATGTGTGTAATCTTGAACCCTTTTTTTTTCTAAATTTAATGTAATCATATGGGTTTAAATTGAATTGACCTCACCTAGTTGTTAGCCTCACACTTGAGTGCATAAAATTTAAATTTGAGATTCAGGGTATTTTATAAAAGGAAAAATATCTAGCTCATTTAATTATTAAGGAATCAAGTGATCATCTCATAGCATAATTAATCAATCAATAAATTACTTATAAATAATAGTGTATTGTTATTTTTCTTTAATTCCTTAATGCACTTAAGATAAAGAACATGCATTTTTCTTTATTATCATAAAAAATCTAAATTGTTTGTGTAGGTTGGAAAGCTAACCTAGGGGCTTGATCTAAAGGCAAGCTACATATAGCCACAAAAATATTTTCCTTTGTCTACGTTAGCTATATCTTTTCATTGAGAAGAATATATTCAACCTTGTTACATTTTTCAATAACTTTCTCTCTATTTCTTTATCTTTGCCATTTCATTGCAATAAATTAGTTTAATCTATATCGTATTGTTTATTCTTCCACTAGTGATCTACTTATTATTTACCATTTTTATCCTTGTGTAAAACCAAGGAAGACACAAACTCTAGTAACTTTTTTCGTAGGACTATAGCACATCATGAAGACATTTGGACTTAATGCTAACATTCAGTCCAGTGAACTATAAATTGCAATGTCGTGTTCCTCTCCATTATTAGTTTCTATTTCTATTTTTATCTTGTTAATTTTATGATTTATTTTTAAATAAACAACAACAATGTATTTCCTTTCTATTGTTTTAGCTTGCTTAGATAATGTTGATCACTGGAATTGCTTCTAGGAATACAGCCTTATGGGAAACTTAGTGATGGGGAACCTGCCCATTTTCATTGAGCGATCTCTGGGATTTTAGAAGTCGGTTCTTCGTTAATTTGGGGGAGAAAAGGGGAAGAAAGAAACATTAAAAGCAAAAACTATTCTAAAGTGATACACATAATTGATTTTAGTGCACTAAGAAGCACAAAGAACTTCACATACATGTCATTCTAAGGCCAATTCAACAATCTACATGCCAAGAACAGTGATCAAGATATAATCAAAGATCCTTTTAACATAAAACAATATACACCACGCATACACCAGATAACAAGTGCAAAAACATAGTTTAATCAACAGAGTCTTAAGCATATATTTTTAAAGTTATGTCAAAATTTCAAAGATGCACAAACAACTATCAATGCACACTGAACAACAGTAATCATAGAGGCTGCAGACACCATTTAATTATTCTGTCTTCTGAAATACAATCACATATTAGAGTTTAAATTCATATCTAGATCACTTATCTATATCTTTTCAAACTAAAAGTTTTGAACCCTTCACAAGGCAAAAATTGAGCTTCTTATAGAGCATGGCCTAATGGCCCAACACTGGAAAACAAAGAAGGCATCACCAAGATGCGTCGTTGGTAGCACCACCACTATTCATGAAACAACAAGGAGTGTGAAGGAGAAAACCATTTTTGATATCTAGTGCAATCACCTCTAAATCTTTTATTGATCAAACCAAAAGAAATCTTTGTGGTCGTTTCTTGAACTGCTTACTATTGGAACACAAATGCCCCATGAACTGGAAAACACATGTAGAGACCTCTCAGTCATCGTTGCAAGAGACACGTGGTAGCAAGAGGGAGAGACTCAGAAACCGGCAAAACTACAAATTAGGAAACTAGCAGGGAGCTCCCATGTATCACAAAAAATTCTAACTTGATAACCACAGGCTTAGCGATGCGAAAGCAAAGAAGAGCCCTGTCATGTGGTAGTTTATAGTGACCTCTAAGAAAAAGGAAAAGAAAGGCTTTAAAGATGCGAGTCATGTCAACACGTGGCAAACACGAAAGCGCCAAAAACAAAACTCAAGCAGGGACTTAACAAAAAATAGCAAGCTAACTTCTTGATGGGCACCGTGGATAGAAAGTCCACAAATTCTTGGCTACTTCTAGGATAATCTCTCCTACGGGATGTCGATACCCAAAATTTATGATTCGCAGATCACACTTATGTTTCTTCTTTGAAAAGTCTGTTGAAAATTTGCTGCATGGGAAGCCAATCATCTTTTGAGGGGAGAGATTGAGCTTTGAGGGCCTAAGAATTCTAATCCAGCTCGATGATTTCCCTTAAAGGTAGGTCACTTAAATCCTTGTGAGTTAGTTCAAATAAAGTGAGGAGTCAGGCCAATGGATGAATTAAACCTTCAACCTCGTCGACTTCAAGAGAATTGCTCAAAGCATGTAGGCATGACTGATCTTCTTGTTGTTGTGCTATTAGGCCCAAAAATTACTCGACACTTAGGGCCGAGCCATCTAAGAGGAAAGGTGAAGGTAGGCTGAGTTTTATGAAACCTTCAAAGCAATCCTTAATGAAAGCGACCAAGGATTTTAAAGTTGACAGGCTTAAAGCACTCTATGCTTCCACTTTGTTGTAATTGAGGAATTTGTTAGTTTTTTGGGCTACTTCTTCAAGATTCTCGATTTCTGCAGTGGCCAACTCTTGGGTGGAAGCAACATACAACCAACTGCATGGTTCACTCAATGGTGATACTAACTCTAACACACAAGGAATGGGAATCTGCCAAGAATTCCAAATTTGGCTCCAAAGAGGGAACAAACTGCCTTATTTTCTCCCAATATGCATTATGAAGCTCCAACACCATGGGGGTGAAATCCGTAGGAGGGGTAGGCTGGGGAGATGAAGGTTTTGAAAGGAGTTCCACTTCAACTTCTTTTGATTCTATCTTCTCGTGCAACTCCTACATCTTTCTGGTTGAATCTGTAATCTGATGTTGTAGCACCATTATCCTAATGTATTTATCATGTAGCTCTTCTTGCAACCATTTATTATTCACCTACTCATTTTCCAATGTCACTCTTAATTATTGAAGCTCCCGCACGGACTGCACTTGCTTTTCCTGGAAGTCTCACAAAGCCTGATCTTTTACTTTTCTTTCCTCTTCAAGAAGATCCTGTGTATTGATGATATTTCTCTCTCTCTCTCTCTCTACACAGTAACTTCTTACAATTATGTCTAGATTTGAGTTATATCGAGGGCAACGACTTGAACCCACAAAATTTCTTGCTCCTTGTCATACAACTCCTTGGTTAGCTTATTCTTAGCGAATTGCTCCACTTGTAATTGGCTTACTATGTTATTCAATGCACTCTGAACCTGTCTCTTTCACTCCTTTCCTGAAGCATTGTGGATTGAAGACGAGTAGCCTCTGCTTCCTTGGCCTTTCCTTCTTTCTGCAACTATTCATTTGTAGCCTTTACTCTTTCCAGCTCAACTGTGAGTTTATCCAGGCATCGGGTACACTTCAGATAGTCAGAAGACACCACTTTCTACATCTCCTCCATGAGTGCCACTTTGTCTTGTGGTCGGACTTGTTTTAGATCAATGCC